>NW_026606155.1:68857500-70057500 GCF_029834395.1 Sorex fumeus | reverse complement strand
TATCTGTTCAGTAACCTCGGTTTCATAGTTAAAGGCCATGAACACAGTTTATTATTATTTAATTTAAATTTTTTTGTTTGGGGTCACATCGGCTTACTCCTGTTTCTGCTTAAGGATCACTTCTGGCAGGACTTGGGGAATCAGATGGGATGCCAGGGACTGAACCACCTCTCCCTCTCTACTATCTTCACAGCTCCTAAAGAAAGTTTTTAAAGGGAAAAAAGCAGGAAAAGAGTGCCACCTAAGCATGTAGAACTGGGGAGATACTATTAAAATGAGGAGATAACTTGGTTAAAGAGAAACACGGGATTCTAACTTGGCAGGAGCTTTTTTAGGGTGGTTATATTCTGCAGGGTTCCCCTTTCTAGAAAACAACCTGCTTCTGCATTTCCAGCTGTTCAGATACAGCATCTAGCTTTTGCTGTTGCTTTTTTAAACTTGTTTTTACTGCTTAGGGTTCTGTCACACATAATACCATTAAAGATGATTTGTCATGTACAAAACTAACACCACATTCCTCACTCATTTACCCACCTTCCTCTGCCTCTGACATTCAAGGTTCGCACAATGCAATGTGGGGCCACAGCTGGGGTCGCACAGACTCTATTCTGCCTCAGAAGGAGGAATTCGCTGCTTTCACACTTGTTTCCCTCATTTAGTTGAGACATCTCTCCAGCCCTTAGATAGGGGTTTCCGTCACTGACTCCTGTAATTCTCAAGCCTTTTGAACTAGGACTGATTACACTGCAAATTTTCATAGGTCTCCAGCAGGTTATGAGATTTTTTTAGCCTCTACAATTTCATGTGTCAGTCTTTCAAAATGAATCTATCTATCTATATATGTGTATATATATATATATATATATATATATATATATATATATATCTGTGTTTGTGTGTATCTATTAATCTTTATTTCCTTCCCAGCTGCCAGCAGCCTGCAATTGGGAGCTGGTCCCTTCATCCATGTACTTCCATCGGGAAACATTCTCGTCTTTTGAACACTGTGAGGGATGATTATAGGCAGGTTGGTTTCAGTGTTGACTGTAGGGGTTTTCATGAATATAAATCAGGTGTGTCTGTGGGTACTGGGTGAAGGGAAATGCTATGTGGCTTTGGGTGTGTGTTCAAGTTACTTGTGCTCCAGATAGAGAAATATGAAGAGGCTGGCTGGGGTGGTCTTGAGCAATGGTTCTCGAAGTTGATTGCACATTGGAATCATCTGAACCAACTTAAAAATATGGAAGCAGGCAGGAGGAGTACAGGAGTCAAGGTGTTTGTGTATACCACATGTGGTCCCCTGAGTACCCCCATGTGTAACTTTTGAGAAAAGGAATGCTCTGAAGGATGTGACCTAAACGCTCCCCAAACCCTGGTAAAATAAAAACACAGAATCTTGCATTGCCCCCTCAGAGATGGTACTGATGTCATGATTGTAATCTATTATTATTAATTTATTATTATTATTGTTATTATTGGGCCGGAGTGATAGCATAGTGGGTAGGGCGTTTGCCTTGCACACGGCCAACTTGGGTTCAATTCCTCTGCCCCTCTTGGAGAGCCGACAAGCTACCAAGAGTATTCAGCCTGCACGGCAAAACCTGGCAAGCTTCCCATAAGGTATTCGATAGACCAAAACCAGTAACAACAAGTCTCCCAATGTAGACGTTACTGGTGCCCGCTTGAGAAAATCGATGAACAATAGGAAGACAGTGGACAGTGGACAGTATTGTTATTACTATCTATAATTTATTAAGAATATTAGAAAGACTTTAGAGATGCAAAAGTTTTCTAAGTGATTTAAATTGGAGCATTTGAGAACTACTGCCTTTGAGCATCATTTTTTTTTCTTTTTGGGTTATACCCGGTGTTGCACAGGGGTTACTCCTAGCTCATGCTGTCAGGAATTAGTTCTGGAGGTGCTCGGGGGATCATATGGGATGCTGGGCATTGAACTGGGTCTGCCACGTGCAAGGCAAACGCCCAGCCCCTGAGTATTAGATTTAGGGAAAATTCTGAGAATAGACTTAAGATTCTGCAGCTAGGACCTCTTCCCCCCAAATAGCACCATACACTGGTACTTCAGAGCTTGGAAACTTGGGAGCACAGGAGCAATCTGGGAGTCCTGGAGGAGGAAGGCCTAGGTCATCCAGGCATGGGAGGGGTGGGCAGAAGAGGGTCAGCCTACATATGTTATAAAGAAGGTCTTTCCACCCCCACCCCCCAATGCCCCACTACCAAACAAACTCCAGTCCCTCTCGGCATCCTTGGGGCCCTCTTCACAGTCATAGGAATCAGTAAGGGTTGGATAACCTGGTGCTGATCCCAGGTCTATATAGTGCGATCATGATCATCCTATTGTTCATCGATTGCCTTGAGCAGGCACCAGTAATGTCTCCTTTGTCCTAGCCCTGAGATTTTAAAGTGCCATATTCAAGACCCTTTCAGGGTTAGGAGAATGAGACCCATCATTGTTACTGGTATTTGGAATATTGGGTATGCCACGGGGAGTTTGCTAGACTCTGCCTTGTGGGCAGGTTACATTCGGTAGCCTGCCAGGTTGTCCAAAGTAAGAATGAGATAAGATGTCACTCGACTGCAAATGCAAATGTGGCCGTGCCCTTCCGGGAGCTGGGTTTTATAGTCCCTGGGTCTTGTCCGTTGATGGGATTACAAGGCACAGGGGGGTGGGGGACTGTCAGTTGGTGGGTGTGACCCCTGCCTACTGGAAGATGGAGGATCTGGGTGGAGGATGCTTAGCCCCAATCTGAGTAGGCTTGGAGATCTCAGCCCCAGGACCCGCATGCCTGTGTTCCTATGCCGGTACCTTCATGCGTGTGGAGAGTGGTCTCAGCATGGTTGTGGCTGGTTCTGGAGGTCTCCTGCCCCCTCCCAGCCCCGCACCTGGCTGTCCTCACCGGGGCCCCTTGGAGGGGGGCAAGTTGAATTTCCCTCCCCACCCCGAGCAGAGCTCCGGCAGCTGAAGACCTCCAGAACCAGACACGACCATATAGTGCAGGATCCACTAATTTCAGAAAAGGTGAGTTGCGAATGCTCCAGCAGAATCTCAAGTCAAACACGTTCCAGAATGTTGGAGGGTGCTGTACAATGATGCAGGCTTAGGGTGAGCTCCCCTGGGACTCAGTCTTCTGCCAGGCTTCAAGAGCAAAGCACATATGATTAGGGAGAATTGTTTTTGTCGAGCCTGCACATGAGATATCTGGAGTTTATCTGAGTAAAGCAGTACAGTCTGTTCCTGATGCAGGCAGGTAGTTTAGGGAAGATCCACTCCCACCCCCATCCCTGCCTCATGATGGCAATGAAATATCTAGAAATAATAAAGTCACCAGTCTTAAGTCTGAGTCACCTTGTAGATACAGAAAGTGAAACCTGATAGAACTTCTCCAGCAACAGACCCCAAGGAAAATGGACCCCTTCCGACAAAAAGGGCCCGAAGGAAATTACTGAGAACCCTCAATTCCTTCTTTTAATCTGGTTAACCCTCAGCTAGGCCAGACCAGAAAAGACTGGTCCATCCTCTGAGAGAATATCTAGCAGGGCCAAAGGTCAAGAAGAGGAGTTTCAAAGGCCACACTCAATTCTACCCACTTAGCAACAAACCTAGCAATGAACTTTTCACAAATCACAAATCATCCTTTTATTCGTCGATAGCCTCGAGCAGGCCCCAGTAAAGTCTCCTTCATCCTAGCCGTGAGATTATATTCAAGGATCTTTAGGAGAATGAGACCCATCATTGTTACTGGTATTTGGCATATTGGGTAAGCCACGGGGAGTTTGCCAGACTCTGCTGTGTGGGCAGGCTACATTCGGTAGCCTTCCAGTTTGTCCAAAGTAGGAATGAGATAATGACATCTGTCATAATAAGATGTCACTGCCGCGCGGTTCCGGGAGCTGGTTTTTATAGTCTCTGAGTCTTGGCCGTTGATGGGATTACATGGTGCCAGGGGGCCAGTTGGTGGGTGTGACCCCCGCCTACTGGAATTTGGAGGATCTGGGTGGAGGATGCCCGGCCCCAATCCGAGTAGGCTTGGAGATCTCGGCACCGGAACCCGCGTGGCTTTGTCCCTCTGCCAGTATCTTCATGTGTGCAGAGAGTGGTCTCAGCATGGTGGTGGCTGGTCCTGGAGGTCTTTGGCTGCTGGAGCCCTGGTCGGGGCGGGGAGGAAAGCTCAACCCGCTCCCCTCCAAGGGGCCCCGGAGAGGACAGCCAGGCGCAGGGGCAGGAGACTGCACTGTTCTCTTCCGGGAGCTGGTTTTTATAGTCTCTGAGTCTTGGCCGCTGATGGGATTATGGACTTTTATCAACGTAGAAACCCCAGTAGGGAGCAGGTTGGAATAAGTTTCTAAAAGTCACCTTGAACAAAGGGAGAGTGTGCATATGCTGCCTGAGCCCATGTGCCCAAGTAGCCAAGCACATGTATCATCCAAACACATGTGTTGCCCGCATCTCCCTTCATGAGATGTGTAATTTCATGCTTTCATCTCTAATGCTGGGATGTCTGTAGGGGCTTTCTTTGCCCTTGGAGAAGCCCTGATTCTTTCTTGAGCACATTAATCTCTTCTCTTTCCACTTTCTCTCCCTCTTCCCCTTCAAAATCTCCAAATAAAAATCTGTTTTACTCCAGTGTTTGTCTACTCCTGAAATTCTTTTCTGCGAGATGAGACAAGAACCCAGTAACCCTGGTCCTGGGTGTCAGAAGTGGATGTGGAGAAAGTGACTATCTTTCTCCTTCCCACTTCACATTAGCCACTTGTGGGGTCCACCACCATCATTCCTAGAATTGTTTCTCTACAGAACAGTGTGCTGTGTTTATTATAAAAGACCCCATATCTCCTTCTGTCTGCTGTTAACTATCTGGAGACCCAAATAATGTCAAATTTCTCTAGTATAGGATGGATAGGTCATCTGAAGATATTTTCCACATTCAATTATTTTGCACTTATCTTGAAACTGAACTTGGTTGTTTACTATGTTAATATGTGTATAGTGTTTCAAAATGGTATACAGTAAAATTAGCTTTTGATAAGAGGTTATCAAAGTGTTTTTGTTAAAATTTAGCACATAAGATGGGTTGATGTATGTAAGCTCAGATAGTGGCTCAGGGTTTGGTGCAGTTTATTGGAAAATGAAACTGCTTGTCCTCTAAAAGAAATGAAGAAAACAGTGCATGGCAACTAGTGTTAGCATTTTCTTTTACACCTTCACATTGCATCCTCGGAGCATGGTAGGGGAAAACATTTTGTTCTTTTCAAATGGAACTAGGTATAAGATAACTACTTTTATAAAGTATTTTTGAAGTACATTTACAATTAAGAAGTTCATCAACATAATTAAAAGGAATGCTCACTAGACATTAATCTGATAATGACCAGCCTTCTTCTGAAATGTTTACTTCTGTCCAAGCATAATTGATCTCCAGTTTTCCGTGGTGTTTTAAAGTTCCTCATAGTAGAATGGTACAGGTTGAGCTAAATGATATGCACCACATGGCTGAGAATTTCAATATTTATTGCTTGATTAAGACCAGTATTTTCTTTCATCAGAAAGATAAAGACTGACAAAGCTTATTAATTAATCTTTGAGAGAGTTTGATGATTGTTAGTGCTTTTTAAAAAGAAGCTCAAGCATTTGATTAGGTCTTGAAAGTCTAAAAAGTAACAAAAGCTTTTGAGTTGATTTATGTGGGCTGTTAATTTCACAGAATTCCAGAATAGTTAAAAAACCTTGAGTGACGGTGTGATTGGCCATGAAGGAATAATACGATTTTCACGTATTACAAAGTCCACAAATTCTCTGTGGCTTAAGCATTTTCTGTTAGTATTTACTCAGGTATTTATGCATAACTCATGTAGTCACTTATTCTTTTTTTTCCTATTTGATAAATGAGGCAGTAAAGTGGATTCGAGTTAAAATCCTGGTTTCTCTATTAATAATGTGGTTATATGCTGTAAGCTTCAATTTCCTCACCTCTAACGTGTAGGTAAAAGAAAAAGCTTCCTGTACAATTATAACAATTATAAACACTTGTAACAATTATGATAAAATATTTGTAAAAAATGTACAGTTTTGGACACACAAATGACTCAAATTTCAACTATTATAAATATCAAAAAGATGAATCTAAAACTTTGAGCTAAGTTCTTTGGAACACAGGATCTTTCAATAAATGTGAGCTAGTATCATTAAGTAACTGGTACAGAAAAAAAGAGTCAAAGTGATTGATAATTTTATTTTGGTTTTTGAATAACAACTGGTGATTCTCAGGGATTACTCCTGGCTCTGCCTCAGGTCACTCCTGTTGAGCTCAGAAACCATATAGGGTGATGGGATTGATACTGGGTCAGCCTCACGCAGAGCAAGCACCCTACCTACTATCTTATTGCTATGAACCTTGAGTATTTTTATAAGACTCCTTCAGTCTGCCTTTACATCTCATTTCTTAGGGGAAATATCTAGGCTAGAAGAATGCAACTTAAATTCTAAGTACAGAAAACAATTAGACATTACAAAACAGAAAATGGAGCAGAAAAGTCAAACTTTATATTTTATATCAGAAGCATTGTTCAGAATGACTGAAAGAGAGATGTGAACCCATATTTATGAAAATTTTCAGTAACCAGTTAAAACAGAGGAAAATAAAATGATAAAAGAGATGGAATAGAGGAAGGAAAGTGATCTTTGAAGTAAATTTTCAAAACCAATTTCATTTAGAAAGATGAATATCTGGAGGGGGTTGAATTAATGAATAGTTTGATTAATTAAACACTAAGTGATTTAGTCTGATTAATAACTGAATGTGAAGACCCCCAAACTCGAAGAGGGAGGTACCTGTTGAAAATTTGAGAAATTTAAGTGAATTGAGAGGATACCTTACATAAAAATCAATATACTGTGGTATTTATTATTTCAAGAGGTGGTGCTGGTTAAAAATAAAACCCCCCCAAAACAAAAAAAACCCCTCAGGAAATTAGGTCATACGTAGTTACTAAAAAATAGCTGAAAGAAGTATAAAACAGTGGGGAGAAAACAATATTTTTACAGGATTTCCATGGGGATTTTAGCCTCAAAATCTACCTTAAATGGAGGAACAGTTTAATTTAGCAAGGCTATTTTATGCAGCACGATTTTTTTTCTACTGCAGGATAAGTTACTCATTGATTATTCTGCTAAACCAGTTAACTTTTAATGTAACTTAGAAAATCTAGATATCTAGATAGAAAAAAATTACACAACTTTCTCCACTTTCACAATCCATAGAATTAATCTCTCCCAGGATATTCATGTTTAGAATGTAAAATTTTAATAATGCAGCTAATGTTTCATTTTTGTTTTTCTCCCAGGAATATGAATTTTTATTTTCTCTCTCTAGCTAATTTATAACCCTGAATGAAAAAGTCATTAATAATTATATTTTTATAGACATAAATTTTATTTTATATTAAAATTGTTATGTTAGGTATCGTAGTTACAATATTGTTAATGTTTACAATATTGACATACAAACTTACTGCATCCTTATATCACTAAATGCCCAATAGCTTATATCAATATAATAATCAGATTTTTTAAATATTTTTTCAAAGATGTTATTCTCTATTCTTTAATCTGAAAAAGTTCCCAGTTCTAAAATTTTGAGATTTCATGAAGGTTTTACCTGTAGGATATGTGATTAGCAAGTCTTAAAATATGCACTTATTGGAATTGAAGTGATAGTACAAAGGATAAGGCATTTGCCTTGCACACAGACAAGAGTTTGATCTCTGGCATCTCATAGGGCCCCCTCCAGGACCTGCCAGGAGTGATCTATGAGCATAGAGCCAGGATTAAGTCCCGAGCACTGTTAATTGTGTCCCCCAATTAAAAATATATGTGCAGATATTTTGCACTTATCATTCTATTTGTCTCCTAAATCACTAAATATTTATTTTCAAGAATATCCTTCCAGATATGTATCTTTTCACACATTTCCATACTCTCAAGTAATGCAGTATTTTAAAGCTATCTAAATTTACCTTTACTTATGTTCCTATTAATGTACCTGTCATGTGGTAGTTTTTAAGTCATTTTACATTTTTTCCTGTAAGCATCTTAGTACTCACTTCCCCTTAGCTGTTTTATCATACTTGATAACTATTTTGCTCTTACGAGTTTTGCATTTCTCCCTGGGAATTATTTTTCTTCTCTCTCCCCACCATTTAATATGATCTTACATTTTTTCATTGTTTATAGACATTTATATAGTCATTATCTGATAGAATCCCCAGGGATTGTTCTAGAAATATTTTCTTCTAAGTAGATTTTTGAGTTTTTATTACTAGTTTGGGCATTTTTCATTATTTTAGATGATAGACCATCTCACAAAGCTACTAAGTACTAGTATTATATGCTGCTAAATAATATTCATTCAAAACTGTAATAGACAACTTGGGGAGAGGGTAGAGTTTGCCTTTTTTTTTCTGGCACTGTTAAAGTAATAAAAACAAATGACAAAACAAGCTGTCCATGTAGGTTTCACTTTGTATAATTTGTGTCAGGGGGAAAAATGATGAAAAGTCAGCTTTTCATTTTTCACATCTCAAACCAATCTTATGTTTGATTTTGTCAGACTTTTGTGTTATACTAAATAGAATATCTTGGGCTGGGCAAACACATACTCAGTATTGTTGAAATTCTTCTCAGAGACAGATGCTTCATCCTCTTTCCTGTAAGACTTTTATATATGCAGCAAAAAACAACATGAGTTTGATGGGGTCTGGAGACATAGTACAGTGAGTACATAGTACACTTGCCTTGTGTGCAGCTGACCTGGGTTCAATTCCCAGCATACTATATAGCCCGCTGAGTCCTGGCAGAAGTTATCCCTGAGCACTGCAGATGTGAGCCTCACTTCGCAAAAAAAAAAATGACTGTGATGTGAAGCAGGATCAAAATGCTGCCCACATTTCTTTTCTTCGAGAAATCACATTATTTGAAATTCCTAAAAGTATTGTTGTTAATCAAATATTTTTTCATGGCATTAATTAAAGGTTCAGATATAATAGACTAGGAAATGTCTAGGAAAATTAAATTTGGTTGTCTTAAGATGTTCAAGTGTTGGTTCAGTTTCTCAACTTCCTTTGACATTGGTTCCTTTTGTTTTTTATTCCTTTTTTCCATTTAATAATTTCTTAGTGCTTGTTTTTGTTTTGTTTTTTGGGTCACACCCGGCAATGCGCAGGAATTGGCTCTGCACTCAGGAATCGCTCCTGGTGGTGCTCAGGGGACCATATGGGATGCTGGGAATCGAACCCAGATTGGCCGTGTGCAAGGCAAACACCCTACCCACTGTGCTATGAATCCAGGCCCCTAATTTCTTAGTGCTTGGCCTGTGCTATGACTTCTACTTAGATTGTAAAAAATAAAATTACTCTAATACTCAAAAAATACATTGAGAGTCGATCTATTGACATAACACTGGGGAAATTTCATTATTTGGGAAAAATATGCATGCAAACAGTGATTTTCAGTGGCTACAACCCCTAAATTAAAGTAATTTAATTACTTTAATTAAAGTAATGTCAGCCTGAAAGAAGTGTTACATTATTTTTTCATTCCCTGTTCATCTTTGTGTCAAGCCTAAAATACCCTGAAGTTGGGCAGCTGTACATCAGTAATATAGTCCCCTGTATCTATTAGAGAGAGTGGAAACTCAGGAATAGTGAACTGCTGACTCCTGTAAGATAAACAGCTTCCCAGTAGGGAGTTGTAGACCATTTAGCAGAACAAAAGAATATAATGGACTCCTTAGAAATGATGATACCAAATGTACTTCTGTTGGATTGGTGGATCAAGGAACCTCATAGGGGCTGGAGAGGCTGGCTTCTGCAGATTATTTGAGACTCCTACTTTCTGGGTCCTGGAGGTTGGACTGGGAGCCTAGATGCACCTTCGGTTTGAGTGTATTTCTAGTCATATGACTGTACCTAAAAGCAACTTGTTTTTTACAATATTGAACCACAGTAAACACAACAGTTTTGTAATCTATTTCTTCTAGTTCCAGTTATCTAAGATATGCCACAATTTTATTTCATCTAGTTCTTACTATATTTTTTTCTTGTGGTTTGGTCTCACTTTCATTTCTCATATTTTCCCCAGTGAATGTCCTAAAAATTAACTTTTAATGCTCTTCCAGGGGCTGGAATGATAGCACAGTGGTAGGGCGTTTGCCTTGCACACAGCCAACATAGCCAACCCGAGTTCGATTCCTCCACCCCTCTCGGAGAGCCCAGCAAGCTACCGAGAGTGTCTCGCCCACACGGCAGAGCCTGGCAAGCTACCCGTGATGTATTCGATATGCCAAACACAGTCTCCAATGGAGACATTACTGGGTTACTGGGCCCGCTTGAGCAAATCGATGAACAACGGGAGGACAGTGACAGTGACAGTGGTCTTCCAGGACCTAGAATGGCAGTATTCTTCTATATAGGATCTGGGTTGTTTCCCCATATTCTTGAGATATTTCCAATTTAGAATCTACTATAACACATTGATACTGGTGACTCATACTTGGATGTTGTTAAATTAACACAAATTGCAGGGCCTGCATCAACCTCTTAAGTTCCCCAGATCATAAAGAATATGTTAAAATTATCTGAAAGCTTGTGTGAAGTTTGTATTATGATCACCTGACCTGGCACTCCTGAAGTTGGGCAACTACCAACCATTAGTAAGACAGCACTGTAGCATTGTAGCACTGTCCTCCTGTTGTTCATCAATTTGCTCGAGCGGGCCCAGTAACCTGATCAGGCTGAGTGGGCACCAGTAACATCTCCATTGTGAAACTTGTTGTTACTGTTTTTGGCATATCGAATATACCACAGGGAGTTCTGCCACGGGGGTAGGATACACTCAGTAGCTTACCAGTCTCTCAGAGAAGGACAGAAGAATCGAACCTGGGTCAACTGCATGCAAGGCAAATGCCCTACCCGCTGTGCTATCACTCCAGCTATTAGTAAGATACTCAAGGATTTTTATTTCTTTATCAAATCAATGACACAGTTATCTTTCTCAATTCATAGTGAAAAGTTGGTTGTATAGTTGATATGGCTGATTCATTCTCATCCTAATAGCTTCATCTGCCTATTTTGATTCCATGTGCTCCCCCTGGGAAATATTATTATTCAACCATTGTGATAACCATCTCTCGGTGACACTCAGATCTAAATCCATTTCTCTTTCTTTTTCTGAGCACCAGACCCATACATTTCGTTGCATTCTTCCCCTACATTCCTCTCCCTCTGTCCCCCTTGCTAGTCTCACCATACTCCATCTTGCTGCCATGGTCTTTCCCTAGTCTTTCTCCAACTCCCCAGCATTGGAGGTAGACACCACACCCTGTCTGGTAGCACATTCAACATATCAAAAGCCCTTCCTCATCGCTGATCAGGCTCAAGGGAGGGAAATACTACCTATGGGTGGTCCTCCTCTCCTTAGTCCAGTTTTGAGTTAAATGCTATCTTCAACTTAATTTTCCCCCTGTCCTACTTGGCTCACAAACTGTTCTTTTCTGTTACCAATTTATAAACTACCTTTCATACCAGTCTCTGATTACTTTCAGTATCTAGCTGCTGCTAAGTTTTGCAATATATATTTTTGACTCATTCTTTTGATTTAGCTGTAAGGCCTTAATTCAGTTTATATAAACTGTACATCATAAACAAACTCCTTTATTTTTCATTTGCCCTTCCAGAACTACTGTTTTCTTTTTAACAATTTCATATTATTTCTCTTGCCAGATGGCGAAACTTTGTGGCATGTATCTTCAGGCACTTTATTCTTTGATTTCTACTGATGAGCCAATGAAAGTTACTGGTAGAAGAGGGGCAGAGAAGGAGGGTTGGGTAGGTTGTTATACTATCATCTCTCCTCAGCTCATCTCCCAAGAACACTACTCTTCTGACCTATTTGATTATTTCACTCTCCTCCTTGGTTTCCTTTCAATCTTCTCACACATTTGTGAGCAATTCCTTCATTTAATTCTTCTCAATAGCCCTATTTCTTTGGGTTATTTGAATCACCCTGTTTGATGCAATGATATGCAAACCCTTCTGTACCTGACATCATCTCTCTCTTTGTGTATTTCTAAGCTTCATTAACTGTAGGATAATATTGGTTTTTTCTTTTCACCTTGCCACAGGGAGTTTAGGTTTATTGGGTTACTCCCATCATAGTGCTCCCATCCCTCTGTGTTTATTTGTAACCTCCTTGTGCTCTGTTAAATTGTAAATATTGTTCTTCTCTTCTCGTTACATCCTTTGCCTAGTTAATTCAGAGCAACGTTCTTTTTGTATAGACACAGGAAGACAGTTAATGCTATGCTTTTGTAACCTAAGAGTTAATTGACTCTGAATGATATTCACCCCTAGGCATCTGTTCTCTTGACTTATGCCTCATTTTCCCTTACTTCCTAGCATCCCAAGCAGGGTCCTGACAAGGGACTGGATGGACCCAGGGCAAGCTGTGAGCTATGCTGGCATTGAAATGGGCCTGGCCAGAGCACCATAATCAAGTTAAGTGCATGGTCATGGACAAATTCTGTCATGATCCCAAAAGTAACATCTTGAGTAGGACCCTGCTAGGGTTGGGAAAGATTAATCTGGCCTGCACTGTAGTCTAAGATCTATAGCGAGTGTCCTAAGGAGAGCTACCCTACAAGCTCAATGTGTCTCTTACTGTGTCCATACAAAGTAACTACGAAGAAGTAGAATTAAGATTGTAATTAAGTTATTAGACTAAGGAAAGGAGGAACACCCATAGGCAGTATTTCCCTTCCCTGAGCCTGATCAGCGATGAGGAAGGGCTTTTGATATGTTGAATGTGCTACCAGACAGGGTGTGGTGTCTACCTCCAATGCTGGGGAGTTGGAGAAAAACTAGGGAAAGACCATGGCAGCAAGATGGAGTGTGGAGAGACTAACAAGGGGGACAGAGGGAGAGGAATGTAGGGGAAGAATGCAGGAGAAGGTGCATGGAGAGAGAGAGAGAGAGAGAGAGAGAGAGAGAGAGAGAGAGAGAGAGAGAGAGACCAGGCTGGGAGAGGGAGTGTGGAGAGATGAGTGGGAGAGACAGGAGGAGACGGGAATGAGGGGCAATGTGAGACTAGAATGGGGAGCTTAGAGAGACTAGAACAAGTGCATGGGGAGAATTGAATAAACAGCAACTGATAATCAATCCGCCTAGCCCTAGTTTCCTCCTTCATCTGCCCATGATATTGGCGATCCCGGGTGGGCGAGTGGCCCCAGTCCACCAAAAGCAGACATCGAGAAAGAGCCGCTGGGTCTTTTCCTAGTTGTCTCGGTGATTAATAGTACCATTCACATAGACACTGAAATGCGCCATTCTGGAGTCATGGATTGACCCCTTTCACTGATAGCATTTTTGCATGTTTCCCCTTTCTTCTTTTCTCTCAGTCTACATCTACATAAAAAATTCCTTACCATCCTTTTTGGTTAAGGCCACCCTTTATCTCCCTATGGTAGATTACTCTCTTTATCCAAGATAATTCGTATGAGTCCTGTCCTCAACAGGTTTACTATACCTCCCCTTCCATTTATATCAGAATGCCCATGTGACTTGGCTTTAGTCAGTGAATCTTGAGTGCAGATGTCATGGCTATAGTTTTCCTATATTTGGACCTTGCATGTTCTTCCATCTTCTCTTTCCTTTGCTGTAAAAATAATGATGACTAAGAGCTGTCCAACTCTATTGTCTTTGCAGAAGAAAAGGCAAAACTATATCTGATTTATACAAAGTGGTTGGATATAACAACATAAATATAAATATGAATACCCTTACTTATCCCCTTTTTATTCCAAATAGCTAAATTTTGAGTAACGTATCCTGGACTAACTTGATTTACTTTCACATAATGAAAAAGTTACAGAGATTTTTTTCTTAAAGAATTTGTATTTTTTATTGTTTAATAATGGTTTAAAAGGAATTTTGTGGTCCTGTGGTCTCCAAGCAGTATTGGGTTTGAGCACCACAGGGAGTGCTCAACAATATATATATATATATATATATATATATATATATATAATATATATGTATATGCTCGAGCGGGCCCAGTAACGTCTCCATTGGAGACTTTGTTGTTACTGTGTTTGGCATATCGAATACTCTCGGTAGCTTGCCAGGCTCTCCGAGAGGGACAGAGGAATCGAACTCGGGTGGCCATGTTGGCCGCTTGTAAGGCGAACGCCCTACCCGCTGTGCTATCGCTCCAGCTTTTATTTTATATGTGTATATATATATTTTTTTTTAAAGGCCAGAGAGATAAAATAACACTCATCTTGCACACAGTCTACCCTGATTTGATTCTGGCACCTCATATGGTCCCCCAAGTCCTGCCAGGATGGATCCCTAAGCATAGAAATAGAAGTAACCCCTGAGCATTGCAGGATGTGACCCAAACAGCCAGACCTTCTAAAAAGGATTGTTTAAGGTTATTTAAATAAAGCATTGCAGGACTTGACTTAAACACCTACTGCCCAAAAACTTTTGCTTAAATTAAGGGTTTTAATTTATAAACATATTCATCAACAGAAGTAAATTCTATGCCATTTATAAATAGAATCAATCAGTCATTAAGATTTATGTGGTTAATAATAGTTTTATGAAATATTCTTACTATTGAAAAATAACTTACCAAATAATATGGCATATAATTCCATCTGGTTAAAAATAAAATGAAATATACTCTTTTTCTTTTAATTTTTATATTTTTAGTACATATAATTGTCATGTATCACATTTTTATTCAGAAATAAAATGTTAGATGTTTCTTTTTAATGGCAGTTGTTGTAGGTAAAAATTGATATATTTCTGAGTTGTCCCTTATATATTTTTTATTTTTATAATTTTATTTATTGAATCACCGTGAGAGCAGTTACAAAGCTTTTGGGTCTAAGTCTCGGTCATACAATGAAACACCCACTTCACCAGTGCCCATTCTCCACCACCAAAAACCCCCGTATACCCCCCTCCCACACCCTCCCCCTACCTGTGGGGCAGATGATTTCCACATTACTCTCTCTCTACTTTGATTACATTCAATATTTTGACACCAGACCCACCATTATTATTTGTGATTTTACCCCAACACTCAGATCTGCTGAAAAGGCAACAGTAGACAATTTGTTTTCTATTGCTGGTTATGAATAACATATGATGTCGTGTGGCTGCAGTAGTGGCCATGGGATTTTGAAATTCCGAAATTTTAACACTTAAATCTGGGGGGATTTCTGCCAAAAGCCACTGGGTTTTGAGATTTGTTTCTGAGTATCTGGGATCATGGCCATTAAGCAGCTTGATCAGGAGTCAGGGAGGCCGTTTGTGGGCGATGACTTGGGGTCTAGTTGGGGTGGGGAGGACAGGCCCGGCTCCACCCCATCCAGTGAGGCCCAACAAGTTTCATCACTGCGGGTCCAAGCCTGACTGTCCAGTGGCCTCTAGAGGATGATGGCCACAGAGCCACCAGAAGGAAACAGGAGGAGGGACAGCACCCATTCCCCCCTGGGGTGGCCCGGCAACAGTAACCTCCTGCTGGGTACGGACACATTTCTGCCAAAAGCCGCTGGGTTTTGAGATTTGTTTCTGAGTCTCTGGGATCAAGGCCGTTAAGCAGCTTGATCAGGAGCCAGAGAGGCCGTTGGTGGGCGATGACTTGGGGTCTCATTGGGGTGGGGAGGACAGGCTCAGCTCACTCCCCCCCCCCCATCCCGTGAGGCCCAACAAGTTTCGTCACTGCGGGCCCAAGCCTGACTGTCCAGTGGCCTCTGGAGGATGACGGCCACCAAGCCGCCAAGAGGGAGCAGGCGGAGGGACAACAACCTTTCCTCCCTGGGGTGGCTAGGCGACAGTAATGTACTGTGGGGTCCAGACACATTTCTGCCAAAAGCCACTGGGTTTTGAGATTTGTTTCTGAGTATCTGGGATCATGGCCATTAAGCAGCTTGATCAGGAGCCAGGGAGGCTGTTTGTGGGCGATGACTTGGGGTTTCATTGGGGTGGGGAGGACAAGTCCAGCTCCACCCCCATCCCATGAGGCCCTGTGTGTCTCGTCACTGGGGCCCCAAATGTGACTATCCAGTGGCCTCTGAAGGATGGCGGCCACTGGGCCTCCAGGGGGAACAGACCAAGGCACAAAACCTATTCCCACCTGGGTTGGCCCAGCACCGGTAGACTACTGCAGGGACCAGACACATTTCTACCTAAAGCCGCTGGGTTCTGAGATTTGTTTCTGAGTCTCTGGGATCAGGGCCATTAAGCAGTTCAATTAGGAACCAAAGAGGCCTTGCCTCCAATTATATAGCTGAGCCGGAGGTGGTTTGTGGGTGTGTTTCCCACATAGCTAACTTTTGGCCATTTACTTTCTTGGTAAACTTTGCCCCAAGTTTTTGGGGTCTGGCCAAAGCACAGCAGCAATTTTGGGGTATCTGGAAGTCTGAAGGCGCCATGAGGTTGCTGATGCACTCGCCTCACGGGTACAGATTGGCCTGCTGGCGACACCATACCCCCTTCCCTTATATTTTTTTACCAACATATATTTACCTATTTTTTTAAACAATAAAGAAAGCATCTGTATTATGTAATATTATTGGAAGAATCAAAAGAGATCATTTATGTAAAGCAATTATTATACTTTTGACAATATAGAACCATTAGTAAGTCTTACCTATGAATTTTTTTTGTGTTTTGGAAATCCTTAGAAATTAATATGGTTTCTATTTTAGACTATACTCAGCAGTGCTCAGGGGCTATTTCAAGGTCAGTGCTTAGGATCACCTCTGGTGATATTACGGGTATCAAGCAGAGCCAGGGACTGAAAGTTGGATTCCCACATGCAAAGCAGGCACTTCAGCCCCTGGGATTGTTCTTTAGTATGGAATATGCTTTGTTAAGGAATAATCATTGAGAGACAGATTAATTTAGAGGATGAATAGTCCCTGATTTCCTTTGCCTTTACAAGTCTGTCATCGCTTGCATGTGAGATCCCATATTCTTGCATGGGCAGTTAAAACAGTACCTTTGGCATCAGCAGAATATAAAGGGTTAAAAAACAGAACAGGTTTATGTCTTCCTAGGAATGCCTTGAGGATTTCAGCACCCAGATCCCTAACTGTACACCTATATTCCCAAAATGCTCCACTGGCAGGTGGCACTAACATGAAAGTTATGAGAAATATACATTCATGCAGGATGCATCAAAGCCAATTTGTTTTTGTCTTCAATTGTCTTCTAAAAATTTATTCAGAGAAAGCATTTTTCCCTGATACTATATTAGTTTTCCTCTCATAAATAATGTATAGTTTAATGTAAAAAAAAGTTTTAAAATATTTTTAAAATACCAGTTTCTATTCAGAAGCTTCCAGACATTAATCAACACTTCATTTTGCATGCAAAGGAAATACTTCTGTGTCCTCTCCCAGTTAATACTGAAAAAGAATTTAATTCAAATTTGGCAAAGGAGCTATAATTCTCTTCTGTCCTCTGACCCTGCCAGGATTTGTGGGAGGGGCAAGAGATAGAGGGAAAGGCAGGAATAGCATAGAAAAGTTCATGCTATGTTGGTATCTGCTATCCTCTTTGGCTTTGTTTTTCTGCCTGGCAGAAGTTTGAAATCACACCTTTAGGATGGGTTATTTTGATTTTGCTCTTTGGATTTTATTGGAATTCCACCCTGGACTTACCCAGGCATGCTCTAACCATGTGGATGAACTTGATTAGGCCAGCTACCATCTCTTCCACCTACTATTGTTCTGGTCATCCTACTTGCAGATTTTGGATGGTGGTCTTTTTGGGGCCAGGTTAATTCTCCATGTAGCCAACATTTGGTTCATGGAAGAGGATCACACACAACTGACTTTAGTATTGCTGATAATATAGTATTGCTGATAATATAGTTATTTAGCATGCTGGACCCTTTCTTCATTGTCTCTTAGAAATCTATATCAGGCTCTCAAAATGACTCAGAATGCTTCTTAATTATGATTGAAATGAGCAGTCCCTAGGCATCCCAAGAGGTTAGGGGTTGAGGTTCCTATCTTAGACTTCCCCAATATCTCTTAGAAATTTCTCTTTTCACTATACTATTTTGTTTCTGTAGTCAGTTTAAGGATTTTAGAAATATTTGTGGTAGAATATTTTTTGTCAGTCTATTGTTTGGCCTTAGTTACTGCTCCTTGGTACTCAGGGCTATCATGTCTTAGTGACTGGGGGACACATCAGTGCTGAGAGGTTATTATACTAAATTAGGAGATGGTGCAGTTCAGAACAGGAGATGAAAGGGGCAGCATGTTGGACATGTTTGGAGAGTCAATGGCAGGTACTCTAAATTATTAAAGCATATATTTTTAACCCAGGCAAGATTGGAATTGCACTTGTATTTCAGCTCTTCCACTGATGAGCTGTAACTGGGCATATCAACCCATAAATCAACTTCAGATTTTCTAATTTGTAAAAATTGAGGCTATAATATATATCCGTATATATATTATCTCTATATACAATATATATTTTATATATAATATGTAAATATATAATAGTATTTCTGAGCTATTGTGGAGATTAACATAAATCAATTCAGGTAAAGCACTTAGTATAATGTCTGGCATGTGGTATGCTAATAGACCAACTAATTATCAAAATAACATGTGTATGCTTTATGACTTGTAAACTGTTTCAGGTAGTAGCCTAATGGCTCCCTATCTCTGAAAACCACACTATCCTCACATTCATTGTTATTTGTAATTCCGATTGCATGAAATCAAATCATACAACAAATTTTACCCTGAGATAATGCCAATGATTTATCTGAGGAAAACTGAGACTAGATCATTATCTCATGACCATAATGCTCACATTACCACAACTTCCCAAGTAAATTTTTCTGTCCTGACCTATCCTGTCACTGTAAGCCATCTAATTCTCTTCTCAGTAGTGAGGTAAAATGGTCTTGGATAGCTTTTCCATTCTGTTATATTGCATTCTCTGTCTAACATGATATCACATTGATTTGATGAGGATGACAGTTCTGTCATTTGGGGAAAATTTTTTCCATGTTTCCATAATGCTTGTTCTAAAGCACAAAGCTATTTTGTCATTAAATCCTGAATGCTCTCTAGTTTCATTTCAGGATGACATGCCTAGAACCAGACAGAATTCTTCAAAATGACTTCTGACAACTCTCAAACAACAACATCATTCTTGCCAAAACTCTTCTTGAAGTTGATTCTAATCTACAAGAAAAGGGTAATAAATGTTTAGGAGCAAATAGAAATACTTTTACTGGAGAATTTCTACCTTTTCAAGGTTATGCCCCTCATCCCAAAGTATATTTTGAATTCTTTAACATTTATGCCAAAGAGAAAACCTTTCTGCTTCTCTTTATACATATTTTGGGGTAAAAAATTATATTAGTTCTTCATATCCAGCAAAGCCTAAACATCTATTGGCTAAATTAGGACACCCTATATTTAGTTCAGTGGTGTAGCATAATAATTCATTTCATGGCTTAAAAAATACTTTCATTGGGGTGACACGATTTTTAGTAGCGTTAATGTTAAAGTTTTCGGTGTACTGTCACTACACATCCTCTATTGTCCTTATGTCACTTCTAGTCTGTAACTCATTTTTCTATTAAAAAAATATGCTTGGCATAAATGGATATAATGACTTGTCCTTATCTTAAATTCCTAAAAATGTGTTTAAGTTACTGTTTCTTTTCAGCTTTAGCTGATAGAAATATGTATTGAAAATGTTATTTGAAGTTCTGGGGAGGCAGTACAGGGGTTACGGTGAATGCCTTATATGTATCTGAACTGGGCTTGATCCCTTATACCACATGGCCTCCTGAGCATTGTTATGTGTGACCTTGGAGGTCCACAGCACTACCAAGGTGGCCCCAATAGTTCCAGTCATTAGAAAGGAGCATTTATTCCTTTCCTTGGTACCTAGTACTGAACAACCTACTCAGTTGCCCAAAAATTGCTAGGAGTGAACTCCAGTACCCTTAACATCCTCTGGAGGTCCAAAAATGTCAATTGCATGATAGTCAAAATGTATATGTATCTTAATCTCATAAATGGGTATATGCATCTATATACATATACAAATATATATACCCCAGACTATTTGGATATTTTCTTTTCATTTATTGTCTCCATTGTTTCCTTGATTTTATAGAGAAAGGACTTGTGAAACGGGGGCCAGGAGATTTGTCTGGATATCCTACACTTGTCTATTTTGTCTGTCTCAGTGTAACCTTATAATGATAAGCTATAAAAAACATATTAACCTCTCTCAATATGTTATTTTTATGAACATACCCATAGTGAGCTTTTATTTTTATAACTCAGAGAATCCTTATTTAATTTCTGAATGTTTGAAGATTCCACCCCTCCCCCATCTCTGTTGATAATTAATTTTCTTTTCCAAACCATCCTGTTCTGAGAATATTTAATTTGATTTCTACTTTCTTGATTTATGAAGATATTTTTTGTGAGCCAGTATCTAGTTTATCTTGGAGAATATTCCATGGGTCTACTAGAAAAGTATATCTTCAGGTGCACGTATATTTAGAAGTATGAGTTCCTGATGTACGCATCACATGATCATATGGACATTCTATAGATTGTTTTCTAGTCTTTTGAGTTTGAGCTTGTGTTTACTCTGACTGTTCAGATGTGTCTCCTTTGAACAGTAGAAAGTTGGGCTCCATGATCTGATCCATCTTGCCCGCTTTCTCTTGACTTACTATTTCAGACTATTGATGTTGAATGAGATCACTGAGATGAAGAAATTTATTGCCGTATATTTTTAGAAGTTATATATGTTTGTGGAGTTCATTTTATCTTTTAAAGAATATTGCAATAATATGAATTTCCTAATTTTATGTTCATTAAGCTTAGCTTTGTATCATTCAAATCTGAATAATATAGCTGAATGGAGTACTCTTGCTGAGGTGTTCATTTCTCTGAGTTGTTTTCTTTCTTCTTTTTTTCCTTTCTCCTTTTCTTCTTACTATATCCCGCCGCTCTCTTTTGGCATATGATCACACTTGATAGATCTCTCTGATTATTTGTATGTAAGTTTCTTCTTTGGTCTTGCTGCTTTCAACATTTTGTCTTTATCTTTTGTCATTCTGGCTAAATGTGTCTTGGAGTTTTTTGACTTAAATCTACTTTGGCTGATACCCTATGACCTTTGGGATGTGAGCATTTACACTCCTTAATTCTGGGAAATTCTTATCTGTGATTTCTTTCTTTTTTTTCTTTTTTGGTGTTTGCACACCCCGCCCAGCAGTGTTCAGGGTTTACTCCTGGTAGGCTCTATGCTCAGGGATCACTCCTGGCAGGTTCAAGAGACCATAGGTGGTACCAGGGATTAAACCCAGCCAGCAGTGTGCAAGGCAAGCACCCTTACTCCAGTACTTTCACTCAGGTCCTCTATGATTTATTTAGTGTTTCTTTGTCATATTTGCTTTCCTTATCTCCAGGGACTTTGGTGATTTTTATATTGCTCCTCTTGAACTAATTTTATCATTTTTTGGTGGGGTGCTGTTAATTTTTTATAAATTTTCCCCCATATTTTGTTTTCTTGAGGTTTCCCAAATCTCTATTGGAGCTCACTAATTCTTTTTTCTTCAGTTGCTGTAATTCTGCTGCTAAAGCCTTCCTTTGAGTTTTCTTATTTCACTTACCATGCTCTTCAGTTCTCACTTCTGGGTGTATTTTCTCATTTCTGCTCTCATATATGTTTTTCTTTTGGGGGGTCACCCCTGGTGATGCTCAGGGGTTACTCCTGGCTCATGTACTCAGGAATTACTCATAGTGGTGCTCGGGGGACCATATGGGATGCTGGGAATCAAATCCTGGTCAGTCACCTGTAAGACAAATGCCCTACCAGCTGTGCTATTGCTCCAGCCCTTCGGCATTCATACTTTCATGTGCTTTATTGACTTTCTATCATTATTTCTTTGAACTCTTTGAACATCTCATTATGGTATCTTTAAAGGCATTATCTGAGGGTTTCAGAGCTATTTGGGAGTGGTTAAGCAAGCTATGCTATTATCTTCACTCATTGAGCTTGATGGGATCCTACTTGACTTCCCCCATTGTCTGCTGTGCTCTGAGGAATCTTTGTCATTTACCCCTGTGGGAAGCCTCAGCGGGATCAGGCTGAGCATTGCTCTTTTCCTCTCCCAGTGAGTTTTTGTTATTTCTGGTTTGTGAGTTTTGAGAAGTGTGACCTGCCGTGTTACTTTCAATGCCATCTTGGCCCTGTCTCTTTTCTGGCTGAGATTGAAGGTTCTATTATTTCTTATCACCACCACAACCACCAAAGTCTTTGTGAAGGTCTTTCTGTGGGAAAAGTGGTTAGAGCTAGGAATACGGTTGTAATAGCACGAAGTCCTTACTGACAATCAGAACCATCACCGTAGCTCTGTGTGTTTAGTGCAGGAAGTCTAAGTGTGAGAGGTCTTGTTGGGTTATAAATAGTACAAATGGAGTTATGGGAACAGGGTGTGAATATGAGTCTGCAGAATTCTTACTATTTTTTAAAAAATAATACCCAGTGCCCTTTTTACGTTTTCTTTTGTTTGTGGTTTTTTTTGAGAGTGTGTTGGAAAGGGATACAGCATGCAGTGCTCAGGAGTTACAACTGGCTCTGTGCTTAGGGATCTCTTCTAGTTCTGCGCTCAGAGATCACACCTTGTGGGGGGATCATACATGGCACAGGATCAAAGTAGTGTTAGTCATGACCCAGAAAAACACTTTTTACCCCTATATCTCTGTAAGTAATTTAATGAACTCACTAATTCATATAGTTTTCTTAATTTGAATAGTGGAAACATTAGATGTTATGCAAAATCATAAATTTTCATTAACAATGCAGATGTATATATCTGGTGTTTTAAAATTAATATCTTTTTTAGGGAAAAGACTAACATAGTAATAAAAAGAAACTTGGACCTTGGAGTCAGTGAGTCCTTGGTTTGGATCTCAGTGGAACTAATTTCTAGTTGAATAACTCTGGAAAAATTGATTTCTCAGTGACTCCTTTTCTCCTGAAACATGGGAATGAGAATATTATTTTAAAGATTTGTGGTGATTGTTCAATATAATTATGCTCATAAAGGGTAGAGGTCATGTAGTAGGTGCTCAAAGTCAGTTGTTATCATTCAATTCTGTTTCCTAGTTACTATATCGGACTGAAGATTTGTACTGTTTTTTAAAAGGCCCAGTTGTATATTTTCCTTTTTTTAATGTCTCTGTGTAGCCCTGATGCCTCCACCCCAATGGTATTTTTATTTTGTCATTAGGTTTTTTCCCTCCAAAATTAACTTTATACTGCATATATTAGGGTGGTATTTCCTAAGAATTAGGCTTAATGGGAAAGATAGTTTGGGGTAGGGGTGATGGGAGAAGCAGCCAGATGCACTAAGGCAATATAATTGAGTAAAGGTCAATCAATGGCCTGGCTTTAAATTCAGATCAAGGTGTTTTTCATTCAAAACCAGTAGCTATGCTGAAATACTTTTGTCTTAAGGGGGAAAAATACTGAAGATGAAGTTCAGTTTTTCTGTGCTATGCTGAATTACCAAGGAGAAAATCAATAAGGTGATACTATAACACAGAAGGAATGAATGTTCTCACTGTGATTGAAAAGATTGAGACTCTCATGCTTATTCTCAGGAGGTTGTCTTATTAACTCTATGGTAACAAACCTGTAATGAGTAAGTGTGAGGTGAGAGGAGGAGGGCAGGAAGTGAAGGCTGATAAACTATGAAGGATTAACCCTGTTGTTCCCCATTGGGAGCCTGCCTGAAAAACAGATTTGCACATTTCCCTCCCTTGGTTGGCTATAAACAAAACCATAGCAATCCTGGAGTAAATGACTACCAACAACTTCTAATAAACTTTTTTCCTTTTCAGGGAGATTATTTCTGCTTTAAAATTTTACCCAGGAAGACTACATAGAGGGGCTGGGGTGGTAAAAATAGCTGAACCAATGCTGCTTTCAGTGGAGGTTGGCACTGGAGTTCAAGGGTCTTTCTGGTATGTCTACAGTAGTCATGAAGTTGTTGGGAAATAGTGAGGACACTGAAAACATAAAATTTTAAACATAAGTCTTTCCAGAAAAAATCTGAATATGCTTATACCTGGACATACTGGGTATATTTTCAGAGTATTGGTTTTTAGAACTCTATGCACAGTTATCGATCTTTGATTCCAAGTGGAGTCTTTAGGAAGACTCAGCAGAGTGAGTGCTTTATTTCGCCTTGCTGAACATGAGCTCAAGTTCCCCTAAATCAGTCATCAGCATCCTAAGTAAATGGTGACAATGTCAGGCTTCCAACTCCCGAAGGTTATAGATTTTTATAGCCATGCAGAGGGATGCAAGAGATGGCATTATGTCAAGAGGACAAAGCTCCTACCCTTTGAAATAGTTGCCCTGAAGAGGGAGCATAGTGGAGAAAAACACCAGCTTGCTCTGTGTTCATAAAAGATAAAAAAGTGAACAGGGAATATAAATACAAACTGATACAAGAAGAGAATTTTACTTTGACTTCTCAATTTCTTGAGCTCTTTTACGAGACACACACTCAGTGTTACTTGTATAGGACAGATACAGTTTTCCTCTATCATTCAATGGTAGAATGCTCCTATTGGGAATGATTTGTAAGGGTATGGGATATAGGAGAACAAACGTATTTTTCCATGTTTGCTAATTTCAATAGTGTTCCCAGGCCACCCTCCCCAAATAACCTACAAATCATACCCTTTAGGAACTTTCTACTTTTAGATTTGGGGGTGGTGGGGTATTAAAGAATAGCTGCACTGTTGGCTGCTTAATTGGATAGTGTAATTCATGATCTCATTTATCCTCTCCCCGCTTTTCTCTAATCCATCCTTTCCCAATTTATTAAAACAAAAACAAATCAAACAAGTCCATTAATTTGGACACAGGGAGTTGGAAGCCTGACATTGTCACCATTTACTTAGGATGCTGATGACTGATTTGGGGGAACTTGAGCTCATGTTCAGCAAGGTGGAGTAAAGCACTCACTCTGCTGAGTCTTCCTAAAGACTCCACTTGGAATCAGAGATCGATGACTGTGCATGAAGTTCTAAAAACCAATACCCTGAAAATATACCCAGTATATCCACTCACAGGCATATTCAAATTTTTCTGGAAAGTTTTACGTTTAAGAATGTTTTCAACAGAGAAGAAAGGCCGTGGGGGAGGGGGGGCTCCACAGCTCCCGGAGAATGCTCCAGGTCCCAAAGAGAGCCGAGATCACCTCACCGGGAAGCCACAGATGGGGTAGGTGCCGCATCCCACCTCCTCCAGATGGAACGCCGGTGACCACGAGCCTTTACAAGTACAGCTCAAGCATGCGGGAACAGGACTCTCACTCCAAACTGCCAGGACTGCCTCGGCTCCCAGGTAACCTCTGATTTCGGAAGTCACGCCCACAACCCGCCCCCCCCCCCCCAGCGCCATCTTTACAGCTCACAGCCACAGAGAAGAAAGATTATGTAGGAACCAGGACTTTTACTCCAAACCACACGGCCGCTTATGTGGCTGCATGACATCTTCTTATATATAAAGTGATCAATGGAAAGTAAATTATCCTACATTTCTCCCTGAAAATTAGGCTTAACTCTTTTACAAGCCACAACACCCAATAGGAAAGAGAGAACAAAAGGAAATGCCCTGCCACAGAGGCAGGGTAGGATGGAGGGGATGGGGGGTGGGAGGGTTACTGGAATCTCTGGTGGTGGGAAATGGTTACTGGTGGAGGGATGGGTATTCAAAATAAATAAATAAATTTTAAAAAGAAAAAGAAAAAGGGAAAAAAAGCAAAATGCCAAAAAAAATGTTTTCCAGAAGTTGGAGCAATAGCACCATGGGTATGGTGCTTGCTTGATCCTGGGTACCCCAAATAGTCCCCCAATCTCTGAAAGGAGTGGTTGCTGTGCACATAGCCAGGGGTGAGCCCTGAGTATTTCTGGGTGTTGCCCGCAAACAAAACAGAAACACACAAACACACAGAATATTTTCCAGCCTGGGGAAATAAGACCTTTGTAAGACCCTGGGTTTGATCCCTGACAGCGCACACACACACACACACACACACACACACACACACACACACACACACCCCACAAGCACATATGCAAACACATATGCACATATATATGTACATACAATTCTTTTCTAGTGTCTAAAAATCAATAAAAGTTAATGCTGCACATTCCTTTTCACTACTATTCTGCCTATACAAATCCTGCCATTTCCAAATCTCATTATTCACAAACCTCTTCTCTGTTTGGGCTCTCATCTCAGGACTTTAATGAAACACACACACTCACACACACTCACAACTGTGTTAAATGACACCCCCCCAAAGCACTACTGTGTCAATATAAGATGTCAGGAGGCTTTCTGAGGAGGTGTGCTATTGAAATTGGGGGCTAAGGAACAGATAGCAGAAAATAAAAGGAGGGGGAGGAGCAGATGCTTCATGAATATTTTGAAATAATTAATAAAGTCAATTTGCTAAAGGTTTTTTACAGATCATTCTCTAACAAACATTCCTCACAATTTTACTTTATTTGGACATACATGAACTAGGATTGGGCTCTGTGACCACATTGGAGAATATTGCTCACAGTTCTATACAGATTCTAGATATTTTGCAATGGGGACTACTTTATGAAACTCTCTCTTTCCATATACACACATAAGTATACATATGTACATATATGCATATACACATACACACATATATATTATTCTAGATCAAGTATTTGAGGGGCTGGAGAGATAGCACAGTGGTAGCACATTTGCCTTGCACGCGGCTGGCCTGGCCAATCTGGGTTCAATTCCTCCGCCCCTCTCAGAGCTGGCAAGCTACCAAGAGTATCTCGCCCGCATGGCAAAGTCTGTCAAGCTCCTCGTGACATATTCAATACGCCAAATACAGTAACAACAAGTCTCAAAATGGAGACATTACTGGGCCTGCTTGAGCAAATCGATGAACAATGGGAGGACAGTGCTACAGTGTTAAGTATTTGACACTGAATTATTTCAGTGAATGGGATTTAGGTATCGATACTTTCACAAGTTTTTCAAGTTATTTTTTAATGAGGATTCAGGGTTTAGATTATCTGATATCCCAATTATCTAAAATATTTATAATAAGTTGGTGGAGGGATATTAAAAGGAAAGTGCATTGGATTCTTGGGAAAGGGAGAGAGGTATACTGGTGATGGGTATGCTTTTAAAATTACATACATGAGAAAACTTAATTGACAGAATTGTGAATCACTGAACCTCAATCAGTTAAAATCATAAAAAATAAAATATTTTAATGATGCATTATTTTTATGCGGAAAAGTTGCAAGTTTAGCACAAACATGGGCATAGTAGTGTAGGCATTGCCTTGCCTTATAAGGCTCTTGAGGGAAGTGCAGTTCCAAGTGGGCTGAATTCATACAGTTCATGCAACTGATAGACATGAAAATCTTGGACTCCTGTTTATGAAATCTCCTAGTAATCTCTGATTTAAAAATATCCCACAGGCTTTGGGGGGTTTCCAGGGGAGTTTTATCCCTTGGCATTAAACCACAACCTCAGTATTCTTAGTTGCTCTCCCTTTCTTCCCAAGTCTTATGTCTTCTCATATGCTTTCAGAGGACTTGTTATTGTGGTTTTACTTTAAGGAATCAGAAGCAAGTAGGTCTCTCATCCTCATCCTACAAGAATTAATTTTTGGCTTAGTGTGTAATCATGACTGCACCATTGGGCTTCACATATAACAAAAATATGATCAAAAAGCAACAAGAGCAGTAGACAACTCATCTACCAGCAAGTGTCTGAGCTTCCTTTACCAATTCCCTTATGGTCACTCATCTATTCCCTAACCTGGCCACCAAGCATTCATTCTATTATATAGATCACGTGACTTATGCTTACTTATATATTTTCTTCATGCTGCCTGTGCTTATTTGCTTCTGCTTTCTTCTTTCTCTCTTATCCCTCTTCTGCCTTTTGGAAGAAAAAGCAACTCCTTCGCTCTCTAGAACCAGATGCTGGGAAGACATCCTGCTAAATCCCTTCATCCATCTCTCATTGCCTAGAAGCATCTGCTTAGGGTCAGGACTTGATCCATGGTGCTGTCTTTTGTGGGGCGGCAAATGAAGTATATATTATAGCTCTCAAGCTTTCTGATATTTTTTAGATTACTTTATATGTACTTTATTTAGATTACTTTTTTATCGAAACACTGTGAACTACAGTTACAAAGCTTTCATATTTGAATTTCAGTCATACAATGAACAAATGCCCACAGTGTACATTTTCTACCACCAATGACCCCAGTATCCTTCCCCCACAACCCTTGTCCCACCCCTCTTCCTGCCTCTATGGCAGACAACGTCCCTCTTACTCTCTCTCTACTTTTGAGCATTATGGTTTGCAATACAGGTACTGAGAGGCCATCATGTTTGGTCCTTTATCTACTTTCAGCATACATCTCCCTTCCTGATGCTCAGGCTTTCTTAAATTATTCATTTAAAGCAATTATTAATTACTGTATTTTAGGCATAGTGTTGTCTTCTCAAAAGCAACTGTGTCTGCGGCAGATTGTTGGAGTCTTTTAGAGCCCTCTCTGCTGTTTCCTGGTGTCCAGGATCAACTTTAAGACTGATCAGCATTAAGCCATAGTGACTTATTGACCCAGAAAGGAAATGGTCACTGCAGAGACAGGGACCCAGGATTCTTTTTAGAGTTCTCTCTTTCCTCATGAGCCTTTTTCCTGATCATCCACTGATTCCTTCCCAGGAGAGGCCACTAAGCAACTTCCTGCTCATTTCCACAGCAGCCTCCCTTGATCTGAGAACAAACACTCCTGTGTGTGGTTCCTTCCTGCCTACACTTCAGTGGTTTGATTATGAAAGTAATTAAGAGATTACCCCCTCTTGCCTTACCTACTTAGTATATTTTAATATCATAATGCAAATAAGTTTTAATTGCATATTTCTGTTCAGCAGTAGAGCATGGTTCTAATCGGGCACAAGGCTGAGACAGCTTCCTTTGGGGCTGTCAGAACTGTACAAACAGCTTGCGCTGGGTGTGTGACAGGCAGTTTGGTAGAGCAGAGGCCATTCACCCAGAGGAAGAATCTGCCAGTGGAAAGGACATCCCAGTGAGCTCTCCCCTGAATCCTCCTCCCACACTTAACTTGTGTGAAGTTCAAGAAACTGATTCTTTGAGGCTGTGATATCACATCACAGAAATTTGGAGCTCAGAAAATAAGTTTCTCATCAGCTCTCAATTCGAAATAAGTGCTTTTTGACCTTGAGATTTCATTACCTGTATTTCTTTCCTGCTCATCTCTGGAACCCACCCTTGAACTGGCTATATACCACCTTTGACTCTGTCCTGTACGACCTCAGAAGACCTTTCAACGAAGCCACAGTTAAAGCCCTTTGGTGTGAGACAGGCAGAAGCATGCTTCACAGTTGCCTTCTAAGTTCTTGATTGGGAAATCTCTGATCCATGCTAGATTGTTGCTTTCCTAAGAGATGTGCAACCAGGCACAAAGCTAAAAGAGCTACCAGATGGCTCTTTCTTTTTAAAAATTGTATTGCTGTTGAGGTAACACAGTTACAACAGTGTTAATGTTTATGTTTTTCGTTGCAGTCATCGCACCTTCACCACCAGTAAAGTACCAGAGAGTTTCCGTGACACTGTTCTGATGTCACTTCTACTTCATCTCTTTTGAGCAGTAGTTCTAGGATGCAGAAGGGCAAAGAAATTCCTTCCATCTATGTCTTGGAAAGAGAGGGGTTCATTCAAACAACATTATCACAAGAATATAACAGCTTCAGAATTAGTTCCTAACTCAGTCATTTACTACAGAGTGATCTGAAGTGTGTTCCTTAACCCAAAAGAAACTGCGTCTTCAGCTAATACATGAGAACAGGAATACTTTCCTTGTAGTTGAAGGGATTACCTACATTATCTAGCAGATATTAGATATGACATAAAAGTTAGCTTTTGTTTTATACATAGAAATATTAATAATTATAACTATTGTAGTACTGCTCTGTCCTCCCGTTGTTCATTGATTTGCTCGAGCGGGCACCAGTAACGTCTCCATTGTGGGACTTGTTGTTACTGTTTGTGGCATATTAAACAGGGAGCTTGCCAGGCTCTGCAGTGCGGGCGGGATACTCTTGGTAGCTTGCCAGGCTCTCGAGAGGGACAGAGGAATCGAACCTGGGTTGGCCACATGCAAGGCAAACGCCCTACCCGCTGTTCTATTGCTCCAGTTAATAGTTATAACTATTAGCAATCTCAAATATATCCATTATTCCTGCTTATATGTTTATGGGATAATATTTGAACCTTCTATTGCCTAATTAATTTTACCCAGTGTTTCAGATACTCTATGGATTTCTTCCTTTGAATTCGTCATTCTGTACAGTATATGCTGACAAGTAAAGCTAAACTATACTCATTCACTCTTTAGTTTTAATTTTTTCCCATAAGATTTACATGCACTGAACATACTGAGGGGCTGGAGCAATAGCACAGTGGGTAGGGCGTTTGCCTTGCATGTGGCTGACCTGGATTCGATCCCTCCTCCATCTTTCTTAGAGATCCTGGCAAGCTACTGAGAGTATCCTGTCTGCACAGCAGAGCTTGGCAAGCTCTCATGGCGTATTCAATATGCCAAAAACAGTAACAACAAGTCTCACGATGGAGACATTACTGGTGCCTGCTCGAGCAAATTGATGAGCAATGGGAGAATAGTGTTACAGTGCTACAGAACCACAGTGCTACAGAACACACTGTATATTTATTTGTTTATTTGGGATGGGCATGGGATTTGTGCCCAGGGATCACTCCTGGTTGTAATCAGGACACTATAAGCAATGCTGTGGATCAACCCAGGATCAGGAGCATGCAAGATAAATCCTAAACTATCGCATCACCTCCTACATATTTATTTATCGATTTATCTAATGTTGTCCCACATCAAACCACAAACTCTAAGGGAAATAGTTGCACATAGTCATTTGAAATTTACCTGTATAAGTAAATTAGTCAATAAATTTGCTTTGATTGGTTGAAAAATAATAAAACTAAACCGTAGATGAGGAAATAATGTAACAGGCTTAATTTAAATATTGTAGGCAAGTAAAGGTAAATTTAATTGGCCCCTTCCTTTAAGGGTCCTTGAGTTTAGCACCAAATGCCTGAGAGCACCTAAAATGTGATAGAAGGAGGTGACTCATGGGTGAATGCTCTAAAGGAAAGATATAACTCTGTTCTTTTTCAGGAGAGAGAAGGATAACTTTCAATTCAGGATCAGAGACTGCTTCAGGGAGAAAGAAGATCTTTGTGGGTGGATCTGAAGTTGCATTTGAAGGGATCTGTGGATTTTAAAAGATAAAGGAAGTTCCAGGGAGACAGATAGCAAGGAGAAAAGCTGGCAAGGGACCCTTGAAGGACACTGGTGGGTAGCAAATAGATCTTTCACTAATAACACCCAAATCTTCACATTCCCATATTCAAGCCCACTAGAAGCACGCATTATCCTAGCTGGAGGCTTAACTGAAATTCTACTTTCCACTGAATTGTTTCAAGTCCTCCTCAGTCTATCTGAGGTTCATCTGAGAGACATTTTTAAAGTTAATTATCATTTTATCATTTATTTGGAGCTCACATTGTATCTATCTATTACTTCTTCTCTTTCCTCTGTGGTCTGACAAAAGAGGTGACAAAGTATTTGAAGGACAGGGAACTTGGAACTCTTCCAGTGAATTCTAGTTGTATATTCATGTATGACTATTGCCCAGTAGGCATTGGTTGATGAACTCATTTAGGAAAGTTAGAAGGTTTTTTTGAACTAGAGATGTAGGACAACGGTTCAGATGTTTACCTTATAAAGGTCAACCCATGGTTGATCTCCAGTACCACATGTAGTTACCACAGTAACTACCAGGAGTGATCTCTGAGTCTCTGATTACAGTGCTGCAAATGGCCCTGAGCACTTCTGGGTGTTGGGAAAAAGGAGTCTCAGTCATAACCACCGCCCCACACTCCCCCCCGCCAAAAAAAAAAGTTTTTTTAACTTCTAGGCAAAACTGCTGCCTCAGATTCTATTCTGCTATAAATAAGTGAGTGGATCTTGAAGAGCAAGTCCCTTTTGAAAGAGAATATTTGAGAACTAAGAAGCTTCACTTGTACAGGGGTTCATTTTACGGATCATGAAACCAAAGGCCAAAGATTGTGCTGCTTTCCTGGCATCCTGGAGCTAGTTAGAGGTTTATGATGATATTTTTGGCTGGAAAGCTTGAAAAAAATTGTAAAACTTGATGTTTTACATTTGCCTAGGGAAATCTCCTGCTGGGAAGACAAAACATAAAATTTTTTTAGAGGCTTCTGAGACTACAGAATACATTCAGGACCCTCCCCATAAGGAAAACTACTGAAAGAGCCCTCTTGACTGGTAGAGGGCTATTTTGGGAGCTTAGAGTTAAATGAGAAATTTGGATCAGGGATCTGAGTCATTCCCTGTTATTCAGTTAATTATCACAACCTTGCTTGAGGGAAACTGACTATTGCTGAATAGTAATAATAGATAAGGCCTAAAAGGAAAGTGGGTAATTGTTATGGAACCTGAAGGCATTTTAGGAAGATAGAATGAGAAAAAAAATCTAGTGAAAAATAAAAATACCCTTTTCTTGTAAACCTATTCTTATAAATAAAAACTATGAACACAATTGATATGTTATTATGCTTGCAATTCAAATATTATATTCAAATAAATTAGTTCATTTCCATTTGAAGTTTTAAAATTTGTTACATAAAATGACACTTTTAAATAGGCTCATTTAAAATTTATTGTAGTTTTGATTAGATGGTTACATTTGTGCCAAAGTATATGGTATTAATGTACAAAGTTACTGCACTCCCCTGACCATTTTTTCCCCATTTTTCCCCATATTTTCCACCACAGTCCCTATGTTGCCTCTAGTCTATTTATTATTCCCTCCCACCTCCCTCCAGCATTTGACAGTCTTATAATCCAAAGTCTCTTTGTTCAATATTTGTCTTTGTTCAATATTGTTTTTTCCCTTATTTTATTTCACTATATTCAGCAGATCATCCAGTATTTGTCCTTCTTCTGACTTCACTCAGCATGATATGCAGTTCCATTCATGTAGCACCAAACTGCATGATTTCATCTTTTCATAGAACTGCATAGTACTCCATTGTATATACATACCACAGCTCCTTTATTCAACTATTGTTGGATATTTATTTTGTTTCCATATCTTGGATATTATACTAGGCCCTACAGTGATGCATATATACATATATGTATGCATATATATTTTCAAATAATAATTTTGTGTTTAGGGGGTAGATGCCAAGAAGTGGAATCACTGGGCCAAATGGAAGTTCTTATTTTTATGAGAACTCTCTAAACTGCTTTCCAAAGAAGCTGAACAGATGACATTCCCACCAGAAGTGAAACAACAAGAGGTCCCCCTTTTCACCACATCTCATAAACACTGATTGTTTCCAGTCTTTTTAATAGAAGACATTTGTATGAATCCCACTGTTCTTTTCACTTGTGTTTCCCTGCTAGCTTATGAAGAGGAGCATTTCTTTTTAATGTGCCTAATGACCATCCTTATGTACTCTTTATTATTTTTTTTGCTTTATTTGGGGGGGGGGGTTATACCTTGCAATGAACAGGTGTTACTCCTGACTTTGCACACAGGAATTACTCCTGGAGGTGTCAGGGGACCATATGGAATTCTGGGAATCGAACCCGGGTCGGTCGTATGCAAAGCAAATGCCCTACCTGCTGTACTATCACTCCAGCCCTCCTATGTCCTCTTGGGTGACTGTGTAAACTCACACAAATAGGGGCACGGCACCCAACTCAGCGGCGGTGGCTCTATCTCTCCCGCCGCCCGCGTTCGGTAGTCTCACCCTTCTCCCACCCCGGAGAGGTCGATGGCGATGGTCAGGCAGAGGAAGGAACGAGGGCCAGGCTGGTAGGTATTAGTCGTAGTTTATTCTGATTCTCTCCTCATCTCTCCTTCTGTCTCTCCTTCTCTCTCTCTGCTCCCGTCTCTCTCTGTTTCTCCTCGTCTCTCCTGTCTCTGCTCCCATGCTACTTCATTCTCCTTCTCCATCCCCCTTCATCCTCCTCTTCCTTCTGATCCTCTCTGAACTTCTGCTTCTTCCTCCTGCCCCAGCCCACTCCTACAGTACAGTTAAATCCTCTCTCCTGAGGAATTGGGGAAACAATTAGGTGCGGTAGCAATCAATAGGGGTAGAAATCTTAGCCTCAGGGAAGACCGCTCCTAGAACAGATCCTTCCTCAGCAGGAGGACCCACCCTAGAGCATAATCCCGTGGGCGTGCCTCTCCTCTCCTTGACCGACAAGCGTACAAGAATATAATATAAATCATTTTGTATGGATACAGTAAGAAATATCTTAAACTTATAGAATTGCTCTCCTAGGGCCATCTTGATCTCAGACTACGGTGCTCAGGCCAGATAGTCTTTCTCACCCCTAGCAGGATCCTAGTCTTGTCGTTACCTTTGGATCATGACAGCATTTGTCTATGATCAAACTCTTAACTTATAGTTAAGAATCGTGGCACTTTGGCCTGGCCCATTTCGCTGCCAGGGTAGCTCACTGCTTGCCCTGGGTCCATTCAGTCCCTCGTCGGGACCCTGCTTTTGGGGTATTAGGAACTAAGGGCAACTGAGGCTTAAGTCGAGAAAGATGCCCAGGAGTGAATAATATTCAAGGCCAATCAAATCCTAAGTTACAAAGCATAATGTTAACGGTCTTTCTGTATCTATACAAAAAGGATATTACTTAAGGTAAACTATTCATAAGGCATAAGGAGAGGAGAAAGGCAATATTTCACTCATACATATAAAATCATAGATTTCTGGGAAACTGATCTTACAAATTAACAAAGTCTGATTAAGGGGAAAGCTGATTAACTGGGTGGGAAGGAGAGCATAGGGAAGATTGTTTACAGATAAACACAATGGAAGTGGAAGTGCTTCAGGAGCACTGTGATGGGTGTAACCAGATTGATGGGTGTAACCAGATAAAAACCAAGCTTCTTGAAGGACAGAGCAATGTTACCCAACAGGTGACCATCTCTCCCGATTTTTTTTTTTTTTTTGCTTTCTGGGTCACAACCAACAATGCTCAGGGGTTACTCCTGGCTCTGCATTCAGGAATTACTCCTGATGGTGCTCAGGGGACCATATGGGATGCTGAGATTCAAATCTGGGTTGGTCGCGTGCAAGGCAAACACCCTACTCCCTGTGCTCCAGCCCTCTCCCCATTTTTTGATAGGGTGTTTTGACTGAGGGTTTTGAGTATTTTATGTATCTTGGGCATTAGCCTTTTATCTGATGTATTGTGTCCAAATATTTTCTCCCATACAGTAGGGTATTATTTTTAACCTGAGCTTATTTTACAAATAGGTCCATCTTAACTAGTAAATTAAAGATTACAAAAATTCAGACCTGTGAATACTCTTACACAAAGTAGTGGTGATGTAGGCAGTTAGTGAGGGAAGGGCCCATGGCAATGGGATTCCTAGGATGTAATAAAACCAATAGGGTCAAGGATGCAGGCACACGGGAACCAAGGCCTGATAAAACTCTCACCTGGTAAAGGCAATAGACCCAGAGAAGGCTGGACCCCCCTCTGAGAGTGGCTTCAGCAGGAACAAAGTATCAGGAAACGAATTTCAAAGAAGTGCATCTGCTCCCAACTCTACCCACTTGGAAACCACCCTAGCATTGGACTTCTTTGGTAGAAGCACATTGTAAGGTCCCTTGGGACCCCAGGGAAATTCCAGCTCTAAACTCTGCTAATTAGTAGATAGCACAGCGGTAGGGCGTTTGCCTTGCACACAGCCAACATGGCCGACCCGAGTTCGATTTCTCCGCCCCTCTCGGGGAGCCCGGCAAGCTACCGAGAGTATTTCGCCCGCACGGCAGAGCCTGACAAGTTCCCCGTGACATATTCGATATGCCAAACACAGTAACAACAAAGTCTCCAATGGAGACATTACTGGGCCCCCTCGAGCAAATAGATGAACAACGGGAGGGCCTTAACCTTTACCTTTCCTTATCTGCCTCCTCCTTGGTAAAGCCTTGAGATGTAAATTCTCTCTCCATTTGTTGACCCTTCCTTATTGGGATGTAAATTCTGAAACCAATTGTTGGCCCTTCCTTATCTGTTACCTCTGTTAGGAACTTCTCCCTTATCCACCTCTACCAGAATGCAGGAGCCATGAGCTGAGAATCAAAGGGAGCCAGGTGATAACCAAATGTCTGAAGTTACCAGATACCCACTAGCCACAATGCCTATGTACATAAATGCTGATCTTTGAATCTATAGGCTAGGGAGTGATGTACTCTTAAATGGGTTGGTTAAGAAAGTATATGTTACAAATCTATTGGCTACGAAATGTGCGGGCTTTGCTGCAATGGCCAGTGAAGGCCTATATAAGATCCCCTTTGAAGAAGCTCGGGGTCTTGCCTGGTGGCTTGACCCTGGCTAGCCAGCTCAATAAACTACCTGCTTGCTGATTTCATTCCTGTGTGGTCCTTGCTTGTGGTCGGAGTTCCAGAGTCGTGCCCTAACACACATGTGGGGGCAGATTGGAAAATTTCTATAAAAGTCACCTTGAACAAATGAATGGCATGCATGTACTGCTTGTGCCCATGTGGCTGAGCACATGTGGTACCTGAGTACATGTGGCACCCACATCTCCCCTCATGAGATGTGTACTTTCATGCTCTCCTATCTAGTACTGGGGTATATGTAGGGGCTCTCTCTCTGCCTTTGGAGAAGCCAGAATTCTCTCTGGAGCATGTTATTCTCTCTCACGTTCTCTCCCTCCTTCCCTTCCTAAAAACCTCAAAATAAAATCTACTTTTACCTCACTGCTCGTCTACTCCTGAAATTCTTTTCTGCAAGGTAAGACAAAAAAACCCAGATCCTGGGTAAGGCCCAGGACTGACTTTCCTTTCCTGAAAAAGAGCAAATCCTTGCTCCAACCTCTGTCTGTGGTTCCCTGAGAAATCAGGTGGTGGGGATCAACTCCCTTACCTAGAAGACCAAGTGGGCATCAGGTGTGGCTTGATTGCTACATCACGTGGGGCTGGTGGGGCTCTGGCCCATGTCGCTCAGGGGCTTACTGAAGACTTTATTAGTCCTAGTCGTCCCAACTGGTCCTGGGGTGGCAGAGGAAGCTTGGGAGAAAGTGACAGTCTCTCCATCTCTCCCCTCACTCTCTCACCTCACATAAGTCACCTGTGGGGCTGACTAACTTCAGTGGTTATGGGCCAATCACCTGCAAAACTCAACAGAACTGGGGGGGGGGGGGGTGGATTCAGAAAGAGCTGTAACTAGTAGTAGGGCTGTAGTAGTTGTGGTTTACCTCCTAAATGATAACAGTAAATGGGACAGTGGACTCTTGTACTAACTCTTTAAATGTGGGGAATTTATATACTTTTTTCCTCACATCCTTTTTTTTCCCTTTTGGGTCACACCCGAAAATGCACAGTGGTTACTTCTGGCTCTGCACTCAGGAATCACTCCTGGCGGTGCTCAGGGGACCATATGGGATGCTGGGAATCGAACCCAGATTGGCCACGTGCAAGGCAAACGCCCTACACGCTGTGCTATTGCTCCAGCCCCCCTCAGTCCTCTTTCATAGTAATTTATTCACTTTTGTCTACCTCTGCAGTTTTGTATAAAATTAATTTTTTATGGCCCCGCTTCTACTACTTAGTATTGCTGTGGTTTTTATATTTTCTGTTGTTCTCCATATTTCTGTATTCCTTCCCCTCCTTGAAAACCAAAAGGCCATAATAAAATATATTTAGCGTGCCTATGATTAGTGGTGCGTGATCTTTTTTTTTATCTATCTTAAAAATTTTAAATCAACTTGGGTTTTGGCCTCTTGAATTTGTACTCCTTTATACTAGCACAGATCCTTATAAACCATTACTAATTTCCAGGAGCTGTGGTTAGATGAGAGAGCTAAAAAGATACATGCTTCATTTTCCCTGACCTTGAACTTCTCAGAGGGCATAGAGGGGAACTGTCTTTTTGAGCAAACATTACACTGCAAGAATTTCAAGTACTGTCATACTCATTGGAAATCTGGCTGTAGGTCAGAAGAGAAGGTAGACTCAATTTTGCCCCAAGGATGTTGAGAAAAGATAGTACAAGAGCGGGAGTCTTGAATCAAGGAAAGGGCTGCAGGTAAAAAAGAGGACAGAGTATTGGGTTTTTGTCCCTTTGACTCTCAATAGATTTTTCTCTAGTGGCCTTAATGAAAAAAGTGTTTCCAGTGATAAGCAGCTGAGACCCTTCAGGGCTTGTTTCAGACTGTGCCTTCTGGGAGCAGAGAGATGCAAATGACTCACTTCTGCCGGAAGGAGAGTTTCCAGTGTTCTGTTCTGGGTTGCATGGCAGCTGGAGGGCATCATGAGGAGACAGAAAATTCTCAGAACTTCTACTAAAGTAGAATTTCCCCTAAATTGGTTCAGAGATATGTTAGTGGATGTTTAAAGAGCAACTAAGAAAGCATTCTCTGGTGGCCTAGTATTTGGGAAAAATTCTGTAGTTTTTTTTTTTTAATTTAAAGTGATGTTTAAAATTGCTCTAATATATGAGTAGTCATTGTGAGTCTTCCAGAAGGGATTCGGTTGAAAATATTTTCCAAATTTATTAGACTTTAGGCTTTTTCTTCTCCAAGCGTTGAAATTGAGAATTTATGATACCAAAGTCTGTGGCTATTCCTCTAAACCAAGTCATCAGCATTTTCCTAATCATAGACAAGAAATGTCTTTTCTTCCCCCAGTCTCTGTAACTGAGCTGTGTGCCAGCCTACAGCTCAGACAAGGGAAGAATGGAAATTGTGTCCTGGATCCATCCCATCCATAGGGTCCCTTCTAAGGTGACATGTCTGTGGTCACTGCATTATAAGCTGAGGCTCTTTTTAACATCTGTGAACTTTGCTGACTTCCCTGTCACTTCAGCCGAGACAGTTAACAGAAAGCAGGTGTTGCTATTAAACCCTGGAGACTACATTTCCAAGGATATTTGGAATAAGAAAAATAGGTATTCTAGAGCCCAAAGAGAAATTTGTAGGGTTTTTCTTTTTTCAGATGTAAAGAAGAAATGGAAATGAATGAGTTAACAGTTATAGGACATGTACATTCTCATAAATCAATACTTCTGACTTACCTGTTTTATTCATTTACTCAACTGGTTTATTGTATGAACCTTGATTTCCCAAGGCTCTAGGAATGGAAGACGTGGTTGAGACTAGAGAGTCAAATGAGGACATGAACATTCAATTTGTTCTCACTCTTCAGAAAAAGACCATCTGGAAGTTTCCTCTTGTGTCTTAAGAAATTGGCAGTTTTCTTTCTAGAAAACTACATTTGGTGATAGGTGTGGAAGTCACCAGTGGAGTCTGTATTTACTGAAATACTAAACATTAAACAATATTTGGTAAAACAATAGATTTAAAATGTTTCTGAGAAACTCCAAGGAGATTGTTGCTTTTTTCCCTTTTCTATTCCTAAATCCTATGGAAGAAAGTTCTGCATGAGAATAGAAGAGAGTTGAACTAAACAAAGTAGGACCTTTGACAGTGAGGGGAAACTCCAGGATTATTTAAATCCTGTTAACCACAGTATTTGCCCAAATACTGGTTTATGTAAATTATTTAATACCACTTATATAACTAACTTTCTATGCATGACACTATGACTTTTGTTGTACTATGCTTAAGCAAGATAAGCTTTTAGAAAAAAAACAGTGAGGACTATTTATAAGAATTCTTCATTGCAAAGATGTGAAAGGATCATTACTTTGAAGACAATGAATTCTCTATGCCAATAATAATGGCAGTTCTGTGTTTTCTTTAGAGTTTTGTAAGTCAACCTGTTTTGTTTTTGTCAGGGTCTTCTACTAGTCATAGAGGGGAGAGTCTGCAAGACCTGTTAGGTTGAGCCTTGAAAAGAGAAAGCCCATGATTAGTACAGTCAATTGGAGTAGAACTAAGATAAAATGTCACTGTCACTTTCACTGTTCTCCCATTGTTCATCGATTTGCTTGACTGGGCCCAGTAACATTGTGAGACTTGTTACTGTGTTTGGCATATCGAATACGTCACGAGTAGCTTGCCAGGCTTTGCCATGCGGGCGAGATACTCTTGGTAGCTAAAATGAAAGAAAATAAATTTGGGTGGGACAGTGGTCTTTACTTTTTACTCTCCAGGTAATTTATAGTTACATAGAATTAATAATTCTTGAACTTAGAGGGAAACATATATATATTTCAGAGAGCACAGCAAGCTACTGAGAGTATCCTGCCCACACCGGAGAGACTGGCAAGCTCTCCCGTGACGTATTCAATATTCCAAAAACAGTAACAATAACAGGTCTCATTCCTCTGACCCTGAAAGAGCCTCCAATTGTTGGGAAAAACAAGTAAGGAGAGGCTGCTAAAATCTCAGGGCTGGGATGAATGATTGTGCCCGCTCAAATAAATAGATGAATAACAGGATGACAGTTACAGTGACAGTGAACTTTTCCAAACATTAAAATGTATGTGTTTACTAAAAATCAGTTGAAGGGTGAACAATAGAATTTCTAATAAATTTCTTCAGTTTTCTAGCACACAACCAGTCTTCAAAATGTCTACATTTCTGGACCAAGGAGACGACAAGTCTGAGTAGGAGGTGTAGGTTTGATCCCAAGCATTGCATGGTGCCCTGAATATCATTGGGAGTAGCCACTAGGCACCATCATGTAGCAAAAAGAAATTTTAAAAATTCTATATTTCTTAGTTATTATAACTTCATACTGATTGTACCTAGGCCAATAGGGATGAAATCTCTCAAGTACTTCCCTACAAAGCATAAGCCAAGCTCTTTGGATTCCTGAGAACTCCTGGTTTGGAATTCTGCTGATTGGGACTGGGAAGAGAAGAAAAATAGTATTGGGGGGAATATTCCCTATTTATCCAGAAAATGTTGGAGGGGGATCGAATAAAGCTGATTGTGAATTTCGTAGAAGCATCCCCAATGCCACTAGTGACATGAGACAAACATTATTTCTGAGGCCACTAACCCATCAATTACATAAATAGCCCTGGTTGTGGGATACCCAGTTCACTTTTACATATCTCCAATGTCTGCTGCTTCTAATTACAGAAACCATTGCCTCCATTTTCATGTCCACTCAGCTCTATCTGAGTTGTAAGAACTGTGAGGAAATTCTTCTGAGGACTAGAAGTGCTTATTTCCTTCTTTGACCTTAGAGTGGAAGAAGGATCAAGAGGAACTGTATAAATCTGAAATCAACATTCCATGTGCATAATACTAGCTATGCAGGTTTCAAGCAGGATCACATCAGGTGATGGGATTTTCTTTTAATTTTTCCAGGGGAGTGGGGCTAATGGAGTTGGACCACACCCAATGGTACTCAGGGTTTACTCCTTACTTTGCAATTAGGAATCACTCCTGGCGGGCTTGGGGGACCATATGGGATGCTGAGGGATTACACCCAGGTAGGTCGCATGTAAGGCAAGTGATCTACCTGCTGAGTACAAATTGCTATTGGTAAACTTTGATGTATAAGAAACCATCTTTTGCTAAACATAGATTGGGCAACTGTTTGAAAAGAGAAGAGGGCCAATTTTAGTCATTTGATTTTTGAGAAGTACGAAAATAAAACTGTACACATTGATTACTGATAAGACTGCCATCTAGAGGCTCTGCGTAGAACTGCACCCTGTCTCAAGAATCATCCTTCAGAGCGACCTTGAGCTGCTTTACTCTGTAATTGTGGTGCTCATGATTAATAATAGGCGAAAGGCGGCAGTAGGCACAGCCATATGGTAATGGAGTCAGGTATTATAAAGACTAAATTGTATTGACACAGAGTAAGGTCCCAGACCTTATTAATTCCTAAATAACGCCCTTTATCTGTCTTCCCAGGGATGCTTCTAGTCAGTTGAGAGTTTTATACTCCAGTGATTTGCTTCCAGGATTTAAACTTTGTTGTTGTTAACAGAATTAGATGCTTAGAAATCATATTTCTTTTTTGTTCTTTGTGTTAGGAAAAGTAAATTAGTGAGCTGCTACATGTCATTTAAAAAAGCCCTAAGGGAAAAATGAAAAATAAAGAGGAACACTGGCGGTCCAAAAGCCGCTCTAATTTTGCTTGATACATCTAATTGGATTAATTTATATGCATTGTTTCTGAGGATGAGCTTCTTTCTCCCATCTTGAACAATCCTATTTGGTGGTATTAAACAAAGTATTTATCAACTTCTCACTGATGTTCGCTCTCACAGCCCTCAGGTCCTCTGAGAACCAAGGATTTTGCTAGAGATCAAATGAGGTTTGAAGTCACAATCGATCACCAAACACTCTCTATGACCATTTATTACAATGTAGGTGTGATAGGATTTTTGTTTTTAGTAAATCAAATAACATCAATAAGGATTTCATCACCATTACAATAATGTGATAAGTTAAAATACCCAAGACGAATGGTGACCCATGTGACAGTCTCTCTCATGGACACAAAGTGAACAACAGAGATTGCATTTAGGTAAAGGTAAAGGTAAAGGCCCTCCCGTTGATCGTCGATTTGCTCGAGAGGGCCCAGTAACGTCTCCATTGGAGACTTTGTTGTTACTGTGTCTGGCATATCGAATACTCTCGGGCTCTCCGAGAGGGGCGGAGGAATCGAACTCGGGTCGGCCATGTTGGCCGCGTGTAAGGCGAACGCCCTACCCGCTGTGCTATCGCACGCCCTACTTGCTGTGCTATCGCTCTAGCCCCAGTGGCGCAATCGGTTAGCGCGCGGTACTTATTGCATTTAGAGTACCCCCCAAACACTAATGAAATAACTTCCTCTACAACCAAGAAAATAGACATACTCATGGTTGAGTTATCTTTAATATTAGCCTTTTTTCCTTTTTGGGGGGAGGGGGGATGTGTTATGACTTTCCTCAGGGATGCTTGGACAAATCCTTATTCCTTATGGAAAAAAATGCCTGTCTTTATCGCCAGTGTTCCTGAATTAAAAAAAAAAAAAAACAGCACATAGGCAACAGTTAAGGTACAGAGAAGCAGTACAAAGCTCACATAGTCAATGTTAATATTTTCAGAATTTGTTCAGAATAATCCACACCCCTTGAGATGGCGATTAGAAGTATACAGCATAGCAAGGACACATTAAAAATTGATTGTGTCATTTGTCTCCAAACTTCAGTAATGAGTTATAAAAGCTCATCTTGTTTGCCTTATTCTTTTCAGTTAATTAAAAATATTTTTATAGCCTCAAGTGTAGTGTAATTTATAAGAGGGCTTTCTCCGTCCTATTTTTAATTACCTTTCTTGCATGGTGGTGTCGGACCTTTTCCCTGTTATGGACTACTTATGCAAAAATTTTTGAGACCAGCTTTATAGCTTTTAATGAGAAAACAAGGAATCTTTATGTATTTTAGCCCTCTCCAACTAGATAGACAAGTGAAATTGCCTGAGGGAGCTTTGCTGGCCCCTTTCCCTGAAAATCATGCCTCCTAAATAATGGTTACCTTTGTAAAGCATGTTATGTATGAAAGATTAGTAAGAGTGAAATTGAGAGCCGAAATGTAAGTTAAAATTCTTGTCAGTCTGATCTGAAAGCAGAAACTCTTGGGGTTTTGCAGAGCTCCAAACAACTTTGACATTTCTAATCCATCGGTTAAATAAATGAATGAATTTCTGTGCTTACTGGTAACTGTAATGAGAAGAACTAATTATAACATAACTGGTGGGTGTGGAGAAAGGAATAAGAAGCAAAGCAGTAATTGCTTACACATTTTGGGAACAGTTTCAAATCATTAAGGCACCAGGGCATATTCCTTGATGTCAGTTTTCTTCAAAGACTATCGAGCAAGTTTATGCAAACAGAAGTAGGTACTACCACAGGTTTTGTGTTCTCAGCTTCCCAAGAAACATCAAGTTTAGAGGTGGAGTTTTCAGAGAAAGGCCAGCACAATCTGATCAGGATAAGGATGCAACTCTAATATTCTTTATTAGAATTAAGAATGCTTGCTTCTTTATTCCTTCCCTTATTTATTTATTTATTTATTTATTTATGTTAAAAGTTTTATTAGTGAGACACCATGAGGTACAGTTGTAGACTTACAATTTTTTGTGCTTGGGTTTCAATTATACAATGATCAAATACCCATCCCTCCACCAGTGCCCATTTCCCACCACCACGGATCCCAGTATCCCTCCCACCCCCCATCCCCCCCATCCCACCCTGCCTCTGTGGCAGGGCATTCCCTTTTGTTCTTTCTTTAGAGTGAAGGAGAAACCTAAATGGCAGAGAAATTTGCTATTAATCTTAAGAGTAATATATCTCAAAAGCCCTCATAAATAGGAAGTTACATAAATATTCAGGTGCTAAATGCATCTGATTAGCTTTTCATTAAAACAATTAGGGTAATGTCGCCCATTTTGCAAGTTACTCTGAGGCACAAGAAGAAATCATTACACTTTAATTCAATCATCATAATTTACAGATACTATTTAATTTTTAGAAATTAAAAAAGGTCTCAGTAAATGATAGATAAAAGTTAAATCAGGATTACCCAGCAGCAAAGATTTTTCTCTTGCTCTCTGATGTCTGTGAAAACAGATGTGAGTATTGTTAAAACTATTTCGTTCTGGAAACTTTTACCTCTGGAAAGAAAAATTTAGAATGAATCCTGCTCAAGCTTTGCCAGAGACTTACAAATATGAATGCATTGATGGTGTGTGGATCTTGTTTGGATGCTCCAGGTAGGGGTGTGTAGTTTGGAGTCTCTGTACCATCAGGGTTGCACACAACCACAGACAGGAGGAGGAGTTGGTCTCTTCCATGCCGGCAACTTGTCAGATTGGACATGTCCTCTGTAGCAATCTCTATTTTCAGATTCATTTGTGCTTTTGCATGGAAAGAACACTTCATTTTCTACATCTTAATGCCTAAAGTTTTTATTTTCTTTTATCACGATACCAATAGTATAGCGTAGCGTAGCGTAGCATAGCATTGTATCCTTACGCTATGGTTCCAATGTCAAGAAAATACACATGGAATCTATCTGTGCAATGCCTATTGACTTTTCGGAGACACATTAAGAATAAGATCTATAGACACTCTCAACTCATGGACTCAATTCAAAGAAATTCTGGTAACAGAGTTTATCGTGTTCTAGATGCTAACTTTTTAAAACATGACTTTCAGCCTTTTTTTTAACATGAAATTTAACATGTTTGTCAATTTTCCCACCAAACAATAGTAGTGATTTTCACATGGCTGTCTTTGAAATTTTTAAGTCAAATTGTGAAATTTTATTACTTTAAAATATTATTTTTATCCATGAACTTTTTATTTAGCTCTCCAGTTTCATTTGATATTTTTTTCTGTAGTCAGGAGAATATGAAAGAAAAATCTTTTTATTATTAAAAATTTGTCCTAAGGATCGATAGCTCAGCTGTAGGGTGTTTGCCTTGCGTGCAGTCAGCCCAGCCGAGCCGGGTTCAATTCCTCCACCCCGTTTGGAGAGCCCAGCAAGCTACTGAGAGTATCTCTCCCGCACGGCAAAACCTGGCAAGCTCCCTGTGTTGTATTCAATATGCCAAACACAGTAACAAGTCTCACGATGGAGATGTTACTGGGCCCGTTCGAGCAAATCGATGAACAATGGGAGGGCAGTGCTACTACTGATTTATATGGTGCTATAAAATTATGAAATTATTTTCATAATTTAATTTTTCAATCATTCATTGGTATAGTATAAAAACAATTGATATTTTATATTGAACATGTACCCTGAAATCTTCTGAAGCTAATATATATTTTAATTTTTTTTAATATTTGACAGACATTTAAAATTCTTTCCTTTTATAATTGAGGGAACATTGGTTAACATTATATCACTTAATAATAGTGCTAGCTTTTTCATGATAAGCAGTTTTTATTTAATTTATATAACTAATGTTTGGGGTTAGATATAAGTTACAAGAAGATAAAGACCATCATCTGATCTTAGGAGAAAACATCTAGCCTTATACCACTAACAGTGATGTTATCTATAGGTTTTTTTTCACAGAGAACTTTTACCAGGTGAAAAAATTACTTTCTATTACAACTTAGTTAAATATTTATATCATGCATTGATAAATTCTAGAGATTTTTTTAAGTGCTTTTCTGAGTTTTGAAATGATTGTGAATTTTTCTCCTTTATTCTACTTCTGTAGTGTATGAAATTGAGTTTTGTATGTTTTGTTTTGGGTCACAATCAGCAGTGCTCAGGGCTTACTTCTGCTTTGTCCTCAGGGATCACTCCTGGTGGGTTTGGTGGAACCTCAGGAGTGTGGAAGATTAAACCTGGGTCAGCTGCATGCAAGGCAAGCACCTTACTTGCAGTACTATTTATCTGGTTATGCAACTAATTTTTATATGTTAAACCAACCTTGCATTCCTATAACAAATACACTTGATCTTTTTTCATGCATTCTAAAAGTTTTTGTATGGTCCTAGAGTTTTCTTTTTCTATTTATTAGGGATATTGGTCTATAGTTGAGGTTTCTTTTTCTATTTATTAGGGATATTGGTCTATAGTTTTCTTTTTTGTGGTGTATGTATATGTGTGTGTGGCTGGGGATTGAGCCCAGGACCTCACACATAGCATGCAAGTGCTCTACTGCTGGGCTATATCCCATGAGCTTGTTTAATCTGTGATCTGACTTTTATCGGAGTAATAATTGGCTTATTGTGGGGCTATAGAGTGTACGACAAAGAAGGTGCTTATCTTACATGTGGCCAACTCAGATTTGTTCCGTGACATGGTCCCCTGAGCCCTGATGGCAGTGATTCTTGAAACAGTAAAGAGTAAGCCATGATCACTGCTGGGCGTTGCCTAGAAAACACTGTAATAAACACTGTCCTCCCGTTATTCATCAATATGCTCGAGCGGGCCCAGTAATGTCTCCATTTTGAGACTTGTTACTGTGTTTGACATATTGAATACATCACAGGGAGCTTGCCAGGCTTTGCTCATGCAGGCGAGATACTCTCGGTAGCTTGCCAGGCTCTCCGAGAGGGGCGGAGGAATCGAACCCGGCTTGACCGGGCTGGCTGCGCACAAGGGAAACGCTCTACCGCTGTGCCATCACTCCTGCCATCGCTCCAGCCTAGAAAACAAAACAAAAAAATATTTTGCCCTTGGGACAGAGATTATACAGAGGTTAAGGCACTTGCCTTGCACATGGTAACTTTAGTTGGATCTGACACCACATATGGTTCTCTGAGCACTGCCAGGAGTGATCCCTGAGCACAAGAACCAGGAGTAGTCCTGAATACTGCAACAGATTACTTACCCAATACCCACAGAAATAGTGTTTTGAAAGATTTTTCTGTAGTCCTGATATTTCTTCTTTAAACATTTGTCATTTTTCCTGTTGATAACACAGCGGGTAGGGCATTTGCCTTACACACTGCCAACTGAGCCAACCCGGCAAGCTACCGAGAGTATCTTGCCTGCATGGCAAAACCTGGCAAGCTACCCGTGACATATTCGATATGCCAAACACAGTAACAACAATTCTCACAATTTGTTGTGAGACGTTACTGGTGCCCACTCGAGAAAATCAATGAACAACGGGAGGACAGTGCTACAGTGCTACAGTGCCTGTTTTCATAGAAGGATTTTGATTATTAACTAAATCTCATTAATTATAGCAGGTATATGCCATTATTTACTATCTCTTGTTTAGGCTGTCTAATTTGTTGGCATACAATAATCCTTTTGGTTATTTTTCTTTCTGAAAGGTCAGTAGTGATGCCCAATCTTACATTTCTATTTTTATAGTTTTAGAATTTTTCTCTTTTACACTGATTTCACAATACACATATAGTTTGAAGGACATGCCCTTGGCCATAGTAGGTGACTTCTATAGTTCTCAATTCCTTTTCCATAACATGAGGGTTTTTCAAAGCCTTCTCAAGATCCAAAAACACGTTGATTTTATGGAATTTTTATTCTAGAGAATTGGGGACTTATTGTTACATTCTTTCCAAAGATGGAGCCCTGCTCAGTTAACAAATCCATCTAAAACAGTGATTCCCATAAAAAAGATTCTGGCAATATCATCATCGCCTGGTAACTGGTTAGAAATGTTTTTAGCCATACTGAATCTGACATTATGGGATAAAGTCCAACAATTTGTGTCTTTACAATAACCTTTTACAAGAGTATTCTAATATACAATAAAATATAAGAACCACTGACCTAGAACCACTATTTTTTTGATAGAAATAAACAAAAGGACTCCTATGTTTTCTGATTTTGAGCATCTGTATTTCCATATCTCTTCCTTCCAACTCACATCACTCTTTCATTTGGGAGGAGGTGACAGTGGAGAAGGGAAAGCCTGTCCCTGAAATTCATGAGTCCAGTAAACAGCAAAACACATTAGAGAATCCAAAAAGCAAGTTCAGTCACCCCCTAGCCAAGTGTATACAGAATTCAAGCAGATACCCCCAGGGTCATCAGAAGAGTCCACTTTAGAGAAGAGTTTTTGCGCCCTCTGGTGGGAAAGGCCATACTTCATCTTTCCTTCCGTCATAGTCACACACCCAGTGTACCCTATAGGACACAGTAGCTTTCTGGACTGATTGATTGCTATTCTTCAAAGATACATGATGCAAAATTATTTTGGTATTACCAGCATCTCCTTCTCTGGTTCAAAATACACCCATTTAAAATATCTTCAATGTATGCTTAGATTTGTATATATTTATGATGAATCTTTATATGGTGAGTTTTCACCAAGACTTGTTTATATTTTTGTGTTTACCCCCAATTTCTTCCTGAGCATGTTATTCTATAATATATATGTGAAATTTTATCTTTATCAATCCAAACTATTTAAAAGAATTAAATTTATCCCGTAATTGATTTTCTTTAGAAAGGAGGAAGATAAATGTATTTTATGAATGTATTCATTTTTATTTATGTAAAGCTATTTTTAACTATTCCTACAGTCCTATGATATTGCACAGTTAAAGGTAAGAGACCTAGATTCTAATATGAAAATTAGAAAATGGTAAATTAACCATTAATTTGTATGTTAAATCACAAACTAGTCCTGATTCTTAATTTATTTTTATCTGTGAGATATAAATAACACCTTTTCAAACCTAGTTTTAAAATTTCCATAATTTAATTAGTTCAGCACATATAAATGCCTGCTGTCATGTAGGTAATTATGGATATAAAAATAATGGGGGAGTGAAATCCTTGCTTTACTGGGAGCATATAATCCTATTGGCAATGAAAGATGAAAAGTAAGTCCAAAAGTTTAATGTTGAGGGAAAAGTAAGCCTAAGTTTCTGAGTTGAAGAGATGCTTAGAATGTTCAAAAAATGGCTTTACAGTATTTACAGTAGAGTTAAAGGAACAAGAGTAGTGGGAAGTGAAGCCAGAAGGCAACATATGTCAGGGAGAAAAGTTTTGGATCTCAAGGTCATTGTCAAGGCTGGCTTTTACTAAGATCCTCTCTCATGGAATCCATTATAGAGTTTTGAGCTGAGGAGCTATATGGTACAACTGATTTTGAATATAATAACTTTGACTTATATGTTAAAGAACAGACCATTGGGGAGGTGCTGGAGAGATAGTACAATGGCTAGGCACTTGCCTTGCATATGGCCAACCCAGGTTTGATCCCTAGCAAGGGGTGATCCTTGAGCAGATAGCTAGGAGTAATACATGAGTGCTGCTGGGTGTGGCAGAATAAAACAACAACAACACCAACAACAACAACTAAAAACCAGATTTTGGGGGTCCATGAATGCAAAAGAGAGATCAATTAGAAAGCTGATGGTGGTCTTATTTCCTCACAAAAGTAGCCAACAATTGATAAGAAATGATTAAATTAGATTTTGAATGATTTTGAAGGTAAATTGAACAAGGGTTGTTTATGGATTAGATGTATACTTCTAAAGAATGACAACGATCAAGGATGAAAGCAACGCATGAAGGAATGGAGGGATAAAGTTGCCTTTTCAGTTTCACCTAATCCCTTAGTGTCACAATTTAGAAAAGATCTGAAGATGTCTTATCTATCTATCTATCTAGCTAGCTAGCTATCTATCTATCTACCTATCTATCTATCTATCATCTATCTTTTCTTTTGGATATGGATGATATAATCTGGCTATGTGTACTGCTAGGTCTGTGTCCAAGATCACTCCTGGCAGTGCTTTGGGGACATTATGTGGTACCAGGGAGCAAACTGGGGTTGACAGCATGTAAAGCAAGCAACTTTTAGGTTGTGTTATCTCTCTGGTCCCGGTGTCTTATTTAAAATAATACATCATTACACAGTGGATAGGCCATTTGCCTTGCACACAGTCAACATGGTCAACCTGAGTTTGATTCCTCTTGCCCTCTCGGAGAGCCCGGCAAGTTACCAAGAGTATTTCTCCTGCAGCGCAAAGCCTGGCAAGCTACCCGTGACATATTCGATATGCTAAACACAGTAACAAGTCTCACAATGTTACTGGGCCCGCTTGAGAAAATTAATGAACAATGGGAGGACAATGACAGTGACAGTGACATCATTACATTTCCTCCTAGTTCAGTCCTTTCTCTATCAAACAAAGTTTGTTTTTTGGAATGCCAGTTCATTAAGTTCTGCTAAGTAAGTTTGGAAGAGCTATATTTTAGAGTTTACTATAAAGGCTCTGAGAAGATCAGCTAAAGAGATATCCATTTGACTTTATTTTATTTAGCATGACCTTTATTTGACTGTAAAATATCTTTGATTAACTTACTTTCTATTTATAGTTATACTTAAACAAAAACATAAACAAACAAAATCTTATTTATACTCAGACATATACTATAGTCACATTAATTTCTTTCTATTTTTTTCTTTTGCTTTTGGGTCACACCTGGCAATGCATAGGGGTTACTCCTGGATCTGCACTCAGAAATTACTCCTGATGGTGCTCTGGGGACCATATGGGATACTGGGGATTGAAACAGGGTAGGCTGTGTGAAAGGCAAATGCCCTCCCTGCTCTACTACCACTCCAGTTCTTACATTAATTTCTTCCAAACATCCTTTTGCTATATCATTTACTTATCAGTCATTCAGAGATTCTCTGCTCTATCACAATCATGATCACGACCATCCTGTTATTCGTTGATTGCCTCAAGCAGGCCCCAGTAGTCTCCTTCGTCCTAGTCCTGAGATTTTTTTTTTAAAGTGCCATATTCAAGGCTCTTTCAGAGTTTGGAGAATGAGACCCATCATTGTTACTGGTATTTGGCATATTGGGTATGCCATGGGGAGTTTGTAAGACTCTGCCATGTGGGCAGATTACATTCAGTAGCCTGCCAGTTTGTCCAAAGTAGGAATGAGATAATAAGATGTCGCACAGCCGCAAATGTGGCCGCGTGCTTCTGGGAGCTGGGTTTTATAGTCTCTGGGTTTTGGCCGTTGATGGGATTACACGGCGCCAGGGGGCCAGTTGGTGGGTGTGACCCCTGTCTACTGGAATTTGGAGGATCTGGGTGGAGGATGCTCAGCCCCGATCAAGCAGGCTTGGAGATCTCAGCCCCGGGACCCATATGCCTTTGTTCCTCTACCGGTACCTTCGTGAGTGTGGAGAGTGGTCTCAGCATGGTGGTGGCTTGTTGTGGAGGTCTTTGGCTGCTGGGGCCCTGGTCGGGGTGGGGAGGGAAACTCAACCCGCTCCCTCCAAGGGGCCCCGGCAAGGACAGCTCTGCTCTATAGGAGAATTATTGACCACCTCAACTCCGTATTCCTCTCTGTCTATATTCCAGTCCCAGTTTTCCATAAGCAACCCTGATGTTCAAGTACTCTGCCTCCTTACAACTCTACTGTGTCTGTGTCTAGGATTATTCTCTGGTGAAGCCTGGGGTGGCCATTCCATGGATCTTCCACTTAACCAACTTCTACTCACCATACATTGACCAACAAAAGGGTTATTTATTCCAGGCAATTTCTTGGGGCCCTCACAGGCTATCACAGAGTCTACTGATCCTAGAGCTCTCACTGAACGTGCTATTCATGTAATCCTTAACACATTGCCACATTTTACTACTAATACTTAAAATCACCTTCTTTTATTTCTAAATTATGTTAGTGAAAGGATTACCTTTATTTTTTTGTATCCCTCAACACTCTGGATATTATAACTTGTTTTCTGTATTTACAGGCATGAATAAAAATCTTTGCTGAATATCTGAATACACAAGAGTTTGAATGCTTTGCAATAGTAGTGGGTCATTTCTTATACTGAATAGTATTCCATTCTGTAAATCACTGTTACTACAATAATAATAATAATAATAATAATAATAATAATAATAATAATAAAGAACAGGGTCAGGGCTTACTGTTTTCATGTTATTATACTTTGTATCTCTCCTCCTGCTGACCCAGGCTATGCTGGGGACTTGCATATATTTATGTGGAAGCTTGCCTCTCACATGAATGCCATGGTCTCTGTACTTTCAGGTGACGGGATATAAGAAGAGTGAAATCACATCCCAGGGGAGGAGGAGACAAATGCAGTCCCGGGCTTTGTGCCAAGAAGTCAGTTCTGAGAGGCTATGCACATGTGTGTGTGCTCTCCTCAGCTCTTGTGCAGAAAAGAGAGATTTCCTGGAAGGTCGGGGACCTCTCCCCTCATGTTCTGGGAGAGCTGTCAGAGCAGCATTCTAATCTGGGGATGGAGGCATCTGGGTTGCATTTGCTGTCAAGAGGGTTGCAGGCCTAGGACATGACATCCCAGACAAGGACGGCAGATGAAGACTTGAATATTGGACAGAACCACTAGATGTGCCAATTGTGCCATCTACTATGACAGCAGCCAGATACTGGTTAGGTGTGCCCAGAGCTTGTCATAGGGAGTGATTAATTTCCCAGGTTTTGGAGGCATTTAGGGAAGTGGGTCATTTACATCTTCACCTCATTAAAACACAGTCTTCTCCCAATGAAGTGATTCCATGCTTGTACTAGAGTATTATTGGAGATGAAATCAGAAAGGAGACTAACATGCTGGGGTTGGCACTAGACACACAGGGAGGTCCTCACAATACCACTTCTATTCATTTCTCACCGAGGCTGAAGGAGCAGTGAGCTGCTGCTCTGAGTATTCGCTGAGAAAATGAGTGGACTGAACCTGTGGGTAGATTGGGCTCTGACAACCCCCATAGAGAACTAGAAAAGATGCAGGCAGATAGGTCTCAGCATGAGCTCTCTGTCCTTTGGTTCCGCACAAATGAAAATAAGTAAACTACAAAGTGAACTAAAAGAGCAGTCCGCGGAGAGTAATAATAAATGATACAAATATCAAGTCTTGGCAGTGCTTACTCAGTGACAGCTACTGCTCTAAGCACCCTCGACTCCCCAGCAAAGCTCCGAGGGAACCACCTTCAAAGCCCTATTTATTGATGTGAAATGGAGACTTTGAAGCATTGGTTACACAGCAAATAAACAGCAGAGGTTGAATCCAGACCAGCCAGGAGGACTTCCCGATGGCTTTGGATTTGGGAACTCTAGAGGGGTTGACCAAAATCGATGTTTAATGCCGCGTAGCCTCAGGAAAGACTTGTAGAACAGTGAAGCTTGAGTCCAACCATGCCTGCCTATGAACAGAAGGGTGGATTGGAAGACCAGTGGATTCCCACGAGTTAATCTCTGGACTAGACATGACTGTCACATCAGATTTACTCAGAAATATCCTTAGAATAGCCAGTTGTAGAGCCTCATGTTGCAACTTAGAAAACCTAGATTGCACAGTTGATTTTTTCCTTTTCCTTCTTTTGGCATTTTGTTTTCTAGGGCACACCAGGTAGTGCTCAGGGTTTACTGCTGGCTCTGTGCTCTGGGATCACTCCTGGAAGTTCTTGGGGTTGCTGGGGATCAAACCAGTGTTGGATATATGCAATACAACCTAACCTCTGTTGTACCTCTCTGGCCCATAGAACTGCACAGATGAGAAATGTTCACACCTCAGTAATGCTTTCTTTCCACCCTGGTATCCTTCCTGGTTCAGAGCCTGCAAACTATCTCTTAGTGTTTTGGATGAGGCTCATGCAGGCAGCAAGGCCACTGGCTGACCACTGGATGGCATCCCTGTCCTTCTTTATCTTGCAGGATTCCTGCTTAGCATTCCCAGCTCTGCTTAGAGTGCTCCTGCAGCTGTGCGCTGTGCCGGCATCCATCCTTAGAACAGTGAGACAGTCACTGCCTCCTGCCATGTTCTCTGACCAGCTGGCTGTGATTTCAGAACCAGGAAAACCTTGGGTGAATGGACAAAACAGACGTTTTTAAGGTGGAAAAAAGAAAAGCTTTTTGTTTTTACAAAAGCAGATACCCCTATTTCATCCTGGGATGCATATGGTTGCAGGTCGTGCTTTTAAAGACAGAGGATGAGAACAATAAAGAGAATCTAGCAGGGGTGAGATCAGATAAACATTTTTCAGCACTGAAACCTTCTGTTATAGGTTAATGGGGAAATAAAATTTGCTTCTATCTCATTTTAGAAGTAGTTGTGTTCAGTGAACAGGTTATTTTGTTGTTGTTGTTGTTTGTTTGTTTGTTTTTGTTTACTGCCCTCTGGTGGAAAGACATTAGAAACTTAATTTAAAAAAAAAAGATAGCAGAGAAGGAGTGGGGTGCAAAGAATCAGTCTGTAGCTTTCCTAAGACAAAGTTAGGCACAGTTCTTATTTGGAAATGTACTCTGAGAAGAGGGCCATTTGCTTTGCTCAGACAAAGATTTAACAGAACCTGTCACTTGTCTTAAATTTTTATTATAAAGTGATTAGAAGTCACACAGTTTAATGTACAAAAATCAGACATTGGAATGTGTTCAAACCATAAACTCCTGCTTTCCATGGTTTTCCCCTTCACATTTACACGTATTTGGTAAAAATGCTGCATTTTAGAAATGATTTTGTACTTTTTACCTGGTTTTCCCATTTATTAAAAATGCCGCCTGCACGGCAGAGCCTGGAAAGCTAGCTGTGGAGTATTTGATATGCCAAAAAACAGTAATAATAATGGGTCTCATTTCCCTGACCCTGAAAGAGCCTCTAATACGTTGGGAAAAAGAAGAGGCTGCTAAAAATCTCAGGACTGGGATGATTCGAGATGTTACTGGTGCCCGCTCAAGTAAATCGAAGAACAACGGGATGACAGTGATACAATGATACAGTGATTTAAAATGTTAGCTGTATTCGATTCAACTGTCCATCTTTGGGCAGCTTTGGGTCACCTGAAGATAGTATTATCAGCTGGTGTGTCTCTGAGTCGGCTTTGTTGACATGTTATGGTTCTCATTGGACTCTTATTCATGCGGTAAGAAAGTCCAAAAGCACTTCAGGCTTGCCAGGGAGACACAGGGCTAAAGCTGTGATTTAGAAGAAGTCTCAGCTCTGTGATATTTGGTGGGAGCACAAAGAGCTGCCCATGTCTCAAACCTGCTATCCATGTAGCATTTTATATTCTGCAGTTTCTTTGGTTAGTGAGCAAAAGGAAATGCCTAGCAATCGAGGGGAAATTCTTAATTCCTGATAGTTTCTCTTCTTTTAAAAAATACTAAATTTCCTTGCCTGGAAAGTTTACTTATTTCATTATTCTGCATATAAATGCATGCTATAAAAGCTAATCTTAATATCACTTAAAAATGTAGTCCAGAGATTCTATGCAGCATCTATCACAATTATATCACAATACAAGTCATTCATAGAGATCACAGAAGCAAAGCATCATTGGCTCATTCTATTTCACAGCTGCATTTTAAGCTCCTTGAAGTTGGAGAAGGCTGGTTTTACCTTCTAAACTATGCAAGGGGTTAACTCTCCTTGCATAAAGTCTACAGATGGTCTCTTGGATTGTGCTTCTGTGAAATCAAAGGTTTGAAACTTCTGTTAAAAAAAGCAAAAAAATATCTTTCCTATTAAATACCTTTTCTATTATGAAATGTGCCATCCATATGTCATTTATTTGGTGCTTCAAAAATTATAGATATCAATTGAATAAAGAAGTACTCTTGGTGTCAGGTATAAAAAAGGAGGCCGTAGGGAAGTTGTAGCTGACGAACACCTGCTTGCGGGTCTTCCGGGCTAAGCAAAAAGGGAGACTAACACCCAGAAATGGCTGAGATTAGTACCAGGAATTTTGCTACATGACTTGAAGGCCAGCCACACGTGCTAGGTGAAAAGGAAGCTTAGATAGAGAAGAGAGCACCAAATAAAGGGTGTTGTGAGGACCCTCCCAGGGTGGGAGAAGCATGCTAAAAGTAGTCTATAGACCAAACATGATTGCCACTCAATGCCTCTCTTGCAAAACACAGTACCCAAAAGAAGAGAGAGAGAACAAGGGAGAATGCCCTGTCACAGAGGCAGGGTGGGATGGGGTGGGGGGGATGGGGGGGTGAGGGGGATGCTGGGACCCGTGGTGGTGGAGGATGGGCACTGGTGGAGGGATGGGTACTTGATCATTGTATAACTGAAACTGAAGCACAAAAATGTATAAGTCTATAACTGTACCTCATGGTGTTTCACTAATAAAAAAAAATTTTAAAAAATGGAGGTCTATTTAAGGTAATAACCAAAAATAAGTGAACCCTTATTGAGAGCACTATACTGTTTGTGCCAGAGTTCTGGTAAGTGAATAGGCTGGAAAGTTTTCCCTTTGCATTCATTCATGGATTGCATGTTAACTAAAACAGCAGATTTACAGAGAAGAACTGGTCTCTCGGTCAAATACTCACCTGGTGCCACTTATTATAGCAAGACACTGAGTTTAGGCTCTGCTCCTCCAATCTGTAGATCCAATATTTTGAGCAGGGAATGCACCAGAAGGAGACCTGACACCAACTCACATCCAATGGGTTTGGGCACACCTGCCTGCACATACACAAAGAGACACAGACAATGGTCATTTACTGGCTAGATCCATCTATTCTCTTCTAAAGCAAGTTATATGGGAAACTAGTGGTATGTCATAGCAGAGTTGCAGATGATGCCAAAATTTTATGGAGAGTTTATATCTTCTCATTTTGCATGAAGTTGATCTTGTCAAAATCTCTTCCTCTTGGGAAATATATGGATGAACTGTCCCAGTGTTACTTTTTCTCTTATCCATAAAGCCTCCTGCTGTTCACATGATCTTCAAGCATGGTTTAATGTGAAGTTGCATTGAAATATGAACATGGCTTAGATTTGTGCTTAACTAAGTTGCAATCTCAATTTTAATTTCACTTCTCCTTCTTGTGACTGGAACGTCGGTAAGTTCCTGATTCTCTGCCACGTATCTAGGACATTTCTGAGTCTATTCTCAGAGTCTCGGAGAGCCCGGCAAGCTACCGAGAGTATTCGATATGCCAAACACAGTAACAACAAAGTCTCCGATGGAGACGTTACTGGGCCCACTCGAGCAAATCGACAATCAACAGGAGGGCCTTTACCTTTTTACCTTTATTCTCAGAGTCTGTTCATTAGCATGGTTTGAAGATTTTGCTGCCTTTAACTTTTAATAGACAATGATATTTCAAAGTTCTTTAGAGACAGCTCATGTATTCCCCCATACAAATAATGGCATTTCTGTACTATGTAGTTTCTTATGTACTTCTCATAGGGCAATGGCCCCTTTAAAAAAAGAACAGTCTGTATTCAGAGCAGGTTAATCCTGCTATGTTCTGGAAACCTGGCAGAATCATTAATAAGGGAACCAGTTGTGTGTAGATTTAAATTAATCAGCAAGCATCCAGCAGCTAGAAACCTAAGGGGAGGGAAAAATCTTTCTCCTTGAAAGGAGAAAATATACTCCCCTTTCATTGGGAAAACCCACACGCACACATACATGCACACACACACATAGAATCATGGAAAACAGACATATGGTGTGGTCATAATCTTCTCTCTTGTGGTTTGTGTCCAGCTGTGTGAAAGAAAAAGTTTAAGTCTCTGAAAGATGAACTGCACCCCCAGGAGAATGATTGTGGATTCGAAAGGATGGAGTGACTAAGGTGGATTAGATTCACCCTTGTGAAGAGAGCTATTTGGCCTTCAAAAGCACACAGGGAGCCTGGTTCAAGGCTCCATATCAAATTAGATGAGAGTGGAGCCAAGAAATATGGAAGAGAGAATGAAGCAGACGGCAGGGAAACTTGGGTTTTTCTATCACCGATACAACCAGACAGGCACTTTCTGTGAGTATAGACAGATGATGGCTCAGATGAATACAAACTCCAACAGTTTTGTTTCTTCTTAGTTAAGGCAAATGGAGAAGAGGAACAATAAAAAGTCATGGACATGACCTATAAGACAGCTGTTTTAGTTTCTAAATGATTCAATTTAATTTAAGACAGATTCAAGGTAAGCTAGATGTCTATTTCAAAATAAGCCATAATTGCTAGGGATATCAAGAGTCATCTAGCTTATGTCGGCAGTTATATATTATTTAACCCTAACCCTGGTTCTCTGTACGCTGCAAGAACCCTGATTCATGCTTGTTATGATTTGCTCTTATTTTAAAGGCATATATTCCTTGAAAAATATGCGGAATCTCCTTGGTTTTAGTTAACATATGAGGAATTTTTCTATAAACCTCAAGAACATTACACAATGCATAAAAGCCTGAACACTATGTGCAAGAATTTGCTCCCTGCACCCTTATAAGAAAGTTTGCTGAGTTTCCTTTACTTTTTGAGCCATTGTTTCAGAGGACATACCAAATCTGGGCAAAATAGAAAAATATCTTCCTTGACCAGCTTCCAATGTTATTGTGATAACTAAATCAATATGGAAATGCTAGGAAAATGAGAAACTTTTGTTAAAAGCAGGGTTTCGCCCCTTTTTTTGCTTTGCTGTTATTGTGTCTGAGGGTCACCCACCAATCAAAGTGTTCCCTCAGCCATGGCTCCATGGCTCTGTGGGTCAGCCATTTGGTTGTGATGAATTGAGATCCCACTCTTGACCAGCAAGGCCCAAGCTGCACTCATTATGTAGAATGATTCCAGGAATGGGACCTCACACAAGGCAAGAGCTCTCTTACCGAGCTCTCAAGGCAATTTTATATTTGGGAGGGGAATGTTATGGTTTCCTAGCCCTATCACTGTCTCTGTGGACTTGGGGAAGTTGCAAGTTCTCTTCCAAGAACCTCAGTGTCTTCAACTATTAAATACAATAATAGAACATGCCAGGCGTTGCATGAACTCTGGCAAGGAGGTTGGAATAGTGCTAGCTGTGAGGTTCACGCTGTGCTCCATTGGACTCTCTGTCTCCTTCTGTCCTGGGAGAGAAGACATTGGTCCCTGAGGTCATCAAAGCAACTCTACTTTTATCTGATTTAATTAGTCTTCTGAATAAACAGTGCTTTATTAAAGGGTTTCTCCAACTAAACAGAAAAACGCTGTTTGGAAACCATGGGATTAGATTACTTATAATTTCCTTTCAGAAGTCCACAATTGTGTTTCTATTTTCATTTGTAGCTGTTGTTCCTGTTGTTCTTGCTAACATTGCAGGAGTGGCACCACCCCCACTGGTGGCGGCACACTTAAAGGGCAGGCACAGAACTTGAGAGAAAATGTCAGCTCTTGGAAAATTGCCTAGCTTTGCAAATCTAAATAAGTGCACTGGCAGAAAACATACCAAGCCTTTATTTAGGTCAGGCTAATTGATTAACAAAGGTGAACCTCTACTAAAGAAAGAAGGTTTGTATAAATTTTCATACCCTGGTCACCAGGAGACTGTTGGTGACATCATCATATTAAAGTGACATCATAATGTTATTTTTATCAATTGCTCCTCGGCTACATATAGTTTGGACTAATGTGGTGACAAAGCAGAGGGTTGGAATCTACTTATATATAAGGAAAAAATATCAGTTTTAAAGAGTAAAGTTGCACATTATTAATTTTAGTCAGCTATCCCTGAGCTATCAGCTCCATTTCAGGCCGCATTATTTAACCCTTTCAGATCAGGTGCACGGATTTTCTCACTAGGGCACTTCACTGAATTCGATGATTTAATACTGATTTAAAGGATTCTTTCAAAATCCTCTAAGAGCTTTCCAACCTTCAGAGATCTTTTAAAAAGAAAGTGACATGCATTGTCGTTTTTTTTCTGCAGATCAATCCATCATTTAATGCTTCTGGTTCCACAGTTTTCTCGGACTGTTGTAGACAAAAATAACAAGCTTGATCTTAATATGACTGAGAGATGATATAGATGTTGTGTTAAATGAACTACAGTGCACAAAGAAAATGTAAAGATTTAAAACATATTTGAAGTTTTCTTTATTATTCAGTATCATATAAATTCCATGTACCATACTGAAGATACTTCATACATGTTTTGTACAAAATGATGTTAAACACTTGGATTAAAATAATAGCAAAGAAATTAGGAGGGTGTGAACTTTTCTTGCTTATTAATATTATGCTCTTATCTCTTTCCTTCAGTCACACACAACCTATAAGGCTGACATGGTTGTTATTTTAAATTGCTTAGCAGCTCTTGCTCTAAGACTTGCAATATCTATTAAAAATCTTAATGAGGAGGATTACAAACCTTGGCAAAGATAAACAACATAAATGTTTCGATTAAAATGGATAAACTGAAATGGGATTTGAAGCTGGGATAACAGTGCCAGCAGGATAGAAATGTATTTCCTCTTAAAGACAAACCTCTACCATTTCATTATGGGGCCTGGAAGTCTGTCCTCAACAGCTCCAAGAATGGGCCAATTTCACTGCATGAAGGTTGTTAGCATATTTGTCCCCTTTACAAAACAATAACAATAAAAATATTTCCTTTGTGTTCTGAGTGCTGAACTACTTAACATAACATGTTTGTTATGTCTGTGGACTTAGGAGAACTATTTTATTTGTTGTACTTAGAGAACATACAAATATGCTAATTAATTCTCAGTAATTTTATTTTACTGTTTATTTTAAATAATAATTTGTTTTACATAATGAAAAGAGGATATATAGAGATAGATAGATAGATAGATAGATAGATAGATAGATAGACAGATAGATAAAGGCCATCCCTCAAAAAACCAAGGTTGAGTTAACTTGTGTCACATATACATATTTAAAAAATGCCAGACACAGTAACAACAAAGTCTCCAATGGAGACGTTACTGGGCCCGCTCGAGCAAATCGACGATCAACGGGAGGGCCTTTACCTTTACCTTAAAAAATGCAGGATTTTATAAATAGCGTTGCATTTTACGTGTCATATTTATCATTTTATGGACTTCTCATGTGTTGTAAACTGTACTCCAATAATGTTGCATAATACATAGGAGTACTTTGGGGGGGATTTTGGATCACATCCAGCAGTGATTAGGTTCAATGACTACTTTTAGTGATTAAAGAAAACAGGATGTATAGTGGCATCCTGCATGATTTAGTCAACATTATATACAAAAATAAAAAAAAGGTGAGGGGGTTAAAATATATTACCTCCAATATTATATAAGCAATAAAAAATTGTTTGCCTATTATCACATAATAGTTTTCTAAATCCTCAAATTACCTGTCAGCATTCTGCCATACTGATGAGAGTTTGAGATATATTTTCTTTTACAAATCTAGATAGTTTATTAAGATTAGATAGTTTGAGGACCCAAAATTGGTATTTGTGGCAATTAATCAGTCAATAAATCTAGTTGTGTGTGTGTATCTATCTGATTCTCAGTAATTATCAAGTATTGAAGCGAGTATAGAAGTAATAAGGCATTATCAAGATCCTCTTGGTTGATCCATTTGTGGTAATCAATGTTACTGTTATTCACGACCTGGCTAAGTCATTTGTATCGATCCCATTGATCCTAATTCTTTTAGCACTTCAATCCAGCAATTTTTGCTCTTAAATCTCCTTTCTATGGCTTCTAGATTGAGCTTCTTCCTCATCAAAAGCACACAACCTGTGCTTTATCCGCACAAATCTGCATACAATCTTTTAAAATGGCGTTTTCTCTGAATGTTTCCATTTTATCTCACAATGGCTTTCTAAACTCCCTTCTCTTTTCTGTAAACTCTGTTGTTTAAAGGTCGGCTCAAATATCAACTCCTCTGGAAAGCCTTCTCAGACCTCCCTGGATAAAATTAATCAACCCTTCCTCTATGTTTCTGTATCACTGGCATTAGCTTCTTTTTCTTAAAAAAAATTATCTTAGTATGATGATTATTATTTGTTTCCCTTGGTAGAATTCATCTGTAGCAGTGAGCACATTCCTTAACAAACAGAAAATACTATAAACCAGTTTATGATGAGCCTCCACAGAGAATCTCTTCTCTTAAGATGACATCAGTCTTGAGGACAAACTCTGCATTCATGAAATCTTTAGAAAGTAAAGCTAAGTTCAGAAAGCATTAGAAGTAATATAAATCTTCTCCAACACTTTGGGGGAACAGCCTGCTTCAAGTGCTTGGAGAAAGGCATTTGGGATAGAGAAGGAATCACTACACTGAGAGAGTTGGAAATGATCGCTCAGAATAAGAACTGCATGCTGAAAGTCGGTAAAGGAACAGACATAATAACCCCCTCGGTATCTGTGTTGTAAACTATAATACTTGAAAGAAGGAGGAGAGAGGGAGCAAGGGAGAAAGAGAGAGAGGGAGAGAGGAAGAGAGGGAAAGAGGAAGAAGAGGAGAGAGAGGGAAGAGACAAAGACAGAGAGAGGAGAGAGAGGTGCCTGCCATAGAAGCAGGGTATAGGGTGGTAGGAGGGGAACTGGGGTCATTGGTGATGAGAAATGTACACTTGTGGGGGGTTGAGTGTTGGAACATTGTATGACTAGACCACAACCAGGAACAGCTTTGTAACTGTGTATCTCACAGTAACTTAATAAAATAAATAAAAATAACAACAAAAAATTTGGGGGTCAAAATGAGGGCTTTGCACCAAACATCAATACCAAACAAGTTGATTAAAAAAACTTTAGTTTATTGGAGCTGGAGAGATAGCACAGCGGGTGGGGCGTTTGCCTTGCACATGGCCAAACTGGGTTCGATTCCCAGCAGCCCATATGGTCCCCTGAGCACTGTCAGGGGTGACTCCTGAGTGCAGAGCCAAGAGAAACTCCTGTGCATCGCCAGATGTGACCCAAAAAGCGAAAAAAAAAACCATTTTATTTATTTATCTTATTATATTTATTTATTGAATCACTGTGGGAAAAGTTATTAAGCTTTCAGGTTTAAGTCTTGGTCATACAATGATCAAACACCTCTCCCTTCACCAGTACTCATTTTTCACCACCAAGAATCCCAATAACCCCCCCTTCTACCCCTCCCAATGCCTGTGAGGCAAATGATTTTCACTTAACTCTTCTCTACATTGATTACGTTCATTATTTCGACAAAAGATGCACCATTATTGCTTAGAACCCCCCCCCCCCAACAATCAGAATTGCTGAAAAGGCATTGTGAAATACTTTGTTTTCTATAGCTGGTTATGAGAATCATATAATGATTTTGGATTTCTGCAAAAAGCCAGATAATTACGAGATTGGTTTCTGTACGTCTGGTGTTATGGCAGTACTGGAGAGCCGCTTGTGGGGGGCAACTCATGACCTCAGTAGGGCGTGAAGGACGAGCCGGTACCGCCCCCCTTCCCATGAGACTGCAGTTGCCCTGTCACCACAGGCTCATACCTGGCTTTCCTATAAGCTCTGAGGTGGCGGCCACCTTGATGCCGAGGGGAGAGGGGGAGAAAGGAGGAAGGGAGCAACACCTTTTCCCTCCCAGAGAGGCATGGTGCCAGAGTTTAATGCATGGTCCATTCACTTTTCTGCCACAAGCTGCCAGGCTCTGGATTAAGTCCTTTTGCCTCTGGAGCCATGGCCGTGCCGGAGAGAGCCTCTTGTGAAGGGCAACTTGTGATCTCTGTAGGGTGTGAAGGATGAGCCGGTACCGCCCCTCCTTCCCAGATGAGTCTGCAGTTGCCCCATCACCGCCGGCTCATACCTGGCTTTTCAATAAGCTCTGAGGCGGTGGCCACCTTGTATGTGGTCCAGATGCATTTCTGCCAAAAGCCGCAGGGTTTCGAGATTTGTTTCTGAGTCTCTGGGTTCATGGCCATTAAGCAGATTGATCAGGAGTCAGAGAGGCAATGCCTCCAATTATATAGCTGAGCCAGAGGTGGTTTGTGGGTTTGTCTCCCACATACCTAACTTTTGGCTGTTTACTTTCTTGGTAAACTTTGCCCCAAGTTTTTGGGGTCTGGCCAAAGACACAGCAGCAATTTTGGGGTATCTGAAAGTCTGACATTGCCATCAGGCTGCTGATGCACTCGCCTCACAGGTACAGATTGACCTGCTGGAGGCACCATACACCCCAAACTTTAGATTTTTAACTTATTTTTTGCTCAATTTTTTCAGGTAAAGGGAACATGTCAAATTTTATGTCTAGAATGGTGTTGGTGAATATGGCTATGGACACAGACTTTAAAAGCTTGACTATTTAAAAATGGTCACACAGTAGACCATTGTAGTGCCATTACTTGACCAGGATGGTTTTGGTTTACAGTGCGTAAAAGAAAGTCTTATGACATGTGTTCCCATACCTTTCTTTTTTCATTAGTGCAGCATCTCAAATCTTGACCTCTCTATTCTACTGCATAAGAGTTAGAATCTTATAGTTTTGGACTCCAGTTGCTTTAGCTTCAGTTACTTTAAACTTATATGTGAACCTACCATAGCTGAAATGACAAAACAGGAAGATCCTAGCCTACATTTTATTGTAAATTAGGTACTGAGAATATCAGATGTGACTCTTATCCAAATTAAAATAAGTATGAAAAATTGGGAAAAATAAGAAAATCTAATGCTGAGAAAATAGTTTACAGTTATATCCCCAATCAATGGTATTATTCAACTAAAATTATAAACCTATAGTCAAACAACAAATATCTGCTATGAGATCTCTCTTGGAAGAAGCATTAAGAGCTATTTAAGAGCTTTCACTCAGAAGCATAATTTGTGTGTCTTTGAGAAGGCAAGTTATTTATTTTCATTGTATTCTGACAACCTACCCATATGATTATGCATTATGATTATTCTCTCTTTCAGAATTCTTATCATACTTTACAAAATTAATGCAGTTTATTCTACATCACCATTTACTAAAAATTGAGCATTTCAAGCAAAGGACACAACCAAACATACAGTTTTATATTTTTTGATATTTTTTTAATCTTGTCAGAATTGAATTGTTTTTTCTCTTTCATTTAAACAAAAAAGAAAATGTATAAAAATCCCAGCTTGTCAACAAATCTAAGTAGGATGTCAAAAATAAAAGCTTTCTGATATTTGTAACCATTATGGTAACACTGAGGGATGTTTAATTTAGAACTCAGGTACTTCAAAGTGGAAATTCTCAGCATTTTATGGGGGTCACAATTGACTTGATATTTTCCATTGTGTTTCCCTTTTGTGTTTGAATTATGGAAGAATTCTTTGTGGCATTATACATCACTTTTTCATGGCTATTTTCCCCCTCTTAATTGACTTGCTCTTCTTTAGGGAAAATGGATCTAAGAAAAGAACTATTAAATCCTAGAAAAAAAGTGAGTAAAAAACTAACATTTGAAATGTACTGAATGAAAGTATGATTTGGAATAAATCTTAATCTCCAGTTGTGGTGCTTCATATTGAGTTCTGCCTTGGCAGGTTGGCCTTTGTTTAGACTAGAGCCCTTTATGATGGATGAGTTGGTCTCAAGCCAATGTGTTTAAGTAAAGCCTGTGAGGTCCTGGTTCAGCAGAACACAATTCATGTAAAGCCTTGGGAACACCTAGCAGCTTTATTGCTATATGCACTAGCAAGGAAACTGATTGGCCCAAATTAAGTTCTACTTTTATGTTCAAAAGTGGGAAAAAAACTGAGAGCTCCCCATCTTTGAACCCATTTCTTATTTAAGCAGAAAACTTTAAATTTCCTCCTAAAAACAATAACAGAAACACATGGAGAATTTATAGTGAAGAATACTCTAGACTCCAAACTCATTACAGACTTTCCCATCTGGCTTGAGATGGCAAAAAGAATTACCTTCATTTCACAGGCAAGAAAATAGAGGTAGAGAGAATAAATGATTTCGGCAAATTGGAAAGAGAGGATATTGAGCTTCAATCTCCTGGCATTCATTTATCTCCCCTAGAATAGTAAGCTTCTACCATGGGAAGACTTTGGGGTTTTTTTTCTTTGTTGTTGTTTTTGTCTTTGTTTACAAAAACCCAGATATAATTAAATGGACAGCTTTTATCACAATCTTACTTGGACATCACCAGTGATTGACAACCTAGTAAAACACACTTAATCTTTGCAGATCTGTATTTGTTAGAATTCCTCTTTCCCTGTCTAGATTAACTAAAATACATTTTTTATTTTTCCTCTCAGTTGTTCTGTACCTTGGGGTGATATGGAACAAATTTAACATGTATCACACCAAGTCACTGGAATATTTGAAGATGCTTCTTTTTGAGTTTAAATGTATTATGCCCTTCAATGTCTCCTCTGTCCGTTAGGACTTAAAGCTTGTCTTTACTGTTTGATCACACTAAGAAGATCTTTTAAAACTAAAACCTATTTAAAAACACACACACACAAAGTTCGACATAACTAACTCTGGGGATTATCTGTTTTTGGAAGTATAGGTTTATCAATTCCTTTTTTCCAGATTGTATGCTTCTTAAGGTAGCATTCTAAATTAAAAAAAAAATCAGTCCTACCTTTCCCCTTTGCTCTCATACCACTACCACACTCTAATACCTCTGAAAACAGATTTGTGAGTTCTTTCTCCCACACCAACCTATTCTTTGACACAAGCTGGGTGTCCTACTTACAATTTAACTCAATTGTGACACTATCTAGGTGGAGATTGCATCTGATTTGATAGGTTTAAGGCACACTCCCACAGGACTGCCACTCACTTCAGATGCCAATTGCAAGAGCAGATCACATCACCCCAGTTATCTACAGCTTTTGTCTTGACTTCACTGGGAGTAGGTTCCCATGACCTACTCCACTCTTGGGTTTGAATATTCACTAGAACAGCTCACAAAATGAAGGGAAACATTATTATCAATATGTTAATGGATATGATAAATTTTACAAAGAAACAACCTGATAAGGAGATAGTTGAGTTGAGGTTTGGGTGTCCCCCTGCTCAGGAGCTTCTGATACTGGGGAGGTAAGTTGTCATATTCCTGATGCACAGATGTGTTCACCAATCTGGAAAACCCCCATATGCTCAGTATTTTTATGGGTGTTGCCCCATATGGGCATGACTCATCATTAACTGCATTTTTAGCCCCTCTTTTCTCTCTGTGGAATGGGGGTGGGGCTGAAAATGCCAATCTCCTAATCATGGTTGATCTTTCTGGTAACTAGTACCTATCCAGGTTCTGCCTAGAGCAACCTACATTGAAACAAGAGATGTTCCTAATGTTACTGTTATTTAGCAGTTTACAAAGATTTTTTAAGATTTCTATATCAGGGATAGGGACAAAGACCAAATATGTATTTCTCGTTATTGGGACTGGAGTAATAGCACAGCAAGTAGTGTGTTTGCCTTGCATGCCTCAGTGTTCAATCCTCGCATCCCGTATGGTCCTTTGAGCACTGCCAGGAGTAACCCTTGAACATAGCTGGGTGTGTCCCCAAAACAAAACACAAAACCAAATGAATATTTCATATTATAAATAACTATATAACACACCTAGTCTTACTGATTTATTTAAGGATTTTGGTCTCTTTATGCAATCTGTTTATTGTGAGTCAAAATTCTTAAGTCCTTGACATGATGTACTACTAATGTTTCTGATGGTTGCTCCATTTTCCTTTTGGGTGAGTTTGTTTCCCTAGTTTAAAATGCACACACATCTCTGTTGAATTCATCTTGTTACACTCATTTTCTTGGTCTTGTCTAACAAATATTTTGAAGTTATAGTCTAATATTTAACCATGTGTGGGATCCATCTTGAACTTTTATTAGTTCAGAGGACTATTATTGGAATATAATGATAAAATTACTGGTTACTGTCATTGTCACTGTTCTCCCATTCATCAGTTTGCTCAAGCGGGCCCAGTAACATTGTGAGACCTGTTACTGTGTTTGACATATTAAATACATCACGGGTAGCTTGCCAGGCTTTGCTGTGAGGGCGAAATACTCTCGGTAGCTTGCTGGGCTCTCCGAGAGGGGCAGAAGAATTGAACTCAGGTGGGCCATGTTGGCTGTGTGCAAGGCAAACGCCCTACCCACTGTTCTATGTCTTTTAAAAGTTACAATGGGTGAGTTTGTTTTCCTAGTCTAAAATGCACATATAATTTAAGACTTTAGAGAAATGTTTCTCTAATCCTGGCCTCTATATTCGCTATCAGAAATTCTTTCCAGTGAATGTCTCATATGATGGAATTGCTTTCTCGGGGATCATTCTGTCCTAACTATGTCTCCTTCTTTTCATCTGCAAGACAACTTTACTTGCTCAGGTCTTCCCCCTGTTCCCAATTACCCGTCATGTTTCTGAAGTTTAAATTTTAAATCACGCTTATTGAACTATTCAGTTCCATCCTACTTCATTATAATTTTAGTTTTCACAAATGTATTTAATCCCTAATGAAAATGAAGTAAAATATAAGCTTCTTTGGGGTTTGTCATATATCGCCTTATTCATTTTTTCTCTTCAAACCATTTACTTCTGCTCTGTAATCCTTGCTCCAAATCCTGCTTTTATATTACCAAAAAAAAGAGTCAAATACTATGCCTTCTTCTGTTAAGACCTTATTTCTAACTTTCTTAGCTTCATAACTGTGCAATACCTGGTTTCATTTCCAATTTAAATGTCTTTCTATGAGAATAATGCTGCACTAGTCTTTTAATCTGCATACTGTGAGTCTAGCTAAAAAATGTTTTAAAATTTGGAAACCAAAAACATTTAGAATTGGTGGAGAAAAGTGATTGTATATTGAGGATTCTGAATATTTATATTAAGAAGGACCAAATCTGAGCATCAGGGTGGAATGCTTGAGGTGAACTCAGATTATAAAGGCTCCACTTGCCCTGATATCTTCAAAGAAAGAAAAAAAAAGGCCAGGGTAAAAAGGAAAATGTCTGTCCTAACAGACAATGTTTTTTATTTTTTCTCCCATAATATCATTACTGGTGATGGTAATCACATTGCTCTGAAAAGAAAACAGATTTTCATTTTATTTTGGTCTTAATGAATAGATCTCCATTTATGCTACTACAAAGTCATTTCAGAGTATGGGTTCTTCTCTATCAGAGTAGTTAGAATAATGGATGATCTTTTCTGCAATTACTTGGGTATAATTAAATCTGTGGATTTTGCTGACGACTCTAGCAGTTGGGCACTCAAGCTTGTTCTTGGAGGTTTATTATAGCAATAGAATGGCAGCTTTGCTGCCTGCTATGCTCCTATATGGATTTATGAATATATGGTACATTGTGCCCTTTTCAGAATGCGCTAGAAACAGGAGAGAAGGGTTTGGGAGGAAAAGGAAAGTATACTTTTACTGGGATGTATTCTTATTAGACTTTTATCTAAGGAAGAAGAAACCTTGCAAGGACTCATGAGATGTAGATGCTTAGGTCAGTGGTGTACAGATACAAATCAAGGGGAAATAGAACATCAGGGTATAAGCATTAGACTTACCAAAGGAACCATGAGGCAAAAGCATGTCCTATTCCTTTGTTTGGTGTGTGTGTGTGTGTGTGTGTGTGTGTGTGTGCATGCGTGTGTGTGTGTGTGTGTCACTGACTACTATATGGAGGGTTCTCCATAAGCAAATACTGAACTGAGTCAGACTCAGGACAAATCATTCTGAAACTAGGAAATGAAATGCCAGGGAATCAAGAGTTGGAACCAAGAAGCCTATTTCCCTTCTGACTTTATCAGGGTATCTTACTTTCCTAAGGCACAAATGATGCAGTTATTTGTTGACCATATTGGTAGGTAGCATTAAAATATTTACTGTTTTAATGTTCCATTTTCATGGCATCATAGGGCTAAAATTTGTGGTTTTCTTTCTTTTATTTTTTAATGAGAGACAGAACTGGAGAAGCTCAAGTCTTATTCTTGGCTCTGTGTTTAGAAATCACTTCTGGCAGGGCTTGGGGGTACCCTACGTGGTTCTGGGTTTTGAATTTGGGTTGGCTGCATGCAAAGTAAGGACCTTACCCACTGTAATGTCTTTCCAGCCCCTCTTAAGATTTCTTGAATCTCTGGTTATGTGTATTCACAGAATATGTAAACACCGAAATTGTATATTCTAGCCTTACAAAGGCTTCACTGTGTCCCTACTTATAGCTTGAAAATTGTTTCAAATACCTAATCCAAATCTGCTAATATATATCAAAGCTAGACTTTTGTTTTCTCCTTCCTTGAGTGGAAAATTTTCTCTGTCAAATGTAACACCTGTAAAATTCCTTTACTTAAAAACCTCTCACTTACCCATCTTCTTGGGGAACATGAGCAGCATTCAAAAAGAGCACAAGGAGAGAATAGCAAGAAACAAAGTAGAGAGAAGAGGAAGAGAGACCAAAGGCTGTCTTCCGAAGACTTCCTCAGAACAAAATGAAATTCCTAACACGCTCAGCATGTGATCCTTTTCTCTCTGTTTCTTTTATTCTGACCCAAAGTTTTTTGTTTAACATCATTACTGTCCTAGAGATCTAGCAGAAGCAACAGAATAATTATCACCTTCCTCAAATTACATCATTATCATTGTTTTCATCCTGGCCAATCATGAATTCTGCATATTTACCTATATTATTTAAAGTCAGAGTATACTAGAGGTATACTTCAACATTCCTAAAGCATATACAGCTTGATCCACTCAATGGCTTTTCTCCATGTGTTGCCTTGCCAATTTCCAATCACTTTACTGATTTTTCATTAGAAGCTCAGTAGGAAAAGGTGGGTCTTCAATTTGATCCATAAAACTAATTTTCACTCCCATCTTTTCCCTCTGGTGATTTCAGAATTTATGGCAATTTAGAAATAGCATTTGTTCACCCCAAGGTTGGGTCTCCATGAAAAAAACTTTTTTCCTCTTTTGTTTTGACTTGATTCCTGTATCTAGATAACAATTGAAAGAAGGAATAAAAGTAAGGCATCTGGGCTGGAGAGATTCTAAGGGATATAAGGTACTTTGTCTTGGATGTGGCCAATCCTGGTTCAATTCCTGGCACCACATATAGTCCTCTGAACACAGAGCCAATATTGGCCCCCCTCAGCACTGCTATGTGTTCCCCTGCTCTTCCTTACCCCCTAAAAACATAAGGTATCTGGGTAAGATCCTAATGGCTGTCCTAATGTTTTATTTTTTGGTGAAGTACATAGAAATCATGTAAGAAGACTAGGAAAAAACTTAATTTGGGGGATAACAATAATTAACTGGGTCTTCATTCTTATTTCCTTTGATAAGGTTTGAATTTGAGCAATATGGTAATATCAGTCATTTCACTATAACCATACAAAAATAGACATAATTGCTAGCTTTTCTTATTTCACAACAGGAATATGAATAAAGTCTAGAAAAGTAATGCTACAAAAATAACCGTGATATAGCAAAGTGAAATATTCTAGTCCACATTCTTTAACCATTTTATGCATATGGGCCAGGGAATAAAGGAGAGGCATTTTCTGTGGTCTATAGACCAATACCAGGCTTCAAAATTTCCTAGCACTCCGGAAAGCATTTTCTCCCAGTCAAAGTATCAGTAGATGTTGTACTAGCTAAGAATTGTAACTTTCTAACATTGAATTTAATAAATAAAGTACTCTATACTATTAGCATAATAATTCTACAGAATAATTCTCTCATTTTTCCCAGTCCATAGGTGTAAAAAGGTTTATAATGTTTTTCTAGAATATTTTACAATGGTGTTATGAGTACTTTCTAGGGTAGAGGTTCACAACACACATTTATTATTAAGGTAGAATAGTTTCCTTATACAAATATGAGGGAGAGGGAAGAGAGTGTGTTACACGATCATGGAACAAGGAGAGAGAGCTGAGAGTGTATATACCAGCTTGAAATGTGAGCAAATTCCCAAGATGAGCATAGGTTTGGGGCTTTGGAGTTTTCTTGGAGTTCAGCAGCATTAGAAACTCCAACAAAATTGTTCAAAATGCAAGTTCCGGGCTCACTGTCACTGTCCTCCTGTTATTCATCAATTTGCTCGAGCGGGTCCAGTAACGTCTCCATTGGAGACTTTGTTGTTACTGTGTTTGGCATATCGAATACGTCACGGGGAGCTTGCCAGGCTCTGCCGTGCGGGCGAGATACTCTCGGTAGCTTGCCGGGCTCTCCAAGAGGGGCGGAGGAATCGAACTCGGGTCAGCCATGTTGGCTGCGTGCAAGGCAAACGCCCTACCGCTGTGCTATGGCTCCGGCCCAAGTTCTGGGCTATGCGTTAGAATTAATACCTACTTTACTAGAAAATCTGAGGGTAAAGTGCTTCTGATGTGGGCTCATTGTGAGACTCACTAATGCAAGAGTTTTTGCATTGTATACAATTGGATATGTTTCACCTCTATCATCATTTTGACTCTTAACCTTGATTATATTATATGACTTTCTTATGTCTTTCTTATCAATAAGTGGGGTCTTATTAATCTTCTCCTTCCTTGGCTTGTTGTGAATATCATAGAACTAAAGTTGACATCAATTTAGTAGAACTGTCCTCTCGTTGTTCATCTATTTGCTTGGGTGGGCACCAGTAACATCTCCACTGTGAGACTTGTTACTGTGTTTGGCACATTGAATACATCACGGGTAGCATGCGAGGCTTTGCCGTGGGGGCGAGGTACTCTTGGTAGCTTGCCAGGCTCTCCGAGAGGGGCGAAGAAATTGAACCCGGGTCGGCTGTGTGTAAGGCAAACGCCCTACCAGCTGTGCTATCCCTCCAGCCCCCATGTATTTAGTACTTAAATACCAAGTTTTGTAAAAATGACTCATTCACTTCTATAGCAATCTGATGAGACATGGCTAAATAATTTGCCAAAGTTTATACAGCTAGAATTGAGTGCAGACAGATTGGAACCAGTCTGAATCAGAGCCTTTGCAAGACAGGTGTGTCATGCCTGATACGCAGTAGGACCTAAACTTTTCATTCTTTGCCTATTTCATTCTCCTGGGATGTAAACGTAATTAATTAAAGATAATTCATTAACTGCTAATTCAGCCTGGTGATAGTAATAGAAAAATATTAAACTTTAATTGAGTGTAAATCAAAAACTAAATCAATGAAGATTCAAATTAATGCTTACCAATATAACTATTGCTGAGCATTTGAGGAACCAGTACAAAGTTCCCTTGGTCATGATCTCTTTTCTTTCTCTTTACATTCTGATCTTAATATGAAAGAATTAATTGAAAGTTAGGTCAGAGGTTAAAAGCATCAAAGAACTTTTGTTTAATTTGTTTTACTAAATTTCTGTTAGAAATGAAAATGAAAGTAGTGAAGATGTTTATTTATTTAAAATTTACTTGTTGCATGATAAATGTTATCACCATATTTCCAAAAGGAAAACATTAGAATATGGTATTTTTCTAAATTATTGCAAATTTCTTTAATGCCTGGTATTTTATTTATTTATTTATTTATTTTTATTAATTTTTATTAGTGAAACACCATGAGGTACAGTTGTATACTTACAAATTTTTGTGCTTGGGTTTCAATTATACAATGATCAAATACCTATCCCTCCACCAGTGCCCATTTTCCATCACCATGGATCCCAGTATCCCCCCCACTCTTATCCCCCCCATCCCACCCTGCCTCTGTGGCAGGGCATTCCCTTTTGTACTGTCTCTCCTTTTGGGTGTTGTGGTCTGCAAAAGAATGCCTGTTATTTTAGGAGAAAAATAGATTTTCCTATTCTCTATTGCCTTTAATCTGCTGCAGTAACATATATCAGGTAACCTCCGGAAAACTCTCTTGCCAACTTGTGTTACAAGTAGTTCATTATCACTACTATGTTTTTATGATTTATTTTTAGTATTATTATAATTTCTCATTATAAAAATTACTAGTATTGTAAAAAATATAGTTTGACTTGAAAGTCCCCTGAAAGAATTTTAGATATTAGATCATGTTTTGAGAGAACACTATGGCAGGGATATTAGATCGTATTTTGAGGGGGATACCATGTTGTGGATGGTTGCAGACAAGTGCATCATTATTGCAGAAATCTCTCACTCTTTCTCTTTGCTCTTACTGAAAATTTTTGGGCACTGGTTTATCAGTCCAGCGTTAACTAGAGTGAATCCACTTACATAAAATTGTGCCAGGGACTCCAGAACATAAGGCACAAAGTATTGTAGCACAACAGAAAATATGAGTAAACTTTATTTTGATTTATTTGCATTAGTCTGTTAGTTTTCGCTGCCCCAATAAACCTAGCAACAGTGGGAAAGAAAGATAATGAGGAAAAGGATAGTGAAATTCAAGCCCTATTCCTCCCACACACCAAATTGTGTTCATGTATGTATGTGTATCTCATATCTAATCATAAGTGTTTCAAAGTGCCTAAAATATTGGTGCTCAGCACATTGTGTTATAGATAAGTAGGAACTTGGTATTTATGGTTTTATTTAATAAATATTATGCACTTGAAAGATTTTAAGAATATATGAAGCCCAGATCAATTCAAATGTGTATTACTGAGGCTTTGGTAATTTTGCAAGACAATGAATAATAGCGTTTTGAATCTTTTCGAAAACTCTAGTGTACCAGGATAGTGTGAAGTAAGGATGCTATGGTTATTACCAACATTTGCTCTTTTGTCCAGGCAGACAGATTAAAAGTAATGATGATTTCTCCTTTTACTCTTTCAAATAATCAGAAATTGTACTAAAGCAAGACATTTTTTAATAAATTCTCCAAAATCTTGCTATTTCTTGGGCTGAGTATTTAAACTCCATACATTACATGTGAATGAAGCGTGCTTGTCAGCCAGTTTTGATTTTCTTAAGAAACATGAAATACAACCCCCAATGTAAATTTAGAATGCCAAATATGCTGTATTATTCATATTTATGATATCTCAATTCAATTTCAATGTCACAGATAAGTCCAGTGAAATTACAACAGGTTAAACAGGATGGCTCATGTTAATATTGTACAGTTCTGCAAGAAGTTGTACATAAAATGTATACCATGAACATAATACTTATAATAGTATAGATTGTTTGACACGTTTGGTAGGTATTTTATAAGCACATCTGAAATTTTATATCATCTCAAACAGATGGGAAATAAACAGTAACAGGAGCTGTTAATTTTTTTTATTATGCAATGGAAGAAAACAGTAATAATGTTAGGAAAAACATATTGAGGCTAAAAAACTATATAAAATCTTTTTAAACCCATTTTAAAATCTTGGAAAAAAAATAAAATGTAAAGTAACTTGAAATGTTTCAACATCTGTTACCAATAATGGCAGCCCTAGGAAAAAAAAATCAGTTACTATTAGGTAAGAAAAACAATTTCTGGCTAAAATACAACCACCTGGGTTTTTTCTGGGTTTTTTTTTTTTTGTGATGCTGAGCACAAGTATTTGCTGAATAGATAATGGGGAAGAAAAAAATTGTAAAACTGAACTTCAAGTCTTAAATACTGATTTCAGTTTAAAGTAGTTACAAATACACACAGGAAGCACACACAGTGTCTTTTGTCAAGAGGTAATTTTGAGACAGCTTTGTTGTTGCCTTGAATCCTGCCTGACCCTCCGAGGAAATCTTTTCTCTCTCTTGCTTCTTCTCCATGTAGTTCAAGCTTTAACACCTCTCCCTGACTTATGCCGCTTATTACCTCTTGAGACCAGAAGCAAGTCTTTTCCAGCTCCCTGCTTTAATCCTCTTGCAAACAGTATGAACATTTCACCCCCAAGTTGACCAGCCTTTCTTTCATTGGCTCTGGTTGCCCCCACACAACCTTGTAAGACCATTTATTTATTTATTTATTTATTCATTCATTTATGCTTTTTGGGTAACACCCAGCGATGCACAGGGGTTACTCCTGGCTCTGCACTCAGGAATCACCCCTGGAGGTGCTTGGGGTACCATATGGGATGCTGGGAATCGAACCTGGGTAGGCTGCAAGACAAACTCCCCTACCCACTGTGCTATTGCTCCAGCCCCAAGAAACTTTATTTTTAACCCCACTTAATGTTCCAAACTCAACTTTGTCCACTGCTACTGCATTTGCCTGTAGCCCCTCGCCTTTTCATACACTGAACAGTTTTAAATTCTTTTTTGCTGGTGCATACTCTGTCTCCAATCTAGAGGTATGTGTTTCTCTATGAATCTCCTTCTCTTGTGAAAGGGGCAAATATTTCTTCCCTGGAATAGTGTCTCCTTATCTCCCAGGTATCTCAGAGATCTCATTGCCTTTGTACCTACTCTTGACAATGCCTCTAGATTCACAACTTTATGGAAAAGGCTACAATTTTGTTGAAAGCTAATAAGCCGACATATATTATATTTTTGAAAGTTTGTTTAGACATCTAATGATTGTAATTGTACAACACAAAGCCAGAGTGGTTAGAATTTTCCTTCCTCCAAAAGCTCAGCTTTCATAGAGAAAATGTGGAAGCAAAGTAAGTGAATTATTGTTGTATTTTAAATTTTATTTTAGGCCCTGTAATTTACAATATTAATAATGTTAGGGTTTTCTGCATAAAAATATTCCAACATCATATACTACATGTACATGAAAATTATCATTGGTTAGAACTTAAAGTCTAGTTCGCTGTGATTGGTTGTCTTTTGTTTTCAATTTTATGACCTTTAGACATTTACAGGATTCAGGGTAGGTTTGCTTAAGTGAAAAATTAGAGTACCTTCAGCCAAAAAGCCACCTTGTCTAGTTTAACAATGTTCTTTGGACTATAGGCCTCTGAACAGAATCTTGTGTTTTAAAAAGAGCACCATATTTTCTCCTTCCTTCCTTCCTTCCTTCCTTCCTTCCTTCCTTCCTTCCTTCCTTCCTTCTCTTTTCTCCTTTTTCCTCCCTCTGTCTCTTTCTCTCTTTTCCTCTTTCTTTTCTTATTTTTGGGTCTCACTCAAAGTGCTCAGGGATCACTCATGGCAGTTCTGGGGGTCCATATGCCATGCTAGGGACACATTCAATGCAAGTGCCACATTCAGTTGGCCACATCAAATGCAAGTGCCATACCCACTGTACTATCTATCTCTCTGGCTGAGAAGGGCACTTTCTTGATAAATGAATATTTGTTACCAATTGAGAGGTAAATCTCTGAAATAGTTTAATAGTTATGGAAGCCTATCATCCGGAAACACAAAAGTGACATAAATCCCAACGTACATTTGTTGAAATGGTGGTGGATAGATGGTGTTCTAAGAACTGAATGCAGAAACTCAGAGAAAAACAACCAAGTTTATAAGAATGCTGTGTGATAAGCAGAATGGGGGAAATTCCACAGGAAGATGAGGCTAGGGACTGTCAAGAAAAGAGAGGGGCCTCTTTGTTCTCTGTTTCCTTGTCTGAAGGACAATCTGATAGAGGCCTTTTGAATTAGAAGGGGAGTGCTGAATTTGTAAATTGTGCTTAAATTTGCTAAGTGCTTTGGATAGACCTGGTAAAAAGGTAATGCCACTTCAGGGAAAGGTGATAGGAACAGATAACTCTAATGTAATTTTTCACTTTCACCCAGAGAACAAAACCCAGGAGATGTATTGAATGCAGATGGGAGAGACACTTTGTCACCTCCAAGGAGGTCCTTTGGCTTAGTAACATGTGTCTGACCCATGCTGCCTCCTTGGTCTAAGAGGACATCTACTTATCATTTGAAGTCACAAAAGCAAAGGGCAAGGGCCAGAGCCATCGTCCAGTGTGTAGAGAACTGCCCTGTATGTGACTGAGCCACATTTGATCCGGGCATCCCATATGGTCCTATACCACTGCCAGGATTAACCCCTGAGCGTTTCTGGGTGTGGCCCCCAAACAAAAATAAAAAGCAAAGTGCCTGCACAGTTCTAAGGATTTGACAGTATTTTGTTGTCTCCAAACTTTCAGGACTTTCCACTCGGTTCACTAAATCTTAAGTTTGCAGTGTCTTTCAATTCCTCTAGGCTTTCTCGCCCACCTTCCTAGTGTGGAAACTGCCTGAAAAGGCTAGCTACTAGTGCCTGACAGAGCTAAGCTGTTAGAGACTGAGTTTACTAAATAAATTTCTTCTCAAACCAAGTAATCTTTCTGAAAGAGGATGCCTTGGAAGGAAACAGCAAAAAAGAACAAAGCACTAATGATGTACTAATAATCTCAAGCCTTAATTGGGGAAAGGATTTGCCCTCTAATTATGCGATGTGGGTGGTGACTTCATTTGTCTATGTACAAGGCTGGTGATCTTATTATCTTTACTTCTCCTTGTGAATCTAGTTTATATGGGTACTGAAAGAAATAAAAACCCTGTTCACAAGTGGGAAAATACTGGACAGATAAAATGTAATCCAGTTATATTTAACCAGCAATGGGATTCTACTTAACTGGGGTGAAGAGTGAGAGCATGAGAACAGCTCAATCAACACTGGGGAGGATGGGAGTAAGCTGACCTCTGCATATGTGAGAGGCTCCCCTAGCAGCTATGGGGATAGAGACAGACTTTTGCCCACAGCCCTCTTTCTTACCCAGATCATAATGAAGCTCAGAGGAACTCAGCTCCGCACAACCAATTGAGCTGTGCCTCTCCCACCACTAATTCCTGCGAATCTAGAAAAGGTAGCTGGGGAAGCAATTAGAGAAGAAAAAAATTTTTTTCAGAATCATACTGCCTTTTGTACAAAATCAGGGTTTTGTTGCTTGTTTTTTTTTCCCTCCCAGCACATAGCCTAAAGAAATAAAATAGTTCGAGACTTTAACATCAAATTTCTTCTTTCAAATTGGCAAAGGGGAAAATGCAAGGTAGACAAAAATGCCTTCATACAGAAACACACATGATTTCAAAAATAAATCTTCATTTGCATGGATGTTTGTTCTTTTCATGTAAACTGATTTTGGTTTAACAAACAATGATCATGTTCTTTTGATAAACACTGAATTAGATGTGAAATTAGGAAAAGAAATTTGACTTCATTCAGAAATAAGAACCATAAATAAGTGCCTTACTAGGATTTAGTAAGGGTACATAACAACAACTAAAACAACAAAGTAATCACTAACCTTTTATCCCCATAGTAAAGTTTTTCTTCCACTTCTAATTCACTTTTGCAGAGACTAGTTTCTTACTGGAATCAAAACATTTGCAATGCCCATTCAACTCTTGTTGGACATTTCAATTGCTTCCATTTCCTGGCTATTATACTAAGAGTTACAAGGAACATAAGAACATAGATATGCCTATTTCTTTCTGTGTTTTTTTTTGGGGGGGGGGGTGATACCTAAAAGTGGGAGAGCTGGTTCAAATGGGATCTTCATTCTTGCTTTTAAAAAGAAATCTCTACACTCAGCATCCTTGAGAAAAAATATAGTCATGCAGCTTATGGCAACTTGGATGATATTGGAGGGCATCATATTGGGCAAAAAAAATGCCTGGACAAAAGGAAAAGATAACTTCACTCATCTGTAGTATTTAGAGGAATGAACCAAGGGTATGGATAACATCCATTGATGATAAACTTATGATACTGGGATACAGATCTGGGAATACCAGGTTAGAGGAGAGGGAGTGAGGGGAAAAATTTATTGACTGGAAGTAATTTGGGAACATTAGTGGAAGGTCTTGATTTATATGGTCAGGTGAAGAGACTAAAACTGTAACTGTCAATCAACAAATAATGGAACAGGGCTGGGAGGGAAGGAAGTTCAGGCCAGAGGTAACATAGGAATGGGAAAAAAGTCATGGACACTTTGGTGGCTAGAGTATATACTAACTTTGTGCATCAATACCAGAAACTTGAACGCTATTGTAAGCTGGTTAACTAAATTGTTGTTTAAAATTTTTTTTAAATAAGAGTTTCTTATATTAAGAAGTGAAAAGAAGCACTTGGCATGAGGCAATCTAAATTTATCATCTCAGTTTTTTTCTAATGTAGGAGTACTGCTATTTATTCAGCCAATGATTGAGCTGATTGAAGCAGGCATGAACTCCACATTACTTTTTTTATGGAATGTCCATGAGATAGACCATTACAAAGCTGTTCATGATTGGGTTTCAGTCATAGAATGATCCAACACCCATCCCTTTTCACCATTGTACATTTCCCAACATCAATGTCCCCCATTTTCTTCCCACCATCCCCCAATACCCTACCCTCCACTGCCCGTCTCCCTCTATTTTTGTGCATTATGGTTTGCAATACAGATACTAAGAGGTCATGGTGTTTTTTTCAGGGCATTCATGATTTTTATCAGATTGGTAAGGCTGGAGTAGTTTTTTAACTGGATGTCAGCTTTGGGGTGTGTATGTGACTGCCAGGCTTCTAGAAATACAGGGAGGTGGGGGAAGATAGACCATCCTGACTCCGAGAAAATCTAGAGATTTCAGTCACAAAATCTGAATACTGCTAATTTTCATAGATTGTATCTCAATGATATCTATTCTGAGACAGTGGAGTAGGGTTGAGGGCATGGTGGCAATTTTGGATTGTGGGAGCAAGTGGCTGCTGGGGGCTCTGTTTGGGCAGACACCAAGGCTGATCTGAACCCTCACTCCCTCCAATCTACTCTGGTCTGTTCAGCCTTGTGTGGGTCTGAGGTTTACTGCAGTTTTTGATCTCTTTCGAGCTTTATTTATGGGTCTCTGAAGCAAGGTAAAAAAAAATGAACTTGTATAATTGAACCAGAGGTGGTTTTGGGGCATCACTCCCACATACCTATCTTTTGGCTATTTAGTTTCTCTGGAAACTTAGTCCCAAATTGTTGGGGTCTGGCCAGAGGAACGGCAGCAATTTTGGGGTATCAGGAAGCCTGAAGGCACCATCAGGCTGCTACTTGCCCCACATATACGGGTTGATCATTAACCCCACTTATCTCAGTTTGACACCCATGCCTCTTGCCTCTTGCTTTGGGTCTTATCTGAAGCTGTGCTATAGCTGTGTAACACCACATCCTGGTGCTTTAGTAATCTGGAAATGTGTGGGAATGAAGGTAGGTGTGGGTGGAGGGTATCTTTGCTTAGTCAAGAATAAGAGCTGTTGGATAAATACTTCCTTTCATGGTCTTTAGGGCTTACAATTCAGAGGATGCGGTTGTAGACTTTCCAGGAGGTTCTATGCAACCTATTCTATCACTTGCAGAGGTTACCAAACCTGCTACTGAGTCACCCTCTTTCCTGCTGATTCCTTCATCTTGTGTGCATTTTTCCAAGTGATTTACATGCATGGGAGTCTTTGCTGCAGAACTTTTACGAGGAACCAATCTAAGAAAAAATATTACTTTTGCGGGGATCCAGGCTAAAAGAAAAGATTATTTAAAAATTTGAATATTATTGAATATTTTAAATATTTTGAATATTTGCTTTGCAATGGGAATTATATTGAATACCCTATGTGATAGACAAGTTGATTCTTCAGATATAATTCTAATGTTAAAGTCTAACCTCTCACAGGAATAACAAAAAGCCTAAAGGCTTAGTATGGTGGGTGTTGTGGTACCCTGTTCAATGTCTGTCTCAGCTCTCTGCCTACATCTGCATTTCTCAACCAGGGAGCATATACCCCCTTATGGACCTCAGGATATTCCAAGGGGGCTATAGGATAAAATCACATAAATGAGGGTCACACCATGAGACCAGAGGACTGACCAGAGGACAGAGGGCCAAAAGAAAGAAACAGGGTAGGAAGAAAAAGGTTGAAAAACACCATTATATAGAGCATTGTGATTTGAATGGGTTTGGCCTTGCCTTTGTCCAACTTCAAGTGGAACCTTTGATCTGAATCTGATTCAGCCTATAATTTTTATCAGGGTATTTGCTTCAGATATTGCAGATATTGTCAGGTTCATGCTTGAGTAAAAGTTCAAAGAGGCCCCATAAGAGCTCACAAAATCCTTAGTACTAGATTGATCAAAGCTATGTATTTTGAGTCTATTTGTACTCTTTCACCTTGTAATCAGCTAGTGACATAGTTTTGAATATTTATACACCAAAATGTGCTGACATTTCTGTAAAGCCCAGATTTCTTCTTGAAACTTTAGTTGTGTATCAATTACCTCTTAGATGTTTACCTAATAATTTAGTAGACACATAAGACTTAGTAAGTCCCAAAAAACAGTGAACTCCATCTCCCCTTTTCTGTTGACTCAGTTAATGTCAAGTGCATCTTCTAATTGCTCAGATAAAAATTTTGGAGATATTTTTGACTTTTGGCTCATGACTTTTGGCCCATACAACAAATCATCAACAAATGACTGGCCTGATGTTTTAAGGCTGAGCAGCACATGCTACAGAGACTGGCACACATCAAAAAGAACAACTAGTGCCGGTGCATATGCAAGGAGAAAGGGACTCTCATTAATTGCTGGTGGGAATGCCAACTGATTCAATCTTTTTAGAAAACACTATGGGCATTCCTCAAAAATAAATTGAGCTAACAGATGACCCATTAATACTGCTTTTAGAAATATGACCCTAGGTGCCCAAAGACACAATGGAGAAAAGCCATCTACACTTCTATGTTCATTCTAGCATCATTCACAATAGCCAGAAACAACTGGTTACAACTGGAAACAACTCAAGTGTCGAAGAACAGATTACTGGATAAAGAAAGTATGGTACATCAACACAATGGGAAATTATGCAGCCAGTAGGAAAAATAAAGTCACAAAAATTGCTTATACATGGACAGACATGGACAGTATCGTGCTGGGTGAACTGAGTCAGGGGGAAAAGGACAGATGTAGAGTGATTGCTCATTTGTGGGAAATTTTTAAAAAAGCATTGTATAAAACTAATACTCAAAGACAGTAGAAATGAGAGCTGAGAGGACTGACTCACCACAAGTGGTAGGCGGGGAGTGCAGTTAGGACAGAGAAGGGAGCACTATGACAATGGTAGTAGGAAATTGTCAGTCCAGACAAGAACTGAGTGCTAAAAGGAAGACAAATGATATACATGATAACCTTTCAGTACCTCTACTACAAACCACAATTCCTAAACGAACAGGAAAAGAGAAAGGGAGGGAGGAAGGGGGAAGTGCCTGACAGAGAGAAAGGCTTACGGGTAGGTGGCAGGAGGGAAACTGGGGACATTGGTGCTGGGAAATGTACAATGATGAAGGGATGGGAATTGGAACATTGTATGACTGAAACCCAAACATAAACAACTTTGCAACTCTGTTTTTCACAGTGATTCCATAAAAAAGGAAGGAAAAATAAAGCACAATTTCATATTCCCTTAAAAGATATAAAGAAGCATGAATATCAGAACCTCTGTGTGCACACTACACTTTAGTCATCCGGCCCATGTTATTCAACCTTGTTTCTACCTTGTCCATCTGATTCCTTTGAGCTCTCAAAACCTATCTTTTTACTCACCTTTATCACAGGCTTTTCCTACCTTAACACCTTTGTTCTACCTTTGGAAAATGCTCTTGTCGTTTATACAGAATTAAGTGGTTCTGAATTTAAGAGTTTGTGAATGCATCATAATCATCTTCCTAGGCCTCTGGGGCAGAGTTGTTTTTAGTGATTGTTGAAATTCTTTAGAGGTTTTCAGAGGAATATATTCAGTAACATCATGACAAAGAAGAGGGAATCTTTTCTTTCTTGAACAGGTTCTTGAATGTTTTATCTTAGAGGTCAAATCATAACTTGGTTCAATTTTTACTAATTTAACTTGGCTACCTTGATATAGCACTGTAGCACTGTAGCACTGTCCTTGTGTTGTTCATTTATTTGCTCCGGCAGGTACCAGTAACATCTCTATTGTCAGACTTGTTGTTACTGTTTTTGGCATATCGAATATGCCACGGGGAGCTTGCCAGGCTCTGCTGTGCGGGCGGGATACTCTCAGTAACTTGCCGGACTTTCCAAGAGGGAGGGAAGAATCAAACCCGGATTGGTTACATGCAAGGCAAACACCCCACCTGCTGTGCTATTGCTCCAGCCCTTTAGAAAAGAGATCTAGGCAAGGAGCTAAGAAAGTTGATATTGATTCTGTCAATTTTTTTCCTTAGGTTTGTCACTTACGTTTCTGAGTTAATCTCCCCATGTATAAAATTAAATAAATAACACCTCACAAAGCCATTTTCCATACAATAAGATATAATTTATGAAGACTGACTTTTTTGAGGGGGGCACTCTCTGTTGTACTCAGGGATTACTCCTAGCTCTGTGCTAAAGGGTCACTACTTAAGGTGCCCAGGAACCATATGTGTTGCCAGTGATTGAATCCAGGTCAGCCACATGGAAGGCAAATTCCCTGTGCACTATCTGGCTCCTATAAACATAACACTTTTAACTGGTTCTCATGAAAATTTGTTAAAAGATGAGAATTCTTACAATTCCTAAACTGTAAGAAAAATAATATCTGTAACTGTATTTAAGAAGGGAGACATTCACGACATTGGCAACTATTGCCCGATCTGCCTATTGTCTGTTGTCTACAAGCTGTTCACTCAAGTCATCCTGAATAGGATTGGCAGAACACTAGATGAAGGACAACCATGAGAGCAAGCCGGGTTCTGCAAAAGATTCAGCATGATCGACTATATCCATACGATAACCAAGCTCATTGAGGTTTCTCTGGAGTTCAAGATGCTGCTCTGTCTAACGTTGATTGATTTAAAGAAGTCTTTTGATTCTGTTGAGATGGAAGCAGTCATCGAAGCCCTAGCCAAACAGGGCGTTCAAACTCAATACATCAGGATCCTCTGTGAGCTGTATTATAGATTCACTACCAGGATCTCACCATTCTACAAAGAAGTGATCATCCATGTCAAGAGGCAGGTTTGGCAGGGTGATACCATTTCACCGAAACTCTTCAGTGTCATCGTCAAGAATGCCATGCAATGAATGGAATGAAAAGGAATGGGAGTGAAGATAGATGGTCGGCAACTACACCACCTCCACATCACTTGATGACATCATTCTAATAACACCAAACATTAGCCAAGCAGCACAAATGCGGCCGACTTCGACCGTAAGTGTGGAAATGTCAGACTACAGCTGAATCTCATGAAGACAGTGTTTATGAGAAACGGTCTCATTCCTGATGCTCCATTCGCTCTCAACAGAACGAACATCTCCAAATGCAACAGTTATGTGTACCTAGGTTGAGAAGTCAACATGAAGAATGACCTGGCACCTGAGTTGCACAGGAGGAAGAGAGCGGTTTGGAACACCTTCAAGAGCATCGAAGACATAGCTAAGAGATGAAGAACCTCCAGCTCCGAGCACATCTCTTCGATTCCACTGTTCTTCCGGCATTAACATACGCCTCAGAGACCTGGGCCATACGAAAACAGGATGAAAACGCTATTCAGGTCTCCCAAAGAGGAATCGAAAGAGCTATGCTTGGAGTATCGTGCTTCACTCAAATGAGAGAAAGAATTCGGAGTTCCAACCTCTGTCAATGGTCAAAAATTAGGGATGCTGTCTCATTTGCCAAGGCATCAAAAATCAGATGGGCTGAACACGTAATAAGATTTGGAGATGACCGCTGAACTAGAGCTGTTACTGACTTGATTCCACAGGACATCAAAAGACTGTGTGGCCGCCCACCTACCAGATGGTCAGACTTCTTCGTCAAACCCTGAAAGATCGGTTTGAGGCTCTTTGTGTTCCTAGAACGAGCAGACACCATTGGGCTACACTACCATGTGACAGGGACAAATGGAGACATTATTGGCGCCCGCTCAATCAAATCAATGATTAACAGGAAGTCAAGTGATCAAGTGATTTTTCTTTATTTAAGTAAGAGTCCATAGTTTCATCTTATTTTCAAAATAAACTCAGATCAAATTTTTTGGTAGAACTGCTTGCAAAATAGAAAATGGGAATTATCACGCTGGACAAGATCTGAGGATTAAAAGTAGGTAAGGGATATTCTTGATAACCTTCCAATATCAATATTGCAAACCACAATGCCCAAAAGGAGAGAGAGAGAGAGAGAGACAGACAGACAGACAGACAGACACAGACACAGAGACACAGAGACACAGAGACACGGAGACAGAGACAGAGACAGAGAGAAGAAGAGTGCCTGCAAAGAAGCAGGCAGGGGATGGGATATGGGGGGTAATGGGAGGGAACCTTGTGACATATGTACACAGGTGGAGGGATGGGTGTTGAAATACTGTATGACTGAAATCCAACCATGACTGCTTCATAATGCTCTAAAATAGTTTTAAAAAAAGACAAAACAAAAGTACAATCTATTGGACCCTTGAAATCACCCTCAATTACCTTATGTATGTCGGGACAGAGATTCTTAAGTAAAAATTATAATTTGAGCCTTTAAAAACCAGTAATGAATCAAGGCTAGTGTGTCCACAGCCAATTAGCAAGGTTAGCAAAATTGGGTTCATTGAAAATTGTTCAGCAGATTGCAGTTCAATCATCCTGCTACTGCTGCAATCTAGAACTGCATATGAAGTCACGAAGACTATAGAGGTAACTACAATGGAAATATCTGAACAGTCCTTCTATTGCAATTTGCCAGACATAGCGGATTGCTATACTGAAAATTCCCTTCCAATAAGATGCTTTCCTCCCTCTTCCCTTCCTTCCTATTTCCCTTCTTCCCTGGCATTTTTGGAATGTTCGACCCTTGAACAGCACTCTGCTGCCTCACTTCCTCCAGTAGTCCTGTCTTGTGAATGTGGAGTCATCCGATCCCTGGTCTCTAGGGTAAAAAAGCGAGATTGTGAGACTAAAGATTGTGTGGGAGCCCGGTTGCACTATTCAAATCACTCAGTGACCCTCTGTGGGTCACATAACCCACGGGGCTGCTATTTGTTCCTCTCTAAAATTACTCTCCCACTTGTGTGCTACTTGTGAAGATAAAAGAAAATAATAGGTGGCAAAATGCACTGAATGGTAAAAGTTTAATACTAAATCAAAGTATTATCTTTTTAGAAGTTTATCCCTGACAGTGCTAACACTGACATAGCAAAGTTAAAACTGCAATTAGGGCCCTGCTTCAGATTTAATCCACCAATAATAAAGCCTTTTCCAAGCAGTGACCCAATTTCAGGTGCCCTATGGTTATCTGCGATGCTTCTTATTTTTGGTATGAGTACAGCAACTCAGAATTTTTAGGACAGTTCTAGTATCAGCTAGTTTGCTGTCTTGCTCCTGGAAGTGTGGGTGGGTTTGGGCAATGTATCATTAAAGCCACTAGGAGCTATATTAATGAATGCAGGCTTATTTTATAGTTTTGTTTTATTCAACACATCTTGACTAAGGCCTGTGTGGGTCAGAACTTGAGGATATAGATGTGGAAATATACATTCTAGACCTGAGGGAGCCAACAGTCTAAGAGGAGTCACATTAAGAAAATGTGTTCAAAGCGATGGGAATATAATTATAGCAGTTTTCCTTTAGGGAACATACTTTATATGCTAGGCACAGTGGTAAAGTTTTTTCATGAGTTATCATTTTTAGTCTCTTGACAATATAATGAAGTGTTTTATACTTATTTTCAGAGGTGCATTTGAGCCCCATAGATGTTATGACTTGGCCTGGATTACACAGCTCATATGTTTTAGCCAGGACACAAAGATTGTTCCAATTGTATTACTTATTTCTAGGTGTACCTATGTACTTGCATAGAACACTTGTTCATAAACTTTTATTTGAAGGGCTAAAGAGATAGTACAGCAGATAGGGCACCTTCCTTGCCTGTAGCCAACCTGAGTTTGATCCCCAGCATCCTATGTGGTCCTCCAACACTGTCAAAAGTAATTCCTGAGTACAGAGCTAGGAGTAAACCCTGAACATCACTGGATATGGCCACAAAAACAAACAAACAAACAAACAAATATAAACTTTTACTTATTTGTCACCTTCCAATCTATCTTTTGCAAGAGTAATTAATAGGGCTAAGGTTAGAGAAACTAAGATAAATAGATAAAAAAGATTTTTTTCCCCTCCAGTAGTCTCAGTCAGTGTCTGAATATGACAATTGTCAAATGGGTTATACAAATATGAACAGCTTTTCTTATATGAATCCTACAGGTTAGTGCTGTATTTGACATTGGAAGTAAGATAAAAAGGAAAAAGAAATCAAAGTAAATTAATTTAGAAATGACAAATATCATTTAATTTGAACATTATTAAAAGGTGATTTGCATAAACAACAGAGGTTTGAGATAGGGCTGTTAAATTTAATGAACGAAAATATAGAATATCCAGCTAAATTTGAATTTCAAGTAAACAGCAATTCTTTTATTCTGTGAATATTTCCCAAGTGGAGTGATGGAATAGGCTAATTGAGTTAATAGAATTAATAGATTGACAATAGATTAGTTTTATTCTATTAATTTTTCCCAAGTGGGAGTGGTGGAATAGGTGAAAGGAATCCTGCATTGGTTAATATAAAAAAGAAAAATACTTTTTATTTTAGCATGATTATGTCCCAAAGATGAGACTATTTTTTTTTTAAATCTGTGCTTATCTAAAATTCAGATTTATCTTCATTTCCTGTATTTTATCTGGCAGCTCTAGTTATGGCATTTGCTTAAATAATTTGAAGGGCTGGAGAGATAATACAGCTAGTAAGACGCTTGCCTTGTACCCAGAGGGCACAGGTTCAATCCCTAGCATCCCATTTCGAGTGACCGCTGAGTGCAGAGCCAGGAGTAAGTCCTGAGCACCACTGGGGGTGTCCCTCTACCCCCATAAAAAAGTCAGAGGGGAAATAAATAAAGGAAGATATATTAGTCTTTTTAAGATTGAGTGGAAATTTGAAATTCTTTCATGTGTTTAAAGGGTAGGAAGTGACTTGCTTTGGTTCATGTAACAACTTAGTTAAGACCCTTGTCTAACCCTCCAGCATTCTAATTCCCAGTACGGAGTTCTTTCTGTTCCTCTACTCAGTCGACTCTTCCCCAGAGGACACATTGCTGATTCCTGTGATTTAATACTAGTCTTTTAGAGATTTATTTGCCCTATGTTCCCTCCCTCCTTTTTCCCAATGGGTATTTATTATGAAATGACTTATTATTATTTTTTTTTTGTGGACAAACATTTGTGTGGTTAATTGACATCTATTAAAACTCTCTGCATGGATTTATAGATGTGTATTTCTATTTTTAAGATTAAAGTAGTTTTTATTAAAAAAATCATAAATGAAATCCTAACTATACATTAGGATTGGTAGAGTATATGCCATGCTTGTGTTTGATTCTCAGTGCTGCAAAACAAACAGGACAAAGAATAAAATAAAATTATCCATACTTGTCTATGTTTATAGATAATTACTATAAAAATTTTGGTAGGGGGAAAGAAAGATGGCGGCCGCACGGGAGCCTTGTGGAAAGCAGGTTTGAGCCGGGCTCGGGGGAGCGGCGGGGACCTCATGGGAAGGGGGGCTTTGTGGGCCGTCCCCCACGCCCCACCGAGGTCGCCAGCTGCCCCCCACGAGCGGCTCTCCGGCATGGCCACGGCCCCGGAGGCACAAGGACTTAGCACAGAGAACCAGCCGCTTGGAGCAGAAAAGCAAATGGACTTGTGTTGAACCGCGCCACCAAGCCTGCCCGGAGGGGGAAGGGCGTTGACCAGCCCGCCCGCTCCTCTCTGGAAAGAAAGATGGCGGCCGCACGGGAGCCTTGTGGAAAGCAGGTTTGAGCCGGGCTCGGGGGAGCGGCGGGGACCTCATGGGAAGGGGGGCTTTGTGGGCCGTCCCCCACGCCCCACCGAGGTCGCCAGCTGCCCCCCACGAGCGGCTCTCCGGCACGGCCACGGCCCCGGAGGCACAAGGACTTAGCACAGAGAACCAGCCGCTTGGAGCAGAAAAGCAAATGGATTTGTGTTGAACCGCGCCACCAAGCCTGCCCGGAGGGGGAAGGGCATTGACCGGCCCGCCCGCTCCTCTCTGGAAAGAAAGATGGCGGCCGCACGGGAGCCTTGTGGAAAGCAGGTTTGAGCCGGGCTCGGGGGAGCGGCGGGGACCTCATGGGAAGGGGGGCTTTGTGGGCCGTCCCCCACGCCCCACCGAGGTTGCCAGCTGCCCCCCACGAGCGGCTCTCCGGCACGGCCACGACTCCAGGGCACAGAAACCAATCTCTTAACTAGCTAACTTTTAATAGAAATTCTTCCAGGGTCAATAAGTAAAATAGCAGAAATTCAAATGATGTCGGCCGCGCGACATCATTTTATTCTTAAACCAAGTTGTAGAAAGCAAATCATTTCACAACGCTGTTTCAGCATGTCTGATTGTGGGGGGTGGGTCGTAAACTCTAAACAATAATTGTGCATCTTCTATCGAAATAATCTATCTAGTCAAAGTAGATAGAGTATTAACTAGAACTCATCTGCCTCACAAGAATTGGGAGGGGTGGGAGGTGGGGGTCTATTGGGGTTCGGGGTTAAAAATGAGTATTGGTAAAGGGAAATGTGTTCGGTATCTACATGACTGAGACCTAAACCCGAAAGCTCTGTAACTTTTCCCACAGTGATTCAATAAATAAATAAATTATAAAAAAAAAAAATTTGGTAGGGTCCTATTTTTCTATTTGATAAAACCAGCAAAACATAATTTAGTTATAATGTTAAAATAAAATTATAACTATATATAATGAAATCAATATATTTATATTTTAAAACATTATATTTAATATATGAACGTTTTTATGTTTTTAATCTTTACATGTTTAATTATATATATATATATATATATATATATGCTCTGGGGCCACAAATTGGTGGTGTTCAGGGTTTACTCCTGGTTTTGTGCTCAGGGGGGTAACTCTTTGCAGACTTGGGGACAATATGGGGTGCTGAGGATGAGAATTGAATCTGGGTCTGCTGCATTTAAGGCAGTGCTTTAAAGGTAAAGGCCCTCCCGTTGTTCATCGATTTGCTCGAGCGGGCCCAGTAACATCTCCATTGGAGACTTTGTTGTTACTGTGTCTGGCATATCGAATACGTCATGGGGAGCTTGCCAGGCTCTGCCGTGCGGGCGAGATACTCTCGGTAGCTTGCCGGGCTCTCTGAGAGGGGCAGAGGAATTAAACTCAGGTAGGGCACGTTGGCTGCGTGCAAGGCAAACGCCCTACCGCTGTGCTATCGCTCCAGCCCAAGGCAGTGCTTTAACCAATATATATATATATCGCCAGTCCCAAATTATGTAATATTTTTATTTAATTATATATCGTAAGCACTTCTACTTTAAACTTATTTATGACCTGTGAATTTTATAACCTGTTTCTGTAAATTAACAAATAACATTTTTTTAATTATTGTTTTATATTACAAAATACTTAATGCCTGGACAGGGCTTTATGAGTCTACTAGGTTTTACTCAACTGCCTTTCTACTGAAATATCTCGGGGAACAAAAATCTGCTACCCCTAATTATGTCTTTGATAACAAGATGATTTCATAAGAGGCACCTAAAGTGCAGATGAAGGTGCTTTAGAGAAAAAGAGATGTCATTCTTTAGGGTGCTTCCCTTTACAGAACTGGAGAAATACATTCCCTTACCTCTTGTATGAAAAGGCAGAACTTAACTCTGCTCTACCTTTTTTGGTTCCGTGCCTTCTTTGGTAACCTCCCCATCACACCAGCCCTTCTTCTCAATGTCTTAAATATGGTTTCTGGCATGACATGGGTAACTCACTCGGTTTTGCTGGGTCATTCCAATGTATACAGGAAGTAGTATACATGTTATTTATGTAGCACTGTAGCACTGTCCTCCCGTTGTTCATCGATTTGCTCGAGCAGACACATGTGATTTATATAATTTTATTTTCTTTATTAATTTTCATATCAATTCACCTGATGTTGATCACTTGGATAGTCTATAAAAAACCCAGAGGGGGTAACAGATGCTTGCTTTTGCATTCCCATCATATACTGTTTCTTCTCCTCTCCCCTACACATAGTAATTGATGTTCTGAACATTTGTTTAAATAAAACTTTGCTCTCTTTAAGACACTTCTACTCATAAAGGGTGTAATGAATTACTGATCTATAGAGAGAGGTTTCTTTAAAAAGTTATTGATTTATACCACATAAGTACTCTTCAGAAAGATTAAGCCAGTAAATAATTGAGAAACAATGCATGACCAATATCTTTAGTTTTGACTATTGCCACTTATAAAAAGTGTCCCAAAGAGAAATAAATAATAGATAGCATTATTTGTTTTTTTTAAGTCATTGATAACAAAAGAGCAGTAGAAATTTTTTCCATCATTTGTGGTCTATTTGTTTTATTTCTAGAGTGAATTGTTCACTTTTTGCTTTTTGCTTGCCATATTTTTCCCCCAGATTGGAGTGGTCATTTCCTTGCTGAGATTTTTAAAAATCGCATTAAGATTCTTAACCTTTTGTTTTATTAATGTCATATATACATATATTTTTCTATTTTGTCATTAGCCTTTAATTTTATTTGTGGATATTCTTATTATGCAAAAGTTCTGAGTTTGTATGTAATTAATTCTATCAATTTTGTCTTCATAGTCTTTGAAGTTATGCTGAGAAAGACCTTCATTGTGAAATATACTCACCTCATTTCCCTCATTTTTTTATGGACAAATTGAACTGTCTGCATTTAAATCTTTTACCCAGCCTGCACTCATTTTTGGTGGGCTATTTTCCTCTTGATTTTTGCAATCTGAGCATTTTAAATGCATTTAAAGACAAAAATTCCTTAGTAAAAACAGAGTTTGCACATACAAGTCATTTTCTCTCTTTCTTCATAGGAGTACATATGCAAAGAATGTGTAAATGTTCTGACCCCCAGGGAGCTCTCAAGAGAGAACACTTCTTTAATATCTTAATGCTTCAAAGGACCTGCTAACAAAGGAGGTTTTTCTTTTTCTATTGACCTATTATATTTGCATAATCTTTTCTGATGTCACTGGAAAGAAGAGAGAAGAGTTGTGCTGCTGTTGTCGAAAGGCAGAACTAGGACACATGGGTGAAAGCTGCACACAGAGAGACCTTCTCTCAAAACAAGGGGGAAGCTGTGTGGGAGTCACTGTCCTGACCTTCCAACCCACATTGTCTCTTTGCGGTCCTGTCACTCTCTGTGGTAGTCAGAGCAGGATCTCTCTTAGGACGGTTTGTAATGACAGTTAATGGGTAGACCGTCCACCTTCAGGAGAAAAAATGTCTTTCAGTTCCACCACTTTAACCTCATTATTCTGGTGACTCTTTATTGTCCCCAAACAAGGCAATTCAAACCATCTTTTAATGTTCATGACTTTCTGGGTCAGGAAAGGGAGTTGTTTAGTCTTGGGAATTTGCAGGCTTACAGTTAGCTCCAGTCTGAGGTGCAGTATAGTTGGGAGAACTCACTGAAGTGGGTATTCCACATAGCTGAGTGTGTGAGTTGAGTTTAGTGAGGACAGCTCACATGCATTTCTGTATGTGGATTCTCAAACATGCATAACTCAGGGTTATCAGACTGATGTTGGTGGGCCCCACAAGTGGCTTATGTGAAGTGGGGAGGAGAAAGATGGTCACTGTCTCCCCGTCTACCTCTGCCACCCTAGGACCCCCAGGGAAGACTAGGACTGATGAAATCCGCCATGAGCCCCTGCTCTGCACAGACCTGAGTCCCGCCAGCCCCACAGGGTGACTGTCAAGCCACATCTGAAAGGTCTGCTTGGTCTTCTAGGCATGGGAGTTGATCCCCACCACCTGATTTCTTGGGGAGCCACAGTCTCAGGTTGGAACAAGGATTTGTTCTTTGCAGGGAAGGAGAAACCAGTTCCAGGACTTAACCAGGATCTTGGGGTTCTTATCTCGCCTCATGGAAAGGAATTTCAGTAGACAAGCAGTGAAGTAAAACAGATTTTATTTGGAGGTTTCGAAGGAGAGGAGGGAGGGAAATTGGATGAAGGTGGAGAGTAATGCACTTAAAAGAGAGTGCAGGCTTCCTCAAAGATGAAGAGGCCTAGAATGGCCTTGTTCTTGTATCTGCTGAAGTGTGTCAGCTGTGTTTGTCCAGCCTTCTTTGGGTCTGTTACTGGCGCCAGGTGAGCCAGTTTAGCCTCAGTTCCTGTTTTCAGCAAAGTTGGTTTTTGCAACTTCAGCACTATCAGATACTATTAAATCCCAGGAATTACTTCCCTTGCCTTGGAACGCGGGGCCTTCCCTATCTGTCTGCCTACATCAAGTCCTTTTACATAGCACGTAGCTTCTCCTAAAGGAGGTACCCTTTAAGAAGCAGTCAGACACTGGATGGTCTTTTCTAATGTAGCCTTAATACTGTCACTGTCCTTCCATTGTTCATCTATTTGCTAGAATGGGCCCAGTAACATTGTGAGACTTGTTACTATGTTTGGCATATCCAATATGTCACGGGTAGCTCAGGGGTAGCTTGCCAGATTTTGCCGTGCGGGGGAGATACTCTCAGTATCTGAGAGTATACTCTCAGTAGCTTGCTGGGCTCTCCGAGAGGGATGGAGGAATTGAACTCGGGTTGGCCATGTAGGCCACATGCAAGGCAAATGCCCTACCCGCTATGCTATTGCTCCAGCCGTCCCTTCGATAGCTCAGCTGGTAGAGTGGAGGACTGTAGTTGTAGTCTTAACAATATTGTGTAATTTCCTTTGTCTTGTGTTGGGTTAAGCAATCACAGGTCCACCCAGATTCAGGAAAAGGGAAGACGTATCTCACTCTCATTGGGAGAAAGCTGGGGTGAGGGGGGTGGGGTGGGGAAACTAAACCTGCTCTATATTCTGTAATCATTTCCTGTTACCCCACTTTATCCTCTTTTTAGTTTTGCTCCTAAATAAGGGTCCTCTGAGCCATGCAGTGCTGGGGATTGAACTCAGGGCCTCACACATGCTAAGCATGTGCTCTCCCACTTGAGCCACCTTCTGAGCCTGTGCCCTGTCCTGTCTTGACCTAGGATTCATGATCTGTGGCTCCTTATCTGTGTGGCTCTACTGTGTTTTGTTCCAAGACTGACAGAGGAGGGGGGGTTGAAGTTTGCTGGAGACATGACTTCTTTTTGTTTATAGGGCATTTCAAGAAGATGATGTGCAGGGTTTATTTCAATTTTACAGTGGTTTACTATCTTCAGATTTATTGACCTAAAACACATAACCACACTCTAATTTCATTTACTTCTAGACAAACTCAGCTAGGGTGACAGGGTGTTGGTGTATTAAATTGTTTTCTGTCTCTGTTAAAAAGTTGTTTATTCCAGGGTTCAAAGGTTGACTTTGCTGACCCATAACTATAGACAGAATCTGCTATGGTTTCATATATTTCTGGGTCTGACCCTCTCTGACCTCCCACTTTGACTTACTCTATTGACAGACTACTTGATTCTGGAACACATTAGGACTACTTTACTGTGTAGAATTGTTGCAGATGACATGGGGGATGTTGAGAGTAAGAGAACTAGCCTTGAGAAAAGAATTCTTCTACTATTCTGCTTGACCCACCTCAGCCACCTGGGGAAAGGTTTGGTATGGGTCAGGATAGATAAAGACTGTTCTTGTTAGTGTGAAAGCAGCTTTTCCTGCGCTGCAGGGTTCTTGAGACTTGTATGAAAGATTTGCATACAAAAACTTGATAGATTAAAGGTTAGAGTTTATGAATCCAAGTCCCTCTCCAGCTATCCAGGCCTCTGCTTTACCTATGAACGTCACCAGTCCTGTGCCTTTGATGCACCTGTATAGGCCAGAAATGGTCTTATGAATGACTTCCCTGTCTTGTCCCACACAATCTACTTGCCTCTAGTGAACAGTGGACAGATTTTGTCCCTGTGCCACTCTTTCTATCCCTTGTACTCTTTCCCCAGTCTCTGGCCACAGTCACATGTGTGTGGGTGAGATACCTGTGTTCCTGAGTTTACCACACTGTCATTTCCTGAGCATCTGAACCTTACCTATATTCTGTCCCTCTCTGAGCCTATGAGGCCTGCTTGTACTAAGACATGTTTCTGGGATGCATAGCCCTACCTGAAAGAGGTGAGAGCCCAGAGAATGCTGCTTGGACTGGAGGTAGTGGTCTTGGGGCTTCTTTTTATCTGCTGCCAAATCCCAACCCCAGAATTCATTCTCTATTCTGATTGGATACCTGTTTCGTGGGTGGAGATTAATAGTGACCTGGATCTCCACACCTCAGCTCCTGCTGTATCACTCTGAGCATGAGTGATCCTCACCACGGAGTTCCCCAGGAGCCATGAATTCAGACTGAAGAAATGCACAGCTCTTTGCAGGAAAGGGGACATCAAGACTGACCTCAGCACATGTGTTCCAGGGTGGTACTTTCCCTTGCAGAAAAGAATTTCAGGAGGTGGTAAATGGCCAAGCAAAATACTTTTATTGGAATAAATTTAGAGAGATAGAGAGATATGGGGGGGGAGAGAAAGAAAGAGAGACAGAGACATAGAGACAGAGAGATAGAGAGACAGAGACAGAGACAGACAGAGAGACAGAGAGAGACAAATACAGAAACACCCTTTTTCAGAGGGTGTGTACTTTTCTCTGGGTGGTACCTCTCTGCCTCATCTCCAGAAAACTGGAGATTTGCATCTCAAAGGGATTTGAGAAATCTCCAAAAAACTGGAGATTTGCATCTCAAAGGATGCCATTCCTCATGCCTTTGGGCTAGTTCAGGGCTAATAAATTTCTTCTTAAGTTTTGTTATTTCAACCCCAAAGCTCCTTTACCAGGGCTCCCATTTCTCTGTCTGCAAGGGAATCTCCTGTAAGATCCTTTTATAAAAACAGGCTAAACAGGCAAAGACCCCTCATAAATGAAATTGGAGGATTCTGAGTTACAAATGAGTTTATATAATTCAAAAAGCTTTGCCATAACCCAGAGCTGAGGAATCTCTGGGTAAAGCTGGCGGGTAGAGCTGCTGCATTTGCCGTCTGGCTGAATCTGCAGAGCTCCTGTGTCTGCTTTAATTAGGGCATGTTTACAGTTCCACAGGGTATGAATGCCGCATCTATTTGTTGGTTTATATCCCAATAATGGCCTAGGGTTTATTTGCATCAACTGCTCTGGGTGTGGGTGGTGGTTTGATTGCTACCTTGCTTGGAGCAGCTTTGCAGGGACCCTTAGCATTGGAATGGGGAAGGAGTGACATAAAACAGAAGCTGCAGTGTTGAATTGTGGAGCAGCTTTCAAAGGGGGTGGCAACCAAGATCACAGAAGTTGATCTAATGGGACAGTGAACACTGGATAAGAGGAGTTACATCTCCCCTTTTTGACCTACTTTAGAAGTCCTTTTCCATGCAAGTTAACAAGAAAAAGGGCTGGGCAGAAAACTCTGGGCATCAAATATGTCATATGTTTGCTGTTCGATACGTGTGGTGATTTTGCAAGGAAACAGACTTGCCTTTGTAAGCAAGAATCTTCCTATTTACCCTTTGCTTGCTAGTGTAGTCTTACATGACATCATACCAAGCCTCCAGGCTACCTATGCTTGGAGATGAAGGCAAGAAATAAACAGAATGGATATCAAAACTCTCTGACATTAGCAGATGTTAGCTCACGCTCAAGGTCCTTCTCCCAAAGCCCTCTGCTGTATTCCTGGATCACAGCTACTCACATTTACTCCTTAGCTTCAGATCTTGATCCTGCACTGGCAGTTGAAGCTTGCCCTGTGCTCCGGCCATCACCCTTCTTTCATTTAGTTCATAACCTATTGCCTTTGATGTCTCAGTGTGACACCTGGAGTTGCAGCCACTGAACATTGTTCAGCTGTCAGATGAAATTTGTTTAGCGTGGAGGCATTCAGGAGCACTTTCTTACCAAAGCAGTGAAGAAGAGTTGATGTATTCTCTTTAGAAGCTGGAGATTGGGCAAGATTGCTTTATATTATGTTGAAGTCTATAACCACTGCTTCCCTCATGATTCTCGTACTTACTCAGTATTTAATATGTGTGAGGTACTAGAATGCAGTAAGACAATGTGACATTTAAAAAATGCTATGAAGGGGTAGGGATGGTGCTAGAGAGATAGCACAGAGGGTTAAGGGGCTTATCTTGCCTCGATCTCAGAAATGACATATGATCCCCAGAGCACCATGGTACAAGCAGAAGTAAGCTCTATTGGATGTGGTCCCCAAAACCAAACAGTAACAAAAGTGTTTTAGGGCCTGTGGATGTCCCTCAGTAGTCAAGAGTATGTCTGGCATGTGTGAGGCCCTGAACAATCCCCAGCAAGCTGTGGGGAAATTTAAATAAGACATTGGCATAGAGAATGAATGAAGGTCAGGCTTGAAAGACAATGATAAATTTTGTGACCAGAAAAAAGTGCTTCTAATAGAGAATGGGATGCAAAGGAAAACTATTAAAGGCAAAATTTGAGAGGAGAGGGCACTCCAGGCAGATGATAAAGTGTGTGATAATTTTAGGGAAGAATATAGTCTAACTAGTGCACATGGGCAAAGGTGAAGTGGAAAGAGTTAGAGAGACTGGAGAGATCTTTAAGGCATTGTAGGCCAGATTGTGGAGATCAGATTAAGACCTTACTTGTTAAGCCAAGGCAAGAGAATGGATTAGTTTGATTTTATACTGGACCACAAACTGCAAGCTATACACTGCTGATGCAATAGTTTTTCAGGTAAGAAATGGTGATAAAATGTGTGAGCGCGTAGTATCTTTGCTATGAAGAATTCATTAATGAAAATTCTAGAACTTGATGAATTTAGCTTGATATAAAATGGAAGACAAAAGAGCAAGGTCAAAGATGGCTTTTAGGTTTTTAGCTAAAGGAGATGTCATCTACTGAGATGGGTGAGACTAGAGAAGTAGCAAATTTGAAAGAAAAATAGATATTTCTATTGGGAATCTGGCAAAGTTAGATATAGGAATTTTAAGAAATTTTGTTGCTTTATTTATTTATTTATTTATTTATTGTTTGAGGGCCATACCCAGCTGCAATTAGGGCTTAATTCTGGCTCTGCGTTCAAGAATCACAAGTTCTAAGTTTTTACATGGTCTCTAAACCCTTCGGCAAGATGTAAATGTTCCTTCCATGAAAGCATCACACTAAAAAATCCAGAGAAGAGGAGCAGAGAAATAATTTTTTAGAGAAATCTGAGAAGTGGCTTAATATATCTATTGTATATAGAGTGAAAGAAAAAAACAAATGGACTTCACCTGAAGCAAAAGGGATTTATTGAAGCTAAAGAGACACATGAATCAACCTGAAAACCTGAAGAGAAAGTAGAATGGGTTTCATCATGATTTTTTAAAACTACATGTCAATATAGAGCTAGGAGCACATCTTATAAGTGGATAACACGCTGCTTTTTCACAAAATGAAAACATCTATCTGGATAACTAGCACCCAGATCAAGAAACATTACTGGAATCACTAGAATCAGTCATGTTCCTCACCATTAGAAAAGTGACTTCTGACAGCACAGATTAAACTTAGCCTCATTTAAATGTTTCAGAAATGAGAGCATGCGGCATATACAATTTGGGGAACTTCTTTTTTTAATTTTTGGTTTTTGAGTCATACCCAGTTGTGCTCAGAGCTTTCTACTGGCTCTGCTTCAGGGATCACTTCTGGAGGGCTCAGGGAGATCACCATATGGAGTGCCAGGTATCAAACCTGGGTAGGCAGTGTGCAAGGTAAATAGGTAAATGCCCTAATGGCTATGAAGCTCTTTCCCTACAGCATATACTATTTTGTATCAAAATATTTTCTCTCAATATCAGGCTTATAAGATGAATTTTTATTGTTTCAGATTCACTTTTTGTTGAGTAGTATCCCTGTGTATAAACAAATAGAATTGATTTGCCTGTAATTTCTATAAATTTACAGGCAAATAAATTCTATAAACATATAGAATGTCTAACCAAAACATATAGAATTTATTTGCCTGTAACTGGTTAGACATTTGTGTAATTTCTAGTTTAGGCTAATCCTGTATATATACCTTTCAAGTATATATTTTTGGCAAATATATCAACATATTTCTCCTGGGCCTAAAACTAGCAGTAGAATTGTTCAAGCTCCCCGTGACATATTCGATATGCCAAACACAGTAACAACAAAGTCTCCAATGGAGACGTTACTGGGCCCCCTCGAGCAAATCAATGATCAACGGGAGGGCCTTTACTTACTTTACTTTAGTATGTGCCAATGTTAATTCTGAGAATTTTTCAAAGTAGATATAACAATTTGCATTAGCAATGTTTGAGAGTTAACATTGTTCTAAAGCTTTAACAGTATTTGATTTGTTGCATTTTTTCATTTTAATAATTTGGGCTGGTGCATAAGTGATATCTCATTGCATAATATTTTGCATTTACCTAATATCTCATCAATTTGACTACAATTTTATATTTTACCTGCTCGAGCAAATCGATGAACAATGGGAGGACAGTGACAGTGACAGTGATTGCTCACTTAGGCATTTTCTGTTGTAAGGCATTATATCAATATTTTGGATAATTTTTCTCAGTTTTATGAGACTGACGCGCTGCCTACTGCGGAGCAATAGCACAGCGGTAGGGTGTTTGCCTTGCGTGCAGCCAGCCCGTCCGAGCCGGGTTCGATTCCTCTGCCCCTCTCGGAGAGCCTGGCAAGCTACCGAGAGTATCTCGCCCACACGGCAAAGCCTGGCAAGCTACCTGTGACGTATTTGATATGCCAAACACAGTAACAACAAGTCTCAAAAAAATGGAGATGTTACTGGGCCCGCTCGAGCAAACTGATGAACAATGGGAAGACAGCGTATTACAGGACAGCGTATTTCTCAGTTTTATTAACTTTTATTGGGTCGTAAAAATGCTTTATCTTTGATTGATATCTTATCATACCTATGACTTGTTAATATCCCTCTTTATTCTGTTGCTTTTATTCCCCTTTATGTTTTTAAAAAATTATTTTTTGCTTTTAACCCCTTTAATGGAATCTTGTGATAACCAGAAGTGATTCTTATAATAAAGTCAACAGTTTTATCCTTTATAGCAATTAAAAATTAATATTAAAATATCTTGGTCTACTTGTAGATCACACAATATTTCTCTCATATATTTTGTTTTAAAATATTTTAAATTTTACTTTTCACAGTTAAGTAGATACCAGAGTTAGAATTGGGGTGCTTTTATATGTGTTCAAGGGCTGGAGCGATAGCACAGCGGGTAGGGCATTCACCTTACAAGCGGCCAACATGGCCGACCCGAGTTCGATTCCTCCGCCCCTCTCGGAGAACCCGGCAAGCTACCGAGAGTATTCGATATGCCAGACACAGTAACAACAAAGTCTCCAATGGAGACGTTACTGGGCCCGCTCGAGCAAATCGACGATCAACGGGAGGGCCTTTACCTTTATATATGTGTTCACATATGTGTTTGTATGGTGCAAGGTATTTTTAAATACATATATGACTTTCTGTAGACATTCAAGCCAACCAGCAGAAGTTTTTGTGAAGTTCAGTGTTCCCTGATGGCAGCACTGCCTGATCATAAATTAGCTGACCATAAATGTGTGGGTTGGTAAAGATACCCAATCAATACCCAATATTTATCTGAAACGTCTTCCTCCATCAAATGGTAACCATAAAAGGCATTTAGGGTTGAAATATAAATTATGAGTAATCTGGTCCAGGGTTTCTCTTTGTTATGTCTATATATTATTTATTTAGAGCACTAAAAAGCCATTTATGATTGAATTTCAGTCATACATTATTCCAACACCCATCCCTCCACCAGTGTACATTTTCCAGCACCAGTGTCCCCAGGTCCCCTCCCATCATTTCCCCACCCCCACCTCTTGCCTCTTTTGCAGGCACTTTTCCTTTCTCTCTCTCTCTGTGTCTCTGTCTCTGTCTCTGTCTCTGTCTCTCTCTCTGTCTCTGTCTCTCTCTCTCTCTCTCTCTCTCTCTCTCTCTCTCTGTTTCCCCTTTTGGGCATTGTGGTTTGCAGCATTGATACTGAAAGGTTATCCAGAATATGCCTTAACTACTCTTTATTATTATTATTTATTTATTTATTTATTTATTTATTGTGAGGGCTACTTCTGGAGGTGTTCAGAGTTCATTAAGGCCACAACCAGCAGTGCTGGGGGAAAAGACAGGGAATACGAAGCCAGGGACCAATCCCTGTGCCTCACACATGCACACTATGTGCCCTGCCACTTGGGCCCCAGGATAACCAATTTTAATGGAGCCAAATGATTATACAGTAAAAGTTATAAACATTCACAAAAAAACTTGTGACTTTTCTGGGAACTTAAGAAAGAGCAATGGGACACACATCCTTGGAGAGATTTTTTTTTTTCCTTCCCCTTGGAGAGATTCTTTCTGTACATCAATGGAGATCAGTATTTTGGTCTTTTGACCTCAACCCCATCAGCTTCCATCTTCTTCCTCTTCTCAATGATTGCACTAATCTTCTTCCACTGACGATCAAGTTCTGCCTTGTCGTTGGTTTCCTTAAAGCACCTGGATTTCCGCCCTTCAGACATCTTGATGCCATACTGGAATGCGGCTTTGGTGAAAGCCTCTTTGTTGTTCATATATTCACTCTATTCCTCATGCCAGTGGAACCAGAAAATTTTTCATTGATGGACTTGATCAATGAAAATTTTTCATTGATGGACTTGATCAAATCCTTGGCAGATGCAGGTCCTTTGTCAACATCAATGGACTCATCTTCCACTTTTGGCTTCTCGAAGTAACTGTGTCTCTTTTTCTCCTCCTCTCTCTCACGATCCCGCTTCCGTTCCTCTCCCGCTCTCTGTCCCAGTCTCTGTCACTTTCACGATCACTCTCTGGTTCTCGGTATCTTTCCTGCTTCTTGTCCCGTGGTGTCTTGGTTGTGGAAGGTACATAATTCCCAATTTCTTCAAATATATTCATGTTGGCCTCTGGAGGCTTCCCTTTATCTTTCTTTTTGAGCTTCTTGTTACGGGTACCCTGCCTCAAATAGGAAACAATCTGTGTGAGCTTGCCGATGACAATGTCATTTGTTGTCAGTGTGGTCTGTGCCTCCATCAGCCTTGCTGCGGTTAAGAGTGGTGGGGATGTTCGTGTCTTCATACTCATCATCCAGGTCCACCACATAGGCCCTGAGGCCCGGCAGGAACAGCTCATTCCGTTCATATGCTTTGCTCTTGAAGAGCATACGGTAAACATTGGTCCTAAACGTGTTTTAAATTCAATTTTGTTTTCAGGGTCCTCATCTTTCTTGGTTTCCTTCTGGGGCTTTTCCATCAGTTCTTCCTCCTCTTTCTCCTTGATGGCAATCTCAGCTCGTATCTTCTGAAGCAGAGCAAAATCCAAGCCTTTCACCAAATGAGTATGTTCCATGTCACCACCCAAGAACTTGGATTCCTGAATCAACTGTCTTCTTTTCTCTGCAGCTGATTTCTCTGCCTCAGCAGTGGGGCCTCAGCTGTGTGTTTTGGGGTTCCCAGGGTATATTCCTAGAAGTGGTATTGCTGGATCAAATGGGAGCTAAATTTCTGTTTTTTTGAGAAACATCCATATTGCTTTCCAGAAAGGTGGTCCAGTGTTTTTTAAAATGGGATCTATGAGTGGCAGCAAGAACATTACCCTGGATATTATTATAAATGCAAGTTCTTGTCATACTGAATCAGAAAACTCTCAGGGTTCAACTAGACAATTGTAGTTTAACAGAATTTTCATCTAATTCTGACTCATATTCAATGTAGAGAAAGATGCTTTAGCATATCTTCTATTCAAAACTGAAGATATTATGGAAAACCCTAAAGATGGACATTTAAGAATTGTATTTAATTAGTTATAATTCATGTTGAAATAATTTTTGCAGAGATGGGGTACATTTGAGAAGTTCAGTATGTATGATATTTCTCAGCTGAACAAAATGCCTAGTACATTTGTTTAATAGAGTTTTTAAAAACTTTTTTTATTGAATCACTGTGAGATAGGTCCTTAAAAAGCTGTTCATGATTAAATTTCAGTCCTACAGTATTACAACACTCAACCCTCCACCAGTGTATATTCCCCAGCACCGGTGTCCCCAGGTTCCCTCCCATCCATCATCCCCCAACTCCACCCCCACCCCCTGCCTGTCTCTATGGCAGTTGCTTTTCTTCTCTCTCTCTCTCTCTCTCTCTCTCTCTCTCTCTCTCTCTCTCTCTCTCTCTCTCCCCTCTCTCTTTTTCTCTCTCTCTTCTTTTGAGCATTGTGGTTTGCAGTATTGATACTAAAAGGTTATCAAGCATATCCCTTTACCTACTTTTAACCCTCAGATCCTATCCAGCATGATCATTCCCTACTATTATTGTCATACTGGTCTCTTCTCTATCTTACCTACCCTCAGGTCCACACACACTTGTGGTTAGTTCCAATCATTGAGGAGTCCTCTTAGCCCCTGTTTTCCCTGCCATGAATATCAGTCTTCTACTATACATTTTTTTTATATACCACAAATGAATGCTAGACTTTCCTTCTAAGTAGAGATTTTTAGAGGATGAGTCACTGAGAAGGTTTAGAATCTCTTGCTTTCTTCCAACAGCTCTATGCCCTCAAACATAATGCAGGCAAATGGGTAAAATACCTAAGGCAGAAACGTGATAAAATAAAACTTTCTTCAGTTATTTCAAGCTATTGCTTGCAAAACATATCCATTTCTCTTAAAAGCTTTTCAAATCTTCTTTTCATTATCTTAGAATAGTAAAAACACAGTTTATTATTTGTGTGCAGTTCCCCTTCTTCCCAGACCTTTAGAGATGAAATCTGACCTTTGGTGCAAGACTTTGTGAGTTGTTGGTTAATTCTATGCAGCCCTGTGGATTATGTTATAATGACACTCACATACATGGGTCTACACTCCATGCTCACCTTCTTCAGCTCCTGAAATAAGCCATCATTCCTAAAGGATGTTCTGAGTGCCTTAGTAGAAGAAAGAAGGAATTTAGTGGATGTTCAGGAAAGGTCATTTGCACTATTACCACAATACCTTCTGCTCTTGAAATCATATGGCAAGACAAGTACATGCTACATAGGGGCTGCTCTCTGGAATGCAGATGTGGAGATCTAGGAACTGCCTCCAAAATACATATCAAATCTCAAACTACAGATTAAAATAAAAGAGCAGAGGGACACACTTAGGGATTCTCAAGTTCAACTTCTTTGCCTCTGCCTGCTAGTCAATTGATATTTTGCTACTCATTTGCCTTATGCTAAGACTGCATCTTCAGGGGAAGGATTCTAGTAAATATGAAACCACTTCAGAGGTTCTCTTTTCTGAGAATTTGGGGCAAACTTTTGAATCTTCTTTCTTACACAAGACAGTGGTGTTTCTTCACACTTAGCTTTGTAATGATAAATGAAGGACTCAGTACACTCGTGATTGCAAATGCAAAGGAGAGTCTAAATCTGAAAACAGAAGGTATTATTACTATTATTATTACATTTTATCTTCTTTTAGTAATTGCCTTTCCCCTTTATCCTTCTTTTTTTTAATTTGCTAGCTTTTCATGACCTTAATATTATTTATTTGTTTGCAGAGTAAGTAGAGTTAATGTTCATATTTAACATGGGACTTTTAATCTTCAAAGAACTCTTCAAATAAGCTAATTGCAAGGAAGTTAGCAGAAGAGTACAAAGTTAACATTTTAAAAAAACAGAGACTACAGCAAAAGGCAAGTGAATTAAAGCCATATTTGTGAGAATGAAATGAAGTCTGGATGAAGGTTGGATGATGTAAAGAATGGTGTAGAAGCTGCAAGTAAGTAGGTACACTCTACCGCCTTTATCAGCAAGGTGTTCAAACTTTGAAAAACTTCTACATATCTATTAACTCTAAGTTTTAAGATCAACCATTGTCATCTTATCATCCTCTTGCTACTGGTAGTCAGATTTAGATAAAAGGAAATTTGCTGCAAGGTTAGAGGTGGATGATTGGATAGTTTTCATACTTTATTTTTATGGAAAGTTGAGAGGCCTTTTGTGTGAACAATTGACCTGACTTTCATATTTTTTGTTTGCTGATTTAATTCTGTTGGCACCATTTAGAGGTATTTTCTCAGGATGAAAGAAAATAGTATGTTTGCGTCAGAGAGTTCCAAAAGTCTATATTTAAGTATGGCCTGATATCTTCACTGCTCTGTCCCATTGTCTATAATGTCTGGCTCCTAAAATACATTTACTTGATATTGGTAGAGTGAATGATTACATTAATGTGTCACCTTCAATCCCTTATAAAGCTCTTAGATGTTTAGTGTTAAGGGTCACCTGGATATGATCCTGTGTCTGATTGACCTTCCTTTTCTGTTGGTGATTTTTAGAAAATGTAAAACATTTATCAGAGTTCTTCCTGGTAAATATAGTTATTGGTTCATTCAAATTTCCCCATTGCTTTGAAACTATGAGTAACATATTAAGTTTAACATATTAAGTAACATATTAAGTTTTTTCCATCACAAGCATGGGAGACAATTTGCATAGAAGATCAGTAATTAATTTTACATGAAAAAATGAAAAGAACCGAATAATACTATAAATCTAGATACCCAAGTGACATACAAAATTTTCTTTTTTAGAAGTCTCTTTTCTACCTTAAGCCATAAACTATGCCACAGTTCCTCATATGAAGAAAATAACACCTTGTAACTAGTAAAAATTAGTTACTAGCAGAAAATAGGGAAGATCTTTGGGACCCTAGTTCTTTTTTTCTGAATTGTGTCTCATTCTTGAGATTTAACATTACTTAGATCATGGAAAACTTTCATGTTCTTTCACTTCTCTAACAAACTTTTTGTTTTTTACTGCAAATATGTTACTTTTTAAATGAGAAAAATGTGTGCATAGTTATAATTATCATTTTTATATTGCTTGTTTGGTGTCATCCACTATCCTTGGTGCTTGAAAAAGTATTTATTATTTTATTAAGGTACCATGATTTATAAAGTTATTCATATTAAACTTTGAGACATACAATGTAACAACACCAATTCTATTACCAATGTCAACTTTCCTTCACCAATGTTCCTTCATAGGCTCCCTCCCATTTCCTAGCCTGTCTCCTTGACAGAGCATTTTAAAGGTTTGTTATTGTAGCAGGTCTCATGCTTACAGTTTTGTTGACTCTGTATTTTATCACCTCTATACCACCTATGTGTCTTAGACACCTGTCCCCTGGACCTGTTACCTCCTGTCTGCCTCTTCTTACCCCCTATATTTTGCTTATTTTCTGTCCTTCTCATTTCTATAATCTAGGATCTAGGATAATATAGATATCCTCTTCTTGATATCTTATTCTCCCTTGTCCTGTTATTCTATATACCACAGATAAGTGACACCATTCAATATTTGTCCTCATTCTAACTTACTTAAATAATGCATTCTGGCCATGTGTGGAGACCTGACACTTTACTGCCCATAACAGAGTTTAGATAAGGTTGCCAGAAAGTGATGGTTTTTACTTGCGCAATACAATGAGTATTTCTGGCTGACCATTCCTAATAGTCTGATCTGAGCAGGTCACTTTGCCTCTCAAAATCATCCTTTGTCTGTGGAATAGAGACGCATATAATGTGCATTTTTTGAGATTTTGGAAAGTGCTGACTTAGACAATTTCAGGAAGATTTAGCATGGTCCCTCAGTGCATCTAAGTTCTCAATAAATGTTAGATATTACTTTTATGACAAAATGACACTATTGGTCAGGAAAAGGCAGAAAGAGATAAAGGAACATTAATGAAAAGGAACATTAATCTAGGTCATTGGATTTCTAAGACACAGATGTTTTCCGGTGCTGCCTATATTTGGTCTTCTTTATTTAATTTATTTATTTTAATGGGTGATAGCACAATGGGTAGAGTGTTTGCCTTGCATGTGGCCTACCCAGGTTCGATTCCTCTGTCCCTCTTGGAGAGCCCAGCAAGCTACTGAGAGTATCCCGCCCACATACAGAACCTGGCAAGCTCCCCATGGCATATTCAATATGCCAAAAACAGTAACAACAACTCTCACAATGGAGGCATTACTGGTGCCCACTTGAGCAAATCCTTGAACAATGGGAGGACAGTACTACAGTGCTAATGGGCGATCTATTGATATCTCCCAACATTCCCTTATAAAAATAATAGCAACAAGTCTCGTTAATAGTTCTCTTTAAAGGTAAAGGTAAAGGCCCTCCCGTTGTTCATCGATTTGCTCGAGCGGGCTGGAGTGATAGCACAGCGGTAGGGCATTTTCCTTGCATGCAGCCAACATGGCCAACCCGAGTTCGATTCCTCCGCCCCTCTCGCAGAGCCCGGCAAGCTACCAAGAGTATCTCTCCCGCATGGCAGAGCCTGGCAAGCTCCCCGTGACATATTCGATATGCCAGACACAGTAACAATAGTTCTCTTTAACATACGTTTTCACTATTTTTAAATAAAAAATTGATTTAACCACTGTTTACATTGGTATAAAAGTTTTGGGAGAATAGCAACCTATATCATTTATTTAAAAATTATTTTATTAAATAACTGATCTACAAAGCTATTGATAATTGAGTTTTAGGCATATATGTTTCAACACCAATCCCACCACAAGTGTTAGCTTCCCTTCACCAGTGTTACTGTGCTCCCTACTCAGGCACCCACTGCCATGCCACTCGCCATCTTTCCAGGTATATTTCAAAGTTCAGTGTCCACAGCTTAGATCTCATGTTTATTTATTTATTTATGTTGACATATCATTGTTGTTAATTTGCACTGTCCTGATAATCAGTGATAAAGAACACTTTTTTATAAGCCTGTTGGCTATCTTTATGTCTTTGCTGAGGAAGATTCTCTTCATTTTTAATCTTTTATTTTTTTGTTTTGCTTTTTAAAAATTAAGTCACTGTCAATTCCAAAGTTGCTCATGATTGGATTTCAGGCATACAGTGTTTCAAAATCAATCCCTTCACCAGTGTCCACTTCCCTCCACCAATGTCAGACCCCCTTGTTTTTTCTCCCTCCCACTTCTCTGTCTATATATGAGAGGCACTTTTTTTCTTTTTTTAAATAATGTTTGACATGGTGGTTTAAAGTACTGATGCTATAACACTTTACTGTCTTTTGAAGCTCCCCTCTCTTCCTCCCGATTGAACATGTTCCTCAACCACTGTTATAGGTTCCCTTCCCTGTCCTATCTTCCAACCTCGACCAGGCAAGGGGCAAGCTTCCTATTGAAGACCAGTTCTCAACATGCTGTATTTCTGTTGCCTTTGGGCATTTGCTATCCCATTATTATATTACTTTGAATTGACCCACTTTAACCACTTGATGTGCTCTGTGTTGTAGACACCATCCTAGTATATGGCATCTAGAAGTCTGGACTCAAGGTGTGGGACCGTATCATGAGAGAAATATCTTTTTCATTTCTACCTCTTTTTCTCCTACCCAGTTTCCTTTTCCTGCTGCGGAAGAAGCTGCCTCTTGCCAGATAATAGAAATGAGAACTGGCTTGCCCTCTGAGGAAAGGCCCCTGCTGGTGTGGGAGAGGAATGGGTGACCTCGGCAGGAAAATAGCACAATACAGCAAAATAAGCCTCACACACATAGAAGAGATACACGTAAATAGCAGCAATGGGGACATTTCATTATATCCAAACTTTTTCTCATTATTCTGTGATTTTCCCTATTACCTTCAAATGTGCTCTCCCACACACAATTAAGAGTTATTTTGTGTTCCATTCTTTTCCTTAAATTCCATCTGGGCAGCAACTTCTGGCAAAATAGGTCTTCCCTCTCAAACATTACAGACTAATGCAGACCCGGGAGACAGGTCTCTGTGAATAATAGCAAGGGGGGCCTACATAGCATGCCAGATGGAAGGATGACTTGTCTCCTACTCCATCACCAACTCTGACACTTAGGGGCCCTAATGAAAAGCAGACAGTGTGAGGATCAGCAGAAATCTGTGTGCTACTGCCCCATTTCAGAAAAGATCAGGAATATCACAAAACATAGTTCACTCAGAAACTTATTTTATGCTTCTCTGAGAGAGCATGATGAAAATGAGCATTTGAATAAGACATATCCATTGCACACTGAGAGTTTCTCCCTATATTCAGGGCCTCAAGGAAAAGAGAACATGTAGGAAGGCAGAATCCATAAAGGTGTCGGCAAAGACTTTGACTAGCACAAATCTGGGTTCAAATCCAGACTGTATCCCTTTAGTATCACTGTGATCATGGGCTGGAGTGATAGCAGAGCAGGTAGGGCATTTTCCTTGCATGCAGCCAACCTGGTCAACCAGAGCTCAATTCCTCCGCCCCTCTCAGAGAGCCCGGCAAGCTACCTAGAGTATCTGGCCCACACGGCAGAGCCTGGCAAGCTCCCCGTGGCATATTCAATATGCCAAACACAGTAACAACAAGTCTCACAATGTTACTAGGCCCGCTCAAGCAAATCAATGAACAATGGGAGGACAGTGACAGTGACAGTAACAGTGATCATGGGTATATTTCTTTGTGTTTTTGTTTGTTTGTTTTGGGTTACACCCAGCTATACACTCAGGAATTACTCTTTGCTGTGCATGGGGGGACTCTATGGGATGCCGGGATCAAACCCAGATCAGTTGTGTGCAAGGCAAGTGCCCTATTCACTGTACTATTGCTCAGGTCCCTGGGCACATTTATTAATGTCTCTAAAAAGTTATAGTGTTTTGCACTTGGCTGTACTCAGGGCTTACTCCTAGCTCTGTGCTCAGAAATCACTCCTGGCAATGCTTGGGAACCATAAATGGTGCCAGGGATGGAATCTGAACTGGGGGTGAGACAAGTATCTTTCCTACTGTACTAACTCTCCAACACTAAGTTGTAGTCTTTAAAAGGGAAATAGTTCTGTCAGGGACTGTACCCTGAAGGAAAAGGAAGACACGGTCAGACAAAGGATTGAATTCAGGTTGTTCATCTGTCAAAGAGAATAGCCACAGGGATCTGCAGTTGAGGAATATCAGTCCACTGATGGCCTGAGACTGAGAAACTGGGTAACAAAAGGGCATGAATCTAGGTAAAGAGTCCAGTTAAATGTTTTCATAATTTAGGCAAGTTGGAGTATAACAGACAAGTAGGACTACCAATAGAATTGCAGCTATGTTTGGCATTGTGAACTTTTGATTATCTCCTATCCTAAAGTTCAATTAACCTAGACTTTTGGGCAATTTTGAACTTGCAGACACAAGGACACACAGAAAGGGAAAGTCCGAGAACAAAGAAAGCAATATAGGCACCAAGATCAAGTCTAGATCCCACCAGGCCTCTGAACATCTCTTGCTCTCTGGCACCCTTTGTTGACTAGAATAAATTGATGCCTATAACCATACCAAAACCTCTACTTCCTGTATCACTTGCTTCAGAATGCAAAATCTTTCATATGCTATACTGAGAGCTGCATAATAATATAAAAGCATTATAACTGTGTTTTGGGAAAACATACTAAAGACAGCATTATAAGTGGGCCTGGCTTAGTAATAATACTCCTTTATTAAACATTAACTACTTAATTCAATAGAAACAAAATTCTAAGCATCTTCCAGAATTATGATTATTAAAAAAATTGCAGTTCAGAGAAATAATACCTCCTGCATGAGAATAATAAGCATGAAAATAAAAGTACAGAGTAGAATTAAAATGTATACACACAGATTTACACATATATGTACACATACAGACACAAAGAAATAAATAATTTTAACTTAACAAAACAACAACAAAATTTTGAAACATGAATTCTCAGGACTCAGTAGGCTAAAAAGTAGAAGGAGTACTCAAGCGTTAAAAATTACTTCCTTGGCAAAATGAGGTCTTTTGTGAAAGGAGTTTTTCAGCAAACACATTTTGACAATTGACACCCCATGAGCACCATTTGTGAAAAGCATTTTTTTTTTGCTGTAATTTGACGAAGCAGGAAGTGGAAATCGATAGGACATTGCCAAATTCGTTGTTTGCCAATGCCCCTCTTTCTCTCCTCTGCTCCTGTTCTATAGAAGATAAGAGATAGGAGGAGTCCAGAACACAATATATAGATTTTTTTTTTTTTAACTAGCAAAACAAAGGAAGCTACAGAATACTTTAACTCCAAAAGTGTTTCTAGTACCCTGCTGGAGATTTGCTATATAGGAGACTGATTTCAAGACGAAAGGTGGCTTGGGAGTTTCTATGATCCCCCAGAACTTTAGGGACAACCTTCCTCACTGGAGAGCTCATCTCTACCTCTCAGCACAGCTGGTTTCCATGACAACCGGGCCAAAGTCTAGTTCAGTTTTGCAAATACTTCCTAAAGCCCATTAGGCCTAAAATCTTCTCTATGGGCTTGCAAATCTGCTCCTTTTTTTTTCTCCTCCAATGCAGCTTTCCTACTGCATCCTCTAATCTTCCTCAATATAACATGCCAGGTGAGAAATTTTGTAGCAGCAAATATGCTTAATAGTCACACCACAAAAAAAAATAGATGCTAGAGAAAACAAAAAAGGGGACTAATTTAGTGTCCAGGTTGTCCTTGGGTCTGTTTCCCAATCATTAGTCCAGTGTTCTTATTCAGTTTTAGACCCTCGGGTGTTGGTCCGAGGCATAACTGCATGGTTGCTGTGAATGAGTATCCTCCAGGTACATAAATAAAAGGGGGAGATGCAGTGCAGTAGTGGGAATCCAGTTCAAGAACTGGAGAAGCTCTGTGCTGAGCTTCTGTCTCTATGACCATGAACTTCTGTAAAAGCAGTAAGCATAAAGAGGCTTTCTGGGGGGGAATTCTCTGCATTATCATTCCTTGAACTTGTAGGGAGTTGAGCTAATCTTTAAGTTTGAAAAAAATCGCTGTTTCCATAATTCAAGTATTTGACCTCACACTGGTGACTAAACAGGTCAATCCTAATCTTGATCAAGAATCTGAAAAACAATTTTTTTTTGCCTTAGAGAAGTACTTTGAAGTGTTCATCCAAATGATCCAGTTCTTTCCACAGGTGAGATGTGGAATGGAACATTTGGGGACATTTCTAAAGATAAAATATTTACCTTCCATTAAACCTTTACTCAGACTCACGCTGAGATTCATCTGACAGATTTATCTCTAATTTAAATATTTCAAAAATGTTTCTGTATTAACTAAAGTCAGAGGAAAATGTGTTATCGGAAAAGTCCTTTAAAATAAGGGTATTTTTTAGGTAGTTGGTCCAAAGTGAGAATATGTTTATTTCTCCCACAATTCTCACATGCCTAACATCCTAATTATCTTCAACCATGGCCCAGAATATGTTCCTTTGAGGGTCATTTGTGTATGTTTCTCATTTATAGATGACTTTAATCATTCACAGAGAAAGTCTTTGTTAGGGAAATTTTATGAGGTCATTATTTTAAGATCACACCAGAAACTGCTTTTTCTCATAGAAACTCCTTCTGAGAGAGCTTAGTAGTTGACTTGGTAGAGATATGCAGGTGCAGTTTGGGGCAAGATGAGTTGTTGTGAGGCAAATCGCAGCTATAGAACATACTGCTACTTGGTTGCTGGTAGAGTGGAGGAAGTCTTTTTACTGAGTGCCTTAGCTGGTTGGGGTGAAATCATGCTTTTCATTTTTCTTTCAATTGAGGCACCTTAATCTTTTATCTTATTATGTTCCTGTAACCTTTATTATTTGTGATTCCTGATTTCCCACTGGAGGTGTATTATGAGTGTCAGAGGAGATATCATAGGACAGGCAAATCATAGATAAGTATTTTGTAAAACTCTCTAGCCCTGGGCACTTTCAGGATTGTCCCAGCGGGCCTCAGTTTCCTTTCCTAAAATTAGGCAACCCATACCTGTTGACACAGTCAACTTGATTGGATTACATTTTGAGTCCCCCCCCCCCCCGCCATGTTAAGATGCTTCTCTAAAGTGTTACATTTCAGCATGGAAATGTTAGGTCATTGAGAGTGAATAAAGGTCAGTTGACATAGAGAAAGTATGGCCTTTGGAAACTTGGTGATAAATGGACGTATTTTCATTTTCTTAAGGTTACCTGCATTGCCTAAGAAGTAAGAGATATTTTTCTATGGAAGATTAAGGATTTGGCTGAATGCCTCTATATTTCACTGTACCAAATCCTAAGAACAGCCACTTGATTGCATTTAATTCAGCTCCTGTCAGCTTTGTTTAACACACACATACACACACACACACACACACACACACACACATACACACACACTTATACACATACCATAAAGTAAAACGCCGACAGAGCATTGTTTCCAAGTAAAATGAGATCTAAAAAAAATGAATAAAAGGCTCAATATCTATCTAATCAGTTTTCAAACAACTGCATTAATCCAAGAAAGAAGTATTTTTATCCCTAATGTCCCAGAAGGAAGGAGTTGTTTGGCATTCTGTCACCATCTTGCAGAACTTTGCTTTGGTTCTCTCACTATTGCTCAGTGTATTTCGAGAAAATTCAGAAAGAGGCTTAGACATCAAAGTGTAGGAAAGCCAACTTAAGCTTTAGAATAAATATCCAAATCTCTTATCTTTTCATATTCGTTATTTGCTCTAATCCTGCAAAGTTACCACTAATAATGAAGGGAGGATCTGGGAAATGAGGAGGAAGGAAAACTACTAGATTTGAATATCTGATTAAAACAAATAAATATGGGAATTCCCACATTCTTAAAATGTGAGTTAGAGAATGAAAGTAGGTAGAGGGACAAGGGAAGAGGGTCCAAAGTTTTCTTATAATTAAAAAATATTTTGCCAGTGAAAATAGTTTTTTTCTGAGGTTTTCTTGTGACTTAACCAGTGGGTTCTACTTATCATCCAGGAGAAACAGAAATTGGATTTTTGTTATTACCTTGATGTTTATAAGTCAAATGAAAACAGTGTTGGTCTCATAGTTGCCTGGATTTTAGTGTGGATTGTAGTCAGTTGTATAAAAGTGTTGTATAAAAGTTGGTTATTATAAATAATCCCTTAGTACCAGGTTTTTAAAACTCATTTCTACTGACAATTTGGCATGGATGGTTTATTTACTAATTTTATTTTTTAGGTCACACTCAGATCACAGAACCTGGAGTAAGCCAGGGCTTACTTTTGGCTCTGTGATCTGGAATCAATCCTGGCAGGGCCCAGGGGACCATATGGAGAGCCAGGGATCAAATCAAGGTTGGCAGTGTGCAAGGCAACTGACTTCCAGCTGTCCTATCTCTCCAGCCTTGAATAGTTATTCATTGTTGAGTACATACTAGAGTATTTAGTAATATCCTGAACTTCTGCCTATCAGATATCAATAACCCCTCATCCTGTTTTGTTTTGACAATTGGAGATTCTCTAAATACTGACATATTGCCAAATATTTTCTAAAAAGGTAAAGTCACACTCGGTTGAGAAGCACTGCCTTCATGTAAACCTGACACTCTTTCTGCAGTCTTAAATATCTTACTCATTGAAGATGTACTATTTGGAATGGGGAGGGCTTCCAAGTGGTGCTCAGAAGGCCTAGAGGTCTCTCTTGGCAATTCTCAGCTAACCAGCCTTTAGTTTAATGCTAGAACCCGAGGATGTGGTGCTGCTCTGGGATTATTCAGAGGTCTCCAGGGTCTGCTTAATGATGCTCAGGAGGACCCTGTGGTACCAGGTATGTAACCACACTTGTTAACATGCCAAATATGTCCCTTATCCTCTTTACTATCTCAATAGATGCTACTTTAAATTTCATCGTATAAATATAGCATCTGAGGATTAGAGAAAGGTTAGGTAATTTGCCAAAGTCACACACGGTTAACAATGGTAGTGCCAGTATTCAGATTTCATAGTCTGACATTCTTTACATGTTAAAATGTGTGGAAGCCTTTTAGAGTAAACAACAATGAAGGATATTATTAGTATTATTTCTGATGGAGTTATACTCATTTTGGGATACTGAAATGTGGTTAGTTGAATTCTAGAACAAACTAATTGTCATTCTCTACCATTTCATACAAAGAGACTTAACTAGACTACATTAACATTAATGATATGGATATGCTAGCATTCCCTGGGTTTCCTATGTATTCATTAGCCAAAGTAATGTCTTTTTGTCATAGTTAAATAACTCTTTTGGAACTTTGAAAGATTTAGACATTGTGTCACAAGGATTTAACAAACTGAGGAAAAACAGACTCCTGTGAGAGCTTGTCAACACCTGACTTTGAAAATTTCTCCTTTTCTTGAGTAAGAAAATTCCTATCCTTGTCTTGAGTAAGAAAGTCCCTAGCTGGAGACCCTGCTGTCACTGAGACCAAACCTGAGACTCAGTAGAGCAACTATGACAGAGTAAATGTCTTCAGCTGATTCTTGGAAGCTTCTGAATTCCTGGCTCCAGTTGTTTCCTAGGTTACCTGCGCTTCTGGGCCTCATGCAACTACCTCAGACATCTGATATTAAGGAAATCTCTTTAGATGATTCCCCCAAAGTTCGTTGTCTTTAAAAATCTAATTAAAATCACTGTCATTATTCAAGAAATTTACAAGGCTCCAGAGATATATCTGTGATACAGCTCTTGGAGGCCTTTTCTGAACTACCAGAGACAGAATCTGCCCAGTCTTTTCTTGGAGATCTGAGAACTCTTTATTATGAAGGTTGGCTGAATGAGGCCTCAGGTTGAGGATGAGAGATCTCTTGGGAATTTCTGTAGAAGTTCGAAGAGAAAGAAACGCAGTGTTAACATCCAGGCAAGATCAAGTGCTGATATAAATGAGAAAAAAAGAAGATACTGAATAAGATTTTCTTAAGTGCATAGTGTGATATAGGAATCATAGTCAAGATTAATATCTATGTTCTTTTGGAAATCCAGCAAGCTCTAATTTGGTTGTAGGTTAACTAGAAAGATCTTTTTTTCCCTTTGGTCTAATGAGAATAAAACTAACCATGAGAAGTGCATTCATTGGTCAAAAATATTAAGAAACTATCATATATAGATAACTTTCCAAGTGGATGATATAGCAGAAAAACACAGAAATAAAATATATCCCTTTGAATCTTAGATTCTTACAGGAGGAGAGATGAGCAAGACAGACAAACTTGGACAGTCAGGGAACGAGGGCAGAGGAAATTTTCAATTTAAAATCACTTGATTCTCTTTGAAAAGAAAGCATTTCTATTTCTCAAATAAGTTTTCTCCAGTCAAGGCTTAGGTAGACAACAGGAAAGCATGGCCCAGATCATTGCTTCTCACACGAGGTGTGCAGGATAGCCTTCTCATCCAAAGAAAAGTGAATGTATCATTATTTGCCATTCACTTTAAGGCAATGATTTCTGGAAGCTGATTTATACTTTAGAGCTAGTAGAAGCCTCTCTCAGCAGAAACGAGCTCCATGGTTAGCCTTTTAGACTGAGTGCCAAGGGGAAATGGGCTCGCCTGTGTCCCCCTGTTTATGCAGTAGCTAGAAAAGAAGCCAGATTCAGCAGTTTTATTAACAGCCAAATGATGCTCTCTCCAGAAACCCCTCCAGGAGCAGCAGATTTTTGGTTCTATGTGTGATGTGACCAAGTAAGGTCCCTCTGGGGGATCCAGACTGGAGACTCACCAGTGTGAGGGGTTGAGGTGAATGGCTGAAAAAGCAGGATCTTTTTTCTCATCCTATAGAGTTGCCAAAAGCATCTCTCTCTGCTTACAATAGATTCCTCTACCTCCTTTCCCTCTCCTCTTCCCCTAGGAGAGATAATTGGACTGTGTGATTTCCATTAAATGTAATGTACCACATGCAGATGAAACACAATAGCAAAATGCATTAAGATAGAATCCGTTGGAAAAAAAATGGCCTGGGTGTTTTTCCATTTGTTAAAATTAGCTACCAAATTATTTTTGTTTTTGCACACAATTAAATGCAAAGCTTTCATTTACTTTTTCTAAAGGTTATTTGCGTTCTTGTGAATAAATGATCTTGTTTTTAATAAGAGAAATATCACAATCATTTTTTGTTTTCTCATATTTATGTATATATATGCATATTATTTATATTTGAAAAATATATACACTCACATACTCACCAACAGACCACATAGTGGTGCTCTAAAACTGCCAGAATCACACAGAGAAGCTTTGAAGTTGTTAGATGAAAATGCATGCAGCCTGATTGCAGTTAGAATTCACTCTGAAATGGACTACTGATAAGTTTCCTTTAAAAATATGTCTTCTAGTATTCATCATTTTGCAAGATAGAGCCTTTGTACATGCTCTAAAATGAGTTGAACAAATAGCACTAAAGGAGAAAAAGTCATTTGAGAAAGCCCTTCTCATCCATAAACCTGAAATAATCATTTCTTTTTCCTTCCATAACTATCATATTAATAGGTTTTAATTAAGTTCATACCACAGCTCAGTGATCAGGTTCAGGAATCACATCCTCTGGACAAAAGGCAAAATGAATTCAACAGTATCTATTTCAGGCTCCCTATTTAATCAGTCTCCATGTCCCTCCCCAAACCATGTTTGACTGCCTGTTGTATTTGGTAGGCTATGTAATAGTTTAGAATATTGGGGGTCAGTGTTTTCACACAGGCCATATGCTATCAGGAATTAAGAAATTTATATTATTTTTTGAAGATGCTATTTTTTTCTTTTTAACAATTAGAGGAAACATGAGCAGTGACATCTGTAATAGAGCACACATGTAAAAGTGCAATGTGATCAAAACAACAATCAGTCTGAGTTGTACTGGAGACCACAGTATGTGGAAAGCCAATTGTCTTCTTTATGATTGACCTTTGCTATTACTACTATATTCCTGTGGGATGATATAGTTTACACGTAATTTAATTTTACTTGTAATTGTGTGATTGGGAATGGCCAGAGAAAACACTCTATTTGCTGTCTTGTGATAATTCGGGGAATTGTCCTTCAGTATACATTTGGAAAAGGTTTTGCTTTTATGGTGGTGTTTAAAAAATGCACCAGTTGTCTATTGTTATTCAATTACTGCATAGTAAGTAACAGAATCTAATGATAGAAATCTTAATTTCTTAGTCTATGTTGTAACTTAATGTGCTGGTCATGTAAAGTAAATTTTCTTCGATCTATTCTTGATAAATATTTGATTTGTATACCGATTTTGTATACCAATATACCCAAGTTTATGTAAAAATTTCTTGGGTGATAGAGGGAGTAAGTGAAAAAAAGTTTAGATAACCTTAGCTCAAACAATAAGCATATATTTTCTCATGAAATATAATTCTCATATCTGAGCTTGGTCTTCTGGTCTCAGCTATCTCACGACAATCTCAGATGAGTTTCTTCATGTGTCTGCAGTTAGGTACTAGACTGAGTTCTAGGCTCAAATGGTGAACTCCTCTGTGTGATCTTACTCCTCCAACAGATTAATCTGGGCTTGTTCTTATGGACAGGGCTGGCTCCCTGGAAATGAAGAAAGGGAATCATGCCAGACCCTTTGGGGTATATATAAATTTACAATCAGAATTTACAACCACTTCTGGCACATTATGTTCTCCAGGACCAAGCTCAGATTAAAGGGGTTATATGCAGGGCATGGGGAGGGGAAGAAACAGACTCTGACCCTTGACAGAGGAAGACTCAGAATCATTTATCTTTTTATTAATCTACCATCTCCTCTGTACCCTTACAAAGGTAATACAAACTCTGAAGTATAATGATACCAAGCGTGTGAGAGCCTAATTTAGTTGGGAATTTAAACCCAGTTTGTTGCTACCAGAGTATGTGGGATTTAAGTAAGATGAGTAATCTAAAGGAAAACAACAGTCAAACTTGTTTATAACATTGATGATTTCAATTATTAAACTATAAAAATTTATGTCCATATCTTCATGTATTTTAAAACATCTGTAGTCTTGTCTAATACTCTAATGAAGCCAGAATATTCTTCACTGAAAAAAATATTCATGACCAATTAGAGTTGGGTGGTTATAATAATGACTAATTATTGTTTTATTCTTTCTTTCTTTCTTTCTTTCTTTCTTTCTTTCTTTCTTTCTTTCTTCCTTCCTTCCTTCCTTCCTTCCTTCCTTTCTTTCTTTCTTTCTTTCTTTCTTTCTTTCTTTCTTTCTTTCTTTCTTCCTTCCTTCCTTCCTTCCTTCCTTCCTTTCTTTCTTTCTTTCTTTCTTTCTTTGCTTTTTTGGGGTGACACCCGGTGATGCACAGGGGTTAACTCCTGGCTCTGCACTCAGGAATTATTCCTGGCAATGCTTGGGGAACCATATGGAATGCTGGGAATCAAACCTGGGTCTGCTGCATTAAAGGCAAATGCCCTACCCACTGTGCTATCGCTCCAGCCCCTATTGTTTGTTTTTTTGTCTGAGTCTGTATATGTGACTTGGCCACACCAAAATCACAAAGTCAGTAAGATAGAATATGCACTATGAAGTTCTCCCTAAAGAAACTGTTAGAATTCTTTTGCATTAGACTTTATTTAAATATAGAGAAAAAGCATATCATAAGTCTGGTTTGCTAACTATGACAAATAGAGTGATTTTAATGAAGTACAAGGTTAGCCTGTGTGGCAGGTGTTCATCATGTTTGCCAATGAGAAGGGTTCATTATTATATTCATTTCCCTTCTGTTCTCCTATTCTCAACATAAAACTATTAAAATCCAACACAGAAGCAAAAAAACAAAGCAGACAGCCATGACTTGTCAAGCAAGTTCTTTGTTCTCAATATTAGATCACAGTTCTTTAGAGACAAGCTGCTGGAGATTGGTTGGTATTTGTGCAAAACTACTTTTCTTTTAAAAATTGAATAATGAAACATCTACAATAAATAGAAGCTGGTCTTCCTTCCTTCCTTCCTTCCTTCCTTCCTTCCTTCCTTCCTTCCTTCCTTCCTTCCTTCCTCCCTCCCTCCTCCTCCACCCTCTCTTTCTCTCTTCTAAATTTTGGTGCTGTGACTCAAACTCTGGTCCCCACATGCGAAGCAAGTACTTTATCACCGATATATGTCCTTGGTCCCAGTTTTCAAAACTGGAAGCTCAGTAGAATCATCAAGAAATCTTTTAAAAGACTTAAATTTCCTTCTTATCAAATACAAATTAAATTTGAACTTCACATGAGGTGGGCTCAAGCATCAGTATTTTTACAAATTTTTCTAGTAGTTTTACTGTTTGGTTAAAATAATATTTCAATTGAAATGATAGTATGCTAACTTTATTCAAGATTTAAGTCTAATCATATCTTCCTAATCTTAATTTTCAAGTCAATCTAAATGGACAATGTCGCTTAAACATCTACATTAAAAGGAAAAGAAAAATAATTTGTCTTTATGTAGAGACAATTGATCATTTTCCCTTTTAACTAGATGCTGGGGTCCTTGGAGATAGTATATTTGCATGGTGTTCTCTAGCAACATGAATTCTTACTTTAGGGAGAAGTTTTGAAGGTTTTCTCTCTGGTACGTTTCTTTCAAGGCACAAGTAAAGTTGTACATGAATTTGCAGGTTATCTAGCTTCATTCTAATAGGCCTGCATTAGTAAAAATTGTCATTTATTATATAGTGCTCAGAATTCCTAGAGAAACACCCAGTGATGCTCAGGGGTCACATCTGGCTCTGCATTCAGGAATATATTCCTGGAAGTACTTGGGGTTCATCATATGGGATGCAGGGATCAAACCCAGCTCAGCCACATGCAAAGCCCTACTCACTCTACTATTGCTCAAGCCCTTAATTGTGATTTATTAAAAAATTACTTTAAAAGTATCTACTTCTTATAGATAAAAAGGGCAAAAAAAGAGGAAAATGAATTTTTAAGGCCTTTATTGTCGTTTTACAAAGTTACCTGAGAAAAAATTATACTTACACCAATGGCAGCTCTCCAAACTAACAGTGAGGATGGCAAAATGAGTGGTCTTTTTCCTTCAAGCAAATGGGACAAAATTAAAATCCATTGCTTTGGAATGTTTTTATGAACCAGTCTTCTTGTAGTCTTTGCTTCTTTAGACATTTCAGGGCTTGGGGATGTGTTGTATGTTTGGGGATGATTGGTACATATATCACAATGTTCATGGGATACTCATTGCTCAGTGTTCAGGGACCACTCTCAGTGGTGCTAGGGTGGGGAGCATGTGGTGCTGGGTATTGAACCAAGGCCTTCAGCAGAGAAAGCAAATACTCATCTAGTTGAGCTGTTTCTTTAATCTTGGGATTTTTACCAACAGTACTATTCCTGGATTTCTACTCTTGGCTAACTAGAAATTACTGATTTGTTCAATTACTGATTTGTACTATCTTCACTAGATAGATGCCTATCAGTGTAAATAAATGCTAACAGGGGTTTGTTGTACAACCTTGAACTGGGACTGTGCTAGTTTCCATACCTTAACTTATTTAATTTTTCTTATAATCTTATCAAATTTGTCCTGCAATTCTTCGCCTTCTATAGAAAAAGAAATAAACATTTAAGGAGATGAAATGATATACTCAAGGTTGTTTAACATGTAATCTAATAGGACAATGTATTGGGTACCTGAATCTTTTATTATTATTTTGTTGTTTGTGGGGAAAGTCTCTCCTGGAGGGACTCAGAGAACTCTATATGGTGCCAGGGACCAAACCTGGGTTATGTAGCTGGAGCCGGAGCACAGTGGGTAGGGTGTTTGCCTTACAAGTAGCCAACCTGGGTTTGATTCCAGCATCCCGTATGGTCTCCTGAGCACCGCCAGGAGTAATTTCTGAGTGCAGAGCCAGCAGTAACCCTTGTGCATCGCTGGGTGTGACCCAAAAAGGAAAAAAATACACCAAACCTGGGTTAGCTGCATGCAAGGAAAGCATCTTCTCTGTGGTTATTTCTCTGGCCCTGTGAATCTATAATATTTTAAATAATTACATAATATACTCCCGATAGCAGGGGCTGGAGCGATAGCACAGCGGGTAGGGCGTTCGCCTTACACGCGGCCAACATGGCCGACCCGAGTTCGATTCCTCCGCCCCTCTCGGAGAGCCCAGCAAGCTACCGAGAGTATTCGATATGCCAGACACAGTAACAACAAAGTCTCCAATGGAGACGTTACTGGGCCTGCTCGAGCAAATCGACGATCAACGGGAGGGCCTTTACCTTTACCTTTATACTCCCATACAAAGGGCTGGAATGACAGCACAGCGGGTAGGGTGTTTGCCTTGCATGCGGCCAACCTGGTCAACCCAAGTTCGATTCCTCCGCCCCTCTCGGAGAGCCTGGCAAGCTACCAAGAGTATCTTGCCTGCACGGCAATGCCTGGCAAGCTACCTGTGACGCATTCGATTTGCCCAGCATAGTAACAACAAGTCTCACAAAAGAGATGTTACTGGGCCCACTCAAGCAAATCGATGAACAATGGGAGGACAGTGCTACAGTGCTACTTACATACAAATGGAAATCTGATTATATAAAATCTAATAAAACTGATGTTTTTCTTTAGTGTAGTTTTGGTAGTGAATTCACATACATATCACAATTATGCCTTTGCCTTTTTGTTTTTTATCACAGAAAAATTAAGTCACTGCTTCATTATACATTTTCAGATTTACTTAACATCTTTATCATTGCCATTATCTCAAACTACAAAATCTATTTTTTTTCAGATAAATTCTGTTCCTTTACTCTCTTTGTCCTTCAGAAGTTGGAAGTTTGAGAGAAGTTAATTTAATGTATGATATAAAACTTAAGTCTAAGAAATTTGGGTAATTTTGGTTTAGTATCCCTTTTTCTCCTTAAGCAAAACTGGTCTCCAGTGATAAGACCTTTCTTTATTTTTCCATTCGTTCCAGTACACCATGGGACTTCTTTTAGTGAATCATACTTTTTCTCAAATCTGAGAAGGCTCCTGTTTTTGGATCTATCATGTGATTTCACATAGGCCAGCTTGGAAAGCCCACCATGCTAAGTTGAATGAATTTGCTCAGTGAGCTGTCATCTCACTAAAAATTTGGATGTGTTTTCAAAATAGCAAATGTGTTTTCTGGGAGCCAATTTTTCAAAGGTCAAAATGTTGCATTTTCAAATCTGGACTAGAATTTTTTTTCTACACACTTGTTCGGGCACATTTAGTTATCTGTAAGAGTAGAAAAAGAGTTTAGTAATTTTTCTTGATAAATTACACATACAAATGTATATGAACATAATATATACATGTATTTTAATATACATATATAATATGTGCATATAATATATATATGTGTGTGTGTGCCAGGATATATCTAAAACATAATACATAAAGTCATCAGAGGAAAAAACATCAAAACAAATTATTCAGTCTTTAATTATAGTTGGAGTACAAATAGTCTCAGTTACTGAGAAAGTTTGTACAGATAACTTGGAGAAACAGGATCTAGGGTTATATTTAAATATATGGCTATCTATGTACATATAGAAATCTGTAAGTTGAATTGGCTGCACATAACTCTGGTTTTCTTTAATAGTTAGAATATTGTTGCTCTATTGTACTATGAGCTACTTTAACTTGACTAAACTAAGTTCTATTAAATGATCATATCAACATGCATCATTTGGTACAACTGAAATGAAGCCATTGTAGTAGAACGTTTTCCTACGATCAATGTTTCTCAATTTGCCTCGACATTTACTTTTAATAGATGTCTAGCTTTACCTTGGCATTTACCTAGTAACAGAGAACATATCTTGTGACAGTATTCTAGTTCCATGACATTATCTCTCACATATATATTTTGAAAAATATGGCAGTATTGAACATATTAGGGAGAGGCAGAAATTAAATGAAGAAACCAGATAAACAATTGTATTATTGATATTAGTATTTAGTGAGATAAATTAAAATTTTATTTTATCTAAAAAATGATGGGGTCTTTTGTTCCACATTCAACTCTGTTCAGGGCTTATTCCTGGCTCTGTACTAGGGGATCACTCCTGGTTGAGACTGCAGGGCCATATGTAGTTCCTGGGATTGAATCAGGTATGCCATATGCAAGTAAGGCACTCTACTCTCTGTACTACCTTGCTGGACCTTAATTTAAGAAAAAAATACTATAGTTTAGGAAATAATGATTATAATAGCATTAAAATTTATGGTATTGATGTACAAAGTGACTATATTACCTACAACCAAAGTGCCCATGGCATCCCACCACTGTTTTTATTCATATATGTTTGCCCCAACATTTTAAATTTGGTCTGTTATTTGTGTTATACCTGGTAATGCTCAAGGGCTACACTGAGCTCTGTGTTCCATGCATGCCAGGGATTGACGCTGGTCCTCATGCATGCAAAACATATGCCAGTCCATTGAGCTATAATTTTTGTCCTCACTGCAACCCTGGATTTTATTTATCTCATCTACAAAATGGAGATGCCTAGTTTACTTGCTTAATATCTTTCTAGTATTATCACTGAGGCTATGCTTTTACAAGTTATTAAAAGACCAAAGTTATGGTGAATTGACAACAGCAACAGTATGGTAAGTTGTAATTTTAGTGATCTTTCTTATACATTTTTGCTTTTCAGTATATAAACTTATACATTTATTCATTCAGTTCTACCACAAAACCTAAGTATTGTTGCTAACTCACAGTCTCATTTTCCCTTTCATATGTTAGTGACCCATCTATGTACAACATCACCTTTGGCTAAGTGTCTTTACCTATGTCTGTATCTCATGAATTTTATTTGATAGCTCGGTGTGCCATCTCTCAAGCAGTAGTAATACATTTTTAGTGATAAGTAGTCATCCACTGAGTAATAGAATAAAGTCCTAGGATTTTAAAACATTTTCCAGCTAGATGCTCAGTCCATTGTTCAACAAGAGAATCTGTCATGGGAAATCCAGAACCAGTGTTGTTATTATTAACAGGGCTGTGATATGGTTAATATAACCCAGGGTATTAGGGCATCATAAAATAAAAAGAATCATGATTACTTTAGTCAAACTTCTATCTGTATTTTAGATAATTGCACATAGAACCTTGAGGAATTTTTTTGTTGTTAAAGGAAGCATTTTCCCAGATAACTTGACCATGACTCATTAACACATGCCACTGGAGGGAATATATCTGTGAAATTAAGCATATAAAATTAATATAAGAAGAACTTTTTCTTTCTTAGATGGACATATTTTATTAAATTAGAAGCATTTCTAGAGGAGTCCACTGTTCTGGAATTTTAAAACAAGTTTCTTAGGTAACAATGGCTAAATGATGGATAGATAAAATTAATTAATTCACATTCTATTTAAGGAGATCAAGAAAAGTATCCTGGAATAAATATTTAAGATGGGTATTGAAGGAACATTTAAGGATGTCTCCAGAGAAAAATTAAGAGTACACTGAGAGAACATACAAAAAATATCAAGGTATCAAAACAGTGAAAATATACCTATTGGTTTTGTGTAACACTCTGAGTTTAATGTAAAGAATTTATACTAGGCATAATCTTGGTTTGAAAAAGGTGGAGGCAGTAACCTATCAGCAAAGTAGTAATTATAGAGATCTAGACAATGGAGATACTGAAATTATTTGAACCTCAAGTCTCAGGAAAGAGTTCTGTAAGTCCTGTAAGTCACTAGGTGACTTACAAGGAGGGGTACTAAGTGACAATGTAAGTATCTCTCAGAGGCCTGCTGTATCTGATTCTGCAAAACAGTAAAAATATTCCAAACAGAACTTGGCTACTTCTATAGGAAGAAAACTGCTGGGGTGATAGCACTGCACGAGCTATATCTATGGTAATAGAGTGCAACCCGGTAGCAAGCAGAAAGGAAAAATTCCCTTCCTCCTTTTTCAGTCCTGCAGCCCCCATCTATTCCTTTTGTCAAAACAGTACAAGAAGATACTGATAATGCAGAAATGATACTTGTGAAATCTGAGCCCAGCATCACAAAGCTGATGATGCAAAAGGCTGGGTTTCGAACTAAGAGATAAATATGTCACATGTGGCACCTAAATATACAGAACATACAAGGTAAGCTTTTGAAAAAATTAGCCTAAGTGTAGGTTCATACCAAGTGAGGTCTGATTTTTGTCTTGTGCACAATGGAAGGCACCAAAGATGACTCAAACTCATATATAGAATCACTCATGGCTTTATAGTACAGTGTATTATCAGTACTGGCAGAAGCTTGCCCAGTGTTTACCTTCTGAATGACTCTTTTGTGTTGTTTTTGTTTTGGAGACTATGCCTGTGGTAGTACTCAGAGTTTACTTCTTGCTCTGTGCTCAGGGAAAACTTCTGATGAGTGCAGCAGACCATATGGGAGGCTCAGATTGAACTTGGGTTGGCCGCATGCAAGGCAAACAAATGCCTACTTCAGAATAATTCTTAATAGTCACAAATGTTTTGTATATTCTTCAAGAGCTACCACTACTAATGCCAGAAAAGTTTGGTATAACAGTGAATTGCACATTTGGTTGACATTATTAGTGACTGCTGCATTAAATTTGTGTTTACTGAAGCTCCACTTCTCTCAGAGATTTTATAGATATCTGAATATATTTCTTAAAAGTGTATATGCATACTTACTGACAGAAACACACAGCACAAATTTCCCTCTGAGTTCAGGACTTGTTCTTCTTATTTGAAAACTGAAGCTATTTTTTACTGTAACTGCTATAGAAAATTGAGCGCGCATTCTTTGGGCAGGGTGCTAAATACTTAAGTTACGCTGTGCATTTTCTATACCAGACTGAGAAATTATAAGAACAAAGGAAATGAGAGAAGAGCAAGTCATGGCAGGAAAGCTTGACAGAACAAAGACGCATGGTTGGTGAATGTTCGAAAGTATTAATGACTTTCTTTTCTCCACTAGCATTATGTTGGGTCAAGAAAGATTGCAAAATATTTTTAAATTTTAGGAAGTGAGCAGTTATATTATACTTTACTAAAATAGTCTAAAAAGACATAAAAAAGACTTAAACATGGGGAATGTGATTTGAAAGTGAGCTATTCTACATAATTCAGTGGATAGGAATAAATCTTATTCTTACTCATTAACTTGATTTTTTAATACCTTACAGTCTTTATCTAATTTTAATAGAGGCATTTAGAATGTGATGGGACAGAGGAAGATTGAAACTTAATAAGAAAATTCAGATTTGTTAACTCAGACATACTTACTGATGGTCTTTGTTAGTCTCAAATGTTTGCCCTATTTTTTGACAAACCTTTTCAAATTATTAATGCTCCCAAATAATTTTATAAGGACTAAAAACACTGAAGCAAAATTATTTCATCGGTATATATTTTCTACTTCTAGTGTGTCATCATTTAATGGACTTGATATTAATAAATTATTGCAATAGAATCTAATAACAGTGGATTCCTATGTGACAAGAGCAAATTTTCTTTGAAAGTGAGAACATATATTATGATTGGAGACAGGGGGCTTGAATTGAAGATCACCACTCTTACAATAAAAAATAATGAAAATGATGGGTGAGAGGAAAAACATGTCAAGTAGAGGCATGTTTTAAAGTCTAGATTAATTTTTTTTATTAACTCTTCATGCAAATGAGGATTTAACATGTCAACATTTACCCTTAAAATATTTGTCATAGCTTGTTAGGTGACCTATTTTTTATTACTAGTAATCTTCTGTGCTTTGACTTGAAACCTGTTCCTATCAATAAATACACCAAACTACAGAATCTAATTGAGATACACAAGTAGGAACCTTGATATGAAGCTGCATTTTGAGAGGTAAGTGGGTAAGAGACACCAGTGATCTCAGGAATTAAAGAAGAAACAGAAGAACTAGAGCCCAGGAGACATTGACCCATATTGTTAGAATCCTCCTGGAGAGACAGAGACAGAATCAAGTTCAGAGAGAGAAGAAACTTCCAGGGAACTCTCAAAGGCATTGGTGGCTTATAGGAACATTTGTGTCATAATGAAAACCTACCTTCAGGGAGAGGTGAAGAAACTTCACAGCTATTTTAATGCAGCATTTCTATATCTGATCCTGTCAGTTTGGTGCTATTGTCTAAATACTTATATTCCTTCCAAATTCATATGTTGAAATCTTAAAGTACATTGTGTTGATTTCAAGAGGTGGGGCCTTTGGGACATGTTCAGGCAATCTTGTCTTTAAAAAATAGACCCCACAGAGGTTCCCATGCCCATTTCTTCTTGTATGGATATGAGGAAAGTTTCTGCAGTCTGGAAGAGGGTCCTCTTCCATCTTTGCTGGTTTCCTGATCATGAAATTGCCATCTTGAAAACTGTGAGAAATAAATTAGTTGTGGGGCCAGAGAAATAGCACCATGAGCAGGGCACCTGCCTTGCAAACGGTCAAACCAGGTTCCATCTCAGGCATCCGATATGGTCCTTCGAGCATTACTGGAAATGATTTCAGAGTGAAGAGCCGGAAGTAAGTCCTGAGAATAGCCAGGTATATTTCAAAAGTCAAATAAATATATGTTTTTAAAAAATAGTTGTTTATAAGCTACATAATCTGTGGCATTTTTCTGGTAGCTTGAATGCACGGAGATATTTGGGTGTAGTTGGTTGCTGATGGCAACCCAATATCCATCAACTTGAATAATTGCTAGACCCTGTGTAAAGTCTGAGCGTACTAGTTCTTGCTCAAAAGCAACAAAAAAAATTTGAGTAGGTGCCTACAGAGCAATGACAAAAAGTTGAGTCCTTATAAATGTGAGACCCTATGCAAGTGCTTGGTCACAAGTTCATACAAAATTTTCAGTCTGTTTATTCGTGTGTGTGTGTGTGTGTGTGTGTGTGTGTGTGTGTGTAACGCCACCTCCTATCTTATGACATTGTGACCAATGTTATGAATGCGGAGGGAAACAAAGTAAGCATGTTTTGTGTTGGTAGTTGAAGGTATTGGAAAGATTTGAGGGAGGGGGCTATCGTTCTCTGAACAATTGCAAGTCATATTTTGGAAGTCTTGTGACCATAACAATAAGGTTAAATACATATGGCATTATGTATGTGAATAGTAACTTTTGTTACAGGATTTATACCTCTTTGTCATCCTAAACTGTCATCTTAAGCAAAAGAAAATCCCTGAATCATGACAGTCTCTTGGGTCATTTACCTTTACTTGAGATTTAATCATAGGATTTGCTCATTAAAAATCTCCTTTACAAGAGGGATGAGATATGCAAAACATTTGTTTGGGTTTTAGTTCTTGGGTTCCTGAGTAAAGACATAATTGATTAATCAACAGGAATTTTTTTTTTGACACCTGATTTGTATGGTACTGTGCCAGTTACTAAGAGGGACACTCAGCTGACATAAAGTCCTTTAAAAGACTAAGCACAGTGACAACATCAGAACAGTAAAAAGGGCAATATTTAGGTAATATAATGCCCTTCCTGAGTATTGATCTTGTGCCATAGTCATTAATAAGTACTATCACTTAATTTCACACAATCTTCAATCTAGTGTTGTAAGGTAGTTCTTATTACTGAGTATCAAAAGGAAAAACAGTTTTATCAAGGTCATACAACTAACTAGCATCAAAGTCAGTGGCATATACTTAAGTACTTAGTGGAACACCTCTTTGAACTAGCTTAATTGGAAAAATCTTCATGAATGAGGTCACACTGGCATGGTGGGACCTATTCTTCCCAGGTCTCCTTGCCTGAAGACAGCCTCAGCCCCTCCCACTAAACATGTGGGGCTGTATATATAGTAGAAGATGCCATGTTCCCTCAATGACCTCAGTTGTTTGAACTAAATGTTATATTTGACTCAACCTGGGCCCATTTGATTTTCTCTTTGGGGAGCCTAAACTCTGGATTCAATCTAATTATCCCTTTGTTCTCTGGGAAGTTATGTAAATAAGGTATAATAGGGCTGTCTTGTTTGCTTTTGCTCATTTGGAAGCAGAACAGTCTGAATGAGAGACTGGGAGTTGGGTGCGTGAGCAGATAAAACCTAGTGAGACTGAGAGAAGAATGGGGAGCAAGAGAAAGACAGACATGTACACAAATTTAAAGGCATAGGAAAGGACAGAAAGAACCTATGAAGACCCATATGGACACCTGACACATGGTACCATAAAGAGACACTGACAGAGAGAGATGGAGAAGCAGAGGAAAGAGAAGGGAGGGTGGGAGGCAGGGACATATCTGAAAAGTGGAATTACCTTTTAACCTATAGACCCTATATCACTGTATTATCAGCCACCTGAATAATGGCCAGGACAGAATTCCAGTATAAAACCAAGTGGTGATTTCCTAATACCTTTAATCCCAGAACCTATTATTCCTTCTTCTCAATCTTTTACTTTCGTTTTACACTAATGATGCAGTAGTACATTCTTTTCTTTCATTTCATATTTTTCTATTCCTCGATAAACCTGCACAGCTGCTATTTATTTGGGTTTCCTTTTATAGCTTGAAAAATATTTAGGCATGTTTACCACAAGTGGGAATCTGCAGGCAGTTTATGTATACATACATATTGGCACATTTCTTTTTTGAACCCAGTTTATAAAAAAACAAATTAATTTGTAAAATACCAGCTGATTAATACATTATGGAAAATTTCAGTAACTCATTTTATTCCATCAGGTTCTTCCACTTTCAGTTCCAGTCCTTGAAAAACCAATGCTGTTTTTTTTTTTCAAAAGGAACATTTGGGAAGATGTGATTAAGAACTCAAATGCCACCTATCTCTGCAAATTCTTTAGTTTCTATGGAAATAACCAAGTTAAATTTAATTCCCTTATCAGCAACTAAGAGCTCAAAATGATTCATATTAAATCGACAAATGCAGTAGTGGCTGCTTCTTATCAGAGGAGAGCATCTACTTGTCGGCCATCTCGTTGTACAGTCACACTGCTTTTGTTTTCTGAGTGCCCTCCCTCAAGTACAGGGAGAGAGTTCTTTCTCAATTGGGAGATGTACACAACTCTTCATGGCCAGAGCATGATAAAGCTCCTTTTCTAGTAGATGGGTGCCATTACTGCTTCCTTTTAGACTGAAAGGCTTGGGTCTCAGAATTGCAGTGGGCAGAGGCAACTCATTCATGACCATGTGTCCTTAGGGGGAATGTCACACTTATTCCTGACATGGTAAATGTTTTGCTAGTGTTGCCATTGTTAGAATGCTCTTCTTTGAAACTATGTATCACTTTTGAAGAGAGCTCCAGTTAAAGGGTCAAGTGTTATTGAAACAGCAGGCAAGTCATCAGCTCTAAAGGAGACCAAAAGTTGTGGCTGAGAAGGAAACCCTAGAGGTCAAAGTATCACGTCTCAAATCAGACTGAAATGACTTACTCTTGGCAGTAACTCCAAAGTCAGGTGAACTATCTCTAAGTAGATAATAAAAGGATAAATCCAAATGGCTCCAAGGAGACATGGAGAATAGTGATGTGTTATGTATGTCTTTGATGTGCAGATTCAAGAGTCCCTGAAGAGTTCTTCACACCTAATCCCTAACAGCCCTTCAGGTTTCATTACTGTCTGTTGTGCTAGAGACTGTGATTTTAAGAGTTGCTCATTGCATAACTTTGAACATTGTTGTGTCTATGGGATATATTTCATATTTACCGAGTTTAACGTCTTGTATGATTTTTATTTCTCTTCTTTTAATCAAAACTAGCATATATTAGAATAGATGCTCAACTATATCTCTTTCCTAATACTTTGTTAAGTTATAATTCCCTTTCTTAAATATATTTAAGAAATATATATATATATATATATATATATATATATATATGCACAGTTTGGGACTGGACCTGCCAGTAACTAGATAGTTACACCCACCAACTGCCGTGTAACTCCAACAACGGCCAGGATCCAGAGATCATCACACTCAACTCCTGGGAGAGAACAAGGCAGAGTCTCCTACCCTATGCCTGACTGTCTCCACCAGGGCCCAACAGCTGAAGACCACCGAGGCCCAGCCAAGGCCATGCTGGGAGCACTCTCCACACACTTGGATGAGCCTCACGCATAAAAGAACTGACAGAGGAACCCAGGTGTGTGGGACCCGGGGCTGAGATCTCCAAGCCTGCACAGTTTGGGACTGGACCTGCCAGTAACTAGACAGTTACACCCACCAACTGCCGTGTAACTCCAACAACGGCCAGAATCCAGAGATTATCACACTCAGCTCCCGGGACTCACTCATTCATCTCATTCCTAATTTGGTCAAACTGGCAGGCTACCAAATGTAACATGCCCACACGGCAGAGTCTGGCAAACTCCCCGTGGTATACCCAATATGCCAAATACCAGTAACAATGATGGGTCTCATTCTCCTAACCCTGAAAAAGCCTTGAATATGGCACTTAAAAAAAAATTTCAGGGCTAGGACGAAGAAGACGTTACTGGCACCTGCTCGAGGCAATCGACGAACAACAGGGTGGTCGTGATCGTGATCGTGATAGGAAATATATGTAACTTAGGAAAAGATTATAATATAGGAAAAGTTTAATTTTTAAAAAAGAAATAATTTAGTGGATTCCTCTGTCTTGCCAAGTTTCCCTCCATATTCTTTTACATTTTTTTTTCTTGTTGAATCACAGTTTTACAAAGTTGCTCATGATAGAGTTTCAGTCCCCACCCTCACCCCACTTTTCTTTTGCCTCTCTCTCTCTCTCTCTCTCTCTCTCTCTCTTTCTCTCTCACTCTCTCTCCTCTCTCTCTTCTCCTCTCCTTTTGGGCATTATGGTTCACAATACAGGTCTGAGGAAATGATCACTCTGGAGAAGAACTGCGTGCTGAGAGTAGGTAAAGGGGGGGTCATGCATGATTAGTTCCAAGCAGCGTTCTCTTTTCCTCATGGGCTATTGTTTAGGCATGCTGACTGTCACTGCTAGTCTAAGAGCCTTTTGTGCAAATGGATCTCCACTCTGAACTCTTCTCAATTTGCCAATGACATGAAATAGAAATATAAATTAGAAAAGAGCGTATGGATAGCCTATTAGTCTGCCTAAACGCTCAGGTTAAACTGGGATATATGACAAATGAAGGCAAAGATGGGAGAAATTACAGGGTACGGCATCACTTAAGTATTTGACACCTTTCTAATATCTTAATTTTGGATTTTCTAATGAAAAAAAGAAAAACTAAAATAGCATAAATCTCCACCTTTGTGTTTTGTCTTCTTGTTTTGACTACCACTTTTATAAAAATTGCATTCTTGCCATTTCAGGGAAAGATTAATGCCCACAAATCTCATTATTGTGCAATTGTCCCCTGGTGGCTTCTTTGTTTGCATATTGTAATTATGGATAGCATTAATTGTTCATGAAACTACCATTTATTTTATTTATTTTTCAGTATATTTCAAATAACCGTCCTAACTTCTCGACGAGATGTGAATCTGTTTCGTTGTGTTAGGACAATGTGCTTGTCTCTTGCACTGCGATGAACTGGGTTAGAACAATTTGTATGGAATTCACATTATTATTTTGGAGCAGAGCTCAGTGTGGGTTTCAGTGTAAATCTCTCTAAAGCACTTCGTGCCATAGTAGCAACATTTTTTTTCAGAGATGCCATAATTCTCAGTTGCATTTGTTGCTTCCTTTGGCACCCAAAAACCCCATCATTGAAAATTGATGGCAGTAAAATTGACCTTTATTACGGCCTTTTTATTCGCTTAACTCAAAAGGATTTACAACATTATATTCTGTTACCACATTGACTGTTAATGGGAACTATAAAAGAATGACTGAATTCTACATATCCTTTTTATTTTCTAATGGCCTTGGCATTATTTACCAACTAAACTTTCAGATTTTAAGATTTCTTTCTTGGACAATACAGGAAGGGTTTTGTAAAATGCACACGTCTTCCTTATGTGAGATGCACATTTCACCAAACACTGTCAAAATAATTAAATGCTTGTTATAAATTTGGGCACTTAAAATGACAAACCGTTGCATGTAGAATAATGAAAGAAACAAAAAATATGAGAAAGAAAACCTACAAGGTAATTCAAACTGCTTCATCTGTAAATAATGAGAATTTAATGAGGCTCTTACTCCAAAATCTCTCCTTTCTAAGTGCATAATGCATTTATTTTCATATTAATTGTCTTTCTCATTGCATTCTAGAATGGAATTCAGAGAGTAAAGGTTATATTCTTTGGTGTCGAAGTAACAGCTCTGTCCAGACCTGCTCAAGGCTCCCTTCAAAATGGAAGGACACTGCATTTGTAAAGTTGGGCTGAAATGCAGTATTCTTATTTTTAGTAATGGGAGGAAGGAGAATCTTTTGTTGGTAGAGGCTTAGGAGTAAAAGTATGAGGAGGAAAGTTCTGAGGGACTGAATAGGTGCTAATAACTTATTTTCCCGTATGACAAGTTCATGACCACAGGGAGGAAAATTAGAGCAGTCCTCAGTCCACAAGTTCTGACTCTGCTGATAAACCTGAGTTTCTTTCTCAATTTGCTGCCATTCTAACCAGTAGTATTGTACTACTGTAAAATTCTCTTCTAATTCTCAAGTATCATTTAAAATCCTAGCTAAATACTTGCTGGTTCTTTTGAAATAATAAGAATTTCATATTATAAACTTTGCTTTTTAATGCATTTCTTTTAGTGGGAAAAAGTAACTTTGTGTTGAAAATAAGTTACAACAGTAAATGGTCTGTATTCTTTAAATGTCTAAATTGAGACTGGAGAGATAGTATAGGGGTTAAGGACCTCTCCTTGCATGCTCATGACCCTGGTTCAATCCTCAGCTGTACCTATGATCCTTTAAGCTCTGCTTGGGGTCACTCCTGCACACAGAGCCAGGACTGGACCGGTATGCCCAAACAACAAAATTAAACAAAACAAAAAAGTCAGTGTTGTGAAAAAAAATTATTTCAAAGTTTCAAACAAATGTAAAATTCCAACTATAAATGGTCCCTATTCTGATCATGTGATTTGTGACAATTCAGCTTATTTTTTTTTCAGTTTTACAATGTATGAAAAGCTTCACACATTCATTACAAAGCCATAAATTAACAGTTGAATCTTGCCCACATTCACAACACTTGTTTCTATTTTTTGTGTTGTGTGCCTGTCTCACTGGAGTGAGATGATTTCTCATTGTTGCTTTGATTTAATGATAAGTGATTTACAGCCTGTCTTCATATACTTTTTAGCCATCTCTATGTCATCTTTGAGGAAGGTTCTGTTCATCTTCCCCCCATTTTTTGATGGGGTTATTTTGTTCTTGTAAAATTCTGCCAGTTCTTAGATATAAATCCTTTATCAGATGAGTTATGGGTAAATATTCTTTCCTACTCTGTAGGGTGTTTCTTATTCTGGCTGTTGCTACTTTTGTGGTGCAGAAGTTTAGTTTGATATAATTCTATTTGTTTATCTTTATTTCTGTTAGGTCGACCAATGACATTAAATCATTAAGGAACCCACATTCATGGCTGGAAAGAATGTCAACTAGTCCAGACTTTTGGGAGAGCAAATTTTAGCACATCTCAAAAAAACTGTGTATTGAGCTCCCAACTGATCCAGCAATTTTATTTCTTGGAATCAAGGGCCCAAAAATTCTAATGAGAAAAAATATTTACCGTCATATGTTCATTACTCGAGCTGGGCTGGAGCGATAACACAGCGGTAGGGTGTTTGCCTTGCATGCAGCCAACATGGCCGACCCGAGTTCGATTCCTCCGCCCCTCTTGGAAAGCCCGGCAAGCTACTGAGAGTATCTCGCCCTCACGGCAGGGCCTGGCAAGCTCCCCATGATGTATTCGATATGCCAAACACATTAACAACAAAGTCTCCAATGGAGACGTTACTGGGCCCGCTTGAGCAAATCGATGATCAACGGGAGGGCCTTTACTTTACTTTACTTTTATGTTCATTACAGCACTATTCACAATATCCCAAGCAGAAAATAACCCAAGTTTCCAAAAAATAATATGGATTTTTTTAAAATAACAAACTATGGTACATGTACACAATAGAATATTACTCAGCTAATCATGTGATTTGCTGCTATGTGGATGAATCTGGAGAATATAGTGTTTGGTGATGATAGAAGGAGGACAGAAACAGAACAGTCTCTCTCATATGTGGATTATAAAGAAATAGCACTCTAACACTGTCCTCCCATTGTTCATCGATTTGCTCGAGCAGGCACCAGTAACATCTCACAACAAATTGTGAGACTTGTTATTGTTTTTGACGTATTGAATATGTCACGGGGAGCTTGCCAGGCTTTACTATGCAGGTGAGATACTCTCAGTAGCTTGCCGGGTTCTCCTAGAGGGGCGGAGGAATTGAACCCAGGTGGACCATGTCTACTGCATGCAAGTCAAACACCTTACCCTCTGTGCTATTGTTCTAGCCCTATAAAGAAATAAAATAGTAAAATAACAAATACCCAAAGGCAACAGAAACTGAAAATTGGTCTTTAATAGGAAGCTTACTGGGGGTGGAATGGTGGAGGCAGGAAAAGAATAGGAGGAATATTGGGACAATGTTGGAGAAAGTAGATACTGGAAAATATGATGCCAGAATATTTTATGAAAAAAAATGCGAAACAAAAACAGAAAACAAACCCATAACCAAAACAACTCTGTTTTTCTACCATCTTGGCAATGGAATTCTTGTTAAAATGTTGTCTAACAAAGTTGGAAGGTATGTGAAGATTTTTTTTTCTCCAGGACAGGTATCAATCTGAAGGACTCAAAAAGATGCTTTTAATTTGTGTAATCTTACTATGAATAAAATTAGCTATCTTTTCATATTTGTTAAGGTTCATTTATTTTTCTCTCTTTTTTGTTTTGTCGACAAGGCTGTTACTTATTTTTTTATTGGGTTGTTGGTATTTTTATTATTGATTTCTGGATTGTCTTTAAATTTAAAATGATACACAAATTCTAAATTCTTAAATCAGGACTCTATGACCCCCTATTTGCTATGTTAAGTGAAAAAAAAAAGCATTTTTTTCATTTTTCCTATTTTACCATTTGTCTTTGTTTATGGTGACTTTGGTTTGTTTTGCCAAAGAGAGACTTTATTTCTATTTCCAAATTTATCAACATTTTTGGCTTTTTTTTGATTTTGAGACACATTAATTTCCCTGTATTCTTTGTAAATTAATCTTAATTTCTTGGTTATTTTTTTCTTTCTGTTTCATGAGGTCTGCTTATTTCATAACTCCCTCTGAGCAGAAGGCTCATTTTCTGATATCTTCCTAATTCCAGTTGTTTATTTAAGATTTCTCTCCATTTATATGAATAGCTTTTTCTTTCTTTTCATATTTTGTAAGGTTACAAAGATATTTTTGATTGGGTTTCAGGCACACAACATTCCAACAGCCATCTCTTCACCAGTGTCCATTTTCCTGCACTAATGTCCACGGTTTTCTTCCTGCCCCCGAGCCTGTGTTTGTGGCAGGCACTTTTCTCCTTCTTCATTTTCCTAGTGTTACCTTCCCTAACTTATCTCCCTTACCCCACTCCCAGTGCCACGCTTCCTACTGAAGTTCTTCTGCTCTTCATTTCTATTGCCTCTAGGCATCTGATATTCCCCTACAAGGTTCCTATATATGCTACATATGCGAGCAATTATTCTAAGTCTGTTCCTCTTCCTCTGACTTATTTCACTTAGCATAATACTCTCTAAATCCATCCATCACTGTCATGGTCACGGTCCTCCCGTTGTTCATTGATTTGCTCGAGCGGGCCCAGTAATGCCTCCATCGTGAGACTTGTTACTGTGTTTGGTATATCGAATACGTCACGGGTAGCTTGCCAGGCTTTGCCATGCGGGTGAGATACTCTCGGTAGTTTGCAAGACTCTTCGAGAGGGGCAAAGGAATCGAACTCGGGTCGGCCATGTTGGCTGCGTGCAAGGCAAATGCCCTACCTGCTCTGCTGTCGCCCCAGCCCTATCTATCCATGTAGCAATAAATTGCATGACTTTATCTTTTCTTAAGGCATAGTGGTATTCCATCAGTTCTTTATTTGGTAATCTATATATAAACAGCTTTCACAATTCCCTGGACACCATTTTTATCAAGGATTTTTATCAGTAGAATTATTGCATTGCTTTAAAAAATATTTTATTTATATTATTTTATTAATACCCACATTTTCCTGAATTACCAATAGAAGGAGTCTGTGTTAGGGGAACACCCAGGTACTTGAGGGTTCCCATCTTAAGGGTACCCTCTCTGCTGCTTCAGAGAAAATGGGCCCTCCTTAGTTCTGTGTTCAATTTTGCTACAACCCTCTCATCCATGCTCTTTGGAGGCTAAATAAGAGACCAGAATATGAATTGACCTCCTAGATTGATCATTGGCCCCTTATTAGATTATGATCTTAGATTATGGTCAAACGTGTGCCTTTATATTCTTGTGGGGCAAAATAGGGATAAAAAGAGAATCAATATTTTAGGATTGTTGAGATTAAAGGAGCCAGTAAAATGTCACGGCTAATAACAGTGTTCTGCATATAGCATATGCTCTGGAAGAGTGAGAAAATGCAAGTGAGCCACTATATGTGAGGTTTCTAAATATTCCCAGTGTTGGATCCCACTATCAGTAACCCTAGTCCATCTACTGCTTTGGGAGAACCTTGGACTTCCTATTCCTTCACACTGTCCTAGGATACAAACCTTTGTATTCTAGAGATAGTCCACAGTATTGGAAAGTGTGTATGAAGATTATCTCAGAAACTTGTCTCCTGGGGGTTCACCTGTTATCTTTCCTTGTTCCCTTCCAGGATGGTACACTGTGCAACTTCACATCTTTTATAAAGAGACTTCTCTTTTGGGAGATATTCTATGCTGATACCTTTTTTTAAAATGTAGGAGTACTGTTATTTATTCAGCCATTGATTAAATTTATTGAATTGGGCATGAACTCCACATTACTTAAAAAAATATTTTTAATTGAATATCCATGAGATAGATCATTACAAAGCTATTTATAATTTGGTTTCAGTTATACAATGATCCAGCACCCATCCGTCCATCAGTGTACATTTCACATCACCAACGTCCCCTGTTTCTCTAACCACTATCCCCAATATCCCATTCCCATCCCCAGCCTCCCTCTATGGGAGGCACTTTCCTTCTCTCTCTCTCTCTCTCTCTCTCTCTCTCTCTCTCTCTCTCTCCTTTTCTGCATTATGGTTTGCAATAGGTGCTAAAATGATATTTGTTCAGAACATTCGGTATTTTTATCAGGATGGTAAGGCTGGAATAGCTTTTGAATTGGGTGGAAGCTTTGGGGTGTGAATGTGACTGCTGAGGCTTTAAGAAGTACAGGGAGGTGGGGGGAGGTAGCCCTCCTGACCCAAAGAAAGCCCGAAGATTTCAGTCACAAAACCTGCATACCCGAATTTTCAACAGATTTTTTCTTGACCTCTTATTGTCTAGTTCTTGCTTTCAGAGAACACGACAGGTTACTGAGAGTATCCTGCCCACACGACAGAGTCTAGCAAGCTCCCTGTGGCATATTCAATATGCCAAAACTCAGTAACAATGATGGGTCTCATTCCTCTGACCCTGAAAGAGCCTCCAATGTGGCACTTGTTAAAATCTCAGGGCTAAGATGAATGGAGTTACGGGTGCCTACTAGGGGAAACTGATAAACAATGGGATGACAGTGATACAGTGATTTTTCTCAGTGAAGTCTGTCCTGAGACAGTGGAGTCAGGCTAGGGGTATGGCGGCAGTTTTGAATTGTGGAAGCAAGCGGCTACCAGGGGCTCTGCTTTAGTGGGCACAGGTCAACCTGCCCCGCTCTGATTTACCCCGGTCTGCTCAGCCTTGTGTGGGTTTGAGATTAACTGCAGATTTTGCTCTCTTTCAAGATTTATTTATGGGTCTCCGAAGCAAGTCCTGTAATAGAGCTTATATGATGGCACTAGAGTTGGTTCATGGGGGGCGGGTGACTGCCAGTACTTCAGAAATATTGGGAAGTGGGGAGAGGTAGCCCATCCCAACTCTGAGAAAGTCTAGAGATTTCAGTAACAAAACCTGCATATACAAATTTTCAGCAGATTATATCCTGGTGAAGTCCATCCTGAGAGAGTGGAGTCAGGCTGGGGGTATGGAGGCAATTTTAGATTGTGGGAGCAAGTGGCTGCCAGGCATTCTGCTTGGGTTGGTTCCAGGCTGACCAGCCTTATTCCAGTTTACCCAAGTCTGAACAGCCATGCGTAGGTCTGAGATTAATTGCGACTTTTGATCTCTTTCAAGATTTATTTATATATCTCTGAAATAAGGCCAATAAATGAGCTTGTAGAGTTGAGGAGGAGGCTGTTTATGGATGTGGCTCCCACAAACCTCAGTTATGGCTGTTTAATTTCTTGGTAAACTTGGTCCCAAATTGTTGGGGTCTGGCCAAAGGCACAGTGGCAATTTTAAGATACCAGAGAGCCTGAAGTCACCATCAGGCTGCTGCTAACGGATGTTCTCAAGTGTTCCTTGAGAGGCAGTTAGTCCCATTTTATAGATAAGGACATTGGAACATAGGAAATGCATATACCTTTCTGAAGGATGTTAACTAAAGCCATCTGATTCTAGAAGTTTGTGATCTATGAATGTGTTGTTCTTCAGTATTGTTGTTATGGCACTTCAGATATTGCACTTCACATTAGACAAGTCAAGAGGAAAGAAAACAGCATTCTGGAAATCTCAGGAAAGCAGGGCTTGGGCTAGGAATAGCTGCATCCAGTGTTGCTTAGAACATGCTGTCAGGAAAGCAGGGTTGCCAGTGGATACGGCATAGTGAAAATAATAACTAAGTTGTAAATAATCATTCTAAGGTTGTGAAGGCTAACTGCAGGCCTGGCACTTTCCAAAGCACTTTGTGCCTTTGCTAATTTGACCCTGACAATACTTGCATGGAGAGGCAGCCTCCCTTTTGGCCATGTAGATGAGAAATTTGAGGTTAAACAAAGCAAGGATCTTAGTGCAGGACATAAGGCTCAACAGGGCAGAGTAAAGAATGTTTGGCAAACATTGGTGATCTGGATTCGGCTTCCTAGACTACTGTGCTTTTCCTGTGACTCTCGGAGCCTGAAAGTACCCATGCACCTTGCAGTTTGCAGCCAACTAGGGATTGTCATTGCTCAAGAGATTTGACTCATAGCCTTGGGCAGAATAAAACCACTTTCCTTATCTCCAATGAGAATAATAAACATTTAGAAAATCACAACCTCGGAATGTCATTTTATGAAACAAAATAATTCTCAGAGGAAGGACAGAGCCTTTAATTCAGTTGGAGTTATGTAGGAACATCTTTCGATTTGCTCGAGCGGGCCCAGTAACATCTCCATTGGAGACTTTGTTGTTACTGTATCTGGCATATCCAATACTTTCGGTAGCTTGCCGGGCTCTCCGAGAGGGGCGGAGGAATCGAACTCGGGTCAGCCATGTTGGCTGCGTGCAAGGCAGATGCCCTACCCGCTGTGCTATCGCTCCAGGAACATCTTTACCTTTCCAAAATAGCTCCATCTACAAAGGGGAGGAAAAAAGTCATTGAGGGCCCAATCACAATTCAAATATTTCACAACCCCCCAATGTCTATAACCTTAAGCTATATATATATATATATATATATATATATATATATACTCATTTATTTAGCCAGTAATGATTTTCTGTTTTTACCAGAATTATTTCAACAGCACCACAAAATACTTTCAATAGGTGAGGTCAAGGAATATGTTTATTTTCACTTGAGTTTTATTCTCTGTGCATTTAATTTCTAGTGATTTGTCTACCATAAACCCATGTGACTTAAGGACTATTTGAGGAGAAAAAAAGAAGCAGAAGATGCTTAATTTCTAAAACAATGTGTTTCTTTCTACATGGAAGAAAAAATTGTTACCTGGCACAGCATTGCAAATATTAAAAAAAAATGAGTAGGAAGGCTGAACACATCTGTTTCTTTGTCTGCTTTAAGAATAAAAGCCTCTTTCCCCCCTCTGTTGATTTTGCAAGGTAAGGCACTGAAAATGTGTACCCAGAGAGTCTGCATAAAGTCATTCAAAATAACCACACGTTTCCTAATTTCCTCTCTCTCCCTTGCTGTCCTTTCTATTCAACGTACAACAATTAGAAAAAGCTTTTTGTGTGATGAGTGCACAACTTGGCTTTTACAGATGCACATAAGAAATAGGAACTCTACCTTAGAAAGTTTATGGTCCAAAGCTGTTTGTGTGATACTTAAATTAATGGCAATGTAAACACTTCAAATATTTCTTACGAAATTTTTTCATCAAATTAATTGGTTTATTTAAGTATGACAGGTATGCACACATATATTATGTCCATGTGTGTATACATATGTTTTATATATATATATATACACTATATATATAGTTACTTATTATTGGACTGTTTAGAGCTTTATATGGCCATTAGATCCACTGTGTGTATGGAATCAATAAACTTTGGGGAAAATATCATAGAAACATATCAGTATGTTTAATTTTTAAAACTATAATAATTTAATGGTTGCAAAATTAATCTCTTTGAACTTTTACAATATAGTTAGTAAATGAGGATATTTAATTGACAGAACTTCAGATACATTGTGAATAAAGTTTAAGGTAAAGGTAAAGGTAAAGGCCCTCCTGTTGATCATCGATTTGCTCGAGCGGGCCCAGTAACGTCTCCATTGGAGACTTTGTTGTTACTGTGTCTGGCATATCGAATACTCTCGGTAGCTTGCCGGGCTCTCCGAGTGAATAAAGTTTAATAAATGTAAATACTTCATTTTATCTCAATATATTTTGTGTACACAATATCCTTATATTTTGCTTGTCACGCTGTAATGATGGTTAGGGGGGCATTTATAAGCATTCCCAACATGTAAGTATGTAGGATATCTGGTTAATGACTGGAAAATACCTTTATGGTTGTGGACTAGAAAAACCACATATTTATTCCTAATCTGAATTTTCAACCACATTGTTAAAACATAGATTCTATTTAGTATCTTTACAGTTGTCTTTCTGCCAGTCCAAAGTGCCCACAGAGACAACCACCAGTAATAGGACTGAATAAAAGCTAATTAACAGACCAACTTCTGACTTATCATATAGTAAGATGTGAACTATCTTAGTACTCTGGAGAAATATGTACTTACTCTTTCTCCTCTATAGTATATGTAGGGATTGTTCAGATGGAGGTCACTGCCTGTGACTTAGGGGGGTCAGTAAGAAAATGAGGGGTTTGTGCTGGGTTCTGAAGGAAAAGTCAAATTGAAATAAGAGTTATATTTGTTTTGTAGAGGCCAAAAATTAATTTGTGATTTATATTTGTAGACTATTCTATCTAAGTACAATTTCCAGATCTTTAAAGTTCATATTCATTCTCTTTCCAGCCACACCAGCCTCCAAACAATATTGAATCAAAAGAAAGTTTCAATCTTTCTGCTCTTGCATTATTGAACACTCTGAATATTCCCCAGGCCTAGTCTTTCTGAAAACACTTTCCTACCATATGCAACTGTCTGAGAAAATCTACGTGTACGCACTAGATTGCTGTTATTCATTATTCATTACAACATTATTTAGTTGAACAACCTACCAAAGAAAACTTGGTTCTGCAGGGGGAAATGTAGAAACTCAGAGAACTAAATTATTTTACTATAAATGCTTTAAAAAGAGCAAGCTTTATGGTCCTCATTATTTGGTCTGTGCTGAAGAAAACAAGTTTTCTCCAATGGAAAATAAGCCGTAAAGGACAGAAGCTATGTGATCCAGTGAATTCAATAAGAGTTGGAGATGTAGATTCTGCCAGCTGCACACTAAATGAATAAAGAACCACCTTTAAAGTGTTTACAATCTTCAATCAAATAATAAACACTTTGTGAGTAGCCACAATCTGCCTAGTACTTTTAATTTGAAGAATCCATTTTAACAGCCAGCCTGCCATGGTATATTGACTCTGACATGCCCTAGCATGTTATGGTGAATAGACTTCTTTATCTTGATGATCCCTGCAAACTTGCTATGGCTCTGTAGTTTTTCCTTATGCTAGGAGAAAATCTTGGGCAGGTTCCTAAGCTTCTTTAGTCACATCTCGGTAATCAAATGTCTACAGCAGGATAGATAATACTTAAACCACAAGACTTTATCCAGTAGAAAATACTATTCCTTCCTCAGCTTTCTTTTTTGATTTTTTTTTTAAATCCCACCTCTCTTTCATTTATTATTATCTTATCTGAGTTTGATGCTTCAGAGTATCCATAAATCTCTCAAGATAACCCAGTCTGTCCATGAGAAATCTCCCACCCTTGGTTTTGATGAATCCAAATGAGCAGGTCTTCCCAAAACAACCACATTTATTTTAAACACCAGAACATCTGGAATGTCATTACCAGTTCCTATGTTCCTCAAAACCCAGAGGAGACAACTGAAGTTCTTAGAATAATTTTATTGTAATATTTCACTTGGTCTATGAGAACCTCTTTGTCCTTCCCCTTTAAAGGAGGGAACAACACAGAACATTGGCAACTCTTTCCACATATGTCACTTCCTCCTGCTCTTTAGGCTTCCTCCAAGATTTTCTATTTTCTGTTCAATGCAGTCCAATTGTGAATGTTACATATAATACAATAAAAGATACAGAGTGGGTTTCAAATCTTTTAGCATGTGGGTCATCAGTGAGCCACTACCTCAGTTTAGTATCTGAGAGAACTTGGTATTTACTTTTGTGCTGTTGGCCTTTGACACAGAAAACCAACACAGTTAGTATTTTGTCTTATGATTAATAGAATCATTCTTAATAGAATGAATCTTGAACTCTTTCTAATTCTTACTGAAATGGGGCATATTCTTAAATGACTTAACTCAGTTTGGTAACAGAGTGTTGTTTGACCTAAATATGCTAGGCAGTTTCTGCAAAGTAAGAAAATATACTATATCACTAATCATCTGTGAAAGTATTTGGCAGTAATTTATTATCAGCATCTTTTTATGAAAAAAAAATAGCTTAATATGTCATTTAATGTTAGAACTGACATGTTAATAATCGTTAAGAAATTAATGTTTTTGAAAGAAATTGATGCTATGGAGAAAACCCTGAATTTTTAAAATATGTTTTCATTCATATTTTATATTCATGTTATGTAATAGCTTGTCAAAAGCAATATGTGTGTCATATATAACAATTTTCATCTGTTCACTTAAATATTTTAAAAATGTGTCATTATTGTCATTAAGAAGTAAGAAAATAAGACAGCTATTGATGCTTATACAGTTCTCTTTGGAAAATTCATATTTGAATTTTAAAAATAATATGCTCACTTGCTATTTTGAAACTGGAAAATAAAGAGAAAAAAACAAGCATTTATTCTGCTTTTCTGTTTTTTTCTATTCTAATTGTATTCTTGGATAACTAAATGGTAAAGAAAAAAATTCTTCTTATGAAACTCTTCAGATTACCAAGGGAAAGAGGACATTTTCCAATTAATAACAGTAACAGTTTCAAATTAGTCCACTAATAATATTATCGACAATTTTAAGTGATTACCAAAGTTGTTTAAATTTATAATGAAATAACTTAGAATAATGGGATTAAGCTTTTAACAGTTTTTCATTGTAATATGAGTAGTCATCCAAGGATAAATATACAAACAAACTCGTGTACAAAGATTGGGGACTAGCCCTTATCTTCACTGATGTATTTACAAAAATAAATGGTTTGGAGAACCTGTGGTTTCATAAGCTGGAGACACTGCTCTGAAATATAAACACCTTTTCTCCATGTAACTCTACTTCCTTCAGTCTCTCCACTGTTTCAGGAAAGAGTCTAACTCCTGAGCCCGACCAACAGTGCTCTTCATGATCTGATTTTTATGTTCCCCACTGTTGTATTTGGTCATGTTGCCTAACTGACTGTGCTATCTATAGTTTTCCCAATGTCTAGTACCCTCTTATATCTTCACTGCCTTATTTTATTACAGATGTCACTGTCTCCATCCGGTACTCACACTTGTGTCTTTATTTTTATTTATTTATTTATTTTTGCTTTTTAGGTCACTGTGTCTGGCATATCGAATACTCTCGGTAGCTTGCCGGGCTCTCCGAGAGGGGCGGAGGAATCAAACTGGGGTCGGCCATGTTGGCCGCGTGTAAGGCGAACGCCCTACCACTGTGCTATCACTCCAGACACAGTAACAACAAAGTCTCCAATGGAGACGTTACTGGGCCCGCTCGAGCAAATCGACGATCAACGGGAGGGCCTTTTAGGTCACTCAGTGATGCACAGGGGTTACTCCTGATTTTGCACTCAGGAATTACTCCTGGTGGTGCTCAGGGGATCATATGGGATGCTGGGAATCGAATCTGGACCGGCTGTGTGCAAGGCAAACACCCTACCTGCTGTACTATCTCTCCAGCCCCACACTTGTGTCTTATCATTCCTCCTTTACTCACACCAATTGTCTATTTCTGTATTTGGTTAACTTTGATGCATTTTTCAAGATATGCCTCTACTCAGTCTTATGACTCTATCAAAGCATGTTTCATCTTTCCTAAAATAACACCTTTTGCTTACGTTCTTTCTTCTTTGTGCTATAATCTTCTGGTAGAAACATTATCTCTGTATCTGGAATCTTGCTGTGGGTGTTAATGGATAACATTTAATAACAAACATTTTTGCAGCATATTTATATTATGGGCTAGTTACTTTATGTAGTTTGGCTCAGGCAAGTCCCAAACTAACTCCATGAAACACATTATGATTAATCCCATTTTATAAATGGGGAAAAAAGAGAGGAACAAACAGGACATAAATATCTGATCCAAGAAATTAAAATCTAGAAGTGGGGTTTAAGTTAGGTACTTTAACGCTAAACTCTTACCTTTAGGAAATTTAAATGTGGTATGCTAAATTGTGGCTCTTAAAGACTATGTCTAAATCCCAATCCTTGTTATAATCCCTGTTATCTGTGCACAGATATTTGGAAATAGGGTCTTTACTTCGAAAATGATCAAAGGATCCCTGAGCAACGTGGACTATGTTTAGCATCCTGGATTACAGTGGGTTATAAATCTAATGATAGGCAGAAACAAACACAGTGAATAAGAGCACTGAGTGCAAAGAGAGGCAAAATTAGAGTTATGCTGCCCAAGGTAGAAATTCTAGCAGCCACTACAAATTAAAAAAAAAATTGTTTCCCTTCTAATTTTTCCGAGTAAATTTGGCTCCACTGACATCTTGATTTCAGATGCTTGGCCTCTAGAGTGTGAAAGAACAAATTTCTGTATTTTAAACCACCTAATTTGTGTTAATTTGTTATGGTAACTCTAGAAAAGTAGGAGATAAATTTATTTTGTATTTTAAAAGGTTTTAAGCAAAGTTTCTGAGGATGAATGAGGCAGTTATTTGAATATTTCTGTGTTCCAGTCACTAAGAGTAGATGCCAGGAACAGGCAGATTATTAAAGTTGATTTACTTGTCTTCAAAGATATCACTGTCTAAATTTTAAGGTTTTTTTTTCTAACACTACTTCTTTCCTAGTTGAACTTGCATTATCTTTTGTTATTTATATAAGTCTCTGGTTACATTTCTATCTTTTGACTTTTCAGTTCAAATGTATTTCTACAAGTATATTTCTGTAAAAGATATTTTTCTAAAAATATTTAATTTGTAGAAAAATATTTATCTTTTAATTTTTATGTTTTTGGTTTTTTGACACCATCTGGTGGTGCTCAGGACTTTCTCCTGGTTCAATGCTCAGAGACAATATGGGGTGCTTAAGCTTAGAAGACCTTATGGAATGTGCAGTCAGAACCTGGGGCCAGCTGTATGCCTTAACCTCTGTACTATCTTTCAGGCCCTGTAGGAAAAAAAATATTGAACTCTGTGTCCCTTTCCTTTCTTCAGAATATTCATTGTTAGCATATTATTCAAGCATCTCCATTCACCTGGATATTTTCATGGCCTATCTTTCTCTCTCCAGACTTCCTTTACAGTAACTAGTTTGATGCCAATCTTCCCCAATGGAGGGTTAAAGCTACCTCCATCGTCACAAATGCCTCCCAACTGGCCTCCTGCAGCATGAAACATGCTAGTTGCAGGTCTCCTTTGTTTTCTATAAATAGAATATTCCTATAAGATAGCTTTTTTGGCTCTTGGCTGATAAACTTTTTCTTATAATTTAAGTGTAACAGTGTTTCCAGACCCCCTGAATTAACAAATTTTGCCGTACAGAAAGATTCAACTTTCAGACAGGAAAAGAACACAACGGTAATCTGTTTTCTATCTGAAACTTCCCAGTAATTTCTCAGAACTCTCCAGGAAAGCTCTAGTCCTTCCTCTTTTATAAGCTCTCAGCTTCTACATGATTCCTTAGTGTTCTCTGTTCTAACACTGGTATCTGGAAATGGGCTCAGACCAACAGAAGACAGTGCTGCCTTGGGGTCTTTGCTTCTTCCTGCTTCCTTGGATATCATGATTTTCTTAAGAAAGACCCTGGTAATTTTCTTTCCTTGGGGTTTTGCCTCATATTTCTACTTTTGTTTTCCAGATAAAATTGTGAACACAGGATCTCCAGGGCAGTTTATGTCTCCCCTTTTCTGCTTCCCCAGCCGTCTCCTTAGAACTTAACCACTCTCCACTCTCTAGTACTCTATTTGTACTACTTTTGTCTTTTGTTTTTCTCTCCCACAAATATGTCACCATAGACTTTGTAACTGTTTTATTCATAGCACTGTCTCCAGAACCTAGAAGTTGGCACATGGTAGTGATGTAGGCAAGTAGATGGGTCTGAGAATAAGAGCAAGAAGATTTTAAAGTGCTGAATCCCAGAAACAGAGTCCCTGGTAGCGGGGGTTTACTTCCATTATGGTGGATCTGACGTCGATCTTAAGGAAGTAGAATCCTGAGGTACAGGATTCTGTCACCAAGTATGTGATGAGTAGTCACAGAAACTTATGGGATTGTGTGTCTCTAGCCGTCTAGTGAAAGCATAACAATGACACTCCCAGGCAGGAGAGAATTACATCAAGGAAATCAGTCAACAGGTGGCAGCATTCCTATTAGAATATTGGACTAGAGGCAAAAGCTAGGTTCTAGGTGAAGTAGAGAAAAGAAAAAGGTAAAGGTCTGTCTTATTGATAATTTCGCCGGGGGGCAGCTGATTAAAAACCCAAGGATTTGCGCATTAGAAATATATTAGAAATTTCCATTCTAAAGTCTGGAATGGTTTAAGGTTAAGTTCTGTGTTTATCCCTAGGGGAGCAAGTCAAGCAGGGAAAGGAGAGAACCCTGAATGATGATTGCAGTAAGGGAGGCTCATTTCTTCTGGACACCTTTACTCAAAATCCCAGAAGTTAAAGGATTGAGACAACAAACCCTGTGTGGGCTGGGATGAGAGGAAGGACTGCAGTCAAGCAGACAAGTCCCTTCTACTTGCCTCTCTGGCTTCCTTTGTCATGGAAAACTGTCTTTATCCTTCTGAATTAAACAAAGTACCTGTGACAGAAGAAGACCAAATTAGATCCACAGTTATATTTTGGTTTGCCAAGTAGTAGTTTAAAAATTGAGTTTGAAATCCTTTCCATGGGGCATTGATGATACAGTTTGCCTCAGGCTCTATCCCTCTTGTGCTCTCAGATTTCTGTCACCTGGCTGGCCCTGAAGGCATGTCTTTTTGCTGTCCCTAATTGTTTTTGTTACCCTCCCAAGTCCAGCTCTAGCCTCTTCTGACATTTCTCTTTTCAAAATCACTGCTCCCTTTACTTATTGTTACAGCTTCATTTAACACACTGTGTTTGCTGAATGAATACCTGTTCTAATATGGTCTGCTTATAATCCAGAGTTTGGTGTCAGGAATGAGGTCTGAGTCATCTTTATCTAATACAGCATATTAAACTTAGAAAGGCTTAGTAAATATTTCAATTGGGATGCATTACTCAGAGTAATCTCTGGTCATCCTGAAAATAAAAAAAAGAGAATACTTCAACAATTTACCAGTTTACCCATCTTTGCATCATTCACTGTTTATGTCACATTGAAGTTAATCGCAGAGAAAAAGATCAATTTGCAAATGTTCTGGGTGCTTCATGACTCAAAGAACAGAACTATACTGGTTAAAGTCAAATACTGAAGATAATTGGAGCTGATGGCCATTTTCTAAATAAGCAAACCCTTTCTTATTAGCGAACTCTAAAATGGTGGATGAAATGACATAGGTACACATACAAATAATTGCTGTCCTCACAAAACTTCTAAATGGAAAAAAAAACCTATATTTTGAAATTTGTATAGATATGGGTCTTGGTTTATGTATGATTTTTTCTTTTTTTTTTAAAGGCTTGGAGAAAGGGTGGGGGAGGCACTGAAAAAATGAAAATCTAAGAGAAAAATATTCAGACTTTTGCCCTGGTACTGGATATCTGCTAGTTGGTTGCTAAGATGAGTAGAAGAGATTTGACACAGACCTCTCAAACGGGAAAAAAAATCAGTCTATCTGCACTGAGTTCAAAATAAACCTACAAATTAGAAGTGAGATGATGCCATGGGGCAGCTTTGATCTGTTCTTTGACTGTGGGTGGGGGATTTGGGGTTGTTCCCCTATCGTGCATTTGCCCATACCTCCTTACTAAATCTGGTCTTGACTTCCATTGTTCTGGTGACAACTAAATGAGCCCATTCATTAACTCCTAGAGTTAAATGGATGGAGAAACTAAATTAGGATGGGAAACAAAGGTTTGTGTCAGTTACCACCTCCTAGATCCTTCAGGTTTTATCGCTCTATTTCTGATTCCTTCTCCCCAGAATTGGTTACTTTAAATCAAATGTGGGGAGAGACAATTCCACCTTTATAAAAGTGAAATAAGCATTTTCATCTTTCCCAAATATCAGCTCATATTATTTTGTATGATGAAACTCAACAATTCATTCCCCGCCAAAAAATGAATCCACTTAAAGCATATTTATTATGGGGGTTGCTGAATCATGGTTTTTTTTTTTTTATGAAAAAGGTCTTTTTTATTTTTGATTTGGAGGTCACACCCGGCAATGTTCAAGGATTACACCTGACTACACTCAGGATTTACTCCTGGCAGTGCTTGGGAAACAGTATGGAATGCTGGGAATCAAACCTGGGTTGGTTGCTTATAAGGCAAGCATCCTACCTACTATATTATCTCTCCAGCTCCTCAAAAGGTCTCCGCTTTCTGAGCACCACTGCAAAGTACCCCTGAGCACTGCAAGGTAAAGCAAACAAACAAACAAAAACATATTTCTGGGATCAGAAAGGTGGCTCAAAGGGCTGAACACATGCTTTACATGTGGGAAACCCTGTTCATCCCAGGCATGACATGATTCCATGAGCACCACTGGGAACCCTCCATGGTAATAGTCTAAGCACAGAGCTGGGAGTATCCCACAAGCACCACCAGGTGAGACCTCCCCATGAAAATGAAAAAAGATTTTTTGCTTAAATATTTTTTAGCTTAGACTGACAGTAAAATAAACTTGAATCCCCTGATCTTATATCCATGGATGGTGATAGTAGATACTTCGAACTCTGCAAGGTGTCAGGGCAATGATGGATAGTATACATCGTCATGACCATCTTGGCAGTTGGCAATTCCATGATTAACTGCTAATCACTTTTTTGGGTGCATTTCCTACTCTGCTCTATTAATCTGGTATTTCAGTACAGTGGTGTGAGAGTCTTCTTTATTCAGTGGGGGCAAACTATAGCTGCTCATTTAATTGACATCTTGAAACATAAATCTTACTTCCCTGGCTAAAGCCGAAAAGGGCAACATATTCAATTTTACTTATTTCTCTTGGATTTATTGGCTTTCTTCTGCCCTCAGGGATCTGCATGAAATCTAGCAACTGTAGTTATTACAAGGCTTTGGGGAGAAATCAGCAGTTGCAATGGCCATAATCATACAGTAAATAAAAGTACAATTTGCTTTTTATGTAGATTTTGATTTGTTGTATGTGAATAAAGGTTTGAAGTAAGAGCCAGGATAGAAATCAATTCGAAAGGTGATAGCACCTGCTGGGTCTTTCATTGTTTTGGGGGTTAATTCTCTATCTTTTGTGCCAAAGTGATCTGCAGCTAATTGCAAAAACAGAAAAGTGTGTGTATGTATGTATGTTGTGTGTGCATGCATGCATGCATGCATGCACACGCATGTGTGTGGTGGGGGGATTCTCAGATTTAAAAGCTATAAAATATCTTGCAGTTGTGTGAGCAGAACTCCTTATTTTACACACAAACTTAAAATGACTCTCAAAATAGTTTCCCCAACTCACAGAGATTACAAAGTCACACAATTACAAGTTAAAACACGAAAGTCAAGAAATAAGTGTTTACATAGGATCATCTTTGCATAAGCAGCTATCAGAGGGGCTGGAATAAGTCTCCTAAGGCCAGCAAACAAAGAGTGAGCAAGGAGGGCTGATCTTGCAGCCTTGGCCTCCACCTGTCCTTTGCTCCTGTCATTTTATGCAGCCACCTTTATTATCTCTCTTTAGCGTCTGAATACTACTCTTTCTCAATGAGGTGGGGAGTAGATTCTTTTTTTCATAATACTTCCCTTTAGGGAACACTTCCCTGAGGAAGAAGGTGGGAATAACAGGGGTTGCACTTTCCATAGAGAGAGAAGAGACACTGCCAGCCTTTCCATATCAGGCTCTTAAATCTGACTTCTCTGGGACCATATTTTCTGCTCTGCCATGTTCTCTGCTTATGGCATGCACACTTTTAAAACAAAACAAAACAAAACAAAAAAAAAACAAACAAAAAAACCACTTCTAAGAGTTTCTGAGATAGAATCTGGAGGGTTTGCAAACTTTCTCCTTCTGGACTGCTTATTCTGCCAACTTCCCTTAACTCTTTTGGCTGGTGTAGCCATTTGATTTTTCTGCTGGGCAGGTAGTAGTAATTTGGGGGGTCCCTAATTAGATTCCAGCAGCTCAATTCCCTGGTTCATTTACCCTGAACCACCTTCAAATTGAATTGGTTTTTTCTCACCGCCAACCCAAGCAGGAGTGAATCCTGGGGAATTACATAGAAATAACAGCCTTCTCCCCTTCCCCAGCCTCTGACTCATTCGCCTGCCCTTTTGTGCCTCTCTTCCATTATGCCTTCACAACCACATGCTCTGCGCCTTCTGCTTAAGCTGTCTGAGCTCGTTTCCTCCATGAACCATCGTGATGTACAACACGTACAGTCCCAAGGCCAGATGAATGGTTTTCCATTAGAAGTACACTGTGCCATCTGGGGCACCTGGGAAGATAATGCCACAAAGACGCCCCCATCTTTCAAACACTCAGAAGGAAAGATTTGTACCGCTCTGCCTAGCTCGCCCAGACTACTGCAATCTAACGTGCTGCTCCTCTGTTCTGAAGCCTGCATTCTTTCTCCCTTCCTCATTCTCTGCAGTATCTCGGTGCACTGAGTGGCTTGGGTAGGGAGGTCTTAGAATGAGATTCTGAATTCACCAAAAGGTAAAACACAATGACAAGGAAAACTTTCAACACATAAAAGGATTCCTTCAATTAAAGCCATCAGGTAAAATACTCGCCTTTAAACAGGTCTTACTTAAGGAAGAGAGGACTGCTTTTTAAAGAGCAGGGTTCTTCATTGGGGCCACAAAATTAGTGTTTTCTTATTTTAGCATGCTATTTTTCTGAGACTGAAAGCAAATGGCAGGAAGAAATCTTGGTCACAACATAAGCCTTCTTAACTGATTTCTTTTGTGTGTGTGCATACATGCACCTCAATTTCTTTTAAAGCCGGTTAAGACAATGCAGTTGCCTTAAAAAAAATCCTGATTAGTATTCTGCATAAGGTTCAGTCTTCATTGCAGTAGATATATAAATCTATCTTCACTTTCACCCTGTCACCTGAGAATTTTAGAATGATCTAGCTTTGCGATTGCAGGAAGCAGCCTTTTTTGATTCTCATCTTCACTCCCCACTCCCCCACCCCACTTTTTGTCATTGGCACTGCATCTACAGTGAACTCCAGTCCATTTTTATTCCTTTGTCAAATGCTTTTATTCATGGAAAACTGAAGGCACATGTTTACTAGGGATAGAAATAGAAACACAATAAAAACCAGTTTGATAGATGATCTAGCCTATTCTTCACACTTCCCCGTTGTTTTATTGATTTACAGAACACAAAGACTAATCCGAATTTACATTGCTTGTATTTCTCCTGATCTCAAAGGACTTGCTCCCCTTCGCTCAGATTAACCAAGCCAATTTTTGCTTTGTATCCGGTAGCCTCTGCGACAGTCGAATAGCCTGTCAACTAATCAATGCATGCCACAAAAACTAATTTTTACTTTAAACAAACATCCTAACATAGTGTTGACACAATTAAATGATTTCTGCATTATACCATATATCTAACACACACCCCGGGGAGCAGGTAAGAGCTACAGCTGAAATCACTCGCACATGCTCCTGCATCAAATTAAATATTTTCCCCTTAATCCTACCACCAGCAGCTGTTAGGTACCCTGGCTTATTGCATATGGCCTACATAATGAGACCAATCCAGGCGGTTCCGGCTCCTCCACTGAATGCTGAGTAGCTTGCTTCCCCCCAAGGACATTAAGAGTTACAGCTATCGAAAGAAGTTCTCATGCCAATGAAGAATCTCAGCATACATGTTTGGAGATAAGGTAAGAAAGCATTTCGAGCCAGAGCTTCTACCTTGATTAAAATGAAAGAGATTGGTCTTCTGCCATGACTTGAAACTGGCAAACTCCCCAGAGTGAGGGCAGAGTGATGAGGGAGAAAGGGGAGGTACAGCAAGAGAGGAAATCTTTGCTCTCTTTGAAACCTGTCGAAAAATTAGGTCAACGTGATTTTGTATTTTAATGAAATAACTTAAGGGTAAGCCTGAGACTGGGAGGCCGCTAATACTTTTATGCTAGAGTGGCTTGTCATGCTTGACGTAATGTCTGGCTCTTGTATGAGAAGTATCGAAGCTAATGTTCTCCATGGCTAATCGGCCTTTAGCTGCTCCTGTCCTTTTAAATTCTCAGAAGCTGGAGCATCAATATGGATGTTTCTATCGCTAACAGTATAAACACAGTGCAGGCTGCACATCATCATTTCAATTGTCAAAACAGATGAAAGGATTCCTGATACTCCAATTAAACTAACCTGGAAAAATCATTTTAAAATGTGCTCCATAAAATAACCTGAATGTTAAAACACCAGAACCTTGCAACCATTTCCTCTGGCTGCGTCATTAGCATTCCCCCCGCCCCCACAGTCCTTATCTGATTTGATTACTTTTAGAATGAATTTGGTTTTGAACATGAAAGCTGAGGAAGCTAAATTGGAAGAATAATGGCTTGGCATTTTGTGTCATTTGGTTGAAATTGCAGGTGTGGGAGTGAGGCTGCTCCTCCAACTCGTGCTTGGCTATTTCCCTTTAATTTACCGAATTTGAAATGGATTGCCAGTTCCAAATTACACTACACTTAAGGGACTTGCAAAGAATGCTTGTGATTTAGGATCCTACATTATTGCCTTGATGAAAAATTATGCAGACACACTCACAGCCCTACAAGAAAACTACTTCTTGTAAAACAAGAGTATTTGACAAACACCAGGAAGCTGAAGATGATAAAACACATTCTGAGCTCCTTTTCTTATTAATCAAGAAGGGGCACTTTGTTAATGGCGGCCCGAGGTATTGAGTGGGAAACAATCAGTGCAAAGGGGTGTATAACAGAGGGTCAAAGGAGTCAGAGCAATAACTACGGTCTGAAAGACTCAAATAAAATTGCTCATTTGAAGCCACCACACATTAAAGGAGAGTTTCAAAATACCAGGATAATAATTTCTTTCAAGTACCTTGCATTACAATCAACAGCATCTCCGAGTAAAAGGGGCATCTTATAAGGAGTGGGCAAGTCTCTTTTTTAATTATTAGTAATGCTAGCTTAAAGAGATAATCTATTCTAATGCCAATGTTTTCTTTTTCTTTAGGCTATCTAAATTGCACATTATTCCTTTAGGCTGGGTGCACTGGAAACCTTTATATATTTTAGATCAGAAGAAAATTTAAAGGTGAATTTTACAATTTCTACATTCATCACTGAGCTCCAAGCCATCTTTTAAAGCAGTTATAACCTACCTCTGCTTCATACCAGGTGCCTGAAATGTACCCAGAAGGTGGACAGGAATGGGGTGTTTTAATTTCCAAATATTGCCCAGAATAGGATTAATCTTTCTGAAGTACTCAGTTCATCTGAAAAGACTGCCAAGTTGTTATTGCTTGTTAGCAGTTTAGTCTATACTTTCATCAGTTTTTTTAGTTCTGAATTTTTGTTTTTATGTTCTTCCCCCCCTTTCTTAGATTACTTCGTTATTTTCAAGATTTTAATTATATATTTATATTGCTTAATTTATTGCTCTTAATTTTTTAAATACAATGCCTACCTTTCTTATCTACTTATACATCATATTTGGCCATCTCAAGTAAAATATAAAAGGTTTAAAACCATATAGGCTGCATTTTTTAATGTTACATTTACAAACATCACATCTTCCTAAGCTGCTTTTTTTATTTCAAAAATTACACATCAATAACATGATGGTAGAATAATAGTACATCATATTTACTCAAATAGTTGCTATTTCTGTTTTCTATTGTTTTTCCTTTTTAACTAAAGTTCCAAGTTTTTTCAATATTCTATAGCACTGTAGCAATGTCCTCCCGTTGTTCATCGATTTGCTTGAGTGGGCCCAGTAGCATCTCCATTGTGAGACTTGTTGTTACTGTGTTTGGCATATCGAATACGCCACAGGGAACTTGCCAGGCTTTGCCGTGCAGGCAAGATATTCTCAGTAGCTTACTGGGTTCTCCGAGAGGGGCAGAGGAATAAATCATGGGTCTGCAGGGTTGGCCGCTTGCAAGGCAAACACCCTACCCACTGTGCTATGGCTCCAGCCTTTTTTCAATGTTACTTTTTAAAATGATAACCCTCATTTACTATTCTTTTATACCAGATACAATTGTTTTAAATTCTTAGTTTTTCTTCACCTTAGAATGTTTTTACCTTCATTTCTAAAGGATATTTTCACTGGATATAGAATTCTACATTGAGAGGTTTTGTCTGGCTATTTACTTTTGTTGTTTCTGGAACTTAAAAGATATTCTTACTGTTTTCTTCCCACAGAGATCTTTGGTGAGGAATTTGCAGCTATTTTTCTCTGGCTATTTTTAGACTTATTTCTTTAAAATATTGGGTTTCATCAATATAAAGTATCTGACCTAATTATGTATCTATTTATTCTATTTGAGATAAGTTCAGTTTCCCAAATCTATAATTTTGTATAAACAATTTACATCGTTCAGTTAAATAGAAACATACCCTTTTAACTACTATAGACTTTCTAATTAGAGGGAAATTAATAATGCATTTCTGATATTAAAAACATTTTGAAAATTATCACAGATGAAAGGTATAATAAAGATAAAAAGACTTTAATGCTCAACTTATGAAGGTATAGGATTAAAAAGAAAGTACACAAATCAGAGTTAGTCTTTAAGTCTTGTAAACTTGATAAATATAAAGATAAGTAGAGAGTTAAATAGATAATCAGAAACTGGGGTGAATTTACTATGAACAATTAAACCTGATAAATCCCATTTCTTTTTTAGGTAGATTTACTAGACTCTAAAATTAGAGTGCTTAATGCAAGGACATATTTTTTCAGCAGGACGATATAGCAGAAAGGAGAGAAGGTTAGCACTCCCCTTGACAAGGATGGAAGAGGCTTTGGCCTGCAACATGCATACGGTTAAGATGCTGCCACCTACTTCGTGGCATTTAACCAACGTTTTTGGGCTGGAGCAATAGCACAGCGGTAGGGTGTTTGCTTTGTGCGCAGCCAGCCCGGCTGATCCGGATTCGATTCCTCCACCACTCCTCTTGGAGAGCCTGGCAAACTACTGAGAGTCACCTGCACACCAAAACCTGCCAAGCTACCCATGATGTATTCGATATGCCAAACACAGTAACAACAAGTCTCAAAATGGAGATGTTACTGGGCCCGCTCAAGAAAATCGATGAACAATGGGAGGACAGTGTTTGTTTGTTCTTTGAGCAAAAGGCAGAAATATCAAGAGTATATTACCACCATTAAATGGCTTTATAATATGGTTTTGTAGCAGCTGTCCCAGGTAAAGGTCTTGTTTTAATATCACTGCCTACTTATAGGAGGTAGTTGTATAGGGTAGACATTAATTATGGACTAGTATTATTTAACGTGTTCTCTAGGTTGATGGAGTTGGCAGCATACAATACTCTATAACATCAATTCCAACAAGGTGCTGGTTATTCAATTCATTTGACTCTGGAGAGTCATTTCTTATGCTTCCACTTCTTATGACTCATGTTTTATATCTGTTATTGGGTGAAACTGTTGAAGTTGAAGAATATAATACATTCTAATGCCTGGGTCAAGATCTAAAATAAAGTTTGCCTCCTAATTAGGGCCTGCAATACTTTAGACAGTATTCTAGGAGCTTGAGATTGGAACTGATGTGTGAATTCTCAAGTTACCTCATCTTTGAGCAGCATTCAATAGAGTGAAGTGGTAATCAATTTCTCTTTCTTGAAAATCTGTGCCCTTCAGAAGAACACTGCCTCATGATTCCCTTCCTACTCCATTGATTTTTTGTTTTGATTCATTGTCATTTCTTTCCAGTTTTAGTAGGTTAAGCGTTCTTTAATTTCTCCTTCCTTCCTTCCTTCCTTCCTTCCTTCCTTCCTTCCTTCCTTCCTTCCTTCCTTCCACCTTTCCTTTCTTCCTTCCTCAGTGCTGAGTGTACAATCTAGTATCTTACATATGCAAGATGAGTACTCTACTGCTGAGTAATAGCCCCAGTCATTCGTTATCCAACTTAGGAAACTGATCATGTCCATTAACTTTATACATCTCTATTGATTTGAACTTCCACATTGTAGTTTCATCATAAGCCTTTTTCTAAAATTCTGGCATATGTTTTCAACTGCCTACTTTATAACAACATTTCATTGTCTAATAGTAATTCCAACAGAATACATATAAAAGAGCTCCTGAATGCCAAGACAACTCACTATCTAATTTCTTCTCTTGCAGTGTTAATTTGCTTAATGTCAGCTCTATTTTCCAATTTATTTCAAAAGATCATTTATTATTTCTAACAATAAACATTCTATCCCCATATTTAAAATATAATTGTAAGACAAAGAGAAGAGAAAGTTCTTTGTCTCGGTTACATAGCCTGGAATGCACAGTATCAGGTTCAAATATTAACTAATATAATGCCACTATCCTGATGTTTCTAGTCAATCAGAAGGTTTTATTGAAGTTCTGTGCAAATGACAACAAAGAAAGTTAAAGTAAGTCTGTTAGTGTAATTCAGAAAAACATGGTTTTGAAATAGCATTTTCTGTTAAAGGACTCAGTTTGATACTGTTGCCCTTCTTTAGAAGGTGCTGCTGACATAGGATACTATTAATGTGGGCTATGTTCTTTGAAGAGTAATTTCTAGGTTGATGGACTTTCCAGGATAGTCAACTCTGTATTTTTAAGAGCAAACTTGCAATATTCTATCTTATTTTGGAGTCAACACATTAGAAAATGATGACAGATGAAAGCAGTTGGATGAACAGAGCTTTCAAAGTCATGACTAGAAAGGAGTTCTTGAAGACCTTGAGAGAAGATGATCTGGGACACATTATTTTTAGGTCTATTTATGTTCTATTTAATAAACAATGAAATCCAGCTAAATGTCAGTTGAACACTGTCACATTCACAGGGGATACAGAGATTAAAAAGTGCATTCCTTACCCTCCATGATCAAATAAGAGGATAAAAGTTGCAGGGGGATAGAGAGATTCGTTCTTTAGACTGAGGTGAAACCTAATGGAATTAGTCAAGTATGAAATGAGCTAGCCTTTTTCCTTCACTAAAGATATGCAAGCACATGTTGAAAGTCTATTTGGTATAGGAAGATGTTTAACCATCTTGTGAGTGATTGAACTACAGGATCTTTAGAACTCTGAGGTTCTAAAGTTCTTTTATCTGCCATTGCAGTCCCTTATATCATAAATAATTGGAATATAACTGTAAAAGCTACATTTCCATGGTCTATATAAATCTTCTACTTGATTGGGTAAGACTTGTCCTCCATTTCATTTGTGTGATTTGGGGCCACACCCAGCTATGCTCAAGAGTTAACTCCTAGCTTTGAATTCAGGAATTACTCCAGGCAGTGTTTGGGGGACTTTGGGATGTTGGGAATCAAACCCAGATCATCTACATGCAAGGCAAGTGCCCAATATGCTGTACTACCATTCTGGCTGATTGTCCTCCATATTTTAGCTTATGTTACTTAGTGTATGTCTTCTGTCTTAGAGAAGAACTATAGGAAAGATAATCTAAAATAATAATAACTATAAAAGTTTTGAATAAAAGGAGTTTAGTTATTTTTTAGTTATGTATGTTAATTCTTGTACCTTGTTTTGAATAGAGCTAAATAAAAATTGTGTTGGTGAATGATAAGTCTCAGGTGGCTGAGAAATATCATTTTTGAAAGTTGCTGTGCCAATAAATTAAGGACCAATGTCATACCATCTTTTAATTCTGTTAGTGAAATATCACTTTTCTCAGATTAAAACAATGTTGATCCTTCTGATCATGACCACCTTTAGTGTTTTCATCATTTTAGTAGTGGGTGAGTCTATTATTTTCTACGTACCTTAAAAATCAGGAAATTTTATAAGTTAATTTGATTAGGTGATTAAAAAAAGGTTAATAGTGCACTAAAAAGAAGGGGTTTGGTAGGTTTTGATAATTTCCCAGGGTTTCTTAAGAAAAAGCTGAGATTTTAAGTTTTGAGAAAAATGAGAAAACCATATCGATTAACTCAAGATACATCTTTGGAATATATTTGATCATTCTAATAAGTCACTTATGTAGTTTCTGATCCCTATGTACATTATTTCACAAGACATTTTACACCTGCTGCATTTATTTTAAATGGTCATGAGGTTTATAGAAGTGACAGAAATGCAGTGTAAATATTTGGGCAGTCATTCAAGATTGACCAATAACCAAGTGGAAATATGTATACACCATTTTGTAACTTCTATGCATAATCTCATATGATCCCCAAGAATAATTGCTAAATGTGTTTAATGCTACTGAAGTTTTACACATGAAAACAACAAACTTTAAGTACCATGACACCCTTCTATTTCTTTCTTTCTTTTTTTAAATTTTATTGAATCACCGTGAGATGCTCACAAGCTTTCATGTTTGGGTTACAATCACACAATGATCAAACACCCATCCCTCCACCAGTGCACATTCCCCATCACCAGTATCCCCAGTTAACCCCCTATTTCCCACTCTCTCCCTGCCTCTATAGCAGCCATGATTCCCCATAATCTCTCTCTACTTTTGGGCATTATGGCTTGCAATACAGACACACAGAGGTTAATATGTTTGGTCCTTTATCTACTTTCTGCACACATCTCCCATCCCGACCGATTCCTCCAGCCATCATTTTCTTAGTGATCCCTTCTCTATTCCAGCTGCCTTCTCCTCTTTGCTCATGAGGCAGGCTTTCAGCTATGGAGCAATCTATCTGTCCCGTGTATCTACTATCTTTAGGTGTCAAACTCGTGTTATGTTGTTTCATACTCCACAAATGAGTGCAGTCCTTCTATGTCAGTGCAGTCCTTCTGTCCCTCTCTTTCTGACTCATTTCACTTAGCATGATACTCTCCATGTCTATTCATTTATAAACAAAGTTCATGACTTCATCTCTCCTGACAGCTGCATACTATTCCATTGTGTAGATGTGCCTAAGTTTCTTTAAACAGTCATCTGTTCTAGGGCACTTGGGTTGTTTCCAGATTTTGTCTACTGTGAACAGTGCTGCAATGAACATATAGGTACAGACGTCATTTCTACTGTGCTTTTTTGCATCCTTGGGACATATTTCCAGAAGTGGTATCGCAGGGTCATATGGAAGCTCAATTTCTTGTTTTTGAAGGACTGTCCATATTGTTTTCCAGAAAGGATGGACTAGTGGGCATTCCCACCAAAAGTGAAAGAGTGTCCCTTTTTCCCCAAATCCATGCCAGCACTGGTTGCTTTTGTTCTTTTGAATGTGTGCCAGTCCCTGTGACGGGATGCTTCTATTTCTAAATTTCTGCTCATTCCACAAAAATCTGTGATGGCAAATCATTTCACAGACCTGAGAATAAGTTTCATTGAGTATTGATTGGATTATTTGGGCATTTTACTGTTCCTGATACAGAAGCAAATGTGACTAACTATGTTCCTACAAGTAAATTAAATAAGAAAGCCAGCATATCCTTGAAGGGTAATTTAAATCTTTTCAACTCTCAGGCTACAAAACTATCTCAGAAGGAGAAGGAGTTATTTTCTAGGGTGAACTGGGGAAGAACGTTATGCAAATAATCATAGTTTCTTATGAGAATCTAGAATAGGACTTGGATTTAAACAAAAATTGATGGATAAGTATGGGTACATATTTTCCATGGCTTACTTCAAAATAAAAATATGATCTCCTTGTTAAAAAATCATAAAAGAAGTACCTTTTAAATGACTGAATACAAAGCTTTTCCCTTTCTTTCATGGTTTATCTCTCAACTTGTCATAGTAGTTTTGTTTTGTTTTTGGGGCACACCTAGCTGTACTCAGGGCATATTTCTGGCTCTTTACTCAGGAATGACCTCTGGCAGTTCTTAGTGGACTATGTGAAATGCCAGGGATTGAACCTGCTTGGCCGCATGCAAGGCAAGCACTCTACCTTCTATTCTGTATTCAGACCCTGTCATAATATTTTTTATTTGCTCTTCAATGTCATCCTACACTAGAAAATTATAACGATAAATTATTAGCATGAATGTTACCACTTATTCATATTGTGCAAAACCAGCTTTAAATGCAAATGTAAGAGCACTTGAGTCATATGCAGAATAACTAAAATTACACATTTTGTATATGAATATGTATCTTGTTTTTACCAGAATAGTAGAAATGTTACACAAGACTAGCCCAACTGTTTTCTTTGCTCACATATTACCCATCTTCTCTTCTTTGCCTTACAGACAATAAAGGACTGAAATAAACCTATTTTCTAAAGGATTAAAATTAATTTTTTAAAATGTATTATTTTCTCCAACTCTTTTAAGTCATAATTTTCAGTGTAAGTTGTTTGTAATAGGAAAGTTGCATGAAGAAGGATAATACAAAAGGTTCCTTGGTCACTTGTTTTAAAATTTTCTTTCTGTATTCAAAGCATGTTTTGATTCTAATGAGGTATTCTTACTGCTTGGGAAAAAGAACATCTCCTCTTATAGATATAACATAGTTACTTTTTACTCCTCTCTGCTTATAGATTTACACTATTACTTTATACTCCTTCTGAGACACTATGGGACTACTGGAAATTCTGGCTTATTATTTTGACTATTAGAAAAATGGGACATCATGAATGCTACGTGCTTGGGGGTTATAATAGTAGTATATATGCATATTGCGTGAGTCTCCTCAGCTCATATCCATAGGAGCTTGTCCAAAGCTCCTATCGAACTTCCAGCAAACAAACAAATCATTAATAACTTCAAGATGGCAACAACGGGTATAAAATCAGGCAGAGGTGTGAGTTTGAGAAGAAAAGTGGGGGGACTTTAGTATTCAGTAGCTTAGAACCATTCCCCTGGCCTGCCCACTGCAACAGACAGACAAAGGAAGGAGAAACAAAGAAATGGGAACCCAGGATTGTTGGTAGTCAGTTTATTTCTCTTTCCCCCGCAGTATAGTCAGATCTCTCCCCTTACAGCACAATCATTGTTGTAGTTTTAGTCGCAGTCCCAGTCATCATAGTTCCATCATCTTAGTCTCCTCGTAGACCTCAAAGACCTCTACTCTAGTCCTGTCTTTCTTATCTAGCCCTTATATTCATCATAGTTCCCATTCTGCCCTTAAAGAATACTTACATAGAAATCTTGAAGGGCGGGGTTACACATAGGTGGGGTTGAACATTATCATAAACAACAAACAGATGTAAAGCCACTCTTTCAAGGGAAGTTCTAGGAGATTAACTCAAGGACAAAATCTAATCTGAGGGTTCAGCACTCTAGATTAATAGGAGATCCACTCAAGGACAGGATTACATTTAGAGTATACTGCTTTCTTCTTTCCTCAGCTAGTAATCCATTTAACCAATCATAGTAAATTTACTTCTTGTAATATTTTTAGTCATTTTGTATGGACACAGTAAGAGACATATTAAGCTTAAAGGTAGGCTCTTCCCTGGGGACATCTCACTATTTATTCCAGACCTCAGTCTTCAGGCCAGGTTAGTCTTTCCAAACCCCAACAGGGTCCCTATTCAGTTATTTCTTTTTGGGTCTTGACAGACTTTGTTTCATGACCATAATTTATTATACGTATGGTATTTAGCTTGTCCTCTTTCAATGCCAGGGTAGCTTACCACTTGCCCTGGTTCCATCTAGCCCCTTCATCGGGACTCTCCTTTTGGGGGTGTTAGGAAGTAAAGTCAACTGAGACTTAAGTCAGATAAATATGATGGATGACCAGGAGTAAATATTATTTAGAGTCAATTAACTCCCATGTTACAAAATCATAGCACCAACTGTCTTCCTGTGTCTATACAAAAGGACATTTTTAAACCATGCAAGTGACATAAAGGAAAGAGAAAAGCAATATAGGATTATTAGTGCTTGATGAAATTGGGTGTGTCTTAGAGGCACTGTTGTGGGAGTAGATCAATAAATCTAAGCTCCCTCCAGGAGGAGCAACGTTGGATAACCCAATGTTATCCAACACACAGGGTCCTTCAATGGAGCAATAGGCCTCATGTCAATGCAGAGATTGTACATTCCTGAGGCTGTTTTTCCCTGCTGACAGCTATAGAAAATAAGTTTGCACTTCTGGTGCTTGCCAAAATGGAGTACGATCTGGATAGAAATCCCCATGACTTAAGGACAGCAATGTAAAACCACAATAGGTAGTTTGGGGAAGTAAGTCAATCACAAACAACTAGTGAGAGAAGAGGAGAACACTGTCCTCTTCCACCAATAACTTTCTCTGTTTTCAGCCAAGGGCAGACCAAACCATGTAACTGAATGGTGGGTGCAAACTCTTTGGAAAAAAACAGTTTTCCTGACTAGAGGACTTTGACTAGGGGATCCCATCCTTTAAGTCTCAGAGAATGAGAATCTGTTTTATTTTCCTTTTCTTCTCCTAGGCCAGCTCTTGTCACAGATTTTCACTGCTGGGTGACTGGCACTCAAGGAGGTGCCTCAAGCCAGAAGGAAGGCTGTATTTCTAAAAGGGTGTTTTTGATTGTAGGACATATACACTAAAGTGTTTGAGGGTGATGTGCTATCGTGTTGTCAAGTTGGCTTCCTCATTCTTATTTCTACATTAGTCTCTGTACATAGAATATCTGAATTCACTTGGGCATATCCAATTTCAAAAGCAGAGGTTTCTTTTTTCTTTTTTTCCTATTAATTGAATCACTGAGAGGTACAGTTACAAACCTGATCATGGTCGGGTCTCAGTCCTACAGTGTACCAATATCCATCCCTCTATCAATGTACATTTCCCACCATGAATGTCCCCCATTTCCCTCCCGCCACTCTCTCCCCAGCCTGTCTCTTGGTGGTGGGCTGGATGTCCTTTTTCTGATAATTCCTTCTTTTTGGCTGAACCATTCAACTGTATGATTTCATGAGTATCAGATCATCAAATCTTAGTTACACTTTATCATTTAATCTTTTACATCTCAATTTTGTTCTGTCAGTAAACCCTTAGTATTATATCTCTTTATAGGTTTCTTTCATCTAAGTAAGTGCATATTTTTGACTGTTTTTATTTGGAAGGGGACATTATACATAATTTTTTTCACAGTGACTGGCTATACTGTTAAATCTGGGAGCATTTCTTCTTTGTTGTTACTGTTGTTTTGGGGTCATATCCAGCAGTGCTTATGGATTTCTGCACAGGGATCACTCCTGACTTGGATCATGGAACCATATACGGTATCAGGGATTTAACTTAGGTTAGTCATGGTTCCTGGATGGCAATCATCTTATCTGCTGTACAACCCAATACAACTCTATATTTCTTTTAAAAATTGACTCAGTGGACTCAACTGGGAATTACCATAAATATATAACCAATTTTCATTAAACTCATTATTCCCAATATGCATATTTTCCTCTCAGTCAAAAACCTCAGCCATGATCTCTAAATTTTCTTTTAAAATAAAATTTCTATAGCATACCTAGGACTTCTAAGTTTGTGAAGTTTGTAGGTATTCATTCTGCATCTTCTCTGGGAGTGCTAATTTTTTTCCAGATAGGGTTTGGTACCAAATACATGTAAGCAAACTTTGTTACATATTAGACATATTATATAGGCAGTTAGCAAACCACTCCATTCCTCCAAACTTGGTTCTTTTTAATAACTGCAATAAATAGTTTATTTCAGGGCTAAGAGTAGACTTTACTAGACTTCATAATTCTTATTGTCATGAGCATCTCCTGAAAAACACTAATCTCTTTCTTTGACCTGGTAAGAATGTACCCTATGGGGATCCTGATCAAATATGAAGGATCTGGAGCACTTATCCTAGAGGAAGTAAAGAGGCAGAATCTTCTAGTGATAAATTAAAAAGCAAAGTGAGACCATTAGATGGATTTACTAGCTGAAAAGGGAAAGACAGAATGTGGAAGCCAGATCTCAGCTGAGATGGGATTGAGCAGACAGTGGGAGAAATTATCTGAGCCCCACAGGGGTCTTTATCAGGAGGCTCCAGGCACTTCAGTTCAAGACAGAACCTTTGCTGTTAGAGTTGCTGACCCAGTGTGAGCACTTACCATATGGCTCCCAGGCTGCTGGGCTTTTTAACTCTGTCCTTCCTGCAACCATACTGCTCTAATTTCCCAGCCTACTGACTCGATTTTCCTTCATTGCAGTGCCCTGAAATGTAGAAACTTAGTAGTGACCTGCATTTGATCGATGGGATCCTACAGAGTCTCCTGAGTCTTCCAGGAGTGATTCCTGAGTGCATACCTGGGAGAAATCCCTGAGCATAACCGGGTCCCCAAACTCAACAACAACAACAACAACAACAACAACAAAAACCAGGAAAAAACAACAAAAAGAACCCCCTCAAATACACATCTTCCCTCCCCTCTCAAAAATATACTTGACCTGTGCACAGCATACAGCTCATGAAACTCTATTCTTCAGATTGATCCCTCCCTTGAACTATGGCCTTTATCCTGAATTTAATGCCCAATCACATTTCACATTTTTTCCTATTTTCTGATGATAGGATTTCTCATTGCTGACTCCCCCCATTAGGTCTCTTGCACTATTTCTCTAGTTGCTAACTTTGCTTCTTTTCTAGACTCTGCTTTGTCTTTACTCCAGAATCCCAGCAACTAGTAGTGAATAGTAAACCTGGTCAACCTAGTCCTCCAAGTCTCTCTACTTGCATACTGCCATGATCTCTGCATACAGAGAATGATCTTGAGCCCTTCTATTAGGACCCCATCTCACTGCCGTCCTCCTGGAGAATTTTCATCCCCTAGTTGATAGGAATGTAGAGACACTCCTCCAACAGGGATTACTCACAGCATTTACCACTTTTGCAGGGAATGTTGGCCTCTGGCAAAAAAGACAAACAGCATACCCTTTGCAGCTACAAGAAAGGATTCCTTGGGCTTTCATAACTTTGTGATGCCAAAGTGCAATTGTTCTTTATGGTTTTATCCTGCTGAACCCCTTAATGTATTTGCAGAAACTACTTGTATGGTACAATTCCTTTGCATTCATGCTCTGTAAGACATTTTCTTTACTTTTGTTTTGTGTGTGTGTGTGTGTGTGTGTGTGTGTGTGTGTGTGGCATCTCATTCTTCTCTCTGTTTTAGAGCAACAGTTTAGGGGGACACATTTCAGCAAATTACCTTTTATGCTTAGAGTGCTGGTACATTTCAGAAGGCCCTACATTGTCTCCTATTATCAAATAACACAAAAAACCCTAATAATCTTGAATATGCATAGCGAACCCACAATTTTATTTTTCCTTTAATTTTAAACTTCCCCTTCCACACCCCTCCCTCCCTTCTTCCCATTCTTTTGCCCTTATTTCCTTCCTTCCTTCCTTCCTTCCTTCCTTCCTTCCTTCCTTCCTTCCTTCCTTCTTTCTTTCCTTTCATAGTTAATAAGAACCAAAATGGACGTACTTGAATTTTATTTCACTCCCTTTCTTATTCATAACAGTTTATTGCAAGAGAGCACTGTAGCACTGTCCTCCAGTTTTTTATCAATTTTTCTCAAGCAGGCACCAGTAATGTCTCCATTGTGAGACTTGTTACTGTTTTTGGCATATTGGATATGTCATATGTAGCTTGCCAGGCTTTGCCATGCGGGCAGAATACTCTCGGTAGCTTGCCGGGCTCTCCGAGAGGATCAGAGTGATCGAATCCAGGCTGGCTGCATGCAAGACAAATGCTCTTGTTATCGCTTTGAACTGATAATAAATATTTCCCACATGCCTAGGTAATATTTTTAAAAAGTGAAAGAAGAGTGTTTTGTTTATTTTAGGAGTTTAGGGTCTAGTATGGGGTGGTAACCTACATCAAATGGAATATTACAGAGATTTTGAGAGGAAAGTAGTCTAATTGTGTGGACATAGGGACGCTAAAGTTACTTAACAGAGCAGACTGAGATGAGGCTTTTTTATTCATGATGATGCCTGCATTGCCATTTAAGGAATGACAGAGAATTGACTAGGAGCCATGGACTATAGTTTTAGAGGGAACAGCAAAAGAAAAATTTTGTGTAGTTGTAATAAATTTGGCATGTCTTAAACCTAGGGGAAGGGGAGAAAAGGGAAAGGAGTAAGGTTTGGGAGGAAGAAGGGTTGTGTCTGAGCTGTAGCTAGAGGGCTTCATGTGCCTTGTAAAGGAATCTGAGATATAGGAAACAGGCTGGAAATTCGCTGAGTATATGAGGAGGGGAAAGGGCATTATGATACCTATGTGTTTAAAGGAAATTTTGGCTCCAGTGTGGTTAGTAGTTTAGAAAAAGGGTAAGTCCAGAGACCAGAAATAGTTATGTGATTCCTACAGACCCAAACTAAGGTAGAAACAATGAATTTTTTTGGGGGGGAGTTTACAAAGAGAACTGAGGGAGATTAATGAGAATTCAATGTCTGTTTATGTATTACAGTCATAGGTAAATATAGACTAATTCCTAAATTTGTCTTTATGCTTAAGTAACTAGCTGGTCTTCTTAATAAAGGAATTGTTAAAAAATAAAATGAAGTGCAGGCATTTATTGAGCACTTTCTATGTACTGAGTAGATTATTTGGCATAAAGGATATGTGTCTCATTTTATCTATAAACCATACTCTGGAACAAGTGTGATTAAGTACATTTTATAGATAGAAAAATTGAGGCTTGTAAAAGGCAAGCATTTCTCACAGAATTACAGCATAAGAAGCCAGACTTGTATCTGAATTTAAGTTGTCTACATACCAGAACTTATCCATCCAGATAGTGGTTAAACATTTGTGTTCAACCACTGTCTTATTTTGTCACACAGGAGATGGATTGGTTCAGGGAAGAGGCAATGAGTTCTGGTTTGAAAATGAAGATGGATTTCTAGCCACCAGTTGTGGTATGGGTTTAAGGGCCCATAATAAGTGATCTCACATAGAAACAGGTATCTAGGGAAGCAACCACATAGAGAAATGGGAGTCAAATTTGTTATCTAAAATTTAATTTGCTGTGCCCCTGAGTTGGTTCCTTATCTTTTGTTATTTCATTAGAAAAAGAAACTGTGATCATCCTCAACAAAGTCAGGCCATACTGCCAGTTTGTCTCTTAGTCTCAAGCCATGTCCTCCCTATGCCTTTTTGACAGGAGTGGGTTAAGTTTGCTCCAATTTCTCCTTCCCTTATGATGATTCTTATCATGAGAACACATTAATCTTGTGCTATTTTCTGTTTTCATTACAATCTTTGTCACACAAGTGGAGCATCAGAATCTTAATGCCTCATATCTTCTGTGAAGGATAGTAGAATTCTCCATTGCTTTGACCTTTCCAATGTTCTGTATTTCGATTGGGTCTGGAAGTTGATGATTAATGATAATTACAATAATTACACCAAGGGACTCGAAATATAAATTACCAAATGTTCAAAGGAAGCCACTTGAAACCTTTAATAGAATCTTGAACAATCTCTGTCCAAATGTTCCCACATCCTCAGTCAGACGTCCCTCAGTGAGTAGGTTGAGAGAGATTCAGCCTAAGTTTCATCCAGAAGAATAAAAGAGCTGTGATTTGTGAGCCATGTTTTAGTTATATGAAGGGAGAAAAAAAAGAAATCAATTTTTAAATCAATAGAATGGTCCTTCGCCCAAACAGCTTTGCTTAACAAAGAGTGAGCATTCCATAAAACAAGACTTCACTTTCGATTCAGATCATTAACTACGATTCCCATTAGGCGGGAGGTGCCACAGGGAAAGGGGATATTTACTTGTCTCCTCTGCTCTGGTTTCTTGGCTTTAATTTTAGGGAGGTGCAGTTTGGAAGTGCAGAGGGCTTAGAACCCTATGTAGCCTTTCCCCCTTCACACCATAGATGACTCCTGGACCCAGGGCCTGTACTCTGTGTGCTCTTTTACAGTGGGGCAAGAGGCAGATTCTTTGAGTCAACCCCAAACCCCCACAATCTTTGAAAAATATTTTAAAACCATGAAAATAAAGATTTTATATGGAGACCCTTGGCTATTTTCTTACTGTTGTGGTAAATACTGTTCACACAGTGGTTCCAGTGTGCTTGTAGAGTATTTCAGTCTCTTTCCAGAAAGTTAGAAGTTCCACAGCTTATTCAATTTCCCTGAAGACACTGGAGAATGGGTTGTTAGGGGGCATATAGGTATCACGATGCCCTCCTCAGATTCTCTCAGTGAATTCCCAGCCTGTTTCCCATATAAAACTATAGTATGGAAAGAATCATCTCTTGCTGTAATTTTGATGCACCCAAATATAGGCCTAGTGCCTACTTTTGATTCTGTCCATTCATGATGCATTCGAGCGGGCCCAGTAACGTCTCCATTGGAGACTTTGTTGTTACTTTATCTGGCATATCGAATACATCACGGGGAGCTTGCCAGGCTCTGCCGTGTGGGCGAGATACTCTCGGTAGCTTGCCGGGCTCTCCGAGAGGGGCGGAGGAATCGAATTCGGGTCGGCCATGTTGGCTGCGTGCAAGGCATTAGCAAAGCGGGTAGGGCGTTTGCCTTGCATACGGCAGACCCGGGTTCGATTCCCAGCATCCCATATGGTCCCCTGAGCACTGCCAGGAGTAAGTCCTGAGTGCAGAGCCAGGAGTAACCCCTGTGCATCGCCGGGTGTGACCCAAAAAGAAAAAAAAATCCATGATGCATTCAACAATTTTAATTAGCTTTAACCAGATTGGACATTAGGAGTTTATGTCCTGAGAAAGCTGTGGAAGGGCAGGAAAATATGATATACATATCACATATATATCATATCACTTTTGATTTCAGACAGAATCAAAAGTAGGCATATATATATATATAAAAGCTGTGATTTGTATCACATATAGCTTTATATACATATATATATATATATATATATATATATATATATATAAAGGAGGAAAGAAAATTCTTATGGAGTTTTTCTCCAAATGAAGTTTTTATTGAGGCCAGAATGACTTGAAACCAAATGCTACAAATGAGAGCAAAATGTGAACTTCCTGAGTTTTGTTTCGTGTTTAACGCACTGGCAGCATGTACAACTGATGGCTTATACTGGTATGTGGAGAGACACAAATTACAGCACCAGCATGTTATTAAGAAGTAATAAGTGGTAATAAAAGATGCAGCCCAGGACAGGCTATTTTTGCCAGTAGAGAACAGGTCTCTTTTTTGTTTCTGTTCTGAAATCTAAGGACATACAAGCTCCATCAATATTCCTGTAGGCATGCCCTGAGTATTCTCAAGTCCAGGTAGGCTTATCCCTAGACCAGGATCCTTTGATAATTATATTTAGTAATGTATTTTCTTTTCCCAGATGTGCCTATCATTCTAATTACTGTTGGAGTGCATTAGGCAGCCTCAAGTAACTTTGCTTCTTCCTTCCTTCCTTCCTTCCTTCCTTCCTTCCTTCCTTCCTTCCTTCCTTCCTTCCTTCCTTCCTTCCTTCCTTCATCTTTCTTTCTTATTCTTCTTTCTTTGCTCTTTCCTTCCTTCCTTCCTTCCTTCCTTCCTTCCTTCCTTCCTTCCTTCCTTCCTTCCTTCCTTCATCTTTCTTTCTTATTCTTCTTTCTTTGCTCCTTCCTTCCTTCCTTCCTTCCTTCCTTCCTTCCTTCCTTCCTTCCTTCCTTCCTTCCTTCCTTCCTTCCTTCATTTTTTTCAGACCCAGTAGTGTTCAGGTCAGCCTCCTGGCTCTGAGCTTGGGGATCATTCCTGGCAGACTTGGATGACCATATGAAGCACCAGAGATTGAGGCTGGATAGGCCACATCAAACCAGATACCCTACCTGCTGTACTATCTCTCCAGCCCCAGAATCTGACTTTTAATTGCACTTCATAGTCATGAAGAATTTGGTGTTGAATGTGTGCTTTGCATGCATCTATATTCTATTTTAAAATGTTCCCTTTTTGAGAGACATCAACCTAGTATTTGGCCTATATTAAATTCCAGAGGATACAGATATGCCATAGGAATTTTAGTCTATTATAACTGAAGAATGACCATTAGTCTCAAGGTTGGTTATCACTAATACCATCTTTATGTTGTACTTGCTTTAGAAGTCAGAAACATAGATTTGTAACACCTGAACTCAGCCTGGATGCTTGATCAGCTAATGAATTAACCCAGAAATATTTGGAAAGTTCTTCTTCCTTTTTTTTTTCCCTCAAAGCAGACACATACTTATGTGAGCATTTTATTCTGTGCAGATATTCAAAACCTGTAAACAAAAACTCAAGAAAATTCAGACTGTGACAGTTGATCTTATAACCTGGGCAGTTACTACTTTATTAAACTGCTTACTGATTATCTGGAAAGCACAATGCTTTTGATCAGCGATTGAGGTCATGTTTGTGGGGTCAAGTATCTCATTACACTTGTATTTTCTTCCAAATGGATTTGTACCTTTACTTTATTTTGCTGGTTGTTTTTCTGGCCTATTATTGCAACCCATTATTGCAGTCTTAAAAATAACTTCTATTCCCACTTCCAGAAGTTAAAATAATGTCTCTAAAAAAAAATAAAAAAAGAAAAGTGAATCTAATGAAAAAGTTAATATACTAACTTCCTCCTTTGTGTGAATGTTGTGTTTGAGAGACAAAGTGAGTGTTTTTAAAGAAAGAAAATTCATATTTGTACTGAACTTAGTGAGTGAAGATAGATTTTTATATTATCTTAGCAAAGTGAAGCAAAGAGGATTCAGATTCACATGAAAAAATGAAGTCAGTAATTGAGGGAATATATGGCATTATCAAGCAAAATGAGAGGAACTAATGGAAATGCTACAGTAAGTTTGGGAAACTACCCAACTTCTCAGTTTCTACAAATGCCTCACTTAACTTAGATTTTTATGAACACAAACAGAACTGGAGATGGGGTCTTGGTATAAGTACACTATTGGTCAATTTATTTATGTTGAGCAGGGCGTTAATTTAGATTCCTAGAATACCTGCTGGTCTCTGAATAGACCTGAGCTGAAATTAAAATCACTGAGTCATTTGCCCCACAAATATTTATTGGGCATTCTGAAGCCCTCCAATTGCCTCCTCAGAAACTGAAAGTACTCCGTGGAAACTCTTACAAGACTGTTGAAAAGGAATAAAAAATTCATTGGAGCGACCCTGGAGAATTCACTCATCTCTTTCAGAGTAACTATAACTATCCTCGAGACTTTAATTTGCTGGGGCCTCCAGATACTCTGCTTGTATTAGAGACAGATTCTACCCTTGAACTTTGTCCACCTATTGTTTCTGGATTCACTCTCCCTCCTTTAGTTGCTTCATGCTTCTATTTTGTCCCAGTCAATTTCCTGTCCCTGCTACAGGCATTCTAGTTTTAAACCCCAACTAACAGCTCTTCATGTTACTGTTTTGAAGGTGACCTCGGATTAAACAGAGATAATAAGACTGGCAAGGGTCCTATTGACAAGGAGTTTTAGATCAGGTGCTTTTATTATGTGATGCACAAAACAATTTTATATTTAAAATGAGAACCACATAGGACTTAGATATCCATTGCTTATTAGAAGTCATGTCAGTTTGGGAATGATAGTAATATCCAGAGGGGTTCCAAGACAAAAAACTATTAATTCAAAAAGATATATGCACACCTGTTTTCATTGAATTGCTTAGTAAAATAGCCAGGATAAGAAAACAACCATGAGGAATGATGAAATCAATCTGACACAATTTGGATGAAACTGGAAGATATTCTGTTAAGTCAGAAAAACAAATATTGGATGTTCTCATGTATCTGTGGTCTATAGAATGACATAACAAGGGGATGAAAAGTATCAAAGGTGGGAAAACCCTTGGCCTACATTATAAAAATGAAAATGCCAGTGGAATGGATGCCTGAAATGCTACTGTGAACAACTTTATATATCACAATAAAAGGTAAAGGTAAAGGCCCTCCCGTTGATCGTCGATTTGCTCGAGCGGGCCCAGTAACGTCTCCATTGGAGACTTTGTTGTTACTGTGTCTGGCATACCTAACCAAAAAAAAAAAAAAAGAAAGAAAGAAAGAAAAAAAGAAACATCCAGTAATTGATCTGTCATGCCCATCATTACATCTTAACATAAATACCATTGTGACCACAGCCTATTGCTGGGTAAGAGGAAGAATTGGTTAGTTTTCCATTCTTACTTTTACTCTTTCTTGCCTAAATCCCGCAGGCTCTGATAAGCACTTTCTCCTTGATTCAGCATTTTCTGGTATGGGGTTGGAAGCTATCAATTAAGTGCATGAGAACTATGTGTTCCAGGCAGCAGCCTCAGGTAAGATACTATCCTACTACAAAAGAGTTAACTATGGAACTGACCTCTCTTAATAAGAGATAAACTGACTAATGCTTTGCAGGTGTTAGTCTCATGTGCCCTGTTTTATCACCCTCCCAAACCTCCCTCCAACACACACTCACATACACACACACACACACACACACACACACACGGAGGTGATCATCAGATGGCCATTACCAGTATTGTATCTGTATATGTAAAAGACATCTTTACAATTTACAGAAGTTATACATGCATTTGATATAATAAAGGTATGTTGTGGGCCTATAATAATTATGAAATGATGACCCTACCTATCAAATTCTTCAGACCCAAATAACTTGATTCAGTAAAGACCTTCCAGTATCCTGGTTTTCCGACTGTCCTCCATAGTTTGTAAATGTGACATTAACCATCCAGATTTATAATTTTTTCTCATTGGACTCTTGACAGATTACTTCTTTCATAGCATTCTTTAGTAACAATATTCACTTTGTGATTCCTCTGAAGACTGAAAACTCAAAACATTGAGCAAATTGAAAAGTCAAAGCAAAAGCCCCTCGTACTCTTGATCATTAATCACCAGCTGGGTGTGTGTGTCAGAACTCTGTAACGCTCTGATTTCGCTCTTATGCCCTTCGGGCAGAAACCTCGTCTTATTTGTGTCTTCTGGAGCACCCAGTACACTGCCGGAGCCCCATAAATAATTAATCTCACCAATAATAATGAGAAGCAGAGGCTTCCAAGAGCCTTTCTTTCCCTTCTTCTGTGAAACTGGTATTATGGTATTTTGACTATCAAAACAATGATTAAGCAGCTTTGGCACACTTTATGTTTGGGCTAAATGTGATTTTACTAATGCGCCATCTCATTTCTCCCTCCCCCAACACTCGTATTTTAATGATTTCTAATTAATATTGTAATATTTCTTGAATAATTCATGGTTTTAAACAAGAAAGGCTGGCATAAATTTATGTCAATCTGTTTGTGTACTGCAGAACTGTGTATAACAAACAAACATAGTCTGCTTCCCTTGGAGACTAGGGGAAGGGAACCACAGGAAAGAAGTACTTCAGTCAGGGACTCTGCATCCCATTCCTCCCCAGAAGTCATAGACAGACCCTATTGTCTTTGCTCTCAGCCCCTTATCATTTAATCTTTTCTTTTGATCAGTAGTGCCTCATTTTTAACCCATCACCAACTGTTCCCCACTCACTGACAGCCTTCTCCTCACTTTCTACTATTCCCTGAACTCCACATCTGTTTGCCTTTGCTCCCATCACAAACTTGCCTTTTTGCTTCTCTACACATTGCTCAGGAAGAAGTACAAAGTATAATCTAAAAGTATAGTCAGGGCCAGTGGATACTTGATGATGGGAATATTCAATTAGTTGACAAGTTTTAAATGAGCATCTTCTGCCATCTTGGACCCATACAAAGATAGAGGGTGCCAAAAGAATCAGTTACTAGATAGTCTTGGCCAAGTCCTCTTCTTTACCAGGATTTTTGGAAGATACATCTTGGTCTCTCTAGAAAGCTAGGTGGGGATTTATTTCACGGGAGCTTTTATAAAAGAAAAAAAATGTAGACATCATAATTTACAAAGTAGGACTTTAGGCACAAAGTATTCCTATTTCCAATCCTACCATCTGTGACTCCATTCTTCCAATGATGACCCAAGTTATTCCCATCTTCCACCCTTACTCCCTTGCAGGTAAATTTTTTTTTTAGTTTAATTCCTGTAGTTTAGGACCCATATGTATGTATGTTGACTCAAGTGATTTGGATTATGGATGCCTTACCTTCACATCCAATCAATGTTGGCTTTTAAGCCCCCTCTGCTGACCCTTCACATTGCTCAGTCCATACTCATCCTGAGGTAGAAATCCAGGGGTAGGTTTTTAAAATTAAAATTAATTTCTTTCAAGAGAAAATGTAATAGGGAATCAATGAAAGTGTTAGAATTAAAAACTTGGCTTTGTCATGACCCTACCCTCCTCCTCATAACTCACATAGTAGTGGTCTTCCTTTACTTGGTTCAGGACGAAGTTCATGTTCATTCACTTCAACACTGAATGATTCAGAGACACTGAATGACCCCAAAGCAGGGACTGGCTTTTAGATAGCCCAGGTTTAGGGAGCTAACTGTTTTAGAGAGCAGTTTCCATGTGACTTTCATTTCCCTCTTCCTTGGGGCTACAGAGAAGACTTTCCTATCTATCATCTCTGCTTACATTATGGCACTACTAATGCTGTGCTGACCCTGATGCTGGGGCCATTAATGTGTGTCACTGTTAATTAGCAGCCAATGGTATACTCCAGCCAGCGACATGGTTCACTGAGATGGATGTGGTTGTTTTGATTGCATCGCTATTGCTTGCCTAACTATCATTTGTACTAATGATTTCCAAGTAGGTAGCAAAAGGGTAGGAGGGAAACAACTTAATTTGATTCCCCCCCCCCACACACACACCACACACTCACACACACACCATTTCTAAGAGCAATTTTAGCAGTGAAAACTCTCTGTGAGGCATTAGCTCCTGAATTTGTTCCAGTATTGGAAAAGACAGATTGTTTTTAATGCACTGAATTGAGGCAGGAAGTGTTGGTGATTATGTTGGAAGTAAAATCTCTGCAGAATGGAGGGAACATACCTGGGATGGCCAGTCAGCAGCCTCGGTAGACACCAGTTACCCTGCAGTCAGAGGCTTTCCCATGGCTGTGGCTCATCCTTGTGACACAGAAAAGTAGAAAGTGAGATTGAAAATCAGTACAAAGTCATAAGAGGATGCTGCTGGAAAAAAATGGAGAAATGTGGCTTGTTTGCCCATAGGGCCTGGGAGGGCAGGATGGAATGCAAGAGGAAATGATTAAATCTGCATGATTTGAGCCTCTGAATAACTTTGGGAGTTTTAGAATGTTCATTTTCCTTCTTGTTGGCTGAAAGTTCCCTTGGCTCTTGGTTATAATGTTGTGGCATCTTACAGTACCATTGTCACATTCTCCAAGCCCTAGAGCTTGTATTAAGCATGGACATCTGCCTAGAACTGGAAGGGAAGCACAACCTAATGTCTCTAAGTATAGTTACACTCTGACACGAATGGGCAATGTACGTGTCTCTACAAAGACATGTCCTATTTTTTGCCATGTGTTCAAGATTCTTTCAATTTTTTTCTCTGTTCTCAAACTTCATCCTGTCACTACTCTCACTCCCAGCATTTAGCTCTCTGAGAGGAAAGTGCTCACACTTTATTCTTATTTACTTAGAAACATCCCAGTTTGCACCCAGATTCCATCTGTTTTACAATGTTGCTGTCTCTAGGGTTGAGGAATCGTTCTTATTTCTTCCTTTTCAGCCTTTCCTAATTCCATAACATGTTTCTTTCAATTGAAAAGAAAAGTTTAATTTTAATTCTCAGTTGCCTTGAGGCAAAAGTGATATTCCCCCCTCCCTTCATATGAATACTTTTTTGAAATAATCTGCAATGACTATCATGACTTCTGAAAATCATTCCTTCAAATGATTGTGTTTCAACCTATGTCTCTAAGACCTGTTTCAGCTGCCCAGCGAGACCACAATCTGCAAAGCCAAACATTGCTGGGATTTTACGATCTCCTTTTCCCTGGCTCCTTTGTAAAATTTGAGGCAGCACTGGGATTAAAATGTCAATGCATGCCAGTCTCCTTAGTATGGTGTTTTTACATGTCAAAAAGCCGCCCTCAGCCTAATTTGTGAAATATCTTTTTTGGCATGGGGGAGGGGGAGGGGGTTCTGGAAGTACTCAGGGCTTACTCCTGGCTCTGTGCTCAGGGGTCACTCCTGATGGTGCTTGAAGGACCATACTTAGTGTTGGGGTGGAACTAGGGTCTGTCACTTGCAAGGCAAGTGCTAAATCTCCATATGATCTCTCATTCTAACTACTTTCCTGCTCAGAATTCTAGAATTCTCCCTAGTTTCTTACAAGATATAAAGCTGTTAGCTCCTCTGCCCTCTTCATTTTCACACTGCCTACATTTCTTTCTTCATTGCATCATATATATATATATATATATATATATATATATATATAAAATTTACTTCCCTGCAGATCTAAGCAATGCCCTTTCCTTCATCAATATTCTACTGCATGTTGGAGCTTCTATCTCCATGTCCCTTTGTTCATCATCTCCTATTCTTTTATAGCCCAAGTAAAAATCTTCTCATGAAAGTAGAAAGTTCTTCTTGTAATTATTCTTTTCCAGTTCTGGAATTATTGTTTTAATATTAGTTTTTGTTTTATGCACCTTGAAATCGAAGCCTCTTGAATGGATGAATTATCTGGTTGGGTTTTGATTTTTGGTCAGGATCTTGGACTACTCCCATTTGAGTGCACATGGTTTGCTTATGGTGGTGCTTGGGGGTCCATGTGGTGCTGGGGATGGAACCAGGGCCTTTTGTATGCAAAGTATGTGCTCCAGCCCATTGAGCTCTCTGGTCATGGCCATTTAAAAATTAATTGTAAATAATTATGACAGATTCTCACTGCGTCTGAGTGTAAATGATTAACAAACATTTATTAATGTGAAAATAATGTCCACCCTCCACACATTCAAGGTCATTCTGTGTTTTCTTCAGCCCTGCATACATATTTTAGAAAAATTCAAGAAAATTAATTACAATTCCCTAGATACATACAGCAAGCTGGATTGGCACTGTGTCCTTGGCATTGTAAAAGGAATGTTACTTGAGATAAAATGTTTGATCTTTCTAGTCTGAAGATAGGGCATAGAATGAGCTCAAGACTTTATGAATGTTCCCGAGAAGACCAGGGTTTCTTGAAGGCAAAAGGCAGGATGAGAAAATCTGGACCCGCCTTCCTTCTTTGTTTCAAAGAGCAGTTGTACATTCATCAAGCTCATATATTGTGCTCTATGTAAAAATTTCTTTAAACCAAAGATTCCACAGTTAAAATATAATTTTAAACCATTTCACAGGGTTATCTTTCATTTTCTTCTAGCTGGAAAAAAAAGTCTGTGTTTCTGTGAGCTGCATAGTAATAGTGGCCTGACAAAGCACATCTTCCAGCAGCATAATGAAAATGCATTACATAATCTTTCGATAAATACACAATTTTACACTTTCAACATAAGAGAGGGGGAAAGGATGGGGAGGAAAGCAAAGGACAAAAAAGAGGGGGTTAGGAGGTCAGTGGAAGGGAAGACAGAAAGAAGGAAAAGCGGAATTTCTTCAGCATAGAGCTCTTGCTTTTCCGCACAGGCATTGCTTCAGAGAGAGCCTGCCCCTCTGAGTGCAGGTGAATGAAAGCAAATCTGCTTTCCTTTCTGAGTATCAGCATCTCACACGCCAAGTAAAAGTATTCCAAGATCCATAATTTTCATGTAACACAGACCCAGAATGCAAACCAACATTTTCACTTAGTGTTTCATCAAAGAAACTGTGGCTCTAAATGATGTCCTGTGAACTGTGTTTTATGTGCAGTTTAAGAGGTATTCAATTTTCTGCCCAGAATTGAGCATAACATACAACTCCATTATATGGCACATCTTAATGCCTGGTGTTGTGTGATTTTCCAGTTATCATGAATCATCATGAATCTCTTCCATGCAGAAGCTGCTTTACATGTAAACCATAACAATATTTATTTGGTGTAGTTAGTGGTGGAGATAAACAATGTAGAATGTGCTGGAATCTGTGGAGGAGGTGTATAAGTACTGGGACCAAGTGAAAGCTGCAGACAGCATTCATAGTGTCAGCTTTGATTTACATCATCGCATTTAAATGCAAGAAGGAATGTTGACTCTAAAGAAAAATAAAATACATTAAAACAAAGCTCTTTGCATTTTTAGAGCCATAGACAAAACAAGCTCAAAATCTACATCTTGTTTAAATGTCCTTGGTAAAAAAAAATAGAAATTCTGCCTAATCATGGAATTGAGGAAAAAAGAAATAAATTCAGACACCAAAGGGCAGAAGACAAAATGCTAAATAATGATTTTATAATGTAGAAATATATTTTGCTCAAGAAGTACATTTTAAAATCCCATAAAAATGCTGTATAAAGTCCAATTGTCCTCAGACTTTGAAAAATAATATGGAGGATAGCTGGAATTTCAATTTGGGAAAGAGCCTGCTTTTTAGCAAAACAATTTTATAGAGTAAAAGTGTATTGGCTCCTTTCTAACGTTGCTATCATCCTCCAAGCAGCATATATGTGGTTGTCAGTTCCATTTAAGACACTTACCTATTAGCACTGCCCTTGGAAAACCCAGAATGGTTAAACAATAGCAAGTTTAAAATTTATTATTTTGCTTTGTAAAAAAAATGATGCCAACTGAGAAAGAGACTGGGTAGAAACTTTCATTAGAAGAGTTTATGTCTATTATTCTGAAGTCTTTGGGCTGTTAATGCGCTCCAAGCCATAAGTTAAATCAAAGGAAGAGCTTTGAGACGCAGCAAACTGATATATTTTCCACAATGCATAAATCCAATTTCTCTTGAAATCATTATAGTTCATTGGGAACTCTATTCCCCTCATTTCTGTAATTGGCAAAAGTCACATTTCAGAAACTTGCCCTTGCTTTGCTCAAATAAAGTGAATGTGACTTAACCAACTGATTTGGGAAGCAGAGAAAATATCATATGAGGCAGAGTCTGCACTTGTAGCTGGCACTCATGGGTGCAGTACACCTGGTTTCTTATAACGAGGGAGGTGAGTTGACTTCTCATGAGCAGATGCATGTTGTAAGGCATGTGTGATTGCTATTGGGAATTGAGGGTTGGAGCACATTGTCCTTTCCCCTAAGGTATTGCTTTCGCCTCACTCTATTTGGAGGATAATCTATCTTCCATTTCCTCAGATCTTTCACCTTTGCTTCTGTCAATAGTCTAACAAAGAACCAGTTCATTTTTTCCAGTGTCTGAAGCTATGGTATGGTATTTCTTCATTCCAGGGTGTGTGTGCATGCGTGCGTGCGTGCGTGTGTGTGTGTGTGTGTGTGTGTGTGTGTGTGTGTGTGTGTGCGCGCGCACGCGCCTCCCTGATTTCTCCACACTTGGGTTTCTTTTACCTTTTTTTCTTCTTCAAATTATCTGTAGAATGGTTTGGACTCTAAGGGAATACATGGTTTATTCTGTTCCTCATTTAATATGTATGTTTATATGTATGCTGGAAATTCCATTAACTCTTCTAGGATAAGGTCTCTTCTTTTTTTTCTGTAGCAAGGCAAAATGGATAATAGAGCATCACCTGAAACTTCAACCATCCCACTTCAACTTCTTTTAATTTTGATTTTACTGAGGTATCATTGGTTTCCAAGAGTATAAATGTTTGTTAAGTTTAAGGGGTACAATGTTACCACATGATGCCCAAGATCAAAGGGTCAATAGCCCCCTACCACAGCCTTTTAGCTTATTTCCACCTCACCTACCCTTGGTAAGTTCACTTTGGAAGCTAGAATCAAAGGTTTTATTTTTATTGGATATTTCCTCTTCCCTTCCTTTTGTATATACTACGTATATGATATTTTTCTTCCCCTAACTTATTTTGCTTAGCATGTTCAACTTCTTAGTCATCAATCTAATGGCAGATTTCTTCATTATCAGAGGACCTTCTTCATTAGAGGTCCCTTTTACTGCTATTCAGAGTTCTGGTAAGTTTCTTCAAAGTAATTATAAGCAGCATGGATTTACATTTGGTTGCAAGCTTATTTGAGTAATGTCTGCCTTTTTCTGCACCATGAAGTCAGAAACCGTGGCTGCTTTGTTTGCCATTTTAATCTATTCTACACCACAGTCTGGTACATGTGTAAAATAAAATAAAGTGAAAATAGTAAATTAGAATACTTATGTCTGTTATCTTTCAGATTATCTATAAATTATAGGGCATTTGCAAACAAATATCAGTGAGTAGTTAATCTTTTAGATATTTTCAGTGTTGAAATACAGAAAAATAGATTTACAGATTTCTATTTAAATTTTCAGACAATTTAGAGTATATAAATAAAGGATGAATGCTCTGTATTTTCCCTTGATGGTAGAGTTATGAAACCATGAAATGTAATTAAATTTTTAAATATTTTATAAAATTCTAAAAATATATTTGAAAATGGATACAGAATAGTAATGTAATTCTAATTTTATGATATCATAGATATAATAAAAATGAAAAAAATGAGTATTTTAGTGTTTCAACTTTTCTCTGATTTTGGAAAAAAACTTTCATCTTGCTGGTTTCAGCATAGGCCCTGGGTCCCCACAGGAATTCATAGCATGGAGGATCACTGTTGGGAATCTGCTGGTAATGCAGGTATTTTTCCTTCACTAAATCTTGGGTGATGAGCTTCCTGGGCTCCCCATAGATGAAATCTTTCTCCCCAGGATGGACTCCTATCATACCCAGCACTTCCCAGATCTTCTTCTCAGGGGCACGGTTACTCTCCATAAAGATATTAGAATCAAGAGGCCGGTCTTGGGCATGTGCTGGTCACCACTCAATTCTCCATCATAGGTTAGGTCTAGTATTCTGATGAGTTCATATACGTGCTTGGTGGGATTCTCTGGCAGAGTCTCCTGACCCCGCGCCTGGCTGTCCTTGCCGGGGCCCCTTGGAGGGGAGCGGGTTGAGTTTCCCTCCCCGCCCCAACCAGGGCTCCAGCAGCTGAAGACCTCCAGAACCAGTCACCACCATGCTGAGACCACTTTCCACATGCATGAAGGTACTGGCAGAGGAACAAAGGCATGCGGATCCTGGGGCTGAGATCTCCAAGCCTGCTCGGATCGGGGCTGAGCATCCTCCATCCAGATCCTCCAAATTCCAGTAGGCAGGGGTCACACCCACCAACTGGCCCCTGGCGCCATGTAATCCCATCAACGCCCAAGACTCAGAGACTATAAAACCCAGCTCCCAGAAGTGCGTGGCTGCATTTGCGGCTGTGCGACATCTTATTATCTCATTCCTATTTTGGACAAACTGGCAGGCTACCGAATGTAACCTACCCACACAGCAGAGTCTGGAAAACTCCCCGTGGTGTACCCAATATGCCAAATACCAGTAACAATGATGGGTCTCATTCTCTTAACCCTGAAAAAGCCTTGAATATGGCACTTTTTAAAAAATCTCACGGCGAACACAGGGGATTGCCCTGCCACAGAGACAGGGGGGATGGGGGGATGGGGGTGGGAGGGATATTATCTATGGTGGTGGAAAATGGGCACTGGTGGAGGGATGGGTATCTGATCATTGTATAATTGAAACCAAAGCACAAAAAATTGTAAATCTACAACTTAAAAAAAAATAAAATAAAATAAAATAAAGGGGGGAAAAAAAAAATCTCACGGCTAGGAAGAAGGAGAAGTTACTGGGGCCTGCTTGAGGCAATCGACGAACAACAGGAAGGTCATGATCGTGATCGAACTTTTCTCTGGAATTATGAATAACTTCATTATTTGTCTTTTATATTTTATAGACTTTTAGCCAACAAATTCATTTAGAATATAAAACAGTTTATGGAAAAAGTACAGGAAATAGTTTCTCTATACCTATGTGTCTGTAATATGATATACTACATTTATAAATGGGAAACATTTTATAGGAAGAATGAAAGTTAGAGGTGAATGAAAATAAACTTCGAAAAACATTTTCTGTTCTGTTAAATCTTTTAAATCTAGAGTTATTATTTTGAGTAATCTATACAAATAATTTGATTTGTTTTGTGAATTTAGCTTCTGTTTTTCTATGTCAAATAGACTTTAGTTTCTAGAGTAATTTTTAGGTATACACACAAACAAACTGGAATAGAGTTCTCATATTCCCTATCTTAGCATAAGAATAGCTTCTTCCCCACTACCATTGTTCAAACGAGCATTGTTGTTATGAATCAATGAATACACCATCAGTCTATTTTTAAATTAAGAAAGCATTTTTAATTTTCTGTGTGTAGTTTTATAAGAATAAATTCTTGAAAATGAAAGTATCTCATTATGGCTCACTAGTGACCCAATTCCCAAGCACAAAAATTTGTAAGTCTACAACTGTACCTCATGGTGTCTCACTATTAAAAATTTTTTTAAAAATGAAAAAAAATGATTTAAGGTAAAGAATCTATGTTGGAACCCCTCATTATATTTAGTTTTCCATAATGGAGTTAGGTCATGTCTGAAAAAAGTTATGAAAATAGGAAAAATATGGTAGGGTGTGATGTTCAGTACATTGCTTTCACTCAGGAGAAATAGCAACTTCATGTGCAAAGCTGTTTTTGCGAATGCTAAATTTTAAGGGAGATTTTAACAAACTAGAACATGCTATTGGGACAATATAATTGTATAGTGCCATGGAAATATTTTGGGGAAAATGGTTTTAAAAGTTAGTGCTGGGTAGTTGGTGTATAATCTTAATTTTTCTTTTTTATTGAATCACCGTTTGAGATAGCCAATTAAAAAAGATGTTTATCATTGGGTTTCAGTCATAAAATGTTCCAATACCCATCCCTCCACCAGTGTAATTATTTGATAATGTCTCTCAGATCATTTTAGTGGTCTGGGATCACACAGACGCCAGAGGACCAAAAGACAGAAGTAATTCTCTCCCTCCCTCCCTCCCTCCCTCTCTCCCTCCTTCTCTCTCACTTTCTCTCTCTTTTTCTCTCTCTTTCCATTTCGATATTGTATTTTGCAATACAGACACTGAAAGATCATCATGTATATCTCTTTACCTACTTTCAATACTCAGTTCTTATCCAGCATGATCACTTTCAACTATTATTGTCATACTGGCAGGTGTATAATCTCTACCTATTGAAACTTTTGATAATATGAAAGGATTAGTCCTTTTCTATGATATTCAGAGTAAGCTACAACCCCTTATAGCTAAAGTGAGTCATAACCTTTGTCTGAGTTTATAAGAGAGGACTCAGCACAGTACAGTTGCCCTGCTGGTGCTCACCCAAAGTCTGGGAAACACCTGCCACTGAGTTTGTTGATGAGACACTGGGTCTTATGGCCCTTGGTACTGAGCAAAATGCAACCCTCGACATTATATACCTTCGAAGGTATTCACTGAACGTGCTAATGCTCAGCTCATACACATCTGTAAAATGGGAAGTACCATGCATGTGAGATGGTTCTGTGAAGATACAATAAGATAATGTATAGAAAGTTGAGAGTATGGCTTTAAAGGTGTCTGGGGCTAAGTAAATGCTGGCTATTAAAATGGATATACAGCTGTACTTTTCCCCTTGATACATACTTTGACTATGAAGTACATACAAATCAAGATATTCTTTTCTCCTCCTATGAAACTTTGATTCAGTCCCTCACATTATATAGCAAATTGACTGTACACACCCAGACACTGGGAGGAATTCTTCATTTAAATGTTGAATTCTGGGGTCTGTAAAAATAACACAGGAGTTACCTATATTCAATGCACAATACCACATATAGTTCCCTGTGCATAGAGACAGAATTAAGCCCTGAGAACAGTTGGACATAGACTTAAAAAAACAAAAACAAAGTTCAATTCTGTATTCTGAATGCTCAGTATTCCAACTCTGGCCAAAATGAGTGTCATGAATTTTTCCAAGTTCTGTTTAATAGTCCTTGTTCTGTGAAAAGAGGCTTGCAGTTTAGGCTGTGGCTATTTGATTATAGTTTGGTTAATGGACTACGGAAGGAAGCCCATTTCTTTATAAACTTGCTTCATGTCTCTTTTTTAGAAATCTTACAGAACAGGTGTTTATGTTATCAATCAAAAAATATAGAAATAGACTAGATTCCTGGGTCATCATCTGGAGAAAAATCACCCCAGAAAAGAGCCACTTGACACACATCAGACTGTGACTTGAACAATAAATTATTTTTCTTATAGGAAACCTCTGAGAATGCAGTTTTAGTTATTTTTAAATCATAGAATAACCAATTTTGTCTTTATTATACATAAATTATCACCCCCCCAAATACCTTTGTTTGGATAAAATAAAATCATAAAACATGATATGATGCACTGATTTCACTTTTGAAGGTAAATAGTGCTGCCATGAGTTAATCATGTTTATAATTTATCTATCTAGTTCCTAATCATGTATCACTATATTTTCAATCTCTGGCTATTAAAGTTAAAAACTAAAAATACTGCTGAATAGAATTTATCAAATTTTTACTATGTGTTAGGTACCAAACTACAGTATATTCATTAGCTTGATTACTCCTCACAGCAATTTTGTAATAAAGAAGCAGTTATTTTCCCTTGATTATAAAGAAATTTACAATTAATAGGCCTAACTGCCATGGTATTGAATGCACAACGGATTATGTAGAAGCTGGGTTTTCCTAACTCTATATTGTCCAGGGAGAAGTAAGAAATATTCTAATAGAAAGTATTGATGAACTTAAGTTGCAAATTTACCTAGTTAGTTGAAAAATAGCATAACTCACTGAGACTTATTAATATGCCATAGATACATTTTAAATTGTAGAAAAAGAAGTCACATGCACCAATGAGTAACAGATTAATACAAGCATGTCTATATTTCTTGCCAGATCACAAATAATTGAAAAGTTTGGGGTACCGAAATAACACATAGGAGTTAGAGGAGCATGAATTTAGCTGTCATACTGACCTTTGTTTAGAGCTATTATACAATATAGTGGCCACTACTACCTCTGTGCACTGAGCACTTGAGAGGGTGTCTAGTTCAGAGATGTACATGGTATAAAATACACATTTGTGTATAATTACATATTTGAGGATTTAATACAAAAACTATGAAGTGTCTCAATATATTTTTATTTTTTAATATTACTTGAAATTTTATTTTGGTTTCTCCTGGATTTACAATAGTATTCATGAGTGTTTCCATACCTACAACATTTCAATACCACACAAATCCTCCATCGGAGTTTTGAAAGTTTAATGCTATTTTAGATATATTTGGTTTTATAATATATACATAACTAGTTTTATGTATTAATGTTTTGTTTGTTCTGTGCCACACATGGTGATGCTCACAAAGCCTTTGCTCCTGGCTCTGTACTTGGGAATTACTCCTGGCAGTCTCAGGGGACTATATGGGGTGTTGAGGACTTAACCTGGGTTGGTTATGTGCAAGACAAACCCCCACTGTACTATCCTTATGGTCCCTACATATTAATTTTTTATCCCTTAAATATGGCCAGTAGAAAATTTAAGATTATACTTGTGGCTTACATTATATTTCTTTTTGTGTGCATGTGTGGGAGGGGGTATCCAGCTGTACTCAGGGATTCCTCTTAGTTCTGTGCTCAGGGATCACTCCTGCAAGGGCTCAGAGTCTTATGTGATGTCAGGGATTGAACCTGGTTCAGCCTTAGGATAGGTGAGGTCTTATCCCTATGCTATCTTTCCAGATTCGCATTATATATCTGTTGGACAATCCTAAGCTAGAATTGAGCAAGACAAAGTCAAACCAGAGAAATGCTGTGCCACAGTGTTCATATTCTAATGCAAGTGGTACTTTGAGTTAGCTTTGGAGGTTTTTGGAAAACCTCATTGATATTTTGTCTATTCTTGAATACCTTTTCTAGCTTCCAGTCATATTAATTATCTAAGGTATTCGTTATGGTGCATTTGCTTATATTGAGATATCTCATCAACCCTCAAAATAGTTATGGCCAGCCCAGCACATCTTAAGTGTACAGAAGTCATGGGGGTAGGGATTGTTAAATGCAGAGTTTGAATTATCAGATATGGGAAAGGGCTAGATCTGATGTCAAGGTTTTTGGTCTGGAATCATACGGATAAACAAAATGCCAGAACACATTAGACTCACCAGGTATCATTTGGTAACAGAAACGTTAAGTGATTGTCATATACTGTCTATCCTTAATTAACTCTTCTTTCTCCTCTCAGATTGAGCTGTAACTGTAGAAGGTGAAATGAATAGGCCACAGCACAACTAATGTGCTCAGTACTACTGTTGCAAAGATTGATGGAGACTATTGTGTGATCAATTTGGTCATGACACTGGGTATCAGTCATAAGTATGACTGAAATGAATGGAATCACTTTACTCAATCTGGTTTGATTTCACTGTGTAAACTTAGCTGATCCTGAAGGTTGGGGTCAAAAAAGTCAGTACTACACCTAAGTCTACTAACCTTCCTGAGATAATTTATTAATGAGACTTAAGTATATTCATTTATAATAGTTTTATAAAGGACAATCAATCAACTTGCCTACCTTACTCATGTTCTCAGAGGATATGCTTGCTTACTTTCTGTTGAAGTTAGAAATTGTCACAATTTATTATTTATAAAATGAAACTGTCATAAGGAAATTACGTTAATTCTCAATTCTCTAATGAAATAAGCTCAAAAATGATTTTAAAGGTGAATTAAGGAAAATTATTGAAGTAGTTATAGTATTTATGAAAAATTTATAATTTGCCCAAATGGCTACTTTTTAAAAAGCCCTTAATAGTTTCAGAACTTAAAATGTATTTTTATATCATCATTTTTACTTAATTATGTCTCACTTTATACTGATTTTGAAGACCATTGTAATGTGAATTTAGTGACATAGTCAATCATATCCAATCTAAGAAGTAATATTTACGAATTTGGGTGCCTTTTGAGGTTCTCTGAATGAAAACTTTAAATTCCTATGACCTTGAATCTCTGTCTCTCTCTCTTTTTTTGTCGCTCTAACATCAAATTGCTTTACTGTTGATTCTTTTCTTGTTATTCCTGCAGTGGCCTCCTTATTTGAATTCAGATCTGGTTCAAAACATTGGCTGCTACTTTGACCTACACTGACATTTCAAAGGCTGAAGAATAATTAGTGAAATAAAAACCTCATAATTACTTTCTAACACACACCCACACAAAGCCTTTTGTTGAGCTGGCAGAATGGATTGGGATTTTTGTTGTGTTGTATTTTGTTCTAAATGATTGAGCATGCAACTAAAGTGAAGTGACAGACATTTCTTGAATGCACAAAATGATCTGAAAGCTAAGATACTCAATGTTTCACCTAATAGTATTGAAGTCTTATTCAAGAATCAACTTCATCTAATACCTGATTTTAATGTTTAGCTCTATCAAAATAGGCTTTCTTGAAAAATAACTTTAAAATAGCATAGGATATTATATTAATAAGAATATGATATTTTTGTTGACTCTTAGCTAGAGCAGTAAATTATTCTTTCAGATATCAAAATCATAGTTAATGATTTTACACTGTTTTTTATAGCATGTTATATATGTTTGATATGTGCTTGATTGTATCAACTATCCTTTTAACATATCTTTTAATTAGGCTTAGGGGTGTGTGTGAATATGTGTGTGTATGTGTGTATTTAGAATTTGCTTGTCCTCACTTCTTTGGTCAAAAGAAGCAAAACTAGCCTACTTATCAATGTATGTTGTTTTGACCCATTATGAAAGATTTCTGATTGAGTTTTCATGGTCCACATATTAATAGAAAAATTTGTTATTTTTGTTGCTTTGGGTTCACACTTGGCAATGCACAGGGGCTATTCCTGACTCCATGGTTAGGAATCACTCTTAGAGGTGCTCAGAGGAGCATTTATGGTGTTGGAGTTCAACATTCAAAAATGTTGAGGGCAATCTGAGTCCAGGCAAGGCAAGTGCCTCCTGACTGCTTACAATCAATTCTGATGCTGATTTTTATGTGCACATGGTACTAGGAATTGAACTAGTTCTTCCATATACAAAATAAGTATTCTACCACTGACTACATTGCTGACTCAGAAAAGACACAATTTTAGATGCTGTGTAATCATGCCATAATAATACCCTCTACTACTTGCTTAGTTTTCCCTACTCTGATTCTTTGCTATATACATTTTATTTTTATAAGTTTTTACAATTTGTACATTTATAGAAACTTTATAATAATACCTAATATAACCGATGTGTTGGAAAAATGTGTTCTTTTGTAAACAAAATATGATCTATAAGGTGAACTTTTTTCTCTCATGGCTCCATTGTAACGATGACTGAGAACCCTAAGATGTATTTTCTTTTTTTTTTCTTTTATAAGTTACTTTACAACATTTGATTTCATTTAATGTTCAAACACCAGTGCCACAATCATTACACCTTCCCACCACCAAATTCGGGATGTTTCCATCCCAAGCCCCAATCCCTGTCCCAAAACACAAACGAAAGGATATATTTTGTATAGTCTGTTATTAAGAACTGATGAGCATGCTTACAAAAAAGTGTTCATCTCGAAAACGGTCCGCCTATTGTTCATCGATTTGGTCGAGCGGGCCCAGTAACGTTTCCATCAACTTGTTGTTACTGTGTTTGGCATATTGAATATATCGCGGGTAGCTTGCCAGGCTCTGCCGTGCGGGTGAGATACTCTCAGTAGCTTGCCGGGCTCTCCGAGAGGGGCGGAGGAATCCAACTCGGGTCGGCCATGTTGGCCGCTTGTAAGGCAAATGCCCTACCGCTGTGCTATCACTCCAGCCCCATCTCGAAAACAGTGTGAAGATTTTTCTGTTTTGACAGGAGCCATTAAGACATTCTATAGGATATCACAAGCATGTTGTTAAAGTTTGGGTTATGTGAGCTTTGATATTTGTGTCTGAAAATATGTATATATGCATATATACATATATATTTCCCTCTGTGATTTGCTGTCTACTCTCTAAACCCTATCAAATCTGGTATGGTAATTATGGAAAATGGGTTGGGAGTGTCTTATGATGTGTTGTGTGGCCACAAAAGCGGCCGTGTGGTCCAGGATTATGTTCACTCATATGTGAATCTCAGCCCTGAGCAAGTGGAAAGTGGCCTGAAATGTGGCAGCGGTTGGATTGTGGAGGTTTTTGGTTGCTAGGCTGAGTCCCATGGGGCAGGGAGAGCACTCACCCGCCCCCCTCTGGGGCTCCCTGCATGAAAACAAACTGCCATGGAGTCTGGTGGCATGGTTGTGGGGTTTCATTTTATGTTCCCTTCTGGGAGAAGCAATCATGAGTTCTGGAGGGTGGCTGATAAGGAGATTATCTGGCGCTGGCAGGAGGTGGCTTATGGTTGTGACCCCTGGGTCACTGGAGACTGGGGGAAACAGGCAGAGGATCCTCTACCAGGTCTCCTTGAGCCCAGAGTCCAAGTTTACAAAGTTCCACATTACCTGGGTTCTGTGGGACTTCATTTATGCGTGAGACTTGGCCCCAGCATGTGGAAAGTGGCCTGGAGCATGGCGGTGGTTGGGTTGTGGAGGTTGGATGACAGTACTGGGTCTTTTGGGGTGGGGAGGGCTATCACCCGCCCCCCTCTGGGGCACCTCTAGTGAAAACAGCCTGAAGCAGAATCCCAAGATGCATTTTCTATGTGCATAATATTTATTGATTTGGAAAATTAAGATTGAGAAGCTGAAACACTAACACATAAAATAGCATCAAAGAATATATTTATTGAATAATAATGTCTTCATAACAAAACATGTAGTGATAAGAGGGTCATTTTATGTTTGAAAATTTTGATAATGCTTAATTGGATTGAAAAATATCAGCAAGAAAATATTACAAGACATGGAGCCAATGGAATATTCTACCATGTGGCCTAATGAGAAAGAAAAAGACTCATCATTTCTTAGCATTATTATAAAATTAGTTTTATCCTTATGGACTCACTGAAATTATGCTGGGGAACATCAGGCATCCATCTGTGAAACAGCCCTTAAAGAACTCCTGGTCAGAAGATGAAACAGAGTGTAACTACAAAATGCTTTATTAAGATTGTTCAGAGATATTTAAAGCAGTGCTTAAAGCAGGGAAAAATGTGTTTCAATACTCTTTAAGGTTATGATTCACAGATCCTCTCATTAACCAATAAATTTCTGTCATTTAAGTGTTTACCTTTAGGAGGATTCCAGGAATAGCAAAGTAGGAAGCACTCATTTGTGGACACCATGTCTGCCTTATGGAAAGAAAGAATAGCTTCCTAGGAAGCCAACCGATTTTTAAGAGAATTATATTAAGACATACACTATCACCTTAAAAGAGATAGGTTGGGTCCAGGGTTGGTTCAGTGGCAAAGTGAATGACTTTCAAGTATGAGGCTAAAGAGTTCAATCCCCAGTGCCACCCGCATATACCAAGCAAGGTCCCAGAAGCTCTCCTGTTTGGGATTCCAGGTGTCCTGACCATATAGTATTGCACTCTCTGGCACACCACAGCCAGTCATATGTGAGAACCACAACCAGGTGATATTTGATGCACAAGGTACAAACACAAGTAAAATTGTATGAACTTGTGTAGTGTGAGCCCCACATTCTAATGAATAGACTAACATAAAAAACAGCAACAAAAAAGGAGAGGGGAACTTTTTTTTTTTTTAAATGGATACTGTCAACTGTTCATTGGTTTGCTCGAGCAGGCCCAGTAACATCTTCTTTGTGAGACTTGTTGTTACTGTTTTTGGTATACCGAATACGCCATGGGTAGCTTGCTAGGCTTTACCCTGTGGGCAAGATACTCTTGATAGTTTGCCCGGCTTTCTGAGAGGGGTGGAGGAACCAAATTCAGGTCGGCTGGGTTGGCTGCATGCAAGGCAAACCTTTAGATATTTTTTGTTTGTTTGTTTGTGCTAGGGCGTTTGCCTCGCACGCAGTCAACATGGCCAACATGACCGACCCGAGTTCGATTCCTCTGCCCCTCTCGGAGAGCCCGGCAAGCTACCGAGAGTATCTCACTCGCACGGCAGAGCCTGGCAAGCTCCCTGTGATGTATTCGATATGCCAAACACAGTAACAACAAAGTCTCCAATGGAGACATTACTGGGCCCGCTTGAGCAAATCGATGAACATTGGGAGGACAGTGACAGTGACAGTGTTTGTGAGCCAATATGATAATGCTCAGGAATTACTCCTGGCTTTTTACTCAGGAATCACTCCTGGAGGGTCTTTGAGAACCATATGGAATGCTGGGGATCAAACATGAGTCAGCTGCATGCAAGGCAAGCATCTCACCTGCTATATTATCTCTCCACTCTGGATCTCTTAACTGCTATAGGCAGGGAGCAGGCCAAGGAAGCATTTATAAAACAATGTCTGTTTATTATTAAAACATATGAGTCAGAGGAGGAATAAAGTCTAGAAAGTAGATCCAAGGGCTATATGGATCATCCTCAAAGACTACGGGTTCAACCTCAAACAGGGAACCATCAAAACCCTGCTTCAATAAGAATTCGTGGGCCTTTGGATTTAAATAATTTTTCAAAGAATCTTTCCACATGGTAATGACATGGCTCTTGTGTGAACAGTGGACATATGACAATAGTCAGTCCCAAATTTTCTTTTAATTATTATTGCATTTTAGTTACCTTTTACATTTTAGCTTTGTGTAGTTACTTTTCACATTTTAACATTAAACCATGTGACCAATAGGATGTAGGGGGAAACCAATATTTCTTTGTCTAGGTATAAAAGGAATTTAAGATCAACGTTGGACTCTTAATTTCTCAACCAGCTGAAGCCAGTGTCTTTGTCAAGAAAAATTGACATTTTGGACAATAGTGAGTTCTGCTAATCCTTTGAGTAATTCTGTGATCTGCAGAATGGATGGGTCAGTTTAAGCCCACACTTGTCTGCGGCTCAGAAGACACTCTGAGCCAGATTCCAGATTCTAAAATATTATGATTGTCACTACAACACATTAAATTTTGTGTGATTTGTAACTGTTAATAAAATAGGTTTTATTTATAAATAAACCTGAACATCTTCTGATAAGACAGTACATGGGGGATATGGTGCTTCCAGGAGGTCAATCTATACCTGTGAGGCGAGTGCATCAGCAGCCTGATGGTGCCTTCAGACTTCTAGATACCCAAAAATTGCTGCTGTGCCTTTGGCCAGACCCCAAAAACTTGGGGAAAAGTTTACCAAGAAAGTAAACGGCCAAAAGTTAGGTATGTTATCTCATTGTGGTTTTGATCTGCATCTCCCTGATGATTAATGAGGTGGAACATTTTCTCATGTGCCTTTTAGCCATTTGGATTTCTTCTTTGAGAAAGTTTCTATTCATTTCATCTCCCCAGTTTTTGATAGAGTTAGATGTCTTCTTCTTGTGGAGTTCAACCAGTACTTTGTATATCCTTGATATCAACGCCTTGTCAGATGTGTATTTGGCGAATATCCCTTCCCATTCTGTAAACTGTCTTTGTATTTTGGTCACTGTTTCTTTTGAGGTGCACAAGCTTCTTAGTTTAAGATAGTCACATTTATCTATCTCTGTTTTCACTTGCTTGGCCAGCGGCATGACATCTTTGAAGATACCATTAGCTTCAATGTCATGGAGGGTTTTGCCAACTTTTTCCTTAATGTACCTTATAGATTCTGGTCTGATGTTGAGGTCTTTAATCCACTTTGATCTTACTTTTGCACATGGAGTTAGGCAGAGATCTGGGCCCAGTATTTTGCATGTAGCTGTCCAATTTTGCCAGCACAATTTCTTAAAGAGACTTTACCAGAGACTGGCCCACATCCACAAGAACAAAAACAACTGGTGCTTGTGCGGATGCGGCGAGAAAGGGACCCTCCTTTACTGCTGGTGGGAATGCAGGCTGGTCCAACCCTTTTGGAAAACAGTATGGACGATTCTCAAAAAATTAGAAATTGAGCTCCCATTTGACCCAGCAATACCACTCCTGGGAATATATCCCAGAGAGGCAAAAACGTATATTCTAAGTGACATTTGCAATTGTTTGTTCATTGCAGCACTCTATACAATAGCCAGAATCTGGAAAAAACCTGAGTGCCAGGAAAAGATGACTGGTTAAAGAAACTTTGGTACATTTACACGATGGAGTGCTATGTAGCTGTTAGAAAAGACGAAGTCATGAAATTTACATACAAGTGGTACTACATGGAAAGTATCATGTTAAGCGAAATGAGTCAGAAAGAGCGGGATAGACATAGAAAAATTGCATTCATCTGGGGAACATAAAGTAACAACCAGGGGGAAAAGGGTGCTGTCCCTTCCCCTGCTCCCCCTAGGTGGCTCGGTGGCCAACATCCTCCAGAGACCATTGGACAGTCAAGTTTGGGCCCTCAGTGATGAATCACGTGGGGCCTCACGGTATGGGGGTGTAGCTGGCCCTTTCCTCCCCACCTCAGCAAGACCCTGAGTCGCTGCCCACGAATGGCCTTTCTGGCTCCTGATCAAGCTGCTTAACGGCCATGATCCCAGAGACTCAGGAATAAATCTCGAAACCCAGCAGATTTTGGCAGAAATCCCTCCAGATTTAAGTGTTAAAATTTCGAAATTTCAAAATCGTGCGGCTACTACTGCAGCCATGCGACATCATATGTTATTCTCTTAACCAGCAATAGAAAACAAATTGTCTATGGTTGCCTTTTGTAAGTCTATTTTACCCCAACACTCAGCAAATCTGAGTGTTGGGGTAAATCCCAAATAATAATGGTAGGTCTGGTGTCAAAATATCGAATGTAATCAAAGTAGAGAGAAAGTAATGTGGAAATCGTCTACCCCACAGATAGGAGGAGGGTGTGGGATAGGGGTATACTGGGGGTTTTGGTGGTGGAGAATGGGTACTGGTGAAGGTACAGGTGTTTCATTGTATGAGCAAGACTTAAACCTGAAAGCTTTGTAACTGCTCTCATGGTGATTCAATAAATAAAATTATAAAAAATGAAAAAATATGTAAGGTGGAGTTCATGCCCAATTCAATCAGCTAATCAGTGGCTGAATAAATAGCAGTATGCCTACATAATAAAAAAAACGACAGTACATAGAGTAGGAATATTGATAAGAATCAGCATGGTTCATCTGAGAAGCATAGGACTTTGCAGGGAGTATCTTGTATTTTTTTTCTTCTCAAATAATCATGGCTTAAGTTGTAGTTCTACAAATTTATAAGTATGAGAATTCTGAAAAGACTTTTAAACTTTCTGTTGATTAGTAAATTTAATTCAAAAGACATTACTTATGTTACTTGATTTCAAAGACCCTTTCACATTTTAAAATACCAGATTTTTGTAAATATATTTCAATACATAAAAAAGTTAGAACATTGCTGGAATATTTTTACCCATAGGAGATTGAGTAGAATTTTCAATAACTTAAATGAACCACCATATTTTATGGCATATTTTATTTAAAAAATTTTTTAAAATGTAGGTGTACTGTTATTTATTCAGCCACTTATTAAGTTGACAGAAGCACGCATGAACTCCACTATGGCATCTGTTCAAGGTACCATTACTTGAAACATTCCAACCAGATTGAATATATGTGTAGGTTTACATTTCCCTCAGTTAGAAGTTAAAAATACAGCATGCCACCCAACTTATTTTTAATTTAAAATATAGTTCATCATTTCAATTTTGCATTTGCAATAACCTTGGATTTTGGTTATTATTGGTTTAAAATATATTACACGGAGGTATGGTGAGCCAGCAGGTCAATCTGTACCTGTGAGGTGAGTGCATCAGCAGCCTGATGGTACCATCAGACTTTCAGATACCCCCAAATTGCTGCTGTGCTTTTGACCAGACCTAAAAAACTTGGGGCAAAGTTTACCAAGAAAGTAAACAGCCAAAAGTTAGGTATGTGGGAGACACACCCACCAACCACCTCTGGCTCAGCTATATAATTGGAGGCATGGCTTCTCTGGTTCCTGATTGAACTGCTTAACGGCCATGATCCCAGAGACTCAGAAACGAATCTCAGAACCCAAAGGCTTTTGGCAGAAATGCGTCCTGTTCCTGCAGTAGGTTACTGGCGCTGGGCCACTCCAGGTGGGAATAGGTTTTGTGCCTTGGCCTGTTCCCCCTGGTGGCCCGGTGACCACCATTCTCCAGAGGCCACTGGACAGTCAGGCTTGGGCCTGCAGTAATGAGACACATGGGGCCTCACCAGATGGGGGTGGAACCGGCCCCTTCCTCCTGATCCAAGCGAGACACACTGCGTCGCCACCTACAAACGGCCTCTCTGGCTCCTGATCAAGCTGCTTAAGGGCCATGATCCCAGAGACTCAGAAACAGATCTCGAAACCTAGGGGCTTTTGGCAGAAATGCATCTGAACCACATACAAGGTGGCCACTGCCTCAGAGCTCATAGGAAAGCCCGGTATGAGCCGGCTGTGATGGGGCAACTGCAGTCTCATGGGAAGGGGGATGGTACCGGCTTGTCCTTCACACCCTACTGAGGTCATGAGTTGCCCCCCATGAGTGGCTCTCCGGCACAGCCATAACACCAGATGTACAGAAACCAATCTTGTAATTATCTGGCTCTTTGCAGAAATCCAAAATCGTGCGGCTGCCATAGTGGCCGTGCGATATTATATGATTCTCATAACCAGCTATTGAAAACAAAGTATTTCACAATGCCTTTTCAGCAATTCTGATTGTTTGGGGGGGTGGAATTCTAAACAATAATCGGTGCATCTTTTGTCAAGATAAAGAATGTAATCAATGTAGAGAAGAGTTAAGTAGAAATCATCTGCCTCACAGGCATTGGGAGGGATGGGAGGGGGGTATATTGGGGTTCTTGGTGGTGAAAGATGAGTACTGGTGAAGGGAAAGGCGTTTGATCATTGTATGATCAAGACTTAAACCTGAAAGCTTTGTAACTTTTCCCACAGTGATTCAATAAATAAATAAAAGAAGAAAAAATAAATAAAATTATGAAAAAAACATATTACAAAACAAGTGTAAATGTTATAGAGCAGCAAAGATATTGGTGATAAATGAAATAAGAATTTTTGATTGGAAGGATGTGTGGTTCATTCCAACATCAGAATATTAATATTTATAATCTGAATGGGAAGATTTATTTTATATTATTCATAGTGTTCATTATCGTGTTACATTTTACTCAATGATTGGTAAATTTTGAAGGTAATTTTGACATTAAAAAATTTCTGCCTTTATATAGCAAGGAAAGGTAATGAAGAGGAACTACTGTCTTTTCATATTAGGATCTCTTTAATTCAGTAATAAATATTCACCACAGAGCATGCTATCTTGAGATAAGGTCACTTTGGCCATCTATTCCATTAAAAATATGTTTATTTTACTTACAGGTGTCATCCCTTAGGACAGGCAATTGACGTTTCAGCTAGTGGTCTTTGTCAAGAAAATAAAACTTATTTTAATTGATGGAAGTTTCTAAATGACCCATCTCAAAAGGCATGCACTTTGGTGAATTTATCTATTATAAATTAGTCAGCTGAGAATGCAATTTGTGCTGCAGAAGCTGATCTGGTTATTTATGAATAGCATTATATTACTTGTCCTCATCTAATTAGAAAAAAAACTTTGAGGGACTTAAAAGATTCATGCAGACATTCAACAATATTTTTTATTTCTACTCTTTTTTCCCCCCTTTCCTTTTTTCCTAACTTCTCCATTACCACTTCATTAAATTTGAACCAATCCTTTTTCCTTTCAGGAAAAAAAATTATGAAGTTCTAGTAGGCACACATTTACCTTTTCCCCTTTTAGCTCTGTTTCTCTTTTTCTCCTTAACCCTGACTCCTGTAGTATCTTTTCCCTAGATGTTTTTCCTGGTCAGGCAAGCCGCTGACCCTGACCCAGTAACTCCAGGAAGGGCATAGGGTCATCATTTTATTTTATTTTATTATTATTTTTTTAAATTTATTTTTAATTAGTGAAACACCATGAGGTACAGTTGTAGATTTACAAATTTTTGTGCTTGGATTTCGGTCATACCATGATCAAATACCCATCCTTCCACCAGTGCCCATTTTCCACCACCAGGATAATATCCCTCCCTCCCCATCCCCCCATCCCCCCCTGCCACTGTGGCAGGGCATTCCCTTTTGTTCTCTCTCTCCTTTTGGGTGTTGTGATCAGTAAAAGAGGCATTGAGTGGCAAACATGTTCAGTCCAGTCTACTTTCAACCTGCATCTCCCCTCCTGGGAGAATCCTCCAAACACCCTCCATTTGGTGCTCCCTTCTCTATCTGAACTGTCCTTTCCCCTAGAATACCCGGCTGGCCTCTAAGCTATGGAGTAATCCTCCTGGTGTTGATCTCAGCTATTCTTGGGTATTAATCTCATATTTTGTTATTTTATATCCCCCAGATGAATGCAATATTTCTATGTCTATCCCTCTCATATAGATTATGTCTCAGCAGAACAATAGCACTGTAGCACTGTCCTACCATTGTTCATCGATTTACTTGAACGGGCACCAGTAGCGTCTCCACTGTGAGACTTGTTGTTACTGTTTTTGGCATATAGAATATGCCACAAGGAGCTTGCCAGGCTCTGCTGTGCAGACGGGATACTCTTGGTAGCTTGCCAGGCTCTCCTAGAGGGGCGGAAGAACCGAATATGGGTTGGCTGTGTGCAAGGTAAATGCCCTACCTGCTGTGCTATTGCTCCAGCCCATAAAAGAACAGAACATATGGATCTGTTCTGCTGTGTGCAGCAGAATAAGGAAAAGATAACCAGTTGCTATTCTGCAATCCTCAGATTACTGAGTATCGTTTAGTCTTTATAGTTTGCATCCCATTTTATTTTGAGGATATGGTAATCACTGTTATATCTTCTGTGCTACTCAAGATCAAACTGATAAGTTTATCAACTTGTTCTTGCTTGATAGCAATTGGTAGCAATATTTCAACATATTTGGACTGGTCAATGTATTAGTGCTAAATGGTACTTCTAGCTCTTTAAAGACACTAGAATAGTACTAGAGGGGTACCACAAATAGCTGTAGTTTTGCGTGTTGGATTCCAGGGTACAATATGCAGACCTGCATTGTCCCTTGAGTGCCAAAACTTAAGTAGCCCCTAAGCACCACTAGATATAATAAGAAAAGCCAAAAAATAAAGACACTCAAAATGAACTTTCTGTAGTCAGAGTGTTATAACTTAAGCCTCTGGTAATAACTTTCAAATTTATAATACTTTATTATTAGAGCATTCCTATCATACATAACATTTATTTTGTAACTAGAAAATTGTACCTCTCAATAATTTCACCTATTTTGCTGTCCCCTCTCTTTTCTACTCTTTCCATAATTTGCAGTCTTTTATGTCTCTATGGTTTTAGTTTTGCTTACTTATGAAATATAATAGCATTTGTCTCTTTCTGTCTGACTTATTTTAAAAATAGCAAGATTCTTTTTTGAGACTCTTGGTTCTTGTCAGTATTTCAATGAGTGCAGGATGGACATATATACATATATGTTTATGTCCTTATACATTTATATATGTATGTATATAATTTTCTTTTTCACTGGATAAATACTCAGAAGTAGAACTGATGGATCTATTCTGAACTCTCAAATAGCTACTCTGCTGTTTTTCCAGAATGGCTGCACCAAATTCAGCACTCTGATCCCAGTGTGCACCACTAGTAGCCCATATTTGAATTCAGTTTAATTAGTACAAATTGCTCTGCCAACATATTTTATCAATTTAACATGCCAACATGTTAAATTACTGAGAGTGCATGAGGGTTCCCTTCTCTTCACATCTGACACATTTCTTTTTGATGCTTACCGTTCTTACAGGAGTGAGGCAATACCTCCTTATGGTGATGCTGAACTTTAATCTTAAAGCAGCTGCTTATTAACTGAATAGATCACAAATATATAGTAGATATCTTAGCTTATCCTCCTCATCAGTCCAGAAGAAGTTGTTTGCCTCTTCGAAGTATTCTCCAACAGTACAGAATTCAGAAATCACTTCCTCCATACAGATGATGCTGTATTTACCAAGACTTTGAGCAATCAATGAATTACCTTTTAAGAAGAGCCTCTGCTTATGGATTTTGCCATAACCATGCTTGTAGATGAATTCATTTATTGTCTTCAGGTTTGGTTACCCCCAGGCCATATAGGGTTCCACAATGCTAAGTATGTTAATTGAAGACTTGCTGGGCTTTAAGAAAACTGCCATTGAAGATCTGGTGAAGACAGAGAAGTTGTAGCACCCTTAGGACCTGAGGACTAGCACTATTGGTTACCTCTGATCCTGATGACAAAAGATAATTTGGGTTCTGCAGGGCTGTCAAAGTTCCCAGTTTTTCTCACCATCCCTAGCCATCAATTCTTTGTCCTATTTATTTGCCTATATTCTTTGCTATAGTGCTTAGCTTTTTTATGGATCAGCTTCCTCCTTGACTTATGAAACATCTCTTGGACAAACTTTTTTCTCAGGCACTTAATAGTCAGCTCTGCAAAATTCTTTTGTTTTTCCTTCAGTGTATCTAGTACATCAGGAACCTTTTTTTCCTTTTTTTTTCTTGTCTCAGATTGCAGCAGGCTTAGCAGGAAACTTTTTCTTCTTTTCTGCCCCCTCCATGCTTCCAGATGAAATGTGACTGAATATTGTTTCTATGCCTCCAGTGTCTTTGGAAAAATGTCTATCCAGTTACTCACCATCCCTTGCTTTTGATGATGATGCAATGGTGATGGGGGGATGCCCAAATACTTGGTTGTCGTGCTTGCCCGAGGTCACACAATCCTCTGGTTGTTGCAATTTTCTGATGTTGCTGAGGTGCTCACACACATGCTCTTCAGGTTGTGATGCTTGCTTGAACATCTCCTTAGTCCTAGGGTTCAGAGACACTGGCAGGAGATGGGCTGGAAATCATGTGTGGTGCTGACATCACAGACAGCAGAGCTCTCAGGATCAAGCTTGGCATGAGGTGGGATCTAGAGTCAAATTTATGACCTCAACATGCAGAGTAGGTGCCTTGCTCATTCAACTATCTCTTGCTCTCCTACTCTTTTAAAATGTGATTATTTTAATAAGGCATATAAGTCCCTTCAACATCTTCAACATAAACCCTTTGTTAGAGATGAAATTCACAAATATCTTCTAGCATTAAGTGGATTACCTTTAATTTAAATTGCATTTCTTTTGCTAACAGAAATTTTTTTCTTTGATGTAGTCCATTTGTTTATTTTTGTTGTTGTTGTTCTTGTCCTTGGGGTCTAATTCAGAAAAATTGAAAGGTTAAGGAGCATATCAAATGTTTCCTTCTATTTTTTTTTATGATTCCAGGTTTTATAATCAAGTATTTTAATTCATTTTGAGTTTTCTATTTGTGTATAGTAAAGGACAATTGTATAGTTTCATTTCTTTTTAAAGATAGGGATCACAATCAGTAGTTCCCAAGAATCACCAGGGAAGAAGTCTTAGATCTCGCACATGTAAGGTATATGTTCTACCATTGAGCTTCTTTATATTTGATTTTTGTTGTCCTTTAGTATTAGGTTAATATTATAAATTAGCAGGTAGGGCATTTGCCTTAAATGTAGCCAACACGGGCAATTCCTCCACCTCTCTCGGAGAGCCCGGCAAGGTACCGAGAGTATCTTGCCCGCACGACAAAGCCTGGCAAGCTACCCGTGATGTATTTGATATGCCAAACACAGTAACAATAAGTCTCACAATGGAGATGTTACTGGGCCTCCTCGAACAAATTGATGAACAACAGGAGGACAGTGTTACAGTACTACAGGGATGCTCTTCTTGCACCTCAAGCATGAGTTTCTGTTCATTCAGTTCATTCAGATCCAATTTGATCTAATTTTTAGGTCTTCATTTTGACCTGTTATATAATTCTATAAATAATCACCATCTAGTTATTATTATTATTATTATTATTATTGCTTTTCTTGGTCACACCCAGCAATGCACAGGGGTTACTCCTGACTTATGCACTCAGGAATTACTGCTGGCAGTGCTCAGGGGACCATATGGGTTGCTGGGAATCGAACCTGGGTCAGCTGTGTACAAGGCAAATGCCCTACTCACTGTGCTATTGCTCCAATCCCATCATCTATTTATTATCTCTTGATCACTTGATATCCCATTACTCATTGATTTGCTCGAGCGGGTGCCAGTAACGTTTCCATTCATCCCTGTTGTGTGCTAGCGTAGCCCAATGGCATCTGTTTGTTCTAGGAACATGAAGAGCCTCAAATCGATCGTTCAGGGTTTTCACGAAGAACTCTGACTATCTTGTAGGTGGGCATCCATGCAATCTTTTGACGTCCCGTGGAATCCAGTTGGTAATGACTCTAGTTCAGCAGTCGTCTCCAAATCTCATTACGTGTCCAGCCCATCTGATTTTCGATGCCTTCGCAAATGAGACAGTGTGCTTGATTCTTGATTGTTGGCCGAGATCGGAACTCCAGATTCTTTCTCTCATTTGAGTGAAGTGTGATACTCCAAGCATAGCTCTTTCGATTCCTCTTTGAGAGACCCGAATAGTGTTCTCATCCTATTTTCATAGGGCCCAAGTCTCTGAGGCGTATGTTAATGAAGGAAGAACAGTGGAATCTAAGAGATGTGCTTGGAGCTGGAGGTTCTTTGTCCTCTTAGCTATTTCTTCAACGGTCTTGAAGGCATTCCAAGCTACTATCTTCCTCCTGCGCAACTCAGGTGCCAGGTCATTCATCATGTTGACTTCTTGACCTAGGTACACATAATTGTTGCATTCGGAGATGGTCGTTCCATTGAGAATGAACGTAATACCACTATGTATAAGTATCTACCATATAATAAGATAGATTGGTGTATATAGAATAATCTAGATAGTTACATATAAAAAATCTAGATAGATTCTTATATATAGTGGTATAATATAATTATTATAAAAAGTAACTGATTATTTATACATTTATATAAGAGGAATTGACTAGATTCTTATATACAGTATATAATGTATACATATGTGTATATATAGGTAAATCATGCATTATATGTATACATATATGCATGTAGTATGTGTTTATTATATGTATATACTGTGTAAAAGCAGAATATTAATGACATTTATGTCTAACTTAGAAGATTCTAGATCCTGCCAGTTTCTCTCCCAACTGGCTGTAATAAGAGAAAATAAGAGATTTAAAATTAATCTGAAGTGATACTCAGTGCATGGTTGCATCTTCCAGAACTATGAAATCTGAGAATATTTTTTTAAGTTTGGAAACTCCTTGTGAAAAAGAAAGCCAGAGTCTTTCTTTGCTTCTCATTCTTAGAATTATTAAATACACTAATTCTGATCCATGTATGTAATTAAAAATATAATATTGGCAGTATTCATGGACAGAGTTTAGTTGTTGAATTCTCAAATACTGCATGGGCTTATGTGCCAGTGGAATGCAAGGTGCTGGTAGGAAACTGAGAGACCAGTGAAAGGAAGTTGCTTCTCAGTCCAAATCACAAAATCACCCAATCACAGGACCAGAGATATCTGAGAAAGAACTGGGGCTGGTGTCACTATTTTGAAATTACTCTAGCATAGTAGGACAAATGCTAAATCCCAAGGAGGCCAGTATGCCAAAAGTTCTTAGAAGGACTGATCACAGAAATAAATTTGAAACAGATTCTCTCATTCTAATGAAGAGCAAAACAGTAGAACCAGCAGGGTCTCTGAATTGATAGTGTAGTGGTTCTTCACTTTATTGTATATGAGAATCCACTGAGTAGCTTGTGAATATCTTAATGTCAGACCTCATCACAAATCAGTTAATTTAGAATCTCTGTTGGTGGAAACCAAGCAGTGGCAGTTTTTTAATGCTCCTCACTTGATTGCAAAGTGCAGGCACATTTGAGAACAAGTTCTCTAGGATTCTTTATCAGATTTACTAAATCACATAGGAGGAACAAAGGGGAGGGGATGACTTACAGCATATCCTCATTTTATCCTCATCGAAGATCTCATGAATCAGAATATCTAGATTTGTGCTCCTACCCATCAAAAATCTGTTCAAAGAGTTGGAAGAACAGATTTGCAATTTGGAGATCACATTGTAAATACACTTAAAATTAACAGGTTTTCATGGGAGCCAACATTTTTTAATAAAAGGAGAAAGTAACAAATTCACTTTTTTTAATGGTTAATATAGCCTTATTAATCTTTCATATGGGTAATCTTTGAATTGACCCATATGAATGTTTTCTAAAATAATCACAAGAAATGCAGAGACAATAAGAAACCAAGACTGTTGGAGGTAGAACAATTCATGTTAAGGTTTTCAGTGTGGAGACATGATTTAAGATTTTCTTCTTCCAGATGTGGAATTGCAGCTGCCAATTTGTAGACAGTTGCTGGCCTGCAGAAGAGAAATAGTTTGAAAAACCACTATTCTATGTCACTACAACACCATTTTTACTTCCTTAAAAAAATTTTTGGGTGTCACCCAGTGGTACTCAGGCTTACTTCTGGCAGTGCTCAGGGGACCATATGGGTTGCCAAGGATCAAATTTGGGTTTGTTGTATGTAATGCAAAGCACCTTACTCACTTTACTATAGTTCCAGCCTCCACACTATTTACTTACGATGTAACAATGTAACACTGCCATCCCATTGTTCATTGATTAGCTGGAGCAGGCGCCAGTAAAGTCTATATTTGTCTCAGCCCTGAGATTTTAGCAGCCTCTTCTTACTCATCCTTCCCAATGGTATTGGAGGCTCTTTCAGGGTCAGAGGAATGAGGCCCATTATTGTTACTGTTTTTGGCATATCGAATATGTCACAGGTAGCTTGCCAAGCTCTGCCATGCTGGCAGGATACCCTTGGTAGCTTGCAGGGCTCTCCAAGACGATGATCACAGCGCCAGGCGCTCCAGGAAATACTGTGTCATGCTCTTTCAAGTGCTTTGCTTTATAGTCTCTGGATCTTGGCCATTGATGAGATTACATGGCACCGGGGCAGTTTACAGGTATGACTGCCAAGCTACTGGAAAATGGGGGAACTGAGTGGAAAAGGCCCAGTCCTGATTTGAGCAGACTTGGAGATCTCAGTCACGGGTCCTGTATACCTGGGTTCCTCTGCTGATTTCTTCATGTGTGAGGCTTATCCAAGGGTGTGGAGAGTGGCCTTAGCATGGCTATGGCTGGGTTTTGGAGGTTTTCAGCTGTCAGGGCTCTGTTTGGGATAGGGAGGGAAACTCAGCCCGCCTCCTTCCTAGGGGCCCCGGTGAAGACAGTCTTGCGCAGGAGGAGGGTATACTTATGCATGTACAGTGGGTGACTTCTAGATTGATTTCAATAAGGATAGAATGGTAATATACCATATGAGGTTAGATATGACCCTATTTCTAGTACATGGGAAAATTTGTGCAGTTTCAGTACCAGTATTGCTCATGATCAGGTTGGGATCTATAGGATTGTCTTTATATAACCCTTCTGTTAGCTAAGTGAACATCAGTGATACAGAGTGGTGGTTTAAATGCCAGTGAACTTATTGTGACATAAGATAGTTAAAATTAATTTTATCAATAGTAGCTATTTCTTGAAGAACTGCACTGTGCAAGCAATTATAAGAATTATCTAAGTATTGAGCTCACTTATTCCCAACAGAGATTTTTTATTATATCATTTTAAAGTTCAGGAAATTGATGCTGAGACATAGCATATTCTTACTTAAGATCATTCTGTATTGGTGAGAAGGAGAGTCTGTTCCAGATCTAGCTTATGTCAATTGGTGCTCAAACATTTTAAGAAAATGATTTTAATTGCTAGCATTTAGGATATTGCTAGCAGATAATAGGCAGACTCCTGTGAAAAAGTACCTGTGTATCTTTGTCTAAGTTCAAAGAAAGTGATTTTATCATTAACAGTCATATCATTAAATTGTTAAAATTTTATAATCTGGACCAACAATTTTTAAAAAATTTATTTAAGCACCATGATTTATAAAGTTATTCATAGTTGAGTTTTAGACATGGGATATTCTGGCACCAATCTCTCCATCAGTGTCCCTAGGTACCCAGACTCCCTCTCACCCCCTAACACTCCAGTCTGGCTCCTTGGCAGGAACATATTTTAGTTGTGGTTTGAACATATGTCTTTTCTATATCACTGATGTAGGTTCTTGGCCTTTGCCTGGTTACTTCCCTCCTGCCTTTTCTTACTCCTCTCTCATTTTCTTTTTCTCTGTCCTTCTCCTTACAGTCTAGAGTCATGAGTGATTTAGGAATAATACCCCCTTTACTTCATCACATTTCCTTGCCCAGTTATTCTCCATACTAAAGATAAATGAGATCATACTATGTTTGCCATCTTCCTTCTGTCTCATCTCATTTAACATATCTTTCAGTTCTATTCATGTTGCAGTACATTACATCATTCCTTAGAGCTACATTGTATTCCATTGTTTGTATAGCACATCTTAATGATCTATAATTGGACACCTAGGTTGACTTCATATCTTAGTTATTGTATTAAGCACTGCAATTAATAATGGTGTGCATATATCCTTTTGAATGGATTTTATTTTTGTCCTTGGGGGGTTGATACCCAGAAGTGGAATTGCTAGGTCATATTACAGCTCAGTTCTTAGGTTAGTGAGAAATTCTCTATCCTGAGGAACAACATTTTCTTTTCCTTCCTTCTTCTTTTTCTTTCTTTTTTTTGGGCAGGGTTTAAACCCACAGACTTATACCCACAAGGAAAATGCTCTACCACTGGAATAAGGGCTGATATTTTCTTACATCTTTCTGTTCTCACAGAGGATATAACATTGTAAATAGTAAGGTTTTGGTTTTCAAACTTTGGTGTATTTCAGAATTACCAGGATAGCTAATAATGAACATATGAACATATGTCTTTGAACAAAGTATTTGCTAATAAAAAGAGGGCCAGTGTTTTTGCATGTTATTAAAGCTCTTCATAACAGAGGTGACTCTACTACCTATCAATATTTAGCAGCCATTGTGGTATTAATCAATGAATCATGTATATATGCCATTAATTACAGAAGGCAAGACTGCAAGAAAATTAGTGGTAAATATTAGAGCTATATCCAGATGTGAATATATGTATGTATGTAAAACATTATAATTGTTTAAGTTGCACTCTAGAAAAAACAAGTTCTGACTACTGTTAATACATGGCCATGGTTAGATTATGGTGAATCCACTTGAGAAACACTATTACCCAACAGACCTTCATATACATTCAGAAATGATAGTACATAAAAAGCTTCTATAAGTCCTGAATTTTAAATGGAAGTGTTTTTAAAATTATTTTAAATTGAGGTAATGCAGGTTTATAAGAGTGAAAATGTTTATTTCCTTTAGGGGCACAAAATTAAGCAGAACCCACCAGAGTCCACTGGACATTCTGTGATCCCTGTCCCATTTAGTTACTTCAATTCTGTGGTTAGAGTTTAAGGGTTTATTAGACATTGTTCCTTTGCTCTTTCTTTATATACCACATGGGGGAGATGAGCCAGCATTTGTCATTCTCACTTATTTCACTTAGCATGACTTCCAGTTCCATTCATGTTGAAGAAAAAGGCAAAATTTCATTTTTTTCTAATATCTGAATAGTGTCCCATCAACACTCATTGGGTTCTTGGGTTGCTGCCATATCATCACTATTTAAGTATTGCAGTGAACACAGATGGGCATATATCCTTTCAAATTAGTGTTTTTGCGCTCTTTGCATAGATATATAGGAGTTTAATTTCTAGATAACATATTTAATTTTTATGAGATATATCCATATTATTTTCCATAGGCATTGAATAAATACATTATATGAGCATTCCATTTTCTCCATACCCCAAAAGCACTTGTTGTGGTGTTTTTTAATATGCTATTCTCCTGGTTTGAGGTGGTAGCTCACTGCTTTGATTTTCACTTTCCTGATAATAAGTGATATTGAGTATATTTTTATGTGCCCGTATCTATAAGGCTCTTCTTCCTATTTATTTTATGGATTGGTCTGTTATTGAGTTTGTAAATTCTTTATATATTATGGGTATTAGCCATTTTTTAAATGTATAGTATAAAAATTAAAAACAACAGGCATGTTTAATTTTTAATAATCCATGTAAACTCATACACTTACTAATTCAAAGTTATGAGACATTATTTTTAATACCTCTATATTAATAGATTCTGTTACTAATTTGAGAATTACTATAACACAAAAATTAAATTATTAAATAATTTATTAAATTATTATTTTTACTATTAAATAATTTAAGCCATATAAAATAATATTTATGAAAATTCCTCTCTTCAAAAGCTGTAGTGATTTTTATCATATAGAAATGTAAAATTTAATGAATTTCTGAGATATTAGCAAACAGGATATATATAATGAAGGAACATATTAATGTAATAAAAAATACTTTAATGAGATGTGTAGTTGTAATATAGTGACAGGATGCATAAGATATAAGGGTAGTGAGATAGGTACCTTCCAAGATTTTAATGAGATTCATGAAGAGTTCTATGTAATAAGACATATATGTTAAAAAGCTGTAATGAGGTGAATACATGAGATGGTTTAATGAGCTGTCTCAGGAAGTATCCTGTACGATGGGCATCCTTCAGGGCTGAAATGAGATGAGTAAAAGGAAAAGTGTAATGAGCTGGTCAGATAAAGAAGAGGCAGTATAATTATATGCATAAAAGAAGGGAGAGTATATAAATTTTCAAAATATGTAAGATATAATAGAAAGTAGGTTTTAATGTAATAAGATGCAGAAATGAAATGACAATGAGATACAAAAATGGAATCGTGTAATGAGATATGTAAGGACTGTGTAATGAGATGTGCATGTTTAAGGGGTGTAATGAGATGCAAGATGGGAAAGGTGTAATGAGATGGGCACGTTAAATAATCTAATGAGGGCCATGAAGGAAATGATGTCATGTCACATGAAAATGGAAGAAAGTAATGAGATGTGCATTTTTAAGGATTGCAATAAAATGGATAAAAGAAACTTGGAGAAAGAGGGGAGGCATAAATAAAATTTTATAAAATAAGAACAAAAAGTAACAATAGGAGGTAAGAAAATTCACCTTCTATATATTTTGGACCTTAATAAACATTTTTGCTGTCTAACTGCACCCTCACACCTTCCGTGAGAATATAAAGATTCTTAGAACTCTCCTCAAGTACCCACAATGACAGGTATGTAAAAAGAAGCATTTAGATATTAATTGAATATTACAAAAGTTCAGAGAAGGAAAATTATTTGGGGTCAATATATTTTACACATCACACCTGAGTCAACTCTTTCCTCCAAACTTTCATAATTCTATGGTTAGCATTTCTTCATTGCTTTAATTTCTTCATTCTCTCCTCTGTACTATTCATTCTCAAAGTAACCTATCTTTTTTCCAGCTTAAAAGGAAAACCAACAAAACAAGAACGTTTGCAAATCTTTCCATGTATAACACACTTTGGTGAGAAATGAACACTAATGATCTTTCTGTTAGTGTGTTCTTCCTGGTCAAGGATAGGTATGACTCAGCTTTATTTTACCCACAAGATTGGAGGTGTTTACAAATAATTGAGTGAATGAATGACAAGGTAAAGATGCATACTCTGACATACTATTCATAAGTAAGTAAAGTAAAGGCCCTCCCGTTGATCATCGATTTGCTCGAGCGGGCCCAGTAACATCTCCATTGGAGACTTCGTTGTTACTGTGTCTGGCATATCGAATACATCACGGGGAGCTTGCCAGGCTCTGCCGTGCGGGCGAGATACTCTCGGTAGCTTGCCGGGCTCATGAGAATTAAAATATCAAAAGTTAGAAAAATATTCTTAAAATAGGTCAAGTTACATAACAATATTAAGTAGAAATTACCTGGTTGGTGAGTAGTTTTTCTTTATATAAAACTTGGAATTCTTCAGTGCGAAAGATTATGTTCACTTCTTGCTGAGGGGATTTGGTATCACTGTAAGAACCCTAATTCCTGTAGGAGTGTGTCCTTGTTTTTCTACTAGGTATCTGTTTGCTTCGTTTCATACTTCAATGTATTCAGGAACCCAAGAACTATTTTAATCAGTCCTGGAAAGAAATAACAGAGCAATTCATTACTGAGTTTATCAATCTGTGGAACTATTGTTTGAGATGTCATTTTATAGTATTTTAGAGTTTTCTTCATTGTTAGATGGCCACCAGATGATAACTAGCCCAATGAACAACAGTGATATATTTTAATATGCACTACACTGGGTTCCCCTGGAAGATAGACTGTGACAAGGGAATTGTGCTCAATTATTTACAAAGTTGATGCAGCTGTGAGATACTTGTTGCAGTAATTCCAGTCACAGAGACGTTCCCTCACAGATCATGCATATGATAAAATAATGGTTCAGTGCTCTGGAGACAACCACAGGCCACAATACACGGGGCATATACTTGTCAGATAGGTGAGACTATCTGATGGGATGTTAACTGTTTCTCTTGATTATTCCCTTTAGAAAAACCTGCCTACTAGTTTGGTATTCAGGACTATAATTTCTATAGGTATCTAAGATATTGATTGGTTTCCAAATTATTTCTCCTCTACTCTCATTCTCCTTGACCTTTCTTCTCATACTGATGACTAATCAAATGTTTCTCCAACCAACTTTTCCCACGTGGGTCATTTCTCCCTTGCTTTGGACAGGTTCATTGTTGGTTCCTACCACGGGCTGGCTTATGGCCTCCAATCATATTGATTAGCAATTGCAGCACTAATAGTTTTGTAATGTATACTTTACTCATGATGATTTTGCTTTCTCTGTCCAATGTTGGCCTGTCATCTTATTCCAAACACTCATGAGATGTATTTCCAATCACTTTAGCCTCTGTGCTACCTATAAATAAAACATGGAGGGAAGAGTCTAGAATTTCTGGGCAAGGACTACCTTCACTGTTATTTAGAAAGGGGTAGCTCATTCTTTCATTTGAAAATAAAAATGTGCCTGACTCACATCTACAAGGATCTAGCTATCCTTATTCATCTCTCCTTAAAACCTAAACCTTTAAGTTGTCTTAGCATTTTACTCTAAATGCAGACAAGATTGACTTGATTTTTCAAACTCCTGCCATATCTGGAAATTCAGGTGCTCATCTTCTTCAAAAGAGATTAGTTAATATTGGTCTCCTGGACCCATCTCTAGATTTTAGCTTCTTAAACTATGGACTATGAACACTTATGGGATAATGAAACTAGATGTACATGGGATTGTGAAAATTTGGCAGCAGTCAAAGATTTCTGATTGTGCAAAACCCCAAAATTAAAAATCAAATGTGCAATTATTCTGAACTGATTCTGGTAGTCCCTGCTGCTTACATTTGTCAGTGAAAAGGAAGTATACAAAGGAAAAAGTATAAAATTCAAACTTCTTAATAGCCTAATTTCAAACATTTGCTCATATATTTTTCCATATGCTAATCTACTTTTACCCTATATTTAATTGATAAATATTATGCACATCTATTACATAAAGTAATCAAATAATTTATCCTGTATTCTACTTCAAGAAAAAACAACTCTTGATACTGAACCCTTAGACTTACTCTTGATACTGAACACTTAGATTTAGGTTCAATGTCAAGACTGAAAAAACTGCTTTTTTGGGGGGGGTCATACCCTGCGATGCATTGGGGTTACTCCTGGCTTTGTGCTCAAGAACTACTTCTGGCAGTGCTTGAGGGACCATATGAGATGCTGGGAATCAAACCAGGCTTGGACGAGTCCAAGGAAAAACTCCCTACGCTCTGTACTATTGCTTTGAAAAAAAAGTTTTTTTAACAGTATTTTTTCCTTTATCATTAGGTTACAATATTATAGATTTTTGAGTTATATATTAATACTTCTATATGTATTTGGGTTTTAGCACCCCTATTTCTAATGTGCCTGTCTACCACCAAAAGGCTCCTATCCTCATCACATCTATCTGTTTTTTCTTCTAGTAACTACCACAATTTTCACTAAGTCTAGGACTTGCACTTTTGTGTGTGTGTGTGTGTGGGGGAGGTCAGGTTGCTTTGGTGTGCAGTGTTTTGCACTTTTATACTATAAAGTCAACATATAAGAAAAATCATCTTTTGATAATCGTACTAGTCTTTCACTTTTTCTCTTAGCATAACCACCTCAAGTTCCATCTGTTTTGTCCCAAATGACAGAATCTTTCCTTTTAAAAATGATGTAATGGTAGTGCATTTAGTACACATACCAAGGCTTCAACATATAAAGAATGTATGTTCTATTGTTGGACATATCGACTGATTTCATAATTTGGCTATTGTGGAAAAGTCTTCTATGAATATGTTGGTTAAAATATCTTCTGAACTTAGTGTTTTCACATGAATGTCTAATTTTATTTTCATAAGAAAATTTCATACTGTTTTCCATCTTACTGCTTTGTATCAGTTTATATATCCACAACAGGGTACTAGGATTTCTTTTCCTCCACATCCTTGCCTATGTTTATTTTCAATCTTTTTTATATAGACTATATCAAAGATGTACGGTGATATCTCAATGTGATTTTGATTTATATTTCTCTTATAATAAATGATGCAGAGAATTTTTTCTTTTTTAACCCTCTACTTGATGCAGAGAATTTTTTTTATATGTCTGTGGACTCTGGTTTTTGGGTAAATCTAAACAGATCTTTTGCTCATCTTTTCATGGATTAGGTTTTTGTTGTTGTGTTATATGTATTTGTGTGTATGTATTTGTTTTTGAATCACACATAGTGGTGCTCAGGGTTCACTTTTCGCGGTGGCTGGGAGGACCATATAGGATGCTAGGAATTGGCAGGCATGCGCTCTACCTGTACTATCACTCTAACTCCATATTTATATATAATTTTTATATTCACTAATTGTCTGACATATGACATGCAAATATCATTTCCAAATTTCTAGTTTTCCTTTATTTTTTAATATTTTCTCTGAATCACAGCTTTCCCCATTTGATGTGGTCCTATTAATTTATTCTTGCTTGTTTCTTGTGTCAATGGAGTTGAGTCTCCAAATTTATCTCTGAAAATTGAGGTTCCGAAGTCGACTTTCTATTTTTTATGAGTTCTTTATAGTTTGAGGTCTCATATTTAAATGTTTGGTCTATTTTGAATTGTTTTATTTTGGGAACCCACACCCAGTGGTGCTTAGAGAATCATACATGATGTCAGGCAAGCACCTTAATCCATAGACTATCTCTTTTGCCCTGTGAATGCTTTTAAATAGTGATTTAGTTTTATTTATTTTATTTTTTAAAACATGTGGCAGTCTTGTTTACCCACACCCATTTCCTTGAAGAGGCTTTACTTTATTCATTTATGGACTTGGTTTCTTTGTCATAGATTTTGTGTGTATTATACATCAAGTTTGTTTCTATTACCACATTTACAGAATTATATATTGTCTGCTGTTATAGCAACCCTCTCTGATACATTTCCTCCCTAGAGATTAAAATATTGCCAGAATTTTAATTTTAAAATATAATCAAAACAATCACTAAATTAAAATATAAACAAACAAAATTAAAAAAATTACAAATCTTAGGGAGGATTCAGGATACTTAGAATAGGTGGAAAGAAATAATATCTCAATAAACCTGGAAAATAGAATGTAAAAAATGTTCCTGAAAAATAAGACACTAACATTTTGTTACAAGTCAAAATTCAGTTACATATCCTTCATAACAATAATAAGGCAGGTTGAAAAATAATGGGATAGGCTAAGAACTACTAAGATATGCAAATAAAAAGAAAATTGGTTCAGTATAAATATTAAACAGTATGAAATATAAGAGTAAAATGACTAGACATGATAAAGAGGAGATCTTATAACTCCAGATCTGTAACTTATAAGGATAATATTAAAGTCATAAATCTTTCAGGGTCAAATAACAGAGCATCTAACTATATAAAGTGAGAATAATATTAAAAAATGGAAATTAATATCCCTTTTAGTGGAATATTTTAATTGAATTCTTGCAGAGAATAGATATTTTAAAGAAAAGTAAACAATAAAATCATCAAAATTATTTAATATATATCTACACATTTAGCATTCTTTGGAGAGAAAAATAATTGTGTTGTATGCTTTTAGAATATGCACCAAATTCTTGTGTTGTTTTGTATAACAGAGAGTAAAATACTGGCACAATTCAAACTTAGAAGAAATTTTAGATTAAAAACCTTGCAAATAATTTTTTTTTCAAATAGTTTAAAGATGCTGGAGTGATTGCACAGCGGGTAAGGCATTTGCCTTGCACATGGCTAACATGGCCAACCTGGGTTCAATTCCTCTGCCCCTCTCAGAGAGCCCGGCAAGCTACCGAGAGTATCTCGCCTGCAGGGTAAAACCTGGCAAGCTCCCCGTGACATATTCAATATGCCAAAAACAGTAACAACAAGTATCACAATTTGTTGTGAGACGTTACTGGGCTCGCTCGAGCAAATCGATGAACAACGGGAGGACAGTGCTACAGTGCTACAGTTTAAAGATTAAAAATTGTCGAACTAATTTAAATGCTTCAAATATTTAAAACTAGACAGAATATTTTCACACTGGTTACAAAATATTTTCAGCATCATATATTTAAAATCATTTTTCCCCTTCACCTTAATGTTGTGATGACCATGAGTTATATATACAGTAGTAGTTTCTTTCATGCTTGCCTTAGTGATTAATCAACCTCTTTCCCAGAGGAAGAAGTTGGGGTGAAAAGTCCAATCTTGCAATCAGTGAGATTCATTCAGCGGCAACCAGAGATCTTCCAAAAGTTATCTCATAAACTCAGATGTGACTGAAAAGAAGTATGTTACAAATAACAGATAACAAAACCCTTTGTAATCAAGGAAATTTTAGGGTTTCATGAGTTCTATGTCAGGTTACTGGAATGAAGACCAAATAAATATATTTCATATTAAAATTATACATAAGATATTTGGGACTTCTTAGAGCTACTTACCTCAGGATTCAAGGAACGAATGCTATTATTCTTACAATCTGCTAATTTCTTGTAATATTTAAAAGTCCAGATCAGAAGTTGAAAAAAAATGCAAGGATTGCTGTCGTTTTGTTTTTATTTGTTCTAGGAAATTAGCACATTGCTCAGAGACTCAGTTTTTCTTATGAGTTTAGCATCTCCAGTGGAAGTTCACTGAGTTGTCAATTGCAACATTTCACAATTTTCTGTGCATATGATAAGTAGCTGAACCACTCATCAAAGCACCTCAGTCCTATGGTCAAAAATATTCTTTTAACACCACGGTGTTAATTAGGAGACTCTGGTGTTTTCTCTGTCTTCTTTTCTCTTAGCCACAGTTCCTTCCCATCTATCTACCTGCTACATTAAAAAGTTTAGGCTCTGTGTGTAATTCAGTTAAAGGCACAATCACGATCACAATCATCCTGTTGTTCGTTGATTGCCTTGAGCAGATCCCAGTAACGTCTCCTTCGTCCTAGCCCTGAGATTTTAAAAAGTGCCATATTCAAGGCTCTTCCAGGGTTAGGAGAATGAGACACATCATTGTTATTGGTATTTGGCATATTTGATACACCATGGGGAGTTTGCCAGACTCTGCCATGTGGGTAGGTTACATTCGGTAGCCTGCCAGGTTGCCCAAAGCAAGATTGAGATAATGAGATGCTGCGTGGCTGCGAATGCAAAGTTAAAGTCAAAAACCCTCAAATTCAAAATTCCCCAAATTTCTAAGTTCATTGTCCAAATTTTGAAGCAGACCTTTGAAAAGATAGATATCAGGTCTGCTGTGATATTTCTTTTTGGTAGTTATGAAAGGGAATTATATCACTTTAAATGTTGTGTCAAAATGAAAAATTAGAATAATGGCAGATTAACCCTAAAAAATACATGGAATTTAACAAAGATTAACAAAAGAGAACAAAACTGTAAAAGAAGCTACCAAACAAATTTTTATTTTAAAAGAAGTGTAATATAAAATTTAGCTTGAAAGATCAAAAAAGGAAAGAAAATATATTAATACAAAATAAAAATAAGATACCACTTATAGGGTATTTATTCAGTATTGAAACACTTTGAGTAATTTTTTGACTAAATTGTGATAGAATTTTTATGTCATTTCTAGCAATAGAGCTATCTATTGTTCTTAATTCTTTAATAATTTGAGAAAGTCTCTCTGATAATTTGACTGAATGTGGCAAAATTATGGTACACTCCTTTTTCTGAATTCAGTCTTGAGATAATTAGCAGTTTCCATTTCCTCTCTCTTGGAACATTCATCTCTGGAGTTAATCCATTTTGCTTTACTGAATCCATGCCATTCTGTTGAGATACCCACACAGAGATTTAATGGAGGCCTCTATCCAATAATCCAGCTCACATCCTAGCAGAAAGCTTTCCAACTATGTCAGTGAGCCATTTTGGAAGTAGACCATCCAGTTTCAGTTTACCACCCCAGCTAATGCCATGTGGAACAAAAATAAACTTATAACTAAACCCTACCCAAATTGCAGATTAGTGAGCATAATAAGTTATTGTGTTGTTTTAATTCAATACTTTTGGGGATAATTTGTTGTAGAGCAGAAATGACTATCAAAATTTGATGAAATCAATAACTCCATGGGAAAATATTAAGTGTCCAAGATTTATTCAAAGTGCAAAACATTAAAGAAATCAAATCAGAGGTTAATAAAGAAATGGCCTCAAAACACTTAAAGAAATCAAAGCAGAGGTTAACATTTGCCAATAAAGAACAAATAAAATCCAGATCGTTATATAGTATCTTCTACTAATTTGTGGGCGCATGTTCCAGTTTTATGAAAACTTTCTCAGATGAGATTAAGATTGTTTTACTATTTTAGTAGTCATGTATAAAAAGAAATGAAAATCACAGAATGTCACTCAAGGTCATAGATTCTATAGTTTCAGTGAAAATAAGTTCAAACCCACAAAGTATATTTAAATGTTAACAAATCATGTTCATTTTATTTTTCCAAGAATGAAAGAATAGCTTAGAAAAATGCAGAAACATTTATTACATTAATGTATGTTAAGGTGGAAAATTCACTTTAATGGACTGCAAAATAACCCTTTGAACACATACATCAGAAAAGCTAAACAAGTATTTTGTGATTAAAATATTTGAGACGAAATCATATAATTTATCCTTCATTTGAAATTCTACATCATTTATGGAATTGTCTTCTTATGAATTTTATATTTTCTGGTACTGTCTAAACTGTTAAGAAGTCAGCCAACAAACAATACTTTAATACTAGAAATATATTTCCAAAATTTTAAATTACCCTTTGGAATTTAGAATTAGAAATCTTTACCCTACAATAAGATAGTGTTACTAAATACCCGATATATTTATAGACTAACCTGGGAGAAAACTGATGCTTTTCACATGTTAAATCTTCTATCAAAGAGTATAATATTTTAACAAATGTACTTCAGTAACAGTATAAAATTTCTTCATGTTGATCATGGTCCTTCCCCTCACACACATACGTTTTGTTTTTAGGTTTTTGGGTCACACTCAGAAATACTCAGGGGTTACTCCTGGCTCTGTGCTCAGAATCACATGGGGCGAACTCTGGAGATCATATGGGGTACTGGTTATAAAATCTGAGTAGACTGCATACAAGGCAAGCACCCTACTTGCTGTACCATTTCTTTAGGCTTGATCATGGCCATTTTTGAGGTCAAATTCTCCATTACACATGCTATTCCCTCTACTTATATGAATACAGAAAATATTTAGTTGTCCTTCATGAGTAAATATTTAGAGCAGAAGATTTGTATAAATCAATAATTATTTAAACTTTATAAATTTGGGACCAGAGAGGTAAGACCCTTGCCTTACATGTGGCTGATCCTGGTTTTATACTCAGCATCACCTGGTATAGCCTAAACTCCTTCTGCCACAAAACTTTACAAAGTCATCAACTATTTTTACATTTACTTTTACATTTTTTTTTTTGCTTTTTGGGTCACACCCAGCATTGCACAGGGTTTACTCCTGGCTCATGCACTCAGGAATTATTCCTGGTGGTGCTTGGGGGACCATATGGGATGCTGAGAACCGAACCTGGGTTGGCAGCATGTAAGGCAAACACCCTACCCACTGTGCTATTGCTCCAGCCCCACTTTTACATTTTTAATATAATTATAGGTATTTGCTTTTTCAAAACACCACTATATTTTATTCAACCAGAACTTTACTTTCCTTCAATGCTCCCTATGACCTTTAATAGATTTCTTTGTGTTTTCTAGCAACAATGTTCTCCTGGCCCCTCTTGCCCTCTTCACCCCCCGCCCCAGTCCTAAAGACTAATATTGCTTCTAATGACAAGTATTATCAAAGATAAAAATCTAAGTGCTAGAAAAAAAAGTAGTTTTATACACATGGATATTCTTGATAGGTAACATTATTCCCCAGGTGAATGTTTTAGTGAAAGTCTAGATCTCTTTTTATTTTTTCAATATTTTATTCAAGTTTTATTTTAAGTGATGTTAATTACAGCATTTGAAGGGGAGGATCTAATTTCACACAAAATGGAAGAGTTTAAAATGTACCCATTAAAATGCTAAAATAAAACAACAACAAACAAACACCAAACTGAGTGGCAAAGTTATAACCCAAGAGTACAACTGAGATCCCGGGGGTTGCCCCGTGTGATTGGTCACAGAGCTCTTCCCAGCTGACAGCTGGAGCTCTCAGAAGCTGTTTCATAGTCTGGCGCAGGGTTGAAAAAAAAAACACAATGTGAGAGGAAAATAAATCCTGAATTATTGGCTTTATTACATCCACCTTCTCCACCCCAAAATGGCACAGAAGAAACAGTTACCATACCCTGCAACTACTTTTGATGTAAAGGAGGTGATGGGCTGGGATGGACGCGGGTCACAAAGATCTGTCTAAAAATGTCCCCTTCAGATGAATCTGTACACACCATCGAACTTCAGATTGAGCCTCTCCATGATTAGGCCAGGGAACCAAGGCTTAGTTCTCAGGGAATCACAATTTCATTCATTTAGTCAACGAGCATTTACAGTGATCAGATCCCACTTGCAGCCATTTCTAGATTGGGAAAAATAAAGGAACCTGACATCTCTAGAGGGGCTGTCAAGTTCCCCCTCCCTGCCCTCAAGTCTTCAGCTGAAAGGACCTTTTTCTTTGGAATTGGATTTTCCTGTACCTCTGAAAGGATAACACCTTAAAGCTGAATCATCTTGAACCTGGAAGTCTAACATGATATTTAGCAATACTTGCATCCCAGACAGACAACATTTAAAAGGTACACTAAATTCTGAAGGTAGCTATGCTGCAAAATAGTTTAGTTTAAAATTAAACGATTGTACAGTATTCATTTATGCTTGAAATTCTAGTCCTAGACCAAGCTTGTAGCCACCCGTATTGACATTCTAGCAGAGCTGACAGTGTCAGTTTGATACTTGGCTTTAGGGTTTGAGTGTATCCTAATCCTATCAGGCTGGAATTGTTTACTTTAGCCAAGAAGCAGGCATCAGGGTCAATCTGATTCTTGGTTGCTATGCCAAAGCGAGTGTTGCTGTTGCCTGCGGTTCAAGCTAGGTTAACGGCCGTCTCCATCTTCTTTTTCACCTTCTGGTAAATGGAGCCACCAAACTCTGTCCCGTCATTTACGTTTGTGTGAAGCTAGAACTCATCAGTCTTGTAGCCAACCACAAAGTTGCTCTGGGTCACGCGTGACTTGGCAGTCTCAAAGTTCCTCTAGTAGCCGGCCAGCCAACCCTCGTAGGCCAGCATGAGGGCACCCCGAATGGAAGGCCCCGCAATGTGGAAATCCACGTCGCAGACCAGGTTGATGTGCTCTCGTTTGTATCCTGTCTTGATTTTAGCATTTTTCTTCCCAGTGTTTGGAGAGAAGGATGAATCAAAGGTCAGCTTCAGGCCACGTGCAAGCTGGTCTTCTACGGTGATATCAGTGCCTAGCGTGTTGTCCGAGTTCCATTTCTCAGTGAACGTGAGCCCACACTGTCCACTGATACTTGGTTTCCAGGCTGTCTGTCAACTTGGTGGTCTCTGTGTTGCCGGAACATGAGCTTGTAAATTCCAGTCCATTCTCAGATTTTATTCTCAAACCGAGCTTAACTATGGCATTGAGTTTAACTATGGCATTGCTAAGAACTTTTGCATTTAAGTTCTTAATATTGAAGTTGGTAGGGAGATCCAAGGCAATGAATTTCATATAAATTTTAATCAAAACTGAAATATGACTCAAAAACAAAGTCTTGCCACTCCCTATCCCCCCACCTGTCAAGGACCCATAAAAAGAGATCCAGCAGAGCTTCCTTGACAACACTCATCAACAAACTTCAAGCCTGGGTAGCTTGTAAAATGCTATAAAATCAGCTTTTCAGAGGCAAGTGGGGCCACATTCCCTTCTTGGAAGCACGCATACTCATCTACTATGGCTATTCAACTTCTTTCTTGTATTGGTGGCTGCACTCCATTTTGGTGAAGGTTGCCTGCATCCCAATTTAGGATGAATGATTTCTTTCCTATGGGTTCCTAATCTTCTCTTCTTGTTCTCTCATGAACATGCTTTCCCTATCCCCTATCATTTCTCCTAATTAAAATGTTTTTACTTCACTACCTTCTTCAGAAATTATTTTCTTCCAAATTATAGGTGAATCTGGAGCCTAGGAAACATGGTGGAAGCCAGGATTTAAATGTCCATACTATACATGAGTTTGCAGAGATTTCTCCTGGGGAATTGACCAGCAAGCTTGTGGTGAAAGTTGTTGGCATGTTTAATATTGTTCCTGACTCCCCATGCACTTACCAGGAGCAATAGTATAGCATATTTATGTTCACCATAACATTTTAACTTCTATTTTAGTTGCCTTCTGTAATGCTGTCCACAAAAACTTTGCATTACCCTGGCCACAGAAATAGAGTAAAAGAAATTTCAATAACCTCTGTGAAAAAGAGAGATAATTATCTTTAGCCTCCTGATAGATACCTTAATAATACTCGAACAAACTATGGAAAACATGTAGGTTTAATATGGGATTTTGAGAAGGTAGCCTGAAAGAAGGTTAATATGCAAAAATAAAAAGCCATAAACCTTAAAATATATCTTTATAGAGTTATTTTTAACTTTCCTGAGATTAACAAGCTAGAAATACTTCATTTCCAACAGAGCTGTCTTGAAGTACTTTTGTCTTTAAACAAAAGTGAACAAAATGGAAAGATGTGATATAATTATAAAGAGAAAGTTTTATGGTTTTTATATTTTTTACCCTTTGGTTTATATGTGTGATTAAACTTCCTGTATATAATATTTATCTTTGTATATCTTAGAACTATAAATAGTAGATATGATTTTCGTTAGATACTAAAAACAGTGTTTCAATCATATTTCATTGTCATAATTATGCATAACAAGCATTTTATTTAGATTTTTAATAAAAACTCTGTGGTTTATAATATTGTTAATAATGGTTTTTTCATGCACACAATTACAAGACCATATCCATCAGCATTGTACTCACTTCCCTCCCCCACGAACTCAATTGTGTGAATCAGTTCTCTCACCTTGCCTTCGTTGCTACCTTGCTGTGTATATATCCCTTTCTTGTTTGTAGGTTGACTGAGATGGCCTAGCTTCATTCTTTGCATTGGCTGATCCTTAATCTAAATTTTAGGTTTAGTTGGTGTCTGCTCCAAATTTGTTGACATTCTTCCTGTACTTCACAGAAGGGAATAAACCTTGGGTGAAACTTGAACACTTTCACTACTCTTTCCATGTTTTATTGGCTGAAATAAATAATATGATAAGAACCAACATCAGTGGGATGTGGGAAATATATTCTGTGATGCTCTGCACATCACATGGCAGGAATGAGTAGAGAGGGGAATATGGTATTTAAACTCTCTCTAGCTATTAAAATACAAGCAACTATCAGAATAGCTTAGCCTTCTAGCAATCATGTAAATTTAAAACTGGACAGTTCATTTGACAGGAAGATGACAGTTCCATTTATAAATGATTCTGACTCCAATGACTAGCCATTTGAAAAGAAACCCATTTACATCCTTATTTTATACTATATTCAAAGAAATTTTAGTAATGTTATATATTTGAATGTTAAAATAAGTTACAATAATTCAGGAAGTTTGGAGTTTATGGTACAACTTTTTAAATAAAATGTAATAATGTTTTAAAAGAAAAATGCCAATTGAAGCTAAATGAAACTTTAAGTACAAAACCAGTAGATAAGCATTTTGGGAAAATATTTGTGTCATTCCTATTTCAGAACATTAGGCTAACTTTATAAAAAAAATTCTGGTAAACTATTTAAAAATAAAACTTACCGCTGTCACTGGCATTGAGTATATCACTGTGCAGCCATCCATCCAGAACACTTTATTTTGCAGAACTAAAATTCTGCACCTATTAAAAAACTCCCCAATCAACTTCTAGCAAGCGGTATTCTGCTTTTTGTCTGTATTCATTCACTATACTGAGTATTTCATTTGAATAGAAACATACATATTTGTCCCTTTTGTGATCGAATTATTTCACTGAGCATACTGTTCTCAAGATTCATCTGTCTTGTAGTATGTGTCAGAATTTTCATTTTAATGCTTCTTATTTTGAATAATAACTCATCGGAGGCATATTCCCCATTATATTTATTCACGCCTATTTCAATGACCACCTGGGTTGCTTCTGCCTTTTGGCTATTATGAGTGAGGCAGCTATGAACACAAGTGTATATCTTTCTCCATGATACTTTGCACATTTAAAACTTAGAGATAATGGTTTAAGACACTGTTAAGTTTCAAGTTTTACAGCTTGACATGCCAAATGTTTAGAAACTTATTTTCCATCATCAAATTGCTCCCTCCTAGGACTTAATACTTCTTTGTCTCTTCTCCTTTGATAACCAACATTCTGTTGTCAAAGTCTGAGATTTTTCTTTTGTTTGCTTTCTTGCTTGTTTTGTCTCTTTATAGCCCACACATGAGTGAAATCATTTTTTTTTCTCCTCTTGACTTTCCTTGATATAATCCCCTCTAGATTAACCATGTCACAAGTGGCAAGATCGCAATCTCTCTCTCTTTCTCTTTTTTTAAAAATAATTTGAGTTAAATTCATGGATTATATCTTTATCCACCATGGGCACTTAAGTTGTTCCCTTATGTGTTTTTTTGAGTAATACTGCAAAAAACATAGGAATGCATGTATCTTTTGCCATTGATCTTCTCGGTAATTTTTAGATAAGTACCCAGGAGACAATTACTGGATAAGATGATAATCCATATATGTATGTGTATATATATATATATATATATATATATATATATATATATATATTGCACTGTAGCACTGTCCTCCCGCTGTTCATCGATTTACTCAAGTGGGCACCAGTAACATCTCCATTGTGAGACTTGTTACTGTTTTTGGCATATCAAATATACTACGGGTAGCTTTCCAGGCTCTGCCGTGTGGGTAGGATACTCTCGGTAGCTTGCTGGGTTCTCTGAGAGGGATGGAGGAATTGAACCTGGGTCGGCCATGTACAAGGCAAAACGCCCTTCCTACTGTGCTATAAATTTTTTGGAGGGGACAAGCTTCCAAATGGTTGTTCCTGTTTGCATTACCATGTATCTTTCTTTCTTTCTTTTTTTTTTTTAATATTGGTGGGAAGTGAAGTCTAACTGTGGTTTTGATTTGCATTTCTCAAATAATAAATATGAAGAACATATTTTCATGAGTTTATTAACTATCTTTGGTTAAATGACTAATGGGCTCTTCTGTACATTTAAATCAGTTTGAGTTATTTTTCAAAAGTAAATTTTTTAAAAAATCTTTAAGAATGTATTGTGTTTTTATTTCTCAGGTTTTTAATTTCTTTTAACTAGTATCACAGTTTTCAAGTACTGATCATTCACTTCCTTAGTTAAATTTATTACTTTGTATCTTACTGTTTTTATGGAATTACAAATAGTATTATCTACATTTCTTTTTTGCTAGTACATGCAACACATGCCTTGTATATAGTATTTTTGTAGCAGAGCACTGAGGATATTTTGGGAAATAAAAGTATTCTACATGACATTATGTTTAATTGGTATCATTATACATTGGTCCAAACCCATAAAATGCATAATACCAGAAATGAATTTGCTGAGGTAAATAATAGACTTTGGGTGATCATGATATGTCAGTACAGATTCATTCTTGGTTACAAACAATCTAACATTCTGGTGAATGATATTGATAATAGGAAAGGATTAATCATATGTTTGGGTCAGGAACTATTTGGGTTTTCCTCTCAGTTTATTATAAAGCTAAAACAGTTCTAAAAATAACCTTGTAAAATATTATTCTGGAATCCTTTCCCTGAGGTTCTGATATTAGTAGTTTTAAATACAGATGCTAGAGAGATAGTACAGTGGTAGGGCCCCCAAACAAAATAAACACTGATGCTCAGACTGCATGTGGAAATTCAAATAAAAATATTTAAGCCATCCAGTTATTGAGAATTCTATATATATAATGCTTAGGGAATTGTAAAAATGTATTTTGAAAAAAATTTAAAAATTAGCTATGACTATTAAAACTAAAATTATATGAATAAAAACTGCCTTGTTAAAAAACAAATACGGGTATACCATTTTTTATGAACTTTTAGTCATGGATAAAATGTGAAGCCTTCATTTCTTTAGTGACCTCTGCTTTTAAATTTAAACACAGTGGGTAGAGTGTTTGCCTTGCATGTGGCTGACCCGGGTTTGATTCCTCCGTCCCTCTCAGAGAGCCCTGCAAGCTACGGAGAGTATCCTGCCCGCACAGCAGAGCCTGGCAAGCTCCCCATGGTGTATTCAATATGCGAAACACAGTAACAACAAGTCCCACAATGGAGATCTAACTGGTGCCCGCTTGAGCAAATTGATGAACAATGGGAGCACAGTGCTACAGTGCTATTTTATTTTTTCATCTAGTAATATTTCATTTTCTGAATAATGTATGATTTTTAATAATGTATGATTTTTAGACTTTGATTGCAACCTTTATGAGTTATAATTTTAGGGTCTAAAGCAATTGTTCAGCGACCAAGGTTTTTGCCTTGCATTTGCCTAATTTGGGATCAATCTCTTTTAAAAGGCATCCCTTAAAAAGCAACTCATATGTCCCAGGAGTCCACCAGGAGTGATTCCTAGCATGGCTGGGTTTGACCCCAAAACAAAATGTTAAATTTTAAGTTGTAAACTTGCAGGCTATCGAATGTAGCCTGCCCAAGGGCAGAGTCTGGCAAACTCCCCGTGGCGTACCAAATATGCCAAATACCAGTAACAATGATGGGTCTCATTCTCCTAAAGAGCCTTGAATATAGTCTCAGGGTTAGGATGAAAGAGACGTTACTGGGACCTGCTCGAGGCAATCGATGAATAACAGGATGATGAAATGAAATGAAAAATGAAAACTATTAAGTTCAAAATAATGTACTGTTGGTATTCTAAGTATTTTAGAGAAATTAATAACACTGGTAGTACTCTAAGTATTTTAGAGAAATTGAGACTGCCAAAATTACTTGAGTGATTTTCCTCCTTCTGCTTCCAGTGACAATATCTCTCGTAAGTGAGGGAATGACATCAACATCAATCAAGAATTATCTATTATCTGGTTGACTGTTTAAGGATTGCTAGCTGATGGAATTATCAATTCAAGTCACTGTCACTGTCCTCCCGTTGTTCATTGATTTGCTCGAGCGGGCCCAATAACGTCTACATTTTGAGACTTGTTGTTACTGTGTTTGGCATATTGAATACATCACGGGTAGCTTGCCAAGCTTTGCTGTGCAGGTGAGATACTCTCGGAAGATTGCCGGGCTCTCTGAGAGGAGCAGAGGAATCAAACCTGGGTGGGCTGCATGCAAGGCAAATACCCTACCACTGTGCTATCGCTCCAGCCCAATAAAGTTTTAAAATGTTTCATAGAAATACTTACAGTTCAGTTAATTGAACTAGAACAAAGTTACAGATTAGGGTCATATGCTAATCAAATTATTATAAAAGGACTAAAACATTTTTAGTATTTTATATAACTACAAATATTTCAAAGCCTTATTAGTGAGTTTTGTTGTTACTGTGTTTGGCATATCGAATACTCTCGGTAGCTTGCCGGGCTCTCCGAGAGGGGCGGAGGAATCGAACTCGGGTCGGCCATGTTGGCCGCTTGTAAGGCGAACGCCCTACCGCTGTGCTATCACTCCGTTGAGTTTAAAACCTAATGCCAAAAAATAAACACAGAGTCCCATGTTTGGGGTTAAACAACTGAAACTTAAAATTTGACTTCCATTTCTAGTTATAATATGCAGTTTCAAGCTGTAGTTTGTGTTTTAACTAATGGAAAAAAAGTCCAAGTAAACTATAAATACAGAGACATAGAAACCGTTCTTTGATTAGGTTCATGTTATTTTCTTTGATGAGGACATTCGTTATTATTGGAAGATGAGCTTGTCATATGATGAGCCATTTAACTTAGGGAACTAGAAAGCAGCAGAACATTTGATACACTAGAGTGTGAAACTGAAATCTAGCAGGATCCCAAACTGTTGATGTTTTCTAGCTGAAGAATATATGTTAAGTGAAGGGGGAAATCGGTACTTTCATGGTCACAGTCCTCCTGTTGTTCATAGATTTGCTCGAGCGGGCCCAGTAACGTCTCCATCATGAGACTTATTGTTACTGTATTTGGCATATTGAATATGTCACGGGTAGCTTGCCAGGCTTTGCCGTGCAGTCGAGATACTCTCAGTAGCTTGCTGGGCTCTCCAAGAGAAGTAGAGGAATCGAACCTGGCTAGGCCGGCCGGCTGTGCGCAAGGCAAACGCCCTACCGCTGTGCTATTGCTCCAGCCCAATTGGGACTTTAAATGGATAAAATAGAAAGGGATGAAATAGATAGAGTTAAAGTCCCTTGACCTTAAAGTGCCTTGGAATCAAGTCATATTTGAAGTTAAACCAGCACTAAAAGCAGTACCAGATAAAGAGACTCTTCAAACAAGGTGGAATGATTCTAATTACAGTCAAAATACCACCTTTACCAAACTGATCCTAATTGGAATGAACGTTGTGAGAATTCTCTTGCCTGCAAATTACTGGAAATCTGATTTTTTTCTTTAAGAAAATCGGATCAACATTAGACTATTTATATTATGTCTAGTACTTGTAAAGAGGCAAGAAAACATGGCCAGTTATTAAGGAAAAGTTAAGCAGATAAACATCACCATTTACTGAGTTGTTAAATAAGGACGACAAAATAGCTACTATAAATAGGTTAAATAAATGGGGATAAGATTCTTAAAAAGAATAAATTGATAGAATTAATTAAAATCTACAAACAAAATATTCCTGATCTAAAGTACTCATTTAAAATTAATTTTAACATCAGCTAAAATACTGGAACTCCAGGCAGATCAATAAAATTCTCAATTTAAGCACATTGGGAATAATACAGCATGAGGGACACATGGCATACAGACAAATGGTTTAATATGTGTGTGCAACTGGAGTATCAGAAAGAGAAAATGGTATCCACTTTTTTCCTTTTTCTTTCTCTTTCAGTTATTTTGGTGCTGAGATCAAACCTGGACCTCATTCATAAAAGGCAAGGGTGATCAACTGAGACAGGACAGAATGTTACAAAGAATATTTGAAAATATAATGACTAAGGGTTCTAAAATAGATCATAAACAGAAACCCAGAGATTCATAAAGCAGAGTGGCAAGTGAATTTGCTGGCCACATTTCATTGGCCAGAATGGGTTATATGACTTGAAACATAATGGAAGGAGATGAGAAGGAAAGGGACTAGGATATTGGTAACATCACTGACCTCAATATGTCTGACCAATTTTATTTTATTGCTGCATACTTTTGCATTAATTTCACTAAATGTCTCTGACCTATAGAATTTTTATCTATTAAAGAATTTATTACATTCACCGAAGATTGACTTTTGTGTTTAAAAGTAAAGAAGTGGAAAGTACTAGATTTAACAAATGGGAGTTGTTACTGCCTTGACTTCATAGCATGTGAATTCTGCCATGTCATATTTGTATAGTCATTATCAAAATCGGTCTAAACTCTTTTTTTCCTTTCTGGATATTATGTGGTGCTGCATTTTGAAACTAATTATGGTATATTCTTTTAATTAGTATATAGTGATATATTCAACAATATTTATTAAACAACTAATTACCATGTTCCGCTTTAGGTTCTAGGGATAAAGTAGTTATCATAAAGAAAGATTTATATTCTGTGGACCTTAATTGGGGATCACTGGGGAAAACAAACAGTAAATATGATGGTTTTATGTTCTTAGATAATAAGACTGGAAAGGAAAATAGATGGTGGGTTTCAGTTTAAATAGGATAGATGTGGAGACATCCTTGATATTGTGACATGAGGTGCAGGATAACTAAGGGAGCTTTCTGAAACAAAAAATGTTTCAAGACTACCTCCAATTATAAAGTCCTGAGGTAGATGTATGTGTGAGAGTGATATATTAAAAAATGATACCGTGACAAATGTAGTGGAAGAAGAATAGATACTGTGTGTTGAGGAAGAGGAGATTGGAGGTGAAGTCAGAGAGGTGATGCTGGCACAGTGTGACCATGCTGGCTTTTTTTTTTCTGGGTTGGACAGAACTGTTCTAGGAAGTTTTAAACTGACAACAAAACGTGGCTTAGATTTTACCAAGAATAATCTTGTGGAAAGTAGGTGGAAAGGAGGTCAGGATAGAAGCAATTTCAACATTGATAGGTGGTTGAAATAATAGGTGAATGATGAAGGTAGTTTAGATCAAGTTTGAGTACTGAGATTAAATTTTCTCAATATTTGAAGGTTGTGTATTAAGAGATGGATAAGGTATACAAGAAAGAGTTTGATTGGAATAATAGGCATCTTGTGGACGGGGGCACTGGAAAATCATTTGCTAACTTTGAGATGACCATTAGATACTCAAGTTGGGATGGCTGGGATACATTTGCATAAAGCAGTTGGAATTCATGCAAGGGGCTTATGGTAATCACAGAAAGGAGTTTCTCAAGCAGGAGTAAAAGAATCCTAATCACCAAAATGAAAACATAAAAATAAACACTATACTCTTAAGGGTAAGCATAATGATATTCAGAATACTCACAGTGTAGTACAGTGACATTTTAATCACTGAAGTTAAAGATTAAAGGACAAAAATTACTGAAAATAATAAGTATTATTATGGGTGCACTGTATAAAAAAGTGAATTGTGATATTAGAAGAATAAAATGGGGAAAAAAGAATTTACATGATGTTAAATATTGGCCCAAAGTTATGTAAGCTCTATAGTAAGCTTAAAGCAAAGGTTCAATGTACAAATAAGCATACTAAGGAAGAAAGGCACTTAGAAAACTACAAATAAAGCCAGATAACAGTATGATACCTATTGATTACTTGAAACATAACAAGTCCAAATCCTACAATTAAAGAGAAAGCAACTAAATGAAATTTTAGAAATACCTAAATATATGCCTACAAAACTCACATATCCTTAAGAACACACTGGCTCAAAATATGGGTGCAAAAATATACAGATATATCTACCTTGAGAACTGGGATACATCCTAAGAAATGTTATAAGATAATTGTATGAACATCTTAAAGTGTAATTACATTAATAAATGATAGAGCATTTTGGGACCTCTATCTTATGTATATGTCATTGACCAAAGTATTGATAAAATTTTTCACTATGGTTCATGCAAGAGAAAACTAAAAAATAACAAGAAAATGAATATACTTATATCAGACACAAGAGGTTAAATGAAAAATAATAACTAAAGGCAGGAGGTCATCATATGATAAAAGTATATTCATTAACAAGTAGAAAATAATAATGGTAAAATATATGCACCTACCTAACTTAAGAATACCAAAACATATTGACAGATACTAATATATGTGAAGGGAGAAATAGATGCAATAAGTTAACAGTACTTTGTTCTTAAAAGACCATACTTTCAGCAAGGATTTAAATCTCCTAGACATAAATCAGTATGAAGCACTGGATACATATTTTGTACCAAATAGATCTTTCAAATGTATATAAAAAATTCCCTATAAGAACAGTATATATATATATGTATATATGGACATAGATACATATGTATACATAGGTCTATTTTTTAAACACATATGAAAAATTCTGAGGTTCATATTTTATATATATTTTTTTCATATAAGTAGTATGCAATATTTCATTACAAATAATGTTCAAACAACAATCCCACCACTGAGCACCTTCCCACCACAATAAGAGGGAAGTGAGTGAACGTTATCGTATTTCATTCTAGAGCCATTTAAACCCGAATATAAGAGAACACAAGCAAGTATGTTAAAACCAAATAAAAGTGTGCTTGGAGACTCAAATTACATCATATTTTAGATCATAAATTTGGTCTTAGAAAATTTTAGAAGACTGAAATAGAGTCAGGTATCTTTTCTGAACACAGTTAGATCCTAGAAATTAGTAATAGAAGGACAAGTTAGAATATTCAAATAAATACCTGAACTGTAGCACACCTCCCATTGTTCATTGATTTGTTCAATCAGGCACCAGTAACGTCTCCATTGTGAGACTTGTTGTTACTGTTTTTGACATATCAAATATGCCACAGGGAGCTTGCCAGGCTCTGCCGTGTGGATGGGAACCTCTTGGTAGCTTGCTGGGCTCTCTGAGAGGGATGGTGGAATTGAATCTGGGTCTACCATGTGCAAGGCAAATGCCCTACCTGCTATGCTATCGCTCCAGCCCATATTCCTGAACAATCAGATGAATTTTTGTTTTTTGTTTGCTGTGGCAGGCATTAGTCTGACACATGCAAGAAAATTCTACAATTAAGCTACATCACCATCTCTGAACAATTCAGATGGGAAAAGCTCCTTGACATTGATTTATGGGTTATTTTTTTATATGACATCAAATAACAAAAGCAACTGGGACTACATCAAACCAAAAAGCTTTGCATAGCAAAGAAAAAATACAATGAAAGGTAACCTACAGAATGAGAAAAAATTTGTAAGTCATGCATCTGATAAGGGTTTTTTTTTTTTTTTTTTTTTTTTTTTTGTTTTGGGGGCAATAGTCAGCTATGCTCAGAGATCACACCTAATGGGACTCTGGGAATTGAACCCAGTTAGCCTTCTGCAAGGCAAGCAAGCATCCCACTGTACTATTTCTCCAGTCCTTGATAATAGATTTATACATAAAGTATATATGAATCTATATATATATATGAACACAGAAGTATAAAACACCCAAGTGATCTAGTTAAAATTGGAAAATGACCTGAATAGATTTTATTTTTTAATTGCAGTTTAGATAATATGGTTGGAGTGGTGTCAATATTTATGGTATGTATGTACAATTACTGCACTCCACAACTGTCTCTGTAATCTCTAGTCCACTCCTCTCCCTGAATAGATGTATTTTCCAAAAGAATAAGCAAATGGCAACTATATGATGATGCTCAACAAGATTATTAAGAAAATGAAAATCAAAACCACAATGAGCTACCACCTAACATCTTTAAAAGCGGCTTTTGGGTGGGGGGGGGCAGAAGGCAGCAGGGAAACTGGAGAAATTTGTGGGAGAAAATGTACATTGGTGAAGGGATGGGTATTAGAACATTATATGACTGAAATCAAATCATGGGGAGAAAAAGGAAAAAATCACTAAAGAATGACAAGTAGTTTTCAAATTTTTATCATTTTGATTGTTATGGCAAAATGCTTTATAATAGTATAAATGTCTATACTTAGGGGAAAAATGAAGTGCTATTACCAAAAAAGACAAAATAAAAAGTGTTGGTGAGGATGGTGAAGTAAAAGAAACCAGTGCACTCAAAAAATTAAAAATATCATTAGGGTTTAAAATTAAAATTAATATTAGGCAAGCACACCTCTGGGTAGAGTAGCACTGAAGTACTGTTCTCCCATTGTTCGTTGATTTGTTCGAGCAGGGCACCAGTAATGTCTCCATTGTGAGACTTGTTGTTACTGTTTTTGGCATATTGAATACATCATGCGTAGCTTGCCAGGCTTTGCCGTGAGGGTGAGATACTCTCAGTAGCTTGCTGGGATCTCTGAGAGGGACAAAGGAATCAAACCCGGGTTGACTGCATGCAAGGCAAACACCCTACCCTCTGTGCTCCAGCCCTCTGAGCAGAGTATGAAAGAAAATGAGTATCTCAGAAAGTAATTGAACTTCCATGTTAATTTTAGCACTATTTATAATAGATATAAAAACTTTATAATAAAAGGTATAAGATATCTATAATAGTGTCATCACTGTATAACTGGGTAAAGAAAATGTGATGTGTATGCCTGAACATGTACATGTGTGTGTTTATATGTACACAAAATGAAAATCACAAAAAATTTAATATTATGCAACAGCATAGCTGAGTCTACAAAAAATTCAAATCTACACAACATAGGTGTAGCACTAAGCACTGTCCTCCCGTTGTTCACTGATTTGCTTGAGAGGGCCCAGTAGCGCCTCCATTTTGAGACTTGTTACTGTGTTTGGCATATCGAATACGTCACAGGTAGCTTGCCAGGCTTTGCTGTGCAGGCGAGATACTCTAGGTAGCTTGCCGGGCTCTCTGAGAGGGGCGGAGGAATCGAACTTGGGTCGGCTGTGTGCAAGGCAAACACCCTACCCGCTGTGCTATCATTCCAGCTTTTGGAGCTGATTTGAGAGAACTTCAATTCCACTCCATGTTTATTTTGTACAGCTGCATCTTCTGACCAGTATTTTCAGTCAGAGATAAGAGGTTTGACTCTACGCAAAGTGTCTTCTAATTTCCCAGAACTTAAAATCTAGATCTATGCTTAGCACTGTAGCACTGTCCTCCCCTTATTCATTGATTTGCTCGAGCAGGCCCAGTAACATCTCCATTGTGAGACTTGTTGTTACTGTGTTTGGCATATCAAATATGTCACAGGGTAGCTTGCCAGGCTATGCCATGCGGTCAAAGATACTCTCGGTAGCTTGCCAGGCTCTCTGAGAGGGGTGGAGGAATCAAACCCGCCTCAACTGGGCTTGCAAGGCAAATGCCCTAGAGCTGTGCTATCACTCCAATCTCACAAACAAAAAATTATATGTATGTGTTTGTATCATATATATATGACTCATAAGATAGTGCCAATAATATCACAGGTATTAAGTAGTTGGTAAAATTAAAGGGAATTCTTGAACAAGGTAAGTATTCTTGGAAGAAAATTTAGGGAATCCAGGGAGTCTTCACCGGATTTCCACATTTCATTTGATTAAAGCATAGGGGGAATACCATATGTTATTACTTTAGAAGACATATTTATTATTAATTATTAATTACTGAAATAGTTGAACCACTACCTTATTATTTTTGATTCTACCTAATTATTCACAATGTGTAGAAACTGAAATAAGCTTAAATGTTTTGGTGATACTTTATCATTAGAGATCATGCCATTTAGTGAACTTAGGATAAATGGCCAATGAAAGAAAGGGTCCTGATTGTTCTTCATTTTTCTAAATTTACTACTCATTCAAAAAATGAACCAGGATTAACTAAGATTTATTATGCTATAATCTTTCATCTGAGCAATATTGCATATAAATAAGGATGGCTTCATAATTTATTTTTAAAGTGTGCATAGCCAAAATTAATCTATTTTTAGTTTCTTAACTAATTTTTTAGAAAAAATTATTTTGCCTGACAGATGCTGCTATTGTCCCAAAATTCCAAATGGGATTGGGCCACTGTCTCCTTCATGCAAAATTCTACTTCACAGATGGGGAGAAATGCTGCAAAGTTTAAGTAGAGAACACCCAGTACGACCACCAACTGGTAGATCTTTGGCAGTATTGCATTAACATGGGAAGATGCCGTCATTGACAACATTGACGAGGAATACAGTCGACTGGTTCAGCACCTCCATGATTGTGCAAGAAATGCCAAGAGAGAGATAGTCACAAAAAGAGGCCTGTCTTCAAAAACTCTTGAGCTCATTCGCCAATGTGGCTTGGTGCATGCCTCAGACAACTGCAAGAGAAAGTCCAAGCTTGCAAAGCAGTACAGAAAAGAGATAAAGGAAGACCTTAAAGAGAGAAGAGCAGCAGTGCTGGCAGATGCAGCAGAAGTTGGGAAAAGCATTCGCAATGACCACCTGTAATTCGCCAACTACAAGACCAAGATGACTGCCCTCTGACATCCTGGTGGATCTATCACATCTTACAGAAGGGCAATGGAGAAGATTATCCATGACTTCTACTTGGATCTCTTCAATAGCCACGTCCACCTGCCCACATACCAAATTCCGCAGGATGGATATGTCGTTCCCAACATTCTCCCTTCTGAAATCTGACACGCCATTTCATTGTTAAAGAAACTAAAAGCACCTGGCCCAGACAAGGTCAGACCCAAACACCTATAAAACCTGCCATCAGTACTCATCCATACACTGGTTCGGCTCTTCAAAACTACATGTCTGAATGCAAGGTTCCATCCCAATGGAAAACCAGCAGGACTGTACTACTGTACAAGAAGGGAGTCATCCATGACATTGGCAACTATTGCCCGATCTGCCTGTTGTCTGTCATCTACAAGCTGTTCAATCGAGTCAATCTGAATAGAATTGGCAGAACACTAGATGAAGGACAACCATTCAAGCAAGCCAGGTTCTGCAAAGGATTCAGCACGATCAACAATATCTACATGATAACCAAGCTCATTGATGTTTCTTGAGAGTTCAAGATGCCATTCTGTCTAACGTTCATCGATTTAAAGAAGGCCTTTGATTCTGTTGAGACAGAAGCGGTCATCAAAGCCCTAGCCAAACAGGGCATTCAAACTCAATACATCAGGATCCTCTGTGAGCTGTATTATGTATTCACTATCAGGATCTCACCATTCTACAAGGAAGTGATCATCTATGTCAAGAGAGGGGTTAGGCAGGGTGATACCATTTCACTGAAACTCTTCAGTGCCACCCTCGAGAACGTCATGCCACGCAACTGGAATGGGAAGAAATAAGAGTGAAGATGGATGGTCGGCAACTACACCACCTCTGCTATGCTGATGAAATCATTCTAATAACACCAAATATTAGCCAAGCAGTACAAAAGCTGGCTGACTTCGACCGTGAGTGTTGAAAGGTCATACTACAGCTGAATGAAGAGAATGCTTATGAGAAATGGTCTCATTCCTGATGCTACATTCGCTCTCAATGAAACGAACATTTTCGAATGCAACAGTTATGTGTACCTAGGTTAAGAAGTCAACATGATAAATGACCTGGCACCTGAGTTGCACAGGAGGAAGATAGTGGCTTAGAACACCTTCAAGAGCATCGAAGAAATAGCTAAGAGGATGAAGAACCTCTGGCTCTGGGCTCATCTCTTTGATTCCACTTTTCTTTCTGCATTAATATACGCCTCAGAGATCTGGGCCCTATGAAAACAGGATGAGAATGCTATTAGGTCTCCCAAAGAGGAATCAAAAGAACTATGGTTGGAGTATCACGCTTCACTCAAATGAGAGTAGAATCCGGAGTTCCGACCTCCATCAATGGTCAAGAGTCAGGGATGCTGTCTCATTTGCCAAGGTGTCGAAAATCAGATGGGTTGGACATGTAATGAGATTTTGAGACGCCCACTGGACTAGAGCCATTACCAACTGTATTCCATGGGATGTCAAAAGATCTCATGGCTGCCCATCTACAAGATGATCATACTTCTTCTTCAAGGCCCTAAACAATCGGTTTGAGGCTCATCATGTTCCTAGAACAAGTGGATGCTATTGGGCTACACTAGCATGTGGCAAAGATGAGTGGAGACGTTACTGGAGTCTGCTCAAGCAAATCGATGAGTAATGGGATGTCAAGTGATCAACTAATCGAAATAACTAGGTATATACAATTTGTAAAGTTTTTTAGAAATACATTTTAACTATTATTTAAAGACTTATAGTGGCATCTTTCCAGGTAATTCACCACTTTTGAAATTTAAATTGTACTTTATTGCCCAAAAGGGCTTCTCTTGTAGTTTTATATTTTCAGACTTTGTAGTTAAAGTCCTTTTATTTTTTTCCTTTATACTTCTTATCCTCTTTGAAATTCTATTCTCCTTCCTATTTCTTTTATTTTCATTTTATATAATATAGACAGGATCATTATGTTATTTATATTTAGTATTTCATTGATAGATATTCTGTGGTTTACAATACTGTTAAAAATGGTTTCTCATGTACATATACAACTCCACAACCAACACTAGTGTACCCACATTTCCCTCCCAAGAAACCCAAGACCCCATTCTCCCCTTCAGCCCCTCCCCAACCTTGATAAAATTCAACTGTGTGGATTAATTTTCCCCTTAAGTTGCCTTTGGCCCTTTGTTGCTACCTATGTATCTTTAAGTCCCACAAAGGGTAGAGATCATTCTATATCAACTTCCTCTTAACCAAGGCAAACACCCTATCCACTCTGCTATTGCTCCAACCCTGGAGCAATTGTACAGCGGTAGGGTTTTTGCCTTGCAAGCAGCCGGCTAGGATGAGCTGGGTTTGGTTCCTCCGCCCCTCTTGGAGAGCCTGGCAAGCTACAGAGAGTATCTCACTGCACGGCAAAGCCTGGCAAACTACCCGTGACATATTAGATATGCCAAACAGTAACAACATAGGTGTAGCTGGAGAAAACTACTTAAGTAAAAGAGTCAGATAAAGAAATAATATTTTGTTGTTAAAACTATTCAACTATGAACTACAGTAGTTTATAATTATCAGATTTTCTACAAGATCCTCAAATCTTTGTTCATCTTACAGTTGAAAGTTTTTATTATTTTAACAACCTCTGTTTTTCTTACCCTGGCACCCATTTTTTTTATAACTGTTTGTAGAATTAACATTGGTTATTCCTTTCTCCCTTACCATAGAGAGCTTAGGTTTATTGGGCTACAACCATCACAGTGCTCCTGAGTCACTCTCATTCATTAGCTTATCTGTAACCTCTTTGTGCTCTGCTTCCCCAACGGGTCTATCACCTTTTTTCCCCTAATCAGACTCTGTTAACTTGCAAGGCCAGATCCTTCTAAGGACACTGGACTTGTATTCATAAGTGAAATATTGCTTTTCTTCTTCTCTTATGTCCTTTTGCATAGTTTACTTTAAAGCAATGTCCTTTTATGTATAAACACAGGAAGACAGTTAATATTATGCTTTTGTAATTTGGGAGTTAATTGACTGAATAATATTCACTCCCGGGTATCTGCTTTCTCCATTTAAGCCTTGGTTTCCCTTAGTTCCTAGCATCCCCAAAGCAGGGTCCCGACAAGGAACCAGATGAACCCAGGGCAAGCTATGAGCTACCTTGGCATCAAAACAGGCCAGGTCAAAGCACCACAATACCTAACTGTAAATTAAGAGTATGGTCATGGAAAAATTGTGTCATGATCCAAAAAGTAACAACTGGATTAGGACCCTGCTAGGGTTACAAAAGACTAATCTGGCCTGAGTACTGTAGTCTGAGATCTATAGTGAGATGGGCCCAGGAGAGCAAATATATCTTAATGCATCTCTTACTGTAAGCTTAATGTATCTTTTACTGTGTCCATACAAAATGACTAATATTAAGAAAAGGAGAAACACACCCATAGATAAAATTTCACTCTTGGGTGGGTCATCCTGCTGAATGAAAGTTTGTCCTAGAGGAAGCTTCCCCTGAGGGAAGGATTTTACCTCTGTTGATTGTATGACCATACTATGTGTAATTGATACCCCAACCCCTTATGATTTGGGATATAACTAAGATTGTAGGAGTGGGCTGGGGGGGGGGTCCAGAAAGAGGATCAGGGAGAATCCAGAAGTTTCATGAAGGGGCAGGACCCAAGAGGAAATGAGGGGTATTGGAGAAGGAGGAAGAGAATGGACATGGGAATGGAATAAACTGCAGCTGACACCAACCAGCCTGGTCCTCATTCCCTCCTTTGTCCACCAATCACCATCAGCCACCCCAGGATGGAGGAAGTGGCCCGAGACCAACCCGAGAGTGAGAGCTGCTGAGGCCTTTTGTATTTCTTTTTTTGAATACGCAACTGTCTATTTTGAGATTTCATATGTAAGATCATGCAGTATTCTACTGCACAGTCTCATATAGTACCTAAAGATGCTGAACTAACAGAAATAATAGAATAGTGTTCACAATGACATGGGGAGATATTAATATTAGGTACAGTTATAAGTTCTTATTATCAGACCTGTAGCATGCTGATTATAGTTAATATTTAATTGTTAGTGGAGTAAGTCCTCACACACAAATACAATTTATATGATAAGTGTTAACTAAGTTTGTTCTGTTAATAATCTCGCACAATAAACTGGCAAATGTAAAATTAGAATGTGGTAAACTTCAAATTTACACAATGTTTCACTTCAAATGTATCTCAGGAAAGCTGAGAAAACTGAAATGAAAAATTGGTGTTGTGAAAAAGATAACAGTAAACTCTCATTTAACAGAGTCAATAAGTTCTTAAAAACTGCAATCTTAAGCATCACACACAAGTAGGGAAAAACAACCTCAAGTAATTCAGGTTCTTTAAGTTTTGACTAGCAGTGTTGTTCTCATCTATATATGAAACAACTTTAAAGAAAATCCTACTGTTGGAGGATCTGCCAGTACTTCAAGGACAAGGAACTAAAGCAGGAAAATGAAGTAATCCAGGCAAAATAAGGATTGAAATTTGATTAATAGTTTCCCTACCTAGAAGGCACTCACTGACAAACAGGACCAGAGTTATGATTTGTATAAAAGAGCCCATCTGCGTGGGTAAACACTTGCGAATTACTACCCTGTATTTTGCTATATCCATATGCAGAGCGGGTCTATTTGTACTTCTCTACCTAGAAAGGCTTAGTCTTTGCTGAGACACTTGACAGAAGAGATTCTGAGTCAGCAATTTTGGAGTGGGTTCCCAATAGAAAAGGAAGGGGATGGGTGGGGATTGCAGACAGGCATATGCATAATTTACAATCTGAGCTGGCAAAAAAAAAAAGACAGGAGAAAAAGTCATTGGTCATTAAAGTTCAGTGTCATCAAAGAAACTGCTGTATTGGAAATTGGAGTTTTCATGACATGCTCATTACATTTTTCTCCTAGGTGGCTCATTTTTTGGAGCACTGTTAGGCAAGTTGCAACACTAAAGAGTTTCTGTGTTTGCTTTAATCTATATTATCTCATTTCTTTTCATTGAAAAAGAAAAATTTAATTCAAATTCATACTCGCTAGTTGTTCACTACTATTTTTCTTATGTTTAAAAAATTCCCAGAATATGGAATACAATTAATATATGTTGAATATTAACTAGGTTTTGATCTTAGATTGTTTCATTTACAGTCCTGGAACTTTAGTCATTGGATGTTGTTAATTAATCACATATCTGAACTGCTTTTACAGAGAAATAGAACAGAGTACAACACTAAAATTTTCTTGCAGACCAGGAACATGATTTCCCATTTCTGTATGTGACCTAGAACAACGTTTGTCACAATTTAAGTATTGAATATAATCAAAGATTTGTAAATTCCAAAGCCACTTGATTATGTGAGTTGGATTAACATTTATTATCCTGCCAAATAATTCATTCAGTAAATTTAAATTTAAAATCTATTTTAAATGTTTTACTGATTATAAACTAATTTATGCGTATTTGTAGAAAATATAGAAAACAGAGAAAAGTAGAAAGAAGGACACCAGTTCCCTTTTAATCCCAGTATCCAGTGACAATTGATTTTGATCAATTTGGTGGATTTTACCCTGGCTTTTAATTTTCAGGTATGGTACTGAAATCTGTCACTGTAATAATTGTAATATTATTGCTACATTGTCCGTGCACATACAGGATATGCTATCTCACTTAAACTTCACAACCAATTTACATTTTATAAATGAGAAAAATGAGTCTCAGAGAAATTGAGCCACTTTCTCAAGGCTGAAAGTACAGCTATACTAATGCCATTTAATTCACCCCTCTGATTTCAAGTGCTATTAAGTCTAATTTTCTCTCAGGTTGATAAGGGTCTGTTCAGCTTTTAAGTGTCTGTCATACACCCTTTAACAATTAAACATTCTTCTTGAAAGCCTTCATTGATTGAGGCCCCTTGAAGATTCCAGGACTTTTCTTTGCCTCTACTCTCTGATCTGCACATCCTGCTTTGTAAACATACATCAGCTTCATGGGCTTATTGTTCCCTTTAACAAGCAACAAGCTCAAGTTAAAAAAAGAAGTTTATTTGGCTTCCCCTCAGCTCCCCCCCATAGAATATGACACATATGCTCAATAGAATGGAAGTGCTGAATAAAAACTGTCAGTGGGTAAGTGCTTCTAGATCCCAGTCTTTGTGCTGTGTTTGAGTCTATTTATTCTCTTCCCAATGTTGGGGGTCAGTGTAAGGTGAGGTGAGTGAGGACCAGTTCAAAATCTTCCTTTGTGTTTAATAGCCTTTTAAGACTTGTGAGAAAAAGAAACAGCACTTAGAAGGAAGAGGTAGAAGACTGTTGTAGGCATCGTTTGGGCATTTAATGCATTGTGTGGATAATGACAGAGGTTCGTTCTTTATAGCATCCATCTTTTTCACACTGGGGTCTTGTTAGCCTTATTTGCCGTAAGTGATTCTTGCTGTGTTAAAAGGGGAAATAAATATTCTAATTTCATTTTCATATTATTTTTTGCTAGGGAAGATAATTATTTTTTGAGATAACCCAGTTTTATAGCAGCCTGCCAAAGTTACTAACATGACCGTCATTTGCAACACTGGCTTTAAAAAACAAAACAAAAAATGCCTATATTCAGTTGTCTGTTATGAACCAATTTTATTTTTAACATTTAGTCGTGCCTCTTTGCTGATCTTTTGTACTACTGCTGTGTTGGCATTAGCTTAGCTATTTATGATTTCTGCATTTCCATTATTACGACTCTCACATGTCCTTATTAAAGTGCAACAATATCTTTGATCTGTTCTAGAAAATCTGTTCAGGTGAATCCATATCATCCTATAATTGTTTCTATGTGTCTTTCACATGATGGTGACTTAATTACAGATCAAAGAAGGTAAGAGATTTCACCCCATTTCTGTTCCATTTAAGTGGAGAGTTCATCATTTCTTCAGGAGGGATCATATCAACTTTGGGAAATACCTATTATTCAAAGCATTTTTTTTGAAAGGCCATTTTCATGTCCATGATCCAGGAACATTTACTTCCATATTAGGTTGAGAATATTGGAGCACATTTCTACTCATTTTATGTATGCTCTCCGATTGCCAGCTCTGATCATGTCCATGATGCCAAGTCCAAGTCCTGGTCTTTTGTTTAAAGTTTGGTTATATTACTTCTTAGTTTGTTTTAAAAAATTTAATAGAGCAAACAAGATAAGGCACATTCATATCTTAGTTCCATTCTGATTCATTTTGCATAGAACTCTTCCCCTGCCTTCCCATTTTGTCTCTCACATATTAAAGTTAATTATGGGGTTACATGATAAGTTTTATTCTCTTCTGCTATTGCTGGCCATCCTTCAAAAGCTATATGTCGACTCCTTTTGGGGGGGCGAGGGTTACACCCAGAGATGCTCAGGGGTCACTCCTGGACCTGCGCTCAGCAATTACTCCTAGTGGTGATTGGGGGACCATAAGGGATGCCAGGAATTGAACCTGGGTTGGCCACATACAAGGCAAACACCCTACCCATTGTGATATCCCTCCGGCCTGCTATCTACCTGCTTTTATGTGCCAGATACGTCTTGGGTCAGTGGTTCTCAACCTCAGTGATTTCTTTTCCAAGGAGATGTTGGCAGTTTTGGGAAGTATTTCAATTGTCATAACTGGGGTGGGGGGAATATACTTAGTGGCTGAAGCCAGGGTGCTGCTACCAGTATCACAGAAGAGTATCCTTCAAAAATCGTCTGGTCTGAACTATAGATAGCGCACATATACCTTGTGCTAGGTCTCAAATGCAAAGGTAGCATAAAGCACAAAGCACTTTAGTTATGCCATATTCTGGTACTGTTGTAAGGGGACAAGACATGTAAGTGTATTTATTGCTCTAGAACTGGAATAGGTAGAGATAAAATAATATATATCAAAGAGAAATATTTGAGACTTCTTTTGGCATATGACATTGTGGTGATTGGTGCATTGGAGGCAAAGAAGCAAGCAAAGTAAAAGGTGAAGACGAATCAAGTTTAGAAAGTAATGCCGGGTAAGGCATGACATGAGTAGCTACTGAAAATATTTTGTAGGGATATGATTCAGAGTTCTAAGTCACTGGTACTTTTCTTTCCTAGAGAGAGTATTTAGCATCAATGTGGGGAGAAGTGGATGAATTGAAAATTTGGTTACTGGAGCTAGAGAGCCAGTTAGTAAATGACTGTAATAACCTTGAAAGAAATGATGGGCTAATGAGAAATTGGGGGAGGGGTTAGAAAGCTAATGGAAATGACCATTCCAGAGCATGGCAATTTTCTCCATAATCTTTCTTTCCACAGAGTATGTGGGTGGCATGTCAGGTTGCTGAAGCTAAAATTACTAGATTGCTTTTTCCTTCTAATGATCGCAGTTCAGACTTTTGTGGTTATCATGAAAGTTTATCAGTCTTTCTATATCTAACATAGTCTTTTTGTAGTTATCAATTTGTAACCATTAACTTTACAGATTGTGTACCCTATTAATGTTTTGCTGTTACCTCTCTTTTGGTTTGTGATTTTTGTATTACTGTTTATAAATAGGGCTGGAGCAATAGCACAGCAGTAGGGTGTTTGCCTTTTGCGCAGCCAGCCCGGCTGAGCCGGGTTGGATTCCTCCGCCCCTCTCGGAGATCCTGGCAAGCTACCGAGAGTATCTCGTCTCTGGTAAAGGCTGGCAAGCTACACGTGATGTATTTGATATGCCAAACACAGTAACAAGTCTCAAAATGGAGATGTTACTGAGCCTACTCAAGCAAATTGATGAATAACGGGAGGACCCCCTGTTTATAACCACTCCATTTGTTTTCTTTTCTTTTCTTTTAAATTTTCATTTAAAATAAGTCCTTCCAAGATTCCTTGTAGTACAAGTCTGGTGGTAATAAATTCCATTTGCCTTTTTTTTTAAATTTGGGAAAACTTTAATTTTTTAATTAAAATAATCTTGGGGAATAGAGTAAATGTTACAGTAAATATTAAAATTTTATCTTTTAGAATTCTGATTGTGTTTTTCACTCTGTCCTAGATTGTTGATTTTCACTAATTGAAATCTTGATCTAAGGGCTCTTGTATCAGCTTCCTAGATACTGATATTTCCTAGATACTGGTTAGTTGTTTCCTTAGATTTGAAAATTCTAAGCAATTATTTCTTTAGATAGGCTATTTCTTTTGCTTTTGCTTTTTCATTCTAGGATACCTATTATCCTATGCTTCTAATTATAATAGAGTTTGGTAGTTCAAGACTTTTTTTGTCTTTTTTGGGTCATAGCCAGCGATGCTCAGGGCTTACTCTTGGCTCTACATTCAGAATTTACTCCTGGAGGATGCTTGCAACCATATGGGATGCCAGGGTTTGAACCTGGCTCAGCCACATGCAAGGCAAATGTCCTTGCTCAGGATCGAACAACTCCATTCAAAGGGAAGAGGAACTCTTCGATTTTTTTCCCCCTCTGCAGTGAAGTACCACATTGAAGATGTGGATGTCCCTCAAGCTCTGCTCTTCCCCTACTTTGGATATAGTCCAGGTAACCGTGATTTTTAACTTTGGCTCAGGTGAGGCTGATCTATTCCACCAACACCACGGGCTTTTTCCTTTTTTTCCCACCTCCTTTCATAAATGCAGGCTTGTGAGTTGACCTAGTGTTCACTGGCAAGAAACAGATGTGAGTTGCATGATGTTTAGTTTCTGGTTGTGCCTTAAAAAGAATTTTTTCCTGATTTGGTTAGTTCCACCATGTTTTCTGAGCCTACCTATCACCAAGTTTTCTGACTGCAGGGGCCAGAGCAATAGCACACGGGGGAGGGTATTTGCCTTGCATGCAGCCGACCTGGGTTTCATTCCCTGCATCCTATATGGTCCCCCAACCACCACTAGAAGTGATTTCTAAGCACAAGAGCCAGGAGTGACCCCTTGGCATTGCTGGGGGTGGCCCAAAAACTAAAAAAAAAAAGTTTTCTGACTGCAGCCCTTCTGTCTGATTGGTTACCTTCCTAACTCTGGTACCCCATTCTTATAATTCTTATCTGTGGATCCCTTGCAAATCATGGAGGCCTCCAGGAGATCATGTGGCTTCTAGTCAAAAAATGCTGATCTAAAGGTGAGTGCATTATTTTCCCAATGTGTTGTATTTGAACGCCATGTTGCAGACTTGTGTTTTTATTCATTAATGGTCTGTGGATTTCTTTAGTGAAATTCATGTTGGAGTCCAGAGCTATGTGTTCTGCAGTACTACAGAGACTATTCCAGGAGGGCCAAAGAAAAATTAATTAGATCATTTTCTCTTGGGGTCACAGGAAACATTTACTATAAGAAGGTTATATATAAAGCATATAGTGAAGGTAATATTTACTACAAATGTAAACTTTTATTGTTCCTTTAGATAAAATTTTATATTCCTTGCAAAAGGGTTAGATGAATCAAATTGTTGTTCAATAGGAAAGTAGGCAGGAAAGAAACATATTTGGAGAAAGGTAAGTTATATGCTGAGATACCTGTAGGATAAGTATGAGCATTCAGGAAGAAATTGTGAAAGATATCACGTTAAGAAAATCATCAGTTTATAAATAAGCCCAAGAAAAATGTATAGGATAACAAAGAGTAGATAATACCCTAAAGTATTGCTATTTAGAATCTAGCAAATTCCGAATTGCCAGTGAGGAAGATGGCCAGTTAAATTTATGATGGGTGTATTGGGATATAACTATCATAAAGATGGTCTATATATTTTACATGCAATTTATTAAGGGGGTACAGAATTTTGAAAATTTAAATCTATGGCTAGGTTTAAGTATACCATTCTATTATCTTTCTACTTTAGACCACCTTTTTTCTATTTCTGTCTTCTTATTGAGTATTTTAGTTTCAAATTATCTTCTTTTCCAGGATTATATATATATTTAATTTTGCTATTCCAGTAACTGTTTTAAGATCTGTGTTTTATTGTTCTGGTTTTGGGGGCCACACCTGACTCAGGTGCTCAGGGATTACCCCTGGTTTTGCACTCAGAAATTACTCCTGGTGGTGCTCGGGGGACAATATGGAATGCTGGAGATCAAACCAGGTTGATTGTGTGCAAGGCAAATGCCTTAGCTACTATACTATCACTTTGGCCCGAGACTGTATTTTTATCACAGTTCTGCTTCAATGATATTATGCTGCTCCCGTATATAATAAGGACCTTCTAATGGTACATTCCTGTTTTTCCCTTTCAGACCTCTATGATACTCTGTGATCATATATCTTCATATATCTTATAACTACCATACTACCTTATTGCTTATATTCAGATTATCAAATATCTTTTAGAGATATTTATTCACATGCATTACTTCTAGTCTCTTCATTGTATTCTCAGATTTATACAGAAAGACTTCAAGATTTTTTATTATCCAAGTGTACTGTTGACACATTTTATCCTACTGAAAAACTACTTCAATAATGTTTCTCCACTTTTTTTATATTCTTTTAACAATAAATCTGCCATCTATATTTCCTTTAATATAATGGACTTTTCCCCACTTCTGGAATTGTTAAGGTATTTTTGTTAAGTATCAGACTTGTGCAATGTGATTATAATTTGTCTTTGTGTGGTTTTCTTCATATTTCCTTGCTTGAATTTTATTGATTTTGGATCTGTGGCTTTATGTTTTCCCTTAAGTTTTAGGGGAAAAATTATCATTGTTTCTTCCAGTATGTTTTTTCTTCTTTTAGAAATTATGTTTATATAGATATATGAGGGTACTTTATATGAACAATGTCTGATGAAAGAATTTCAAAATATTTTGTTTTATTTTGAGCATCTCTATTGCTGCATATGGAAGGTCACTGATATTTCAATCCTTTCTTATGTAATATCTAATATTATATTATATCGCTTATTGTAATTTGCAAATCAAATAGTTTTTATAGAAGTTTGTTTTGAATTTCTTGTAGCTTTCAAATCTCTACTCTTTGAACACAAACTCACAGTAACCATTTTAATTTCCTCTAATTCTAATATATTTAGAACTTCATATTTCTTTCGAGTATCCATATAGGTTGTGTCTCTCTGTTTTTATTGGAAAGCAGTGCTTTATGTTATTTATTGAATTATTTACTTATTATTGAATAATAGGTATTTCCAGTGTACTCAATATGAACGAGCACTATTATCAACTCTATCAGCATAGCCCTCACTGATTTTTCAAATACTTCTAGATTATTCTTCTCCAGCCTCAAATAACTTATACACATACAATGATAATTTTATAGTCAACTGTGGATAAGTCAAAGTTAAAAGTTTTTGATATTCAGTGATTACAGATATCTTGGATGGTTGGGACAAAGCATTCAAATGACCTTCTCCATGCTCCATATCACTTGTATTCATTATTTTGGTACAGAAGATCCCATGGGATAAAATCAAAGACTTGGACCTGACCACAATTGAGGTTCAAGGGTATACCCACATATCAAATAAACTGCTGAAATTCTAATGGAGGCCTTTTTAGGAAAGAAAATAGGACCCCTGAGAGAGATTTCAAGATGAAAGAAGAAGACTGAAGCAGTCAGCCAGACAAAGTGGACCGAAGGGAGAAAGGGAGTATTGATTCTGGTATAGGTAAGTGATTGAAACCAGAACTCAACCCAACTCGGTCACATGTGTGATAAGCGTTTAGAGACATGGGATGGGAAGATGATGAGAAAGTATCTGAAATGCATGTAAAAAGATAACTGACTCAAAATTTGCTAGAGATACATTTTAGGGAAATAGAGAATAATCATAAGCATTCTCACCATTTTGTTTTTGCCCATTTAATGATATTTATCCTATAGTATAATAAGCAGCTGGATCAAATACAACTTTTCCAAGAACCTCAGCAAGATTAATCATACCGGTGGTGTCACTGACAGACAACTGCTAGAGGGATCACTGTGGCAGCAACAAGATTAGGAACCTTGCTACGAGTGGCCAATCTGGGATTAACAGAGCCTGAACTGCAAAGTTATGGGTTCACTAGCTTGACAGTGAGAGAAGATTATTGATCAATGCTATACCTTTGCAGTTCTGTGGTCTAATTAAAGGGCTCTCTTATACCCCTACTTCCACTCCCACCATTTCAACAAAATGCAGAGAAAGGTTTCTTCTGCTTGCTTCAAACATGATGAGAATTTCTGATCCGCTAGTTGTAGCAGTGACGGTAATATATATATATATATATATATATATATAGAGAGAGAGAGAGAGAGAGAGAATTCCAACTTTAATGTCATCTTGGTAGACATGTGGTGCTAGGACTACATGGTCCTTACTGCACTGCGGTTATTATTCAGAGACTACCAAAACAGATTCAGAGACACAGGTCAGAATTATTGGAACATCAGAAAATATTAATATAAGGTAATTACATTAAAAAACCTCCTCCAAGAATTGGAAGTTTGAAAACAAATTAATATTGAAGTAAAATATTAAGGGGAAATATATTTTTATTGTTAAAAACAGCTTAGTTTTGAGTTATCCAATTTAATGTAAAATTAGATAATTTAATAAATTATACAAGCCTTAACAAGGCCTCTATTTTTTCACAAAATATTATATATGGTAGCCTTAAAGAATCAATTACTGTCTGGCTTCTGTAGGAATGAACAAATAAAATTCATAAAAGACTGAAATGCAAAATGTCCTTTACAAAAGAAAATCAGTGCACTTTTTCCTAGTACTATGTGTAGGCATTTAGTTAGAGCATTAGAATTTTGTTTCAGCAATGTAGAAGTACAAACTTCTAAAGGAGGAAACAATTCAATCTGATTCAGGTATACTTTGGGGAGAAGATGGGATTTGAGCCAGCACTTGAATAGTAGATAGTATTTTGAATAGCACAGATGAAATCATGAGAGCTTTTCAGGGAGAGGGAATCAGGAAGGCATAAAGTGGAAAAGTGTAGGCATTTTTCAGGTTGGATGGATTACTAGGCATCTGTAAGAGAGTTGATGAAGGCAAACCTGGAGAGATAGACTGAGGGATATGGTGAGAATTTCGTTGACAATTAAAGACTGTAAAGAGCCATTGAGTGCGTTTGAGCAGAGAAATAGAATTATCAGTTGCTGCATTATTGCCCTAGTTCCAGAAGATGGACCTACTTAACTTCACCTCTTAAAACACAATCCTGCCCAAGATTTCACACCAGACTAAATAAAAAGCACCACATCAACTCCCAGCATCGCTACACCTAAGCCCAGTGGAGCTTAACATTGGCCCCAAAGTTACTTATCATTCTCAATTTAATTTCTAATACATTTCTTATACAGATTATTGTATTTTAACATTTCAATCTGGATGTACTTGAATCCTGTTTCAGTTGGCTGTGCTCTTGGAATATTATGATTTCCCCAGTAATTGTAGTGTTCTGTTTTGCTTTTGGTGGCAGTTCCATTTTCCATCTTATTTAGTAAAATCATTCATTTGGGGGCTATTTAAATTCAAAACATAAAATTGATTAAAGAAAATAATTTGGCAGAGTACAGTGTATTTTGATATAATCAGTTGGAAAGGCAATAGCGCCCACATTGTGGTGGCATCCAAGGAAAGGAAAAACTGAAAAGAAAATTGCTAGTAAAAAGAAGGGCACAAAGGAGTATCTTTAGTATTGCTCACTCAATAAAATGAGAGGAGAGACTTTCAAAGGAAGGATATTTAGGACTTTGAAAGCAGGGGAAGGAGAGGGTGGGGGCAAAATCACAAGAGACTTTGGAGTACCAAATTTGAGTGGCTAGGAAATGAGTGACATGAACCAAGCTCAGAAAAAGAAAAAAAGAAATAAAGAGACATTAAAGAGGGCTTGAATTGAATCAGGTCTTTTTAAATAAAGTGAGAAATTAAAGTTTAGAACAGGACACATAAGGTTTAGTGATAATGTTTTCTTTTTTAAAATGGGTGTATATCTTTGAAAATTATAGGTACATTTACATTGATTTAACAATATCAGGACTTGGTGTGAGCAAGTACTTTGGTAGAAGGAGTTAGAAATAAAGCTTCTGGAGGTAAAAATCTTACAAGCAAAAGCACAGACATGTTTTCAGTTGTGCATGTGATTGAACGCTTACCAGGGAGGTTAGAATCTGTGGCACTGTCAATGAAGGCTAAGTGAGAACAGGGGGAGGGCGTATTCCAATAAGCTCATTTAGCTGGAACAAAGGCAATGTATTTGCCAAGTAAATGCAGTTTTATTGTAGGTCCTTTGTGTCTTTATCCTTTTTTGTCAGAGTTATCCCTTTTAGATCCTTTATTTTAACATCCAATAGCCATCACAAACTGCATTTTCAAGCCCCAAATATTCTTTGATCAAATTATGTAACAGAATTGTCATTGGAGTGGGTCAACATTCAAAACTGAATATGGTTCAAGCTAATTCTACAGTAGGTTTACAACAGAGATATGCATAGCTGACTGTAGGCAAGTAAACAGTCTTGATGCTTAGTTGTTTCCTCTATCCTAACAAATAGGCTAGATCACCTGTGAATTGAAAGCAGTTATTTTCCATGAGAAGAGAATTCATTGCCTACACTCAAGTGCATTCTAAGCTCTAGCTGCTTCCCTTCACAACTTCCTTCCAATAGGCCATACACTCATGCCTCTGGTCTTGAGCCCTATAGTTCTCAGGGTCCCAGTTTGTGAGGAAGATGATGGGGTTCAAATGGGATCAATGTAGTAGAAAGCCAGCAACTTCTTAAACCTGAACAAACATCACTTCTTCTCAGTCTATCTGAGCAAGTTGTTGTTTGGATACGAAGGGAACTCCTCTCCAGGAAAAACAAAAAGCACACCAGTCTGACACCTGGTACACATGATGGCTGAATGGTCTGCAGTGTTGATCTAATCCCCGGACGGCTACTGATGCCCAGAGTCTATCAAGAAATTGCAGTGCTTCATTTCTCAGTCTGTTTGTGACACAGATGTCAACAAGAGCTGCTTATTTTCCAAGATTCACACAATACCCCCTCTCTTTCCCCTTCTTTTGTTTGGGATATTTAGTAAGTACTTGGGTCCTTTCACTTTCTTATAGTCCTTCACCATTCCCTCACTGTTTTGTGGAACCATTATCACCAATATTATCAACTATGGTCTACTTTTTAAAATCAAGAAAAGAAAGAAACATTTTAAATTATAAACCAAACACACCTTAAACATTCCTAGCCTGCCACTATAGGTTGCCCTAAAGGTGGCTAATAGAAAGAGCATCCTCATGTGTTGTGGAAGAGAGTGCATTGTGAGACATTATCTCTTGCACACACAAGAGCAACAGAACCTCACATATTTTCTTTAAAGGTTTACTAAACTGAGAAAATAACACAAGGAAAATGAAATATTCCTTATGGTAAACTGTACTTTTCATGTAAAGTTTGAAAAGATCTGCTTATTGAAGGACTCTGTCACTCTTGCTCCTTTTGTCTGATTGGTCACTATCTAGTGGAATGTCTTCTGGAATAAATGAAAATTTTCAAAATTACAGTACTTAAAAAAATTGCAGGGTAGTTTTACAGCAAAATGGACAAAACATGAGGGCATTGTATAAGTACTGATTTCTCTAAGGAAATGTACAGGCCTGGGGATTTGGACTTCAAGGGCTGAGAGGCAAATTGTTTCCATCCGTTGTCCTAAATTTAAACACGCCTTCCATGATGTGTTTCCTTAGAGGAGAGAAAGTGTAGTCTTTTATTTCTAGGTAGTTATCTGAAAGGAAAGGCAGAATTTCTATGGCGGAAGATAATGTGTGTTCTATATGTTACAAAGAATGGAGAGTTAAGCAATTTAGTTACACTGCCTGTTAGGGGACAAAGGAAAGTAGAGAACTCAGATTTTACTAAAAAGAAAGGTAGTCTTTCTCTTAGTCTATTCCCCCTTTGACACCTCTCTCTCACTCACTGTCTCTCTCTCTTTCTCTGTCTTTCTTTCTCTCTCACAAAACTCTGTCTCTCTGTTTCTTTCTCTTCTCCCCCTCTTTCTCTCTCACACACACAAGCACACACATGCACACAGCCAAAGACACACACACACACACACACACACACACACACGCATCCTTCTTAGCCAAACAGTAGGTTTAGTGCCTTTTGCATGAAGTCAGATATAGACTCATCATTATTAACAAAAGTAATTGAATCTAATCTATCCAATGAAGTCGTGAGGGTAATTGGAAGCAGCTGGTCAGTGGACGCTGCTACTGGATTTTCCTAACCCCCTTATTGTGGCTGTTGATATTACACTTTGAAATCCTCCCCAACCTGAATGTATTATCAGTGCATTTGAAAGTCTTTGATCAGTAATTTTGGTTTCCTTTTTGGACTTAAATATTTTAACATATAGGAAGAAGGTAGGGAGTATGTGCATGGGGACAGAGGGAGTTGGAGTATTTCATGTCTTAGGGAAAATAGAATTAAATAATTGTATTATGTAAAGTTTTCCAGCTAGCTTAGTGCAGTTACTGAAACATTAAGTTTTGTTGCTGAAACAGGTTCTAAAAGCCAATATACTATAGGAAGATTATATATATTATATATATACACACTTTTTTCCTTTTTAGGAGAAAATAAAGATCCCAGATCAAATTTCCATTTCTCAAGCAATACATTATTTTTAAATCAAGAAAAGGACTTGCCCATTCACATATCTTCATAGGTGACTGAAATCCCCAAACTCTCTTCTTACTCTAAAAGTTATCAACAAAATGGTTCTTTTGAAGCTAGCAAACTATAGAAGAATTGACTATAAAAGGTAGATACTGCTACATTATTGAAGCTGTGACAATGGGGGATGACCCATATAAAAGGAAATATAGTGGATCTGTTCAACTTGTGCCACTTCAACCAAGCAATCACATCTGACAAAGTCTCAGATCACATCAACTTTGGCACCCGTTTCCCTAGATATGTGAATGGGCTCTACATATAGTCTCTCTTCTGGATGAAGTTTAGTAATTGTCTTCAGAGCTAAATTTTTAATCTAAAAATGACAGGTGTTTTATGATACTCACTGGATTTTCTCTTAAAATGTTTTCTTTCTGACAGAAGGGTGTGAGGGAGGTACTCATGTGTTCATGGGTGTGTTGGAGATGGGAGAGCAATATCTGGGAAGGTAGGAACTTCCTTTATTTCCAAGATGTTGGCGGTGACTGTTTTTCATCTTTTGTGTGGTTCATGAAAAAGATTTTGAAATAAAAATAGTGCTAGAGAGTACCAGATGAAACTTTATAGCCCACACAAAGTTGAACCAACTAAGAAAGCTGAAGTTAGGAGATTTGTCTCTTTCTTATAGCACTGACTCCAATAGATGCAGTATTCTCTCCAAGGTCCATGAGTAATAAAACAGTAACTCTGGTATCTTAGATAGGGAACAGTAAGGGAAATGAGAACTGTTTCTACTGTGAGTGAAAGACTCCCAGGCAATACATGCAGCTTCAATGAGCTTGCATTTCCATCTTGACATAGAAGTCACAACTTTCTCTGTGTTCTCTTGCATTGTTGTGACAATCGAATGCCACAAGAAGAGTGAAAATCTTTTTGAAGAACTTCAAATGCTGTTTTCTATATGAGCACATTTGGCCTCTACTAAACTATTTTGCTGGGGAGAATAGAGTACTAACTCTGTTTGAGTATTTGAAAAAATCTTTGACAACAGGTATAAGAAACACTAATATTGATGGGTCATAATGTGTGAGAGTTAAGTGTTATCTCCAGGTAATGGTATAGAGAAAAGCATTTGAAGTAGGCTGTGTCACAAAACTGAAACTCTTGCCTGAAAACACAGGGTAAATAAAATCAGTTTCCATTCCTTCTAAGCTAAGTAAGTGGACAGAAAATTTGCGGGCTTTGGGGGTTTCTCATTGAAGCTTTGCCTCTTAATGTCCCTCACTACAGCAGCTGACCATGAGAGCGAACAATGTTGTGACCCAGATGTATTGTTAAATAGAAGGCCCAGATAGCAATTTTTGGGGGCTAGGGAAAGAGAGGCAGCAAAAATTTGAAAAATAGATGTAGTCTATTCACAGTTGTATCTCAAACATTCCCAAGTCAGGGTTTTATCCCTGCATATTAAGTCAGAATCCTGGAATAGGTTGTAATTCCCAGCTCTAAATCAGTATGGAGAAATGCAATTTAAATAAATGCTCAAGCAGTGTTTGCATTGACTAAAAGAGCAAAGCAAAAAGGAGGGCAAAGGAATTTTTCAAGCAAATGACTTTATAACTTTTATAGCAGTGAACTCGGACAAAAATCTTGAGACTATGGTCCTTGTTTACATTCAACAGCAGCAGGGCATTCCAAGAATGAATTATAAGCAGGGCACCAGTGGAAAGGCTGGAGCAACACTTCTATGGAAATCAGATAGAGACTCTTGGAAAAGCTCAGATCTGGGAGATTATTACTTTGCAGGAGATGGATACTGTTCAAAATAAATAGACTCAAGTGAACAGCAGAACAGGAATGAATGTTTTGGAACAAATGGGTCAGGGAAGAGTATTACAATGTCTTTCCTCCCCTGGTATCTGAATATAAGCAGAAATCAACAAAGATGGCATGCAGAAGGCAGGCATTTGTCCTGCTATCCTGACACAGTCACTCTAAGAAAGCACCAGCTACATGCCATAAGATCTAATTACCAAGAATTGCCTTTCCTGCCCCACAGCAATCATTTTGATGACAGGCTTCTCTGCACTGTAAAACAAAATGGGAACCTGTGCTGTATAAACTGCCACAGCGCTTCCCTTCCTTCGTCTGCTATCGGCCTCCCCATCTCATTTATTTTCCACACATTAATGGTAGCAGTCACCTTGAGCCGGTGATGCAGAGTAATTTTCACAGAAACCTTGATCAGAAACCATAAATCAGCCTGATGTGCTTTTATGGTCTAATAACATTCCGGTTGCTCCTACAGGCCTGTATGTAAAACTGCATTGCAGTGAGTCCTGTGGATGTATTTCTTTCCCCCTTCTTAGTAGCGAACACGCGCTTGCGCTCTTGATCTTGCTCCACCCACCCCTGCGGTTTTTCACTCTCACCATCTCTTAAACATATAGTATAGTATTTATAGATGCATGTACCTACCTAAGTTCCATGGATACAGTTCATTTCTAACAAAACATTTAACGGTGTTATAGGTGCATGTTCCTAATGGCAGAGAAGGCAGATTCTAGGAGAATGAAAGTTGGGCTTCACGGGGTTCTAAGTGGTATGTCTTAACAAATGAACTGTTTTCTACACCAAAAATAAAATGGTATAATTGTTATAAACGACTGACTTATTTTTCCTTGTAAGAAAGGAACAGCTGTATGCTGAGCTCATACATACACTCACCCCATTTTCTGGGGCTATTCTGGCTTGGTGAACTTGAAGCTGGTGTATCTCATTCTTTTTCTTTGGGGAGGGGGTGTAGCTTGGACCATATGTGGTGCTGATAATCTAACTGGGGTTGCCTGCATACAAAGCAAGCACTTTAACCCATGTATTATCTCTTTAGATCTCACTCTTTGTACCATGGTTCATATTCTATAATGCTATGAGTGCCTTTTGTTTCTCACTCCATAGGAAGTTGACATTTTATGGCCTGGAAAAGGATTAGTTGGTGGGCAGAAAGATAATGAGTGAATGTAAAGAGAGGAAGCAACAAAAGGAGACTTGGGTTGACAAATTAGAAAAGCATTTTTCAACCTTTTTGCACCTGTCTGAATACTGCTCCATGGACTGGTAGTTGAGAACCACTGGCTTAAAATGTTCTGTGAAAGGATGTGGTACTGAACTTGATGGCAGAAGTGGCTCTGATACTGGGACTGGCCACAAAGTTCCAGTATCTAGCTGGATGAAAGTGGAACTAGAGCTAGGCTTCATCCTGACTATCCACACCAGTGTGCTACAGTAAGCTGCTGGCTGTCTACATATTTCAGCTCAGGAACAAAGAACAAAGCAGCTCAGGCCCAAGCCATATCCCTTTTACCTACTTGAGAACCTGCCAGCTAGACATCCTCCGAATGTCAGTCTGTCTCCGTTCTGCAGCAACTTTGGATTTAGAATGAAAAGCCTCTTGCTGCTGTGTTTTCTGGAGAAGGGGAATATGCAACAGAAGCCAGTATTATGCCTGCATTGCACGTGGTGAGTGAGCATGAGATAGTCACAGAGGCATTTTTGGCTCAACCTGGGAGAATATTTAACTTTGCTCTGGAAAGGAGGGAAGCTGGCATCCACCCCCGAGTTTTCACTGCTTAATGTATCGAGTGATAATTACTCCCTAGTAGACCTACGTAAATTTCAACATTTTTAACCAGTGCTTCATGACTATACTTAGGAGGGAAAAGTACCTTTGGGCATAATTGACTGCTCATTTCTTGGTTAAAAGAGATACCTTTGATGATGTCTACTTCTCTTTGTATATACCCACCTTCATTGTTGATGCAGGTACACTCTCCTTTGGCACTGTGGCCCAGCAATCTATTGTTAGGACACTCCAAATGCCACTGTCATGGTAGTAGTCAAAACATGGATCTCACCTTCGTCTATAGGGCTTTTTGCTTGCAGCTGTGAATCAAGATGTCAAATTTCTTCATCTCATCCATAATAGGTGCTGGAGCAATAGCACAGTGGTAGGGTATTTGCCTTGTGCGCAGCTGGCCCGGCCGAGCGGGTTTGATTCCTCTACCCCTCTTCGAGAGCCTGGCTAGTTACCGAGAGTATCTTGCCTATACGGTAAGATACTGGCAAGCTACCCATGACGTATTCAATATGCCAAACACAGTAACAACAAGTCTCACGATGAAGATGTTACTGGGCCTGCTCGAGCAAATTGATGAACAACGGGAGGACTGTGCTACTGTGCTACCATGCTACCCATAATAGGGCTTAGATTAGGCAGTGGCCTCAGAATTTGTAAATATTCACTTCCTGTAGAGTTGTAAATTTGTTCTTTTCTTTTTAATACCAGTATTCCAGGCTGTGGCAACTAGTCCCATACCAGAGTCTTCAGTAAAAGCTCAGTGTTGAATTTTCAGAAATTGACAGGCAATTTCTCCTTTTGCAATAGCCTGAGCTTTTCTGGACTGCAGTAGCAAAGGCTAAATGTGAAAAGGAAATGGGGGTGAGCAAAGGCCCTTTCTCTCCACAGTGTCCACTGCCCTTCGATTCACAGACTAGCATTTGTTGTCTGTTTAGGAGCTATTTCTAAACCCTCCTAGCTGGAGGCAATGTACACCCAGCCAGTGGGGTGGGAGCAATAAAGGAGAAATGCAGTAAAGAACAAATTCTTTTCAGATTAGCTGATTGGCAGTTGTGAATAATGCAGCTCTAGCACTAAAGCAAGAAAGAGCAGCTTCAACCTTGGCACTCATTATTTTGCTGTAAGCCTTTTTTGCTAGGAACATTTTTCTCTTTCAGGTCCTAAACTATGTTAACTCCTTATGAGCCAACCATTTGTCCAAAAGGGCAAGCTCTAAAGACCCTTTGTTAAAGTTTCTAAATCGTGGATGTGAAATGATAGCCTAAAACAATGCATTCACAAGCATTCTCCCAGGCTCTGAAATTAGGACAGAAAAACGTTACCATGTGGCTTAAGTACCATTCCTTTTGCATCAGACCTGACAGGCATTTTGAAAACATATAAAGAAACCAGGCAAATATGTGGCTTAAGTGTATGGTGTCATAAAGATTGCAACCCAATATATGAAAACTATAATGAAAAGGTCATTTAGTTATTCTAATGATAGCTTTATTATTGGCAGTCGTGAGTCAACCTGAATCACCATGAAATTGTCTGCCCTAGATCTGAAAGTAAAATGATCACAAGTTAATTTTGAATTTCTATAAATTAACCACAAACATAAATTGTTCCTTTTCTTCGTTATTCTTATGACTTAACAATGCATTTATGTTCAATTATATTTATCAAGACAAGGAATTTAATTTTACTTAAAACATATTTTTTAACTGAATTGTTTTTGTCTTTTAGATCCAATGATTGTATTACCATTCTTAAATATTGCTGCTGCTTTTCTTATTACAAAATTAATAAATGTTTTACTAAGATACTAAAATCTAAATAGACAACTAATCTAAAAGAAAATTTGATTTATCACACCCTATGATTGTGTAAGTAAGTGATTATCCAAAGACAGTATTTGGGGAGAAAAATAATGTCCCATTAGTGGCAAAACCTCTTCTATGTTCTGTTGATATTTTTTCAACCTAAATTTTGTGGTAACTATAAGCAGGAACCCTGTTTAAATTATCTTTATAACCACATCAACTTTTTTTGGAACCTCAATTTACAGTACAAGAAATTAAAGGTTAGGATAATACTATATATTAGTCTCTTAAGGTATGACAGCTTTCCTATTTGTATAAATTTATATAATAAAACAAAACATTTCTAGATATCTTTACTCCAAAAGCAATTTGGGTTAAATATAAAATGTTCCAATTACTTGCATATACTTTAATTAGGTTTCTAATTAAAGTTCCACCCAATACAGATGCTGAGTTAAAATAAACTTTCTGTATAGGGCCGGAGAGACAGTGCAGCAGGTAGGGCACTTTATTTGGACCAATTGACTTTTGTGAGAGAAGACTATGTCTTCATTTTACTTTGTATCTAAAACCTGAGATTTATAAGATGCAATAATTTGTCAATGAATAACTACTGAGTATGAAACCTAAAATTTCCTAATTTGGTAAAGAATATACAAGATCACTGCCTCAAACTCCTTGTTAAAAAGAACCCAAAATTCAGAGCTTGCATGGAAAAGCTATAGGTCAGACAGGTACTCCTATGGCAGAAGTATATAGAAATATATGTGTCTTGAAGCTCAGTGGTGACTTTCAGTCTTTATGATTCTGGCATTGATAGAGTTCTGTTCAAATTTCCTGTCCAGTCACTGGGTCAAACTAACAAATCAAGGAATGGAGTCCTTTCCCTACTCTACTACACACTGGTGGTAGGAAAATTAGGCTCTTCTGACACCTCTCCTGACAAATTCATTTAATATAAAAATCTCCCCAAGAAATTCATTTCTGCTCCATAAAGTCATATTCCATTATTTTGGGAGCAATGAAATACTATTACTCACTTCTAGTTCATGTGTGAGCCTGTGGCATCACCACGACTCAAACATTTTTCATTTACTATTGATTGGCAAAGTTTTTTTTTTACATTATTTTTATATATTTATTTTTTCTATGCCTGCATAGTGGTTTATTGTGTAGATGTAACATAGTTTCTTTTTTTTTAAACTTTATTGAATCACCGTGAGATAGTTACAAGCTTTCATGTTTGGGTTACAATCACACAATGATCAAACACCCATCCCTCCACCAGTGTACATTCCCCACCACCAGTACCCCCAGTATACCCCCCTTTCCCACCCTCCCCCTGCCTCCATGGCAGACAATATTCCCCATAGTCTGTCTCTACTTTTGTGCATTATGGTTTGCAATACAGTCACTAAGAGGGTATCATGTTCGCTCCTTTATCTACTTTTAGCACACATCTCCATATTTTTATATACTTATACAGTCTTAGAGTTGTGAAGAGTAATTCATGATAAAAATTCTCCTTTGTTTGTCTTTGTTTTGGGACCACAGATGCTCAGGGCTTACTCCTGACTCTGTACTTAGGGATCACACCTGGTGTTGCTTGGGGGGATGCTGCGGATTGAACCCAGGTCAGCTGCATGTAAGGCAGCCACCCTAGTCACTATACTATCGCTACAATCCCAAGTAATTCATGATAAATTTCTTATGTCAATTGATGAATGTGTCCAAATTTATATTAACTACTTTCTAAAACTTCTTCTTTATTAGTTTGATTACTTTCACTTAATTTTTCCCTTTAGACTTCTCTGAAGATAAACACTCTGATTGCCTCTTCCCTTCCCTCCCCCATGCGTGTAGCACAGTATCTTGTAGATGGTTGAGGTTCCAAAATGATTTGAATTTAAATAAATTGAATATGGTATGTTACAGAGGATATAAGGTAAGGTGAATAAGATATCATTTCTTAATTTATGTTTCAGCACCCACTGTTAGAGTTAGATGTCTCTAGAAATACAAGAATATTGCCTCTTCTCTCTAGAACTTACCATTTAATAAGGAGACACTGATAACTCTAGATCATTATAATAACTAGTAAATATTAATATACTGGGAACAAATGATTTTTATGGACACTGATAAGGAGCATCAATAGGAAGAGATTTTGAATTGTTCTCTGTTTTCTTTCCAGACTTTCTAAATGTACTTCATGCTTGTGAAAAAAACGAAGAGGAGAACCATTATGAAGAAAACAAAAAGAAAGGAACCAGTAAGAGAAGTGAAATAAACTACTCCCAAGAGCCTTATATAAACTAAACGGGTACACAAGGGAGCAAGTGAGCCCCCAGCACTAAAAGTTGAACTTCTGTTAATGAGTGTGGAAAATACTCTGGAAGAAAGTTCTTAACTCAAAGCCCAACAACATCATGTGTGCAGAGGAGTTACTACCTTGTGATTTTGTGTCTCTATTATCAATATATTTAGCACTTGACAATAACACTTGACTATTGTATAGTCTATGCCTGTGATGAGTTGACATTAAAGAAAAAATGGTTACTTTTGATTTTACTTTTATTTTACATTTCAGTGCTTTCTGTGTGTCTGTGTGTGTGTCTGTGGGTGGGTGGGGGTTCATTTTTATTATCACCTTAAAGTGTTTTGTTTAGTTTAATTTCCATTGCCAGCATCAGTAAGCCCAGCCTTTTGCACAATGTCTTCCTCAGTGTCATTTCATATATACTTGAAAAAAAAAACAAATGTGAAGATATGCCGGCATATTTTAAAAAGAGTGATCAATATTATTTTCTATCTTGGGATGGTTCAGGTTGCAAGATAAAGGAATTCAGTGTTTTTCTCTAGTCAGCTAGTAGTCATTATTATCCCAGGCAAGTGGGCATGTGGCCATTTCTCAGGATGAATCAGGCCACATTTTAATAGTTCCAGCAGTTCAAAGTGGAATGGATTTATTTCAAGAGGCTCAAGAAAACCTCATTTTGAAGGCTCTAATAAAAAGTAAAGATGATAAAGAACACTGTTTTTCATGATAAGGGAAATTCTGCCTTTCAAGAGAGACATCATAATTTCTTCTAATTATAAGAAAAATGTTGCTGCCTTGAGTGCTCTTATTCATGTGTACAGCCAAAGGGATTTTCTGCATAAAGGAATAATTAGGTTCTATTCCTTCATTCTAAAAAAATAAAAAAGAAAAAATCAGCTTTATTTTTTTATACCTTTTCCCCCTCATATTCTTTGACCTCTACTCTGCTGAATCTTTTATATGTCATGGAAGGAAGATTTAGAGGGGCTTTGATTTCTCCAATTCCTTTGGCAGCTAGCAGTGTTTGCTGTGCTGAATTTGGAAGTGCCTAATTTGGGAGTTTTGTTCATGTCGAGCTGTAAACTGATCAGATTTCATTTTATGTGTGAAGATCATTTTCAGTCTGTGGATTTAAACATTTTATTTGCCTGAAATGCATCCTACATAATGCACTGTGAGCTCTTACTTAGCAAAGCTCTTAACTTTGTTTTAGAGACAAAGGATATTCTAGATAAGTTTACCCTTTAATCCATTTGCATAGGAAAAATAGGATTTGCATATAAGGAGCTCAAAATTGACTGACCCACCTCCACTCCCTAGTTCTGTGAGGGGTGAGGGTAGATCTCATCTGGCCATACTGCCTTATAAAGAACAGTGGATAAGAAAGATAGTACAGTTCAATTAGAACTTTTCATTGACCTGATTTGTTTGGGCCATAATTCTCACTTGCAGACACGAGAAAAGATGTGCAGTTGCAATGAGATTAATTCAAACCATAATGCCAGAAAAATAGAAAGAAGGACTGCTCAAATTCTTGGTGAATCCCAATATTGTTTGTACCTACTGAGAGAATTGAATGTGTTGGATTTCAAAATGGAACATGATCATGAGCTTTAAAACGAAAAGATCAATAATAAATATGAACGGGAAAAGAAGTCTAAGAAAGTTCAATGGATGTTTGAAAGAGTAATGACTATAGCTACTATTAACTGACTGCTAATTCTAACTAGACCTGGCTTTAGAGTCTTAAGAAAATCATCTTTATTCTATACAGCAGCCCTGGGAAATAAACTGAGGTAAATGTTATTGACCCAGATCACCTGATTAAAAAGTGATGGTCATTTTTTGTCTATATGTCTTCCAAGAACCAGATTTGACTTCATACAGTGTTTTATTACATGAGCTAGATACTAACATACAAATAGTAATAACAGGTTTATTTTGAGTTAATGGCTCTTTGAAATACCCAAGATCAGATTGGGTCACTAGTTCAATCATAATATTGACTGGAGTGGGCAACTTCCAATCAATTTTTGAAGGGAACATCCTTTAGTAGCTCCTCTTAAGGATCTTCTATTTTGCTAAGTATTTATTAAACTATTATCAGGACAGTGTTAGGGGCTATTTCTGTCATGTAAGAAGAGAACAATGAAGTCACTTCACACACAGGCAGCACTACACGCTCTGCTGTACATGGCAGGAGGAGTGAGGATTTGGGAGCCAAGCAGTTATATGCAAAACTTTGAACAAGTTAATGTCCTGTTTCTCAGCTTCCCCACCTGTAAAATGGGGGTGCTAAAAATACTTCATCAACCTGTTGGGTTGATGAGCTTATTTATAAGGTGCTAAGAACAGTAATGGCACCTGGTGAATAGATTTAGTATAGAAACATTCTCTCCTAGAATTCTATCCATATCAAAGGAAATGAAGGTCAAGTTAGATTTCTTTTACAGAGTAGTAAATAAACTTTGGATAGATTGGTTTCTTCAAATAGTTATTCATACTTTAAGTATTCAATTTTGGACATTCAGAGCCCATATAAAGCAGGTTATAATATGAAGTAAGCTGTGTGAATTATATTCCTGGTTGAGGAGAATTTTGCCTTTGTGTTTCTAATATATCAATATTAATATATTAGCATATAAATATCGATTTGCTCCAGCGGGCCCAGTAATGTCTCCATTGGAGACTTTGTTGTTACTGTGTTTGGCATATCGAATACGTCACGGGGAGCTTCTGCCGTGCGGGCGAGATACTCTCGGTAGCTTGCCGGGCTCTCCAAGAGGGGCGGAGGAATCAAACTCGGGTTGGCCATGTTGGCTGTGTGCAAGGCAAATGCCCTACCCACTGTGCTATCGCTCCAGCCCCGCATATAAATATGTTCCAAGATATTATATATGAATTCAAAACTATCCCTTTCATAGAGTGGTGGTTACATACATGAATCTTGGCTCTTCCACTTACTCAGACATGAGGAAAGTCATGTAATATCACCATTATATAAGGAGATATATGTACATGAATGTATACATAGATATCTATATATACATATCTATGTATATATAACCAATATTATTTGCCAAAGAATATGATCATTAAGTTCATTTATAAGGCATTTGAACTTGGACATAGAAAATGTTACATAAGTAATATTGGGGAAAATGATACAGTGATTGAAGCTTACAGTAGTTTTAAGCAGCCTGGACTAGCTATGATAAGACCTCTGTACCAACAAAATTGTAAAAGAATTGACCTGTGTTCCATGGCTAATATCTATAAAAATATGAAAGAAGAGAAACTTAGTCCTGAAAGGATTAGGACAGCTTGTTCATACCATTCTTTTATGGTTAATAATCTTTTTCTTTTAAGAGATTTGGGTCTTGGGGTTGGAACGATAGTACAGTTGGTAAGGTGTTTGCCTTGCACACAGTTGACTTTAGTTCTGTTCCCGGCATAGCATATGATCCCCTGAGTCTGTTAGTAGTGATAGCTGCCTAAGCACCACCAGTTGTGGCTACAAAACAACAACAATAACAAAACACAGCAAAACAAACAAACAAACAAACAAAAACAAGAGTTTTTGTCTCCTCCCTTTAACAAAATTTAAAATACCAAGCAACTAACTCAAGGCCATCTGTTTTCAGGGATTTTTCTCTTTGGTTCTCATTGAGTATATTTAACAGGAATTATAAATATTCTGTAGCTAATCAAAGAGGTGCTGCTTATGAGTTGGGAGATAAGGGATGCTAAGGTGTTTAAGAGAAATGTAGACAGCCTTTTTTTTGGGAGCTTCCTAATAAAGACTTGTCTAGACTTGGCCACAAGTCAACTCTAGATGTGTGAAACTAAATATAGTCCAAGTTCTTCACCTTTTCTTCTGCCTAGTATGCTTTTTGGCGTTTGTAATTCACTAGTTTTTTGAATAGCCAGACACCCTTCGTCTCTTGTAAAAATCAGAAAATTAGAATATAATTTTTTCTTTCCCCTCACCTGCCATGTCCAATCAATGATCAACTCCTCTCCTCTAATAAAGCTTGACTAGATAGCCTGTCCTTTTCTACTGTCATTACTTTGGAATAGGGTCTCATTACTTCTCAGCTGGGTCATATCTCACTGCTTTTCTACACCTGCCTCTAATGTTGCTCTACTTGAAAGAATATATAAGGCAGTTTCTTTTTTTTATTATGTGGAACCTATAACTTATATTATTACCACCCTAATTTTTTATCTTTCGAGCTACTTTTCCTTTTCCTGCCTCTCTCTCACCATCCTAGAACCTCAACTGAATGCAATTAAATTCTCGTAAAATCCTAGTGATTTCTCACATGTGTCAATGCAATACCTTCTAACAGGAATTCCCTAAAGAATATACACCACTTGCACTCATCAAATTTCATCTGCTCACTTTGTCTAAGCATTCTTAAAAATCCAACAAGCTATAATCACTTCCCAAAAGGTTTCCCTGATCCTTTCCACTTTTACATTTCTATGATATAGATGAACTCTATGTATCCATATAGTATTTTTGACACTTCAATGGCTTTACTCATATTCCACATAAGTACAATAATAAAATAATTATATTTTGCATATTTCACTTAACATAATCACAAGTTACATTCATTTTGTTCCAGAGTACATGGTTTCATTTTTTGAAGCATCATGATTTATAATACTGCCCATGATAGAGGTTCATGCATATAATATTCCAACACCATATCTGCCACTATTGTCTCAACATCCCCTCGGCCCCCCCCATGGTCATTTGATTCTAAAATGTAGACTTCTGAAATTCATGTGTTATATATTTACTCCCTATATTTCTGAGACCAAGAGCAGGGGCTTTCACTGAATAATTGCTCAATAAATGTTTGTAGAGAATAATTTAGACTCATATCAATAAAAATTTAATTTTCTTGAATCTTTATAAGTGAGATGGCTTGTAGGAAATTTAAATTAAATAGCAATAAATTAATACTTCTTGTCATAAGTTTGGAATATCTAATGCATTCACATACCAATATCAAAATAAAAGTTTATTAATATCTCTCATGAGTAAAGCATAGTGCTTAAGATAAAATTTTATATTTTTAAAGAACTTTCAAGTTTTCAAAATTCTGTCACATGCATTATCTTTGCAGTTCATGACAACTGTGAAGTAAATAACAGAGGTATTATTATCCTCATTTTACAAATGAGAAAACTGAAGCTTAAAAAGAGAACTGGCATACATAAAATCACTCAGACAGAAGTAAGGTAATTTAAAACCCATTTTAGAACTCTAAAAATATAAACATTTAAGCATTTACTCCATGCAGTTGTTATTTCTACTGTATCATACACTCTCACATTACTTACAATCAATCTGGGGAAAATATAAGAAGAAGTAAAGTATTAATTTACAGAGGAGTGACAGGAACTTTATGTGCATATTCTCATTCCATCTTCAAAATGGCCTTGGCAGGTAGGAATTATTAATCAACTTTATATATATCAACAATGAAGTTCTGAAAGAGTAATTTATCAAGGGTCAAAAAGTTATCAAGTAGTAAAGTAATATTTTAACTGAGATTTGTCTAACTCCAAAATTCAGGCGTACTTCATACAAACAAGAGATGCTCACTAGATCAAGGAAACATGATAATCTTGAGCGTAATCTTGAATGGTATTCACACCCTATAAGACTGATCTGGTACTTGGAAAGACCCACATAAGAAGAAATTTTAGAAAGAGCTCGAAAATAGCTTGTTTTAAGAGTGACTAGACTGTTGCAGGACTTCAGTGAATTACTGGTGGTAGAGGAGGGAACCATGTTTAGGGTTCTCTTAAAAAGCGATCATGGAATTAAGGAAAATCATTTTCTGGGCACAACCAAGTGATAGTGTTTAGAGCATGAATACTATTCCAACACCAAAGCAGGATGGGAAGTGAGAGACAAAACCAAGGACAAATACCATATAGTTGATACCAAATAGAAACAAGTGGGGAAAGGGAATATGTAGTTTAATAACCTAATAGGAGTCCTTCTGCTCCACACATCTCTTAATCTTTTTATCTTGAGTCACCACCTTCATAACTTTGTTACATCTGTTTTTGTAACTAATTAACTGTTCAGACCCACTCCTGATTTCCAGTTCCCCATAACCACTACATGATGGACTGTCTCCCTTTGGATCCCTGTAGTCATCTCCCACTACTTATATGCAAAGTTGAACTTACTATATACGACCTAATGAAAAGCTGCTTTTTCATAACATTTCTATTCTAGTAATATACTAGCACCATTATCACTTGCTTAGATAAGAAACATGAGCTGCTGTTTCCCATATCATTACCTTCCTCCTATCCTTAAACTATCCCAGGTTGTTTTATTTCTTTTACTTCTTATGAAACTGTTCCATCACCTCTTCTCTCAGAAGCCTATCTTTTTGATACTTCTAGCTACTATCAGATTTCCTTTCGTCATCATCTCTATAACTAAACATGTAATATCTGTTCCCTGATGCCCTACGACAGAAATCAGACCCTTTTTTGATTATGGAATACAAGACATTCTGAGTTGGTCTTGCTAAAGCTCTTTTTTTCAAAAATATTTATTTATTTTTTGTTTTCAGGACAACCCAGTGATGCTCAGGGGTTACTCCTGGCTTTGCACCCAGGAATCACTCCTGGTAGTGCTTGGGGAGCCTTATGGGATGCCGGGATCGAATCCAGATCAGTCACGTGCAAGGCCAGTGCTTTAACCACTGTACTATCACTCTGGCCCTTGCTCAACCTTTTAAACTTCAGGTTACTTCATTAGTACAGAGTTTATCCACATTAAAACTTGTATTAAAATCTAGGGAAGTCCTTCCTGATCAGTTTTCCAAAAAATGTTTGACACATGTCCTTTATTATATTTATTATTTATACTGTAGCACTGTTGTACCATTGTTCATCGATTTGCTCAAGTGGGCACCAGTAACGTCTCCATTGTGAGAATTTTTACTGTTTTTGGCATATCAAATATGCCACAGGGAGCTTGACAGGCTCTGCTGTATGGGCGGGCTACTCTTAGTAGCTCGCCAGGCTCTCTGACAGGGATGGAGGAATTGAACCCAGGTCGGCCATGTGCAAGGCAAATGCCTTAACCTCTGTGCTATCGCTCCAGCCCATTTATACTGAACTTACTGAAATTTTGCATTTTTGTCTATCCAGTGAGTATAAATCCATTATAAAGAGTTTTTTTTCAGCTCCTCTTAAAGAGCTGGTCCATAAAGACAATCAACCAATATTAGTGAATAAATGAATCACAAGGGTTTCACAGTGCTATGTGAGTTATGGGTGAATTCCAAACTCTTTGTGAATAGTGTGATAATGAGTCTAATGAGAAACACAGTTTCTACTGGCTCAGGAAGGTTTTTATCAACAACGAACCAAACCTACATGGACAGACATAATTGATTTTAGGCCAAAAGCTGATATTTCTAACTTTGTTTTGTTTTGTGGTCACACCCAGCTGTGCTAATTGCTTACTCCAGGCTCTGCACTAGGGATCACTCCTAGCATTATATACAGGAGCCATATGGAGAGCAGAGCAAGCACACTACCTCTCATACAATCTCCTTGCCCCTTTAGACTTTCATTCTTTTGTATTGATCCCTTGAAACACAGTCTTAAGCTTGCCCCCTTCTTTGGACACTTACCTGTTCTAAAGCTTGCAAACTTGCTTTGGAATTCCTTTCTTTGACTGTCTCATAATTTCTAAACCCCATTTATTCTGAAGAGAAAACTAAATTTTTAAGTTTACAGGTCTTCTAGGATTTGAGTACCTTTCATATTTTATTGAATTATAGTAATGCATTAGTAAAGCTCACTTGAACATATTATTGTCAGTTTATCATTTGCCTATATATCCCAAAGCTTACTTTAGTACATATATAAGGGAAAATCCATCTATTGGCACTGGATGGATTCTGTGTTTCCTTTTTTGCCACATAATCCCCTGGCTGTTCCTTTGATCAGCAGTGCAAATCCTAATTAAGGTTTCATCTGATAATTTGATTTCATGATAAAGATCTATTCTCAGTCAGGAGCTTTGCCTCCTTAAATTCCCGAGGTTAATGAAAATCACTAATCCAATGGATAAACAGGCAATGGGAAAGTTGAATCATAACTTTCATGTTTTCAGAAATACTGTGATTTAAGGGTTTTTGGAGGTTCTTATAACGAAGAAAGATTGAGATGCAAATTTAGTGAGAGGAAGAGAAAACTTCCTAAGTGGGAAGGAAATTATGTAAATGATATTGCTGTATTAAAGTACAGTACTTTCTAGTGTCACAAATCTCACAGGTGTTGAGGTAGCTCATCTCCTAAATGACAGGATAGGACAAGAAGGTGAAATTGAACTTTGTAGTGTAAGAACAGCGCAGTAGATTCAGGGAATAAGAATTAGTTTCCTGCATCATATCTGCTTGTCAAGAGGCCCCTGAGTTTCTGGGTTGGCCTCTCAACTCTGAGTTAGATCAATGCCTAGTTCATCAAGAAAAGGTCACATTCTTTCATCAAGAAACCAACAAATGGGAAGTAAAGTGACGAATTTTTCTTTTCAGAATTTATTCTGGGAAAATTCCAAAAGACCTTATAAAATTCCCCAAATGGCCAGAGCTAATAGCAGAGTTCAACGTATTAGCATTCAGCAGGATGAATCCATGTTTATTTCATAAAATTTAATTATATACAGGAAGATAAAAAAGAACCAAGAGGGACATAGAGTAGATGATATCAATGTAGTGAGAAAATAAGAAAAGTAGTCTTGTTTCATGGGTAGCTGAGAGATAGCAATAAAAAGAAAGAACAAAGTATAAGCTGAAGTTAAATATACCTATGACCAATAATTCTGAATGCTGCCAAAAGATTTTAGAAGTCATTTGTCAAATGAAAGGAAAATTGTTTTGTTGCCATTTTAACAATTGAAAAAAGTATGTTTGCCCCTTCAAACTTTGAAAAAATTACATCTTCACAAATATACCCTCAAATACAGATTAAAAGTTAACTAAATCCATGTTTGTATGCTTTACCCTGGGGACAGTCACCTGGGTTCTAATTTCTCTTATCTTGCCTTGTAAGATTGAACAGAGAGCTCTAAATCCTTTACAGGAAACTTATTTGTGAGCTGTGGAGCTGAATAATAGGCTACAAAGTACAATTTCTTTTAAAAATTATAGAAAGATCAGTAACGATGGTAAAGCCACAGACTACTGCAAGCCCTTAGGTGTACTTTGTGAAAGAAGTTTATAGCTTGAGGCTATTTTGAAGTGCATGCAAATAATCAGTCATTGAAAAATGCAACACTAATTGAGACTCTTATCAAAACGTATTGTTAAGAAATAACACTTTTTATGTTAATAAAAAGGACTTTTTTTTTCCCAGCTAGGTGAAGGAGGAAGAATATTAGGAAAATAGGATTTGATCCCAAAATGTAAAGGAATTTTTTCCTCACAGTTATTTCAAAAGCAGAAGATACTTGACTATGACCAACAAAGTGTGTGGATGGTTGTGCGTATATATCTGCTTCTACACCTACATTTTTTCTAAGCCACAAACTTTGAGTTCCATCTTTTGTGGAAAAAATATCACAACAATTTTTATTCACAGGACACATTTAAAAGTCTAACTCCTTTAAGAAGGCTGTTTTTATTGTCTTTCTCTATAGTCCAGGGTCCATCTAAACCTAAATGACTTAAATCATGTACAATGGACTCTAAATAAAGTCCATCTAAATGCAAAGTGGTTACAGGAAGAGAACAATTGAATTGTAGAATAGATTCTTTACTTCAATCTAGAGGTAAACAACTCCTGAGAATATAATGACTGGGTCAGAACTATTCTCTGTATACCCCCAATAAAAGAAGCTTATATTTTAGATGCAAGAATACTTGCAGATTAAGAAATTTTACAAGGTTCCAATTACCAACACAATTATCTATGTACAGATACCAAATAAAATTGAAATGGTGTTTGTTGAGATTTTTCTATGGATGAGACCTGAAGCTACAATAGGATAAGAAACATATTAAGTACAGTGTCAATGGCATTAGTTCTCTAATGATGCAATGTCTGTTCTAAGCAAGCAATATTTCCAGTTATACTAAAAAAAAACAAAACAAAACAATGAATTTGAAATGCAGTCCTTAAGCCCACCAACACTATCTTTACATTTACTCAGTTTGACTTGTTAAATTATAACTAAACTCAAAAATATATCCAGCAGATCGTACCCTTTAAGATAGACCAATAGAAGCACAGATATATTTATACATATAATCTACCTGAGAGGCAGTGTGTATGGTGCTTAAGAGCATAAACTTGTGTCAAATTGTCCATTTGGAACAGAATACTGTAGTTTCTGAGACTTGACCTTAGCTTCTTTAACCTTTGAGCATCTTATTTCTTCATCTGTAAATCAGATAAACAATAATACCTAAGATTCTATGACTGCTAGTAAATTCATGTGAACGGTTTATCTTGTAGTCTGGTAAGTGAAACATTCTATAAGAATGTCTGCTTACAGAGGAGGACTGAAAACAGTGATTGAACCATTGTTTTAATGGACTCATAAGTTTCCCAGTATCCTATTCTATGAATGTCTTTCAGTATTTTAAGACTTACAATACTATACTCATATATAGCGTTTATATATATATAATGGGGCTAGAGCGATAGCACAGCGGGTAGGGCGATCGCCTTACAAGCGGCCAACATGGCCGACCCGAGTTCGATTCCTCCACCCCTCTCGGAGAGCCTGGCAAGCTACCGAGAGTATTCGATATGCCAGACACAGTAACAACAAAGTCTCCAATGGAGACGTTACTGGGCCCGCTCGAGCAAATCTACGATCAACGGGAGGGTCTTATATATATAATATGCACATGTATAATAGTAGTATATTTGTTTTCTAGAAGAGTTATTCTGAGTAAATAGAAGCAATAAAAATAATAAAAATTGAAGTATCACTTGATCACTTGATATCCCGTTACTCATCAATTTACTCGAGCGGGCACCAGTAACATCTCTATTCATCCCTGTTGTGTGCAAATGTAGCCCAATGGCATCTGCTTGTTATAGGAACATGAAGAGCCCCAAACTGATCATTCAGGGTCTTCACAAAGAAGTCTGACCATCTCGTAGGTGGACGTCCACTCGATCTTTTGACGTCCCATGGAATCCAGTCGGAAATGGCTCTAGTCCAGCGGTCATCTCTAAATCTCATTATGTGTCCAGCCCATCTGATTTTCGATGCCTTGGCAAACGAGACAGCATCCCTGATTCTTGAGCATTGACAGAGGTCGGAACTCCGGATTCTTTCTCTCATTTGAGTGATGCGTGATACTCCAAGCATAGCTCTTTTGATTCCTCTTTGAGAGACCTGAATAGCGTTCCCATTCTGCTTTCGTAGGGCCCAGGTCTCTGAGGCGTATGTTAATGCAGGAAGAACAGTGGAATCGATAAATGTGCTTGGAGCTGGAGGATCTTTGCCCTCTTAGTTATTTCTTTGACGCTCTTGAAGGCATTCCAAGCCGCTCTCTTCCTCCTGTGCAACTTAGGTGCCAGGTCATTCGTCGTATTGACTTCTCGACCTAGATACACATAACCGTTGCATTCGGAGATGGTCATTGTGTTAGAGTGAATGGAACATCAGGAACAAGACTGTTTCTCATGAACATTGTCTTTGTGAGATTCAGCTGTAATCCGACCTTTCCACACTCATGGTCGAAGTCAGTCAGCATTTGTGCCACTTGGCTGATGTTTGCTGTTATTAGAATGATGTCATCAGGAAAGCAGAGGTGGTGTAGTTGCTTACCATCTGTCTTCACTCCCATTCCTTACCATTCCAGTCGTTGTATGACATTCTTGAGGATGGCACTGAAGAGTTTTGGTGAAATGGTATCACCCTGCTGAACCCCTCTCTTGACATGGATGATCACTTCCTTGTAGAATGGTGAGATCCTGGTAGTGAATTCGTAATACAGCTCATGGAGAATCCTGATGTATTGAGTTTGAATGCCCTGATTGGCTAGGGCTTCGATGACTGCTTCCATCTCAACAGAATCAAAGGACTTCTTTAAATCAATGAACATTAGACAGAGCAGCATCTTAAACTTCAGAGAAACCTCAATGAGCTTGGTAACCATGTGGATATGGTCGATGGTGCCGAATCCTTTTCGGAACCCAGCTAGCTCACATGGCTGTCCTTCATCTAGTGTTCTGCCAATCCTATTCAGGATGACTCGAGCAACAGCTTATAGATGACAGATAATAGGCAGATTGGGTGATAGTTGCCAATGTCGTGGATGTCTCCCTTCTTGTATAGTAAGTACAGTCCTGCTGGTTTTCTGTTGGGACAGAGTCTTGCATTCAGACAGGTAGCGTGTGAAGAGCCGAGCCAGTGTATTGATGAGTACTGACGTTAGGTTCTTCAGGTGTGCCAAGATTGTGTCGGTAAAAATTGGAATGTATAAATTTAAATAAAAAACTGAATGGTACCAATATATCCCATGATCTAAACACTTGCATTTATTCTTATGCCCCCTAAAAATCCAATTTAATGATATTAAAGTATTTTTTTTAAATCACTAGCCAGAAGAGAAATGGAAGTGGGAACATTATCTGTGTGAAAAATCAACCAGAACGTCCCAGTTAATCCTACAGAATTCCAGGAGATTTTAGATTTGAGAACACTAGGGGAGAGAGAATTGAATTAAGATCTATGTAAAGACTATTAAGAGCCTCTTCTTTTCCCTGATTCTTGCAAATAGGTGATGGCACCCTTCTGTATTTCTTTCCAGGACATGCACATACCTACTCAAAAAGCAAAATAGGACTAGAAAAACAAAAAAAAATTGTAAAATTAGGGAAAGGAAAACTGATAACAAAGTTTAAATCAGTCTTTAGATGGACTCATGAACTTCCCAGTCTCCTACACCCTTCAGTAAATCTCAGCCTCAGCTTGCAGAGTCGGGCTTCTGGTATGTATACTCAAGAACAAAGTTGTAGGGCTTCTCATTGGAGAAAAATGGAATTTAAGATAATGTTGTAAAAAAAATAATAAAAATTCTCCTAAAAACAAGATCAGAAAGATGTATTCACTGGTAAATCCTATAAAATTTCAAGAAGGGCTAATACTCATTTTGATCAAATTCTTTCCCCCAAAAAGGGAAGGGGACACTTCCCCGCAAATTCTAAAATACTAAGTAACTCACAAATTTAAAGCCAGAACAGGATAGCATACAAAAAAGAAAATAATACGAATATGTCTGGTGAATATAGATGCAAAAGAATTCTTGACACAACCTTGGCAAAGAGAAAGCAACATTAAGAATTTCTCTTTTAAAAACTGGTGGGATTTATCATAGCAATGTAAGATTCAAATAAGCCAATCAGTTAATATCCCACACTAATAGAAGATAAAAAAATGGTTGTATCAACAAGCCCTGAAATAACAATTGATGGGATTTAATACCTATATAGACAACTATAATAAAAAGAATTGATTGCAGAGCTGAAGAGATAGCACAGTGGGTAGGGTGTTTGCTTTGCACACGGCCAACCGCGGTTCCCAGCATCCCATATGGTTCTCTGAGCACTGCCAGGAGTAACTCCTGAGTGCAGAGCCAGAAGTAACCCCTGTGTGTTGCCCAGTGTGACCCAAAAAGAAAAAAAAATTGATTGACCCAAATAGAGCCAATTCAAGAAGTAGAAGAGAAAAAGGTAAAAATTTTCAGAAAAGAAGACATTTCATATATGAACAAATAACTGAGAATAAGGTAAATGGGACACAGAGCTAAACAAAACAAAAAAGTCTCAAACACAAAGCAAAGCAATTCTAGAGTTGGAATATGAGTATTTGTAGGAATGTATTCTGTGATTTCCTTTGTGGATACAAAATTATTAGATAAGAAAATGCACATATTCTCCCACCCTCATCCCCATCACCCCGTGCACAGAGTAAAAGAAAGTGAGGATGTAGAACTCTAAGTTATATCTACCCTAAAGTTTCTGGAGAATCAAAAGCACATATACCTCCAGCATGCTCATATCCCAAGGAGGGTATACAAAGACATTCAATACTAATAAGTATTAATAGCAATAAAACTGTGTCAAATGACAGAAAAGTTCTAAACTCCAAAAGGATTTATAGAATTTAAGCAAGAAGGCATTGTGTCAAACAGATAGTAACCATTGATTATATACAGAATTGTCCTAGAAAATGATCAGCAGTCAATAGAGAGGTTTATTTCAATAACTAATAGAAATTTTTTTCATTTTATATTTTAAAAAGGCCATAGTAATGTTAAAGTGAAAGTTTTCAGAATGTCTGTGGTTCATAAAAACTAATGGACAACACGGTACTTGTCATTGAGTAACAGATGTCAGGGGAAACAACTAATATGATTAACACATACATTTACAATTGCAATAGAAAATAAATAACTTTATGAAATTCAATTCTATTTAGTGAAAGTTAAGGGAAACTTTAAAGTTCTAGAGTGAGTTGGCAGAAAAGTGAATAGGAACATTAGGAAGGAAGTTAGTCAATGATTTTCCAACAACCATTTAATGATATTAGGCTCTGAGTATAACTCCACAGAGACTGGGATAGAAGGGTACTATTTTTCTTATGACTATGTTTCAAAGGGATGGCTCTCAGGTGTTTAATGAAAGCATTGATTATGGACTGGTAAGAGGCCAGAATAAAGTTTATATTTCACAGGGTCATGGAAAGAATTCACATTTCAAGTTTTTTAAAATAAATGTCCAAGAAAAAGTTTAAGGGCCCATAGTCCAAAAGAAACCTGTATAAAATTTAGTCAAGTTGAAAAGACTATTTAGGTTTGTCAATCTGAAATATGTCAATCACATATTTGACAACTTGATTCTGCCCCTTTGTATCAATGGAAAGAGAAAGGCATTTGGAGAAAAAAAGTCCAGAGGGGTTCAAATTTTTGCATTTTCCTCATATCAGCTGTATGAGTTCCTGAACAGCTATAGTGAAAACAAATCTGATGAATTAGATGGTATTTGCAAAATCTTTAGCAAAATACAGAAAGAATGAAAATTCAGTAAATATTAGGTCTTTCTATAAATGAAACAAATGCAAATCCAGCAAAGGTTTCTGGTGTCTCCTGGTATGATGCACTGAAAAGAAAAATTTTGCTGTAGATATTTCTGCCCAAAATATACAACATGAATCTACTCAGGACAAGACATCAAATAAGCCCAAACTAATATTCCCAAGTAATGAGGCTGTCATTAAAGAGAAACTGTATCAGAGAGCAAATATAGCAGATGATTTATGTAGCAAAAGGACATTCTTTCTCAAGAATCCTAGATCACCATTGTGACAGATAGAAAATCCAAAATAGATCTATAGTTAATAGCATTTTATTAATATGAATTATTTAATCTTAGTAAAATTTGGTGATTTTATAAGAGAATGAACTTGTTTTTAGAAAACCTATATAGACTTTTTTGGGGAAATAGGACATATGACTCCAACATATTCTCAAAGTACAATAAAGGAAATGTATGTGGAGCAAGGAAGAAAAATATATAGAGAACAATTTTGAAAATATGGATGTGAATATATTAATTACACAAGATTTATTAATGCTAATTACAACAACAAAATAAATTTATCTTCTGTATCACTGTATCACTGCCTTTCCATTGTTTGTCAATTTACTTGAGCAGGCGCCAGTAACGTCTCTATTCATCCCAGACCTGAGATTTTAGCAGCCTCTCTTTACTTATCTTTCCCAATGATTAGAGGCTTTTTCAGGGTCAGGGGAATGAGACCTGTCATAGTTACTGGTTTTGGCATATTAAATACGCCATGGGGAGCTTGCCAGGCTCTGCTTGTGCAGGCTAGATACTCTTGGTAGCTTGTCAGGCTCTCCGATATGCCAAACACAGTAACAACAAAGTCTCCAATGGAGACGTTACTGGGCCTGCTGGAGCAAATTGATGAACAATGGGAGGACAGTGACAGGTTATATATATATATATATATATATATATATATATATATATATTTGCTTGAGCAGGCACCAGTAAAGTGTCACAACAAATTGTGAAACTTGCTACTGTTTTTGGCATATCAAATACATCACAGGGAGCTTGCCAGGCTTTGCTGTGTGGGTGATATACTATCAGTAGCTTGACAGGCTCTCCGAGAGGGGTGGAGGAATCGAACCCAGGTCGGCCGCATGCAAGACAAATGCCTTACGCACTGTTCTATAGCTCCAGCCCATAATATATATATATTTGCTCGAGCAGGCCCAGTAACGTCTCCATTGGAGACTTTGTTGTTACTGTGTTTGGCATATCGAATACTCTCAGTGGCTTGCCGGGCTCTCCGAGAGGGGCGGAGGAATTGAACTCGGGTCGGCCATGTTGGCCGCTTGTAAGGCAAACGCCCTACCACTGTGCTATCGCTCCAGCCCGTTATATATATATATATATATATATATATAATTTGTTGCCTACTGTCTGAACTCCATCAAACATGGTGTGTTAATTATAGAAAATGGGTGGGAAGTGTGGGAAGTGTCTTATGAAGTGTCGTGGCGGCATGGTCCAGAAAGTGGCCTGGAACCTGGTGGTGGTTGGATAGAGGAGGTCGGCTGCCGGGGCTGGGTCCCTTGAGGTGGGGAGGGCTCTTGCTTGCCCCCCTCTGGAGCACCCTGAGTGTAAACAGCCTGGCACCACCGAGTTCCAGTATGCACAGTATAGGTCAGACACATTCTATTGGAAAAACATGGAATAATCATGGAAGCCATGTAAAAGTTGGGGATGCAATTCAATGAAGTGGCCACACAATATAGTGAACACAAACCCTATTAGCATCCTGATTTTAGCCAAGAAAGTCTAAATTTGTGGATATCACAACAGCAGGAGGAAACCAATGTATTATTCTTGTAATTTTTTTCCTGCAAATCTGGAGTTACTTCAAAATAGTTTTAAAACTCTATTGGCAATTAGTTCTTCATAGAGACTCATCATCTCGTGGTTGTTTGGTTCTAAACATTCAGAGGTGAAATTTTAGTAAAAACATCATAAAACACTCATAAAAACTAGAAGGTAATTACACCAGAATCTCAGTAGGCTTTTCTATAAAGTCCACATTAACATGTAGCACTGAGCATGTTTTAAAACTATTTTTAAACTTCTTTTAATAAAAACCAGCATGCCAAAGATTATGGACAATGAATACCAGAATCTAATTAGCATGTCAAAAGTATTTGTAACTATCTCATTAAACATTTTTTTTTCCAAAAGAGACATACATTTGGATGATGTTCCATTGTGTTATTTCCCCTATTTTTCCTCCCCCTGTTTCAACCAAACTTGCTTTTTTTTTTTTTTGACAACTGTTTAAAGCTGGTTTCTTCCATGCTAATGAAACAAATAGTAATTATTTACCATCTCTTTCACCAAATCAACAAAACTGCATGTATGGTTATTTAAAAGTGATCATATGCAGGGGTGAAAAATAATTGTTTCAAAATGTCAAAATTGCAGTAACACAGAAATTGAGGACAGACAGTCATATTCACTGGGCAGTACTTTTTTTTTAAATGTCAGCTTTGACCTATGATTTAAAACAGAAATGCTATTTAGCAACTAGTACGATGGTAGATTGGTAAAATTTCTATAGATCTAAAACAAGACATCGAAGCTTGAAAGAACTCAACTGAGGATAAGTTTAGTTGATTAGAGTTTGACAGGCAAATATCAAAAGATGAAAGCAAATATGGAATGGATTAACACCAATGCAACTTGCAAAAGTTATAAGTGAAGATTGATTTAGAGGTCAATGGGAATTTAAATCCTGTAGATTATTTCACTGTCTGAAGTCATAGTGAAATATTGACTGCATTGGGCTATTTCATTTGTAGTAAAAGTCTAAATGGTTTATTTGTCATTTTGCAGTTACTTCCCAGACCCACAGCTAATTACCTATTAATTACAGGGGACTGAAATGAGAGTATTTACCACACCAGCTTATACTAAGTAGTAGGCAAGAGAAATGGGATACTTCTTCCTTAATGTGCACTTAAACTCTATCCTGTTGAAACCTGGACAGGCTCTTAATAGAGTCAGAGACCTTTGAAAATAACCTTACCCCTGAGGAGCAAATGTGAGGTGTATTCCAGCTTTCTGTGGGAGTGTTTGTGTCTTTGTTGGTTTAGGCTAGACCCTTGATATTATTTAACATGGTTTATTGTACATAATTAGATTCTAATTTCTGGAGAGAGAGACATTTATTTTCAGCACTGAATTGGTAATTCGGGTGAGGGTAGTTTTAAATCCAGTGTGAGCGTTATTCATGCTGTATACTAACATACTTTAGAGGTAATTGTTTCTACTGCTTTTTAGGACACAGCTTGATGAATAAAATAAATTTGGAAAAGGAGAGACACAAAATGCAGAAATATAGACCATTAAAAAGCTTATAAACCCACAACAAATACTTTAATTACATTGGATGAATGTAAATCATAAATGCCGAGCAGCTGGATGCTATGAAAATGTAAATGCAAACTAATCAGTGGAAGTAGAATAAAGCTGGAAGCTGTATAAATCAAAATATCCATCAGGGAAAGCACAGGGGCTTCCATCAGGCATTATTATACAAGCACATACTGGACACTCCTGCACACACACACACACACACACACACACACACACACACACAAGAAAATGGAAAGATTTTGAATTGGGCATCAGCCTTAAAATGGCTCTGTGGATTCTTATTTCCATTCTGAGCTTACTCAAAATGTGTGCCTGATTTAATTTTTATGATGCTACTAAACCACCCTAGCTATTTTAATGATTTGGCTGGACCTGAAATTTAAAAATTGAGTTTCCCATGTGGTTTTTTTTTAAATTTTATGAACAAAGTAAAGTATTGGGTCCCTAAATATTCTTTATTCATTATCATATCCATACAACTAGTCATAAGGGTCATAAATAAATATGAACTAACAAAATTTTTGCTGGACAATATTTTAGCTTTCAAAACAGCTCCCGGTTTCTCAAAACCCAAATGAGCCCTTAAATATTAGTCTTTCTCTCAGAAACTTTGTCTCTCCCCAATAAGTTTAAACCTTTACCTCTCCATTAGCACACACACACACACACACACAAACACATCTCTTTTACTTGTTTTCTGGTGCTACCAAAGCAAACCTTTTGTCCTAGTAGTCCCTTAGCACTGGCTGAAATGTATAATGAGAATAAAAAAATAGCAAAACCTGTTAACTTTAAAATGTTTATAAAATTCAGTACAGCAACAGTCTTTTTCTCTATATATCTGTAGGACTCATACTGCTTAGTGGTACCCCAAACCTGGCTATATTAAAGTAAGAGAGTTTTTGAAAATTATAGCAGCTAAACCCCTTTTTACTAGAAATCCTGGTATAGAGTGTAGGAATATATATATATATATATACATACACACACATACATACATATATGTGTGTATATATACGCACAAACATATATGTGTATATATATTTATAATCCCTACACTCCAATTTTATATACATATATAGATTTTTTATTCTAATCTGTCATGATTAGAATAAAAAGATTGGAATTGATAAATTTGCTTTAGCTTTTATAATTTATGGCAATGCTTATGAAAAAACTGGAGAGATATTTCAGAAGAGAAACATCAGCTGCACTCTGGTTTCCTTTTCCTAAGAAAGAAGTCTCTGACTGTGCTTTAAACACAATTCATGGCCTTTTCTGTGATTCTGGCAAAATAGCATGAGGTCCTACTACTAAAATGTCTCCTGTTCTGTTTTTTCCGAGTTCATTTGTAACATAGCACCTAGAGACCAACGCAAAGATGCCTTTATATTTAGCCCTCACAAATCATGCCTACTAAATACTTTTCAGTATGTTCTAATCCAATAATCCCAATATCTTGCTTCTCAGTCAGTTCTTTCATTAATGCTATTAATCACATGAGATTTGGGGACACCTTTCTTATTTCCCTCTCCCTTACAGTATTCAATTAGGATATCAACTTACCCCCCCCCCCCCCACACACACACATACACGCATACACACTTTTTTTTAAATTAGCAGTTATGTGTTTAAGAGGTTTTTAATGCTATGCTTCGGTTAAAGTCAGGCGCTTCTCTCTAAGGTTATTATGGGGTCTTGTCTTTATTATTTTTCATCTAAGTATCCATTTAACACTGGACTATAAGTCTTGGGAACCACAGTTCTCTAGAAGGGAAACCTTGGTCTTTGGGCATGAAAACTCAGAAGGGCAGAAAGTGATATCAAGGCACAAATGGCGAAAAAGCAGCAAGAACTCCCATTTTAAAAAAATTTTTATTAGTGAAACACCATGAGGTACAGTTGTAGACTTACAAATTTTTGTGCTTGGGTTTCAGTTATACAATGATCCAGTACCCATCCCTCCACCAGTGCCCATTCTCCAACATTTACACTTTTTTAAAATTTTTGTTAGTGAAATACCATGAAGTACAGTTGTAGATTTACAAATTTTTGTGCTTGGGTTTCAATTGTACAATGATCAAACACCCATCCCTCCACTAGTGCCCATTTTCCACCACCACGGGTCCCAGTATCCCTCCCACCCCCCAACCCCTGTCCCACCCTGCCTCTGTGGCAGGGCATTCCCTTTTGTTCTCTCTCTCCTTTTGGGTGCTCTGGTTTGCAAAAGAGGCATTGAGTGACATATGTTTGGTCTATAGTCTACTTTCAGCATGCTTCTCCCATCCTGTGAGGGTCCTCCCAATACCCTTTATTTGGTGATCCCTTATCTATCTGAGCTGCCTTTTCCCCTAGCATGTGTGACTGGCCTCCAAACCATGGAGTGAACCTCCTGGTACTTATCTCGGCTCCTCTTGGGTGTTAGTCTCCTATTTTGTTACTTTATAGAACTCCTATTGGTTTTAAACTGAGTAACACAAGAACTACTGGAAAATGGCTCAGAAAAAATTGATTTGATCAGAGGTTCCTCCTATCGGAAAGACCTCTAAGGAGTAGAAATCTTAGTGTGTTTTTAGTCTCTTTGGACTAATAAAAAGCAAGGCCAAGACTTATAGGTTAGACAAGTAATCTATTTTGAAACAAAATATTTGGCACATCCGAATATTCAGTTTATATTTCTCCCTAAATCCATGATATAAGACTTAAACATCATAAGAAATTATTCTTGAATACTTAAGTCTGATATGTTTTCAGTGATATTTCAATCTGATTCACTGAGCTCTAAGGATTCAAATAAAATTATTTCACTAAGAAGAAAGGAACTTAGGGTATTCAAGGCCCCTAACCCTATTTTAATTATAGTTATTCAAATCTTATTCTAGACACTTTTATTTTAAAATAATCTAGAAGACCTTCATTGAAAGATTGAGAAGCTTACCTATCGAAAAAATAACAGCAGGAATAATTCTTTAAGAATACTAGGTTTTCACAATCAACATCGAGAGCATATAGAGAGGTATGGGACTTTTAACTCAGGTCACTATTAGAAGAGAAACACCAAATCCCAAAACACAAGCTCTAGAATGAGGGGTTTTTTTCCTGGAGAAAGAAAATGATTAAATTCTGAACATTCTTAGCCACCTATAGAGTATTTAATGGGAATTATAAGATATTAAGATAAGATAAAAGATAAGATATTAGGAAGAGGAATCTGAAAATAATAAAAGATTTTAACTGTGACACTCAATGTAGAGAATATAGTTAAGAATATATACAAAATATGTGCAAGACAGAGAGGCAATAAAAACCAGATAAAATCTTAAACACTTAAAGCACTGTTATAGGAAGATAGTAAAATTATTCTAAGGGAGATTATTGACATTTTCCTATTGACATGGTTTAATGAATATTTTAAAGTTCTCTTTTAACCTTTGCATCTTGACTGGTCAAACTGGCTTATCAATACTTGCCATGCCTGAATTAATAGTGAACTCCCTCTAAAAGGGAAGTAGACATGGCATATTGGCACTCAAGGACAGCATATTCACAGAAATGTTTAAATTATCCAAACTTGCTCTTTAGGGGTTGGAGAGATAGTTATAGTGTGTAGGGCACTTGCCTTGTACATGGCCAACCTGGGTTCAATCCCTGACACCCTGTATAGTCTCCCTGAGCACTACATTTTAGGCTTTGCACTCAGGGATTGATCATCCCTGAATGAAGAGCCAAAAGTAAACCCTGAGTGCTGCTGGGTGTGGACCCCAAAATAAAACATAACATCAAATTTTCTCTTTATCTTCTTTTTTTCCCTGCCCTTCATGAAAAATTCATTTAGGAAGGCTTTTACAAAGGACTGAGCATGTCTGATCTCCTTGCCTTAGGCAGGGAGGAGTTGTGAGGGAGCACAGTGTAATAATATTATGGGTAAAGAGGACATTGAAATAGGATAGCAGTCCAGTGTGTGTGCCAGCAGGGTTCAGAAGTTCCCTCTCCATGGAAAACTGTTGTATATGAATGATGAAATATACCACAATGTGTTTGCTTTCAAGTCTTAAAGCAATTTCGTTGCTCACCTCTGGGACAGCTTTCTTTCAAATTCTATTTCCTTCAAGTTCCCTGCAGATTTATATTCTACCCAGCCTTCTTTAAATGACAATATCAGAGCTGGAGAGATAGCACAAGTGTTAAGGTCCTTATCTACTATGAGGTTGTGGTTACGACCCTGGTTTAAATCCCAGCACCACGTACTGACCCTAAGCACCACTACAGAGGGCCTTTAAGCACAGAAACAAGTGTGGCAAAACAAACAAACAAAGCCCCAAATAAAACTGAAAAACAAATGGTTTCTAAGCCTTCTATTTTTCTCATTTCACTTACTCTCCTCCTTGCAAGTCTAACATATATATCACTAGACAATGCCACAGTGGGAAACAAAGAGTAATATATAAATTGCATGTTAAAAACTATTGAACCTTGCTCTGTCAGATGTACATAGCTCAAACAACTGTTTCAAGCATCTTGGATAAGTTGGAAGGATGCTGCCCAAAACCCCCAACTTTATCATTTCACCTCTTAGTTTTTGCATTTCTATTCTGTTGATGCTCAATCCTAAATTCCCAGAGCCAGAGCACTGAGAATCATACTAGTGTCTGCTTTCTTCTCACACTTAGTCATTCAAACAAGTTCTTTTGATTAACTTTGTGTCTCTTTCTTGTCTCTTTCATCTTTATTTCTCTTCCCCATCCTATTTCAACAGTGTTACTTGATACTATTGCAAATGATGTCTTGGTTTTCAATCTTTTCTCCACCAATTAATTATCCTTACTGCTTCTAGTCATCTATTTAACTGCAAATATTATCATGTAATTCCTCTGCTTAAAATTCTTTGACAGATTCTCATTACCTAAACAAAACATCCAAACTTCCTGACTTTGCGTACAAGATTCTTTATCATCTCACCCCTGCCGATCTTACACTCGGTTTCAATAACACTCTACACATTTGGATTTGAATGTGATGACTTGAAACAAGATTTTACTGAGGTATGTCTGAGTTCTGCCAGGAGTTAAGATAATTAATTGTCTTCATTTGTCTGCAAGAAAAGTTGCCCTTGAAACAAACGTGAAAGTGCTCAGAACATTTATATTCTACAGTCAATGAGTTTCTGAAATAATCAGAATTGTATTCTAGGAGCAGGAGATGAAACATAACACAATGACTACAAACACACCAATCTCTTGGAATTTAATTTGTGAACTCGATTCCACAGATAAGAAAAAGCTTTCAAATCATTTTTATAAGGGAAAATAGACAATTACTTACATAGGCAGTGAAAAAAATAGTGGGGAGGAGTAGGAAGATATGATTGAGGCATCTCCCCAATCTTTTTTATGGCCTAGATGAATTTTGAAATCTAAAATATCCTCATCTGAATATACCTTAACACATGTTTTGACTTTTAAATTCATGATGTAAAGTGAAAAAAAATGAGCCAGTTATATGCTCTTTATACAAGACAGGTATATAGTATATTAGTAATTTAAATCATTAATATTTAAGTTTTGTCCATTATATTGCATTGAAAATATTTTAGTATAAAATATTAGAAAAAATCAAAGTCTTTTATAGACCAATATCTAATAGCTCTTAAAAAGGTTGTTCTCTGATCACTTCTGTTTATCTAAAATTGTAAGGCAATAGGTATAGGATTTGAGGACCTAAGTGTCATTCCTCATTCATTTCTGGGCAAATTTTACAAATATCAAATCCAATTTTGTAAAATTTTTAAGTGGTGGGATATTAATATTCACTAAAAGCTACATAATAGGGCTATGGGTTCATTTCATGCCCTTTACAGAACATGTGGCATTGCCTTGAGCATAATATATATTCAATAAATAATACTTTTAGATTCAATTATAATTATACTCCACATAATTCTGCAGGAGTTGTTTGACATTTGAAGGTTTAGCAATCCTAGTAAATCTTATTATTCGGCCTTTTTATTATTCCTATATCAGTGGATACACAGGAAATCTAAGAATATATTTGAAATATTTTGAATTTCTCTTTAAGCCTAATATTACAATTTACTGACTGCATTACCCAAAAAGTTTTACCCTGCAAGAAAATAATAGCATTTCCACTTTATTTACAACAAGCCACATAAAATCAAAGGAAATAGAACTGGACACTGTGATGTGAAAGAACACACTTAAAGAAGAATTCTACTCAAACAAGCCTCAAATTACCTAAGCAAAGATACTGACATAGTGCATACATTTATATAACAAGCCACAGATGATGATAATTGAAGACCAGTGGCTCATGTGAATGTGCCTTACCATTCTGTGATCGTAGATACATCCAAGGTGCTGATTAGGTTTCATGAAAGACAGCCATTCTCCTTGTATTTTTTTAACCCTAATTATGCTCCTTCAACTTGCATGTTCACTGTATTTGATTAGACAATGACAATCTAAACACATTTCCACAAATGTGCAATTTCCAGAGGAATTGAAAGTGCTCTTGTAAATTCAAAGTTCAGCTTCTTGTTGATCACTTGGTACTTTATTTCCCACATGGTCATAAAGTGTCTTACTTGCTTATGGAGCTGGGAATGAGTATTCTGAGACAAAAATTTCTCTCTTATAAGAAACTACCCAGTTAATGGGAAAAATAAACATTAGGACATATACTTTTGCTCTTTTATTTAAATGACTCCTATGAAAAAGATTTTTTTTTCCCTTAAACTGTAACGTCTGCCTTTAAAGAACTGTAATTATTTAAAATGGAGTTAAAACATGAATGGGGTATAAAAACAACTTAAGACCATTTATTTTTTAAAAAATCTTATTTATTTTAGAGAAACTTCATATTAGTGCAAAATTATCTTAGATTATATCTAGAAAATATGACATATAAACCCTCTTAATTTTCTTATATTTTACATATAAACATATGCATTATCTTTTACTATATCATCACTCTGTTCTCCAACCCTCTCCTTAATAGGATAATATCTAGTTTAAGATAATAATGGGCTGGAGAGATAGTTCAGTGGGTAAGGCACATGCCTTGCATGTGGCTGACCTGGGTTCAATCCCCAGTATCCCTATAGTCTCCTAAGAGCTGCTAGGAGTAATTCCTTCTGAATGCAGAGCAAAGAGTAACCCCCAAACATCACTGAGTGTGGCCCCAAAGTCAAAATAAATAACATAATACCAATTAGTGTAATAAATGTATACTTTACTTCAAAAAGTAAACCTAGATAACAATTGTTATGCCTATAGATTCAATCCTGAAATATAATGACATTAGAAAACATAGTATAACTTTTTACATAAGACAGGTTACTTTAAATTCTTCAAAAGTCCTTGGTTCCATTTATGAAACAACTCCCTGACATAGTGATAAGAACATTTGAGTGTTCAAAAAATAAGGGCTAAGAACTCTATGACATATTCCATTCATTGAAATGGTAAGGCATGTTTGGAACTCTTATTTAATTGATGGTAGTGCCTAGGAGGAACTCAGGATAGTATGTTCCATGTGGGTTGTGATGTGTGAAGATATTTCAGGTTTCTGTTGCCCAGTAGACATTTAATAGGTTAAGGCAACAACAACATTTAGATGTTAAGGCAAAAATAATTTTACAGACTAATTGCAATTTGTCAGGACTTGGCTAGAACAATTTATCTGTGGCAATTTACCACAGTGAAGCCAATTGGGTTGACAACCTTCCACCTCTGGCCAGCATGGTCAGTTGCAAAGAATGAAGCAGATGCTATGGCATGTCCAGGTTACAAGCTAGCTTTTTCAGCCTCAAAGGAATATGCTGGCCATTTATTGCACACTTTTTTCTGCTCCCCCACACTGGCTCCCTGACTTTGGACATACAAGCCACTGTCTCTGTTAACAGTTATATTAAGAAGAGTTAGCAAGTATGTTAAGAGCAAATGCTGGCATATTTACATAACTATGGCCATAGTGTGGTACACAATCAGCAAGCACTGTAAAAGTATAGTACTAAAGTCATGGTAGTTTCTTACTCTATGCGAACACGTTTGCTGCTCTCATTGTAGCACTGCAGCACTGTCCGCCCATTGTTCATCGATTCTCTCGAGCAGTCATCTGTAATGTCTCCATTGTGAGACTTGTTGTTACTGTTTTTGGCATATTGAATACACCCCGGGGAGCTTGCCAGGCTCTGACATGTGTGCTGGATACACTAGGTAGCTTACCAGGCTCTCCAAGATGGACAGAGGAATAGAACCCTGGTTGGCTGCATGCAAGGCAAATGCCCTACCCGCTGTGCTATTGCTCCAGCCCTGCTCTCTACATCTTGCTACTCTCATAGAAAAAATATTAAAGTACTCTAGCCTTCTCTGGGTGCACATTTATTGCTCTCATGTTTAAACATGGTAGACTTGCTTTACCCTGGGGACTACCCCATTCCTGGGGTCAGTAAGGGGACCACTGCCCACGTTTATCCCTATTCTGGTAGTGTCACATGGATTGCAATAATGGTACTTGCCGTTAGCTGTTCTTCCCAATGTGGGCCTCTTCACTGTACTTTTTGGCATGCTGACAGCAGGCAACTGGGATCTATGGACACCTATTCCAAGTGACAGGAAGAGGAAGCTGTTATGCAGTATGGTAGACTGAACATAAAACCTACCTAAACTTTGAAATAACAAATTTATGGTGTCTTAATTTGCTTAATAATTCATGGGTTTGTTCAGATTCAAAAGACAGGATCTGTTAATGTGAAGAATGGCAAAAGAAATGAATGTAATATTTAATCTATTTCAAAATATAGATGGAGAAACAGCCAGGAGGAAATAAAAAAAGTAAACCTCTTTTAGGTTGAGACATTTAGGTTGAAACCTGATGACTGAAGCATTTGTTCACCAATAATTACTATTTCTCATAGGGTAATTTTTAAAGATTCCAGTTATATAAGCATGGAAAAGGACATTGTTATTTATGATGTATTTAATATGCCAAACACAGTAACAACAAATCTCAAAATAGAGACGTTACTAAGCCCGCTCAAGCGAATCAATGAACAACCGGAGGACAGTGACAGTGACAGTGTTCAAATAGCAGGGTAGAGTATAATGTAGTAAGTTCTCCAAAGCATGTATATGGGTGTAGAATTACAAGGAAGGGCATTACAAGACTTTTTTTTGGAGAATTCAGAGCTATATTTTGAGAGTGTGCAAAACTTGAGCTAAGTCTTAAAAGAATTTTTGTCAGATGAAAAGGAGATAGAGTGAGGAATACAAAAATCACAGGCTAGGAAAATCTTCACAGAGTAGGTGGTGGAATGGGACAAAATAATAATTGCATATAAATAAAAGTTGTTTGGTTTAGGTTCCATTGAGTGTGGCTAGAAATGAAGGTAAGACTGTATCATGAAGGTCTTCAACATGAAGAAAATGCCATGGCTACTAAAAGAATTCAATCTTATAGTATAGGTGAATAAGAGCCACTAGTTTCTAGTTTTATATATATGTGTATGTCAGTACATATGCAAATACATACAGATTTGTATGTATACATGTATGCTGAAAACTAATTGAAGGAATTATATATAATATATACTTGATATAAACATAAACTATAATATATACAAGAAACATCATAGTCACTATACTCCCATTGTTCATCGATTTTGCTTGAGTGGGCCCAGTAATGTCTCCATTATAACAATTGTTACTGTGTTTGTCATATCAAATACATCACGGGTAGCTTGCCAGGATTTGCCATGTGGGTGAGATACTCTCGGTAGCTTGCTGGGCTCTCTGAGAGGGGCGAAGGAATTGAACTCGGGTCGGCCATGTTGGCCGCTTGCAAGGCAAACACCCTACCCGCTGTGCTGTTGCTTCAGCCATAACTAAAATTAAAAAGAAAAAGTATGTCTAATGCCAGATTTATCTTTTATGTTAAACTGAGAACAGAATTGGAACTGAAATATTTGAGCCAAAATTCTGGCACAGTGACTTTTTCAGTGTAACCTTAGGCAAGTAACCTAATCTACATCTCAATTTGCTTCTCTATAAGAAATCAACAATAATAGACCCTCTTAACATTAACTTGTTATGGGAATTTCAGGAAATAATTTTATGTAAAGTATTTAGATACAATAGTAGCAGGCATGGGCTGGAGTGATAGCACAGTGGGCAGGGCGTTTGCCTTGCTGCGTAGCCCACCCATTTGGTTCCTCTGCCCCTATTGGAGAGCCCGGCAAACTACCGAGAGTCTCCTGCCCGCATGGCAAAGTGTGGGAAACTATCCGTGATGTATTTGATATGCCAAAAACAGTAACAAAAAGTCTCACAATGGAGATGTTACTGGACCTACTTGAGCAAATCGATAGACAATGGGAGGACAGGACAGGACAGGACAGGACAGGACAGTACCAGGCATGGAAAGAAGTCTTCATTCTTCATATTTTTTGACTTTATAGTCTTAGTTTATTTTGTGAGACTTGCCATAACTACTTCCCAATTCAACCTTCTTAAGTTAAAGCAAAATTTGATGGAATATATAGGATTTTAAATGGGGTACTCCATGCTCCTAGAGTTAAAAATTGACAGTGGTAAGGAGCCAATTATAAATATAAATTGGGATATTTATCCATCCCTGCCACATTTAACAAAAGATGTTTTAATGAAGTTAAATTAAAGATATTTTTGTTAAATTAATGCCACATTCTAGGCCATGGGTCCCAATGTGGAGTTCTTCGGCTGATCTTCTTGGTCCTATCTTGGCATTAAAATCACCAATAATGATCTTGTAGAAGGTATGGTCTTCTTTATAGAACTTCTCCAGCTTCATGTATAACTTCTCACTTTCTAATCCCCATAATTGGATATTGGTGTGTAGGCAACAAAGATAGAAACTGCCGGCAGTGAGCCACATAGCCACATCTATTCAAGTGTACTCATCTGATTCAGGTTGTTAGGCATTTGAGTGAATCAATGCTCATGGCCAAGTTCATGTTGACAAGGACACCAAAAACACCGATGCCTCTTTTCTCACATGTTCCGAGGAACAGTTCACCAGTGTCGAAAATGGCATGATGTCGTTGATGCCTTCTCGTCTCGTTCAGACCAAGATGTCATACTTGGTCTTTTACGCTAGCACCATCAGGTCCTTGATGGATGCATCCGATGTCAGCATATGTGCATTGAAAGTACAGACAGACAGTCATTTTTGTCCTTCGTTTTGTCAGCCTAGTTCAGCCTTGAAATTTTATCAGCCTCTCCTTCCTCATCCTTCTTAATCACTTAATCACTTAACTTCCCGTTAGTCGTCGATTTGCTCGAGTGGGCACCAGTAACGTCTCTATTTGTCCCTGTCGCGTGCTAGTGTAGCCCAATGGCATCTGTTCGCTCTGGGAACATGAAGAGCCTCAAACCGATCGTTCATGATCTTGACGAAGAAGTCTGACCATCTGGTAGGTGGGCGGCCACGCAGTCTTTTGACATCCTGTGGAATCCAGTAGGTAACAGCTCTAGTCCAGTAGGTAACAGCTCTAGTCCAGTAGGTAACAGCTCTAGTCCAGCTCTAAATCTCATTACATGACCAGCCCATCTGATATTTGACACCTTGGCAAACGAGACAGCATCCCTGATTCTTGATCGTTGACGGATGTTGGAACTCCGGATTCTTTCTCTCATTTGAGTGAAACATGATATTCCAAGCATAGCTCTTTCAATTCCTCTTTGGTAGACCCAAATAGCGTTCTCATCCTGTTTGCATAGGGCCCAGGTCTCTGAGGCATATGTTAATGCAGGAAGAACAGTGGAATCAAAGAGATGTGCCTGAAGCCGGAGGTTCTTCGTCCTCTTAGCTATTTCTTTGACACTCTTGAAGGCATTCCAAGCCGCTCTCTTCCTCCTGCGCAGCTCGGGTGCCAGGTCATTTGTCATGTTGACCTCTCGACCTAGGTACACATAGCTGTTGCATTCGGAGGTGGTCATTCTGTTGAGAGCGAATGGGGCATCAGGAACGAGGCTGTTTCTCATAAACATTGTCTTTGTAAGATTCAGCTGTAGTCCTACCTTTCCACACTCACGGTCAAAGTCGGCCAGCATTTGTGCCACTTGGCTGATGTTTGGTGTTATTAAAACAATGTCATCAGCAAAGCGGAGGTGGTGTAATTGATAGATGCCGACCATCTACCTTCACTCCCATTCCTTCCCATTCCAGTCGTCGCATGATGTTCTCGAGGGTGGCACTGAAGAGTTTTGGTGAAATGGTATCACCCTGCCAAACCCCTCTCTTGACATCAACGATCACTTCTTTGTAGAATGGTGAGATCCTGGTAGTGAATCCGCAGTACAGCTCACGGAGGATCTTGATGTATTGGACTTGAATGCCCTGATTGGCTAAGGCTTCAATGACCACTTCCATCTCAACAGAATCAAAGGCCTTCTTTAAATCAATGAACGTTAAACAGAGCGGCATCTTGAACTCCCGAGAAACCTCAATGAGCTTGGTTATCGTGTGGATATGGTCGATGGTGCTGAATCCTTTACGGAACCTGGCTTGCTCGTATGGTTGTTCTTCATCTAGTGTTCTGCCAATCCTATTTAGGATGACTCAAGTGAACAACTTGTAGATGACAGACAATAGGCAGATCGGGCAATAGTTGCCAATGTCATGGATGTCTCCGTTCTTGAGCAGTAGTATGGTCCTGCTGGTTTTCCATTGGGACGGAACCTTGCATTCAGACAGGTAGCTTGTGAAGAGCCGAGCCAGTGTATTGATGAGTACGATGGCAGGTTCTTCAGGTGTTCAGGTTTTACCTTGTCTGGGCCGGGTGCTGTTCGTTTCTTTACTGATGAAATGGCGTGTCAGATTTCGGGAGGGAGAACATGGGGAACGACATATCCATCCTGTGGAATTTGGTATGTGGCCAAGTGGACATGGCTATCGAAGAGATTTGAGTAGAAGTCATGGATAATCTTCTCCATTGCCGTTCTGGAGGATGTGATGGATCCATCAGGACCTCGGAGGGCGGTCATCTTGGTCTTGTAGTTGGCGAAGGACAGGCGGGCATAACGAATACTTTTCCCAGCTTCTGCCACATCTACCAGTACTTCTGCTCTTCTCTCTTTGAGGTCTTCCTTGATCGCATCTCTGTACTGCTTTGCGAGCTCGGACGTTAGCTTGCGGTTGCCTGAGGCATGCGCCAAACCACGCTGGCGAATTAGCTCAAGAGTTTTCGAAGACAGGCGTTTTTTTGTGGCTATCTCTCTCTTGGCGTTCCTCGCGTTCCTTCTTAATGCTGCCATATTGGTGGCTACTTCAGGGTCATGGGAATGAGACCCATTTCATTTACTGGTTTTGGCATATCAAATATGCCTAGGATGGAACAAACAGGGTAAGAAACTGTCTGAGTTCATCATGATAACCAAGAATATCCATGGTAACTCACAGTTCCAGAAGGTCGAATATAAATATAGGACATGGGAGTCTCCCGGGGTGGACAGTTCCACAATAAAATTGACCACATCATATACAATCGACGGTTTTGCCTAACTGATGTCGCTGTTGTCCCAAAATTCCAAATGGGATCGGACCACCATCTCCTTCATGCAAATTTATACTTCATGGAGTGGGGAGAAAAGGCTGCAAAGTTTAAGAGAGCTCCCAGAACAATCACCAACTGGGAGCTCTTTGGCACCATTGCAGCAACATAGGAAGATGCCATCGTTGACAACATTGATGAGGAATACGATCAACTGTTTTACCTCCAGGATTGTGCGAGAAATGCTGAGACAGAGATAGCCACAAAAAGACACCTGTCTTCAAAAACTCTCAAGCTCATTTGCCAATGTGGCTTGGTACAAGCCTCAGGCAACCACAAGCGAACATCCGAGCTCACAAAGCAGTGCAGAGAAGTGATAAAGGAAAACCTCAAAGAGAGAAGAGCAGCAGTGCTGGCAGATGCGGCAGTAGCTGGGAAAAGCATTCACAACACCTGACTGTCCTTCGGCAACTACTAGACCAAGATGACTGCTCTCCGACATCCTGATGGATCTATCACATCTTCCAGAAGGGCAATGGAGAAGATTATCCATGACTTCTACTCAGATCTCTTCAATAGCCATGTCCACCTGTCCACCTGCCACATACCACAGGATGGATATGTCTTTCCTAATGTTCTCCCTTCCAAAATCTGACATGCCATTTCGTCCATAAAGAAGGGAACAGTACCTGGCCCAGACAGGGTCAGACCAGAACACCTGAGGAACCTACCATCAGTACTCATCAATATGCTGGCTTGGCTCTTTACACACTACCTGTCTGAATGCAAGGTTCCATCCCAATGGAAAACCAGAAGAACTGTACTACTGTACAAGAAGGGAAACATCCATAACATTGGATGTCTATCACCCGACCTGCCTGTTGTCTGTCGTCTACAAGCTGTTCACTCGAGCATCCTGAATAGGATTGGCAGAACACTAGATGTAGGACAACCATGTGAGCAAGCCAGATTCTGAAAAGGATTCAGCATGATTGACGATATCCACATGGTTACCAAGCTCATTGAGGTTTCTTGGGAGTTCAAGATGCCATTCTGTCTAATGTTCATTGAGTTAAAGCAGATTTTGATTCTGTTGAGACTGAAGTGCTCATTGAAGCTCTCGTCAAACAGGGAGTTCAAACTCAATACATCAGGATCCTCCATGAGCTGTATTACGAATTCACTACCATGATCTCACCATTCTACAAGGAAGTGATCATCCACATCAAGAGAGGGGTTTGGCAGGGTGATACCATTTACTGAAACTCTTCAGTGCCATCCTCAAGAATGTCATGCAATGACTGGAATGAGAAGAAATGGAAGTGAAAATAGATGGTCGGCAACTACACCACCACTACTTTGCTGAAGACATCATTCTAATAACACCAAACATTAGCCAAGTGGCAAAAATGCCGGCCAACTTCAACCATGAGTGTGGAAGGGTTGAATTACACCTGAATCTCACAAAGACAATGTTTGTGAGAGACATTCTCACTCCTGATGTTCCATTCGCTCTCAACAGAATGAATGTCTCCGAAAGTAACAGTTATGTGTACCTAAGTGGAGAAGTCAACATGACGAATGACCTGGCACCTGAGTTGCGCAGGAAGAAGAGAGCAGCTTAGAATGCCTTCAAGAGTGTTGAAGAAATAGCTAAGAGGAGGAAGAACCTCTGGCTCCAGGGACATCTCTTCAATTCTACTGTTCTTCCTGCATTAACATACGCCTCAGAGACCTGGGAGGAATCAAAAGAGCTATGCTGGAGTGTTACACTTCAAGTGAGAGAAAGAATCCGGAGCCCCGACCTCCATCAACAATCAAGAATCAGGGAAACTGTCTCATTTGCCAAGGCATCAAAAATAAGATGGACTGTACATGTAATGCGATTTTGAGACACCTTTGGACTAATGTTGTTACCAACTGGATTCCATGGGACGTTAAAAGATCGCATGGCTGCCCAACTATGAGATGACCAGAGTTCTTCATCAAGATCCTGAAAGATCGTTTTGAGGTTCTTTGTGTTCCTGGAGCTAGCAGATGCCATTGGTATACTAGCATGAGACATGGATAAATGGAGACGTTACTGGCCCCACTTGAGCAAATCGATGAGTAACGGGATGTCAAATGATGAAGTGAAATGCCACATAAACAAAGATATATTTTGCCCTTTAGAAACACTTGGGATGAAGTATATTTTCTCAAAAACTAAGTGAATTTAAGCTCAGCTATAGTCAAAGTAGCTAGCAAAGCAAAAACAAAGACAAAATAAACTTGGTTTACTTTCCTCACCCTGCCCTCAGATCTCATTACATCTTAGCTTCTGCCCCCTCTCAAGACTTTTATTTCCTTCCTCCTCCACATGTATTTCTTTCTTATATCTTATTACAGAAACTTTATTAATATTGTCCATTTTAAAAGGTGCTCACTAGCCTTGTAGTCAGTTTTTAATTGAGAGAAACTATTGCAATGTATAGTTAAACTGCTCTCTCCTCTCTCTCTATCCTTCTCTTTCTCCATAAATGGCACATTGAATGAACAAGGATTTTTCCTTTTCAAAGAAAATCACCAAACTTTGAAAAAACAGAAACACAAACAAACACTGTCCTCCTGTTGTTCATCAATTTGCTCGAGCGGGCCCAATAATGTCTCCATTCTGGGACTTGTTGTTACTGTGTTTGGCATATTGAATACGTCACGGGTAGCTTGCCAGGCTTTGCTGCATGTGTGAGATACTCTTGGTAGCTTGCTGGCCTCTCCTGAGAGGGGCGGAGGAAACGAACCCAGCTAGGCTGCCTGTGTGCAAGGCAAGGCAAAAGCCCTACTGCTGTGCTATCACACAAACCATTAAAATGCCTTTTCCATTCAACCATTTCAAACAAATGCAGATTGAGAGGCTCCTTTGGACTAGTTTGATGTTTTTAATCAGAATGGGCTATATATAAAGGAATCCATTACATAAAGAATAATATTGGAAGAAATCATACTCTTTTTAACTTGTGATCTTTCCTTTCTCATACCCTCGAGTGGGCTTCTGTGCTGGGGTACATTTGCTTGGGTCAGTGGTGGACATCAGGTATCTGGACTAGAGTGTCTCTTGTGAAGGCACATTTTGTTGTTTCCCTTTGTGTTGGCATGAGTGTAGCATGCATGCAGTTTCTCATCTCCAAAAGCCCAGTGCTTTCTGACTCTGGTGGCAGCTGATTAGGATGGTTAGCCAGAAGCAACTGCTTTGTAGACTGTACTGCATATAACAGCCAGCAGGAGACAGACAGCATTAGGAGAGAAAAAAGGCTTCAAAAGTCAGTGCCATTAATATGGAGATTCAAAATACCAATTTCTACCTCACTTTTTTGAAATTAAAGTCTCTAGATGGCATTATTATTATTTAACATATATTGAATGCCAACTGTGAGGTAAGCTCTGAATAGAATGCTAAGAAGCTAGAATCTCTACCCAGAGGGATGGTAGTTTAAATAAAATAACACTGTAAGCAAAGAGAGGAGGGGACACGTTCACACAGACATAAGGTCATGGTAACTATGTTTCCTTACTCCATGAGTCCTTGTATTTTTCATACTATTCTTTTACTGTAAATCAATTACATCCCTGGTATATATTCAACCCTTGTCTATCAGCTACAGAGAGCAAGTGGTCTGGAGTAAGTGGAACTACTTAATACTTCCAAGTGTTGACATGCTGATTTTGACTTTCTAGGGAATATATTCTAGATTGTGAAGTGTCACTAAGCAAACAACAAACTTATTTCTATGCAAGTTCAAATTTGACATCTCCAGATAAAGCCACAATACCAATTTCACTGAAGAGCATCAGTTGAGTCTAATGAAGATAACAGTCTTTAGAGGATTTAAAAGAAGGTCACTGGGACTGGAGTACAGGGGGTAGGACGTTTGCCTCTCATGCAGCAGACCTGGGTTCGATATCCAGCATCCCATATGGTCCCCTCAGTGCCGCCAGGAGTAATTCATGAGTTCTGAGCCAGGAGAAACCCCTGTGCACCCCGCCAGGTGTGACCCAAAAAGCAAAAAAAAAAAAGTCTACTTATAGCTCACCATTCATTAGTCACTTCAAAACTGTTCATTATTGTTGGTCTTTACTTGATTCTCCTATCAGGTTTCAGATGTATGTCCAAGTAGAAATAACACATTTTTAAAAAAATGAAAAGCAAACTGACTTCTCATATTTATTATTTAGATCAATAAAAGGACATCCAATGCATTCCTTGCCAAAGGGCAGAAGTACAAATTTTAAAACAGTGGAGTCAGCAGCATTACAAAAATTCTATTTTAAAAGCAATTCCCTCAAAATAGGACTGTCTCTCAAGGATCACCAATTTGGAAAGTTAGGCCCTGGGCTTTGTGGATCATTTGACTGAGACTCCACCCACTAAAACTGAAATAATTTTGGAAAGAAATGAAAACATAAGATGTGAAGTAAATATGACTGCTTATAATGTGAATACTTCTAGTGAATAATGCTAAAAGTAAATTATGTGCCTTCTAAACTGTTAGTTTTAAAACTCAGTAATTTCCTGAAGTATGCCTAATAGAGGTGGGAATGTGAGTTGTGTTGAATGAGCTTAATAAATTATGTCCAATTAGACTTTTTTTTTTGCTTTTTTTGGTCACACCTGGCTCATGCACTAAGAACTTATTCCTGGCGGAGCTCAGGGGACCATATGAGATGCTGGGAATCGAACCCGGGTCAGCTGTGTGCAAGGCAAACACCCTACCCACAGTGCTATTGCTCCAGCCCTGAATTAGACATCTTTTTTGATGCATGAAAAATTAGCACAGAAAAACATTATATCTGACAACAAAAAAGGTAACCAACACTTTGCAAAGTGGGAACAGAATTTGGTAAGGTCCAAGGGGCTGATACTTATAATTCTCTCTGGAGAGTTAAGTAATAGTGATAGATTTTTTTCCTTTCCTAAGATTTGTATGTCACTCCTATGACTTAAAAGCAAAAAGTCAGGTAAGAAACTCACTGAACCCCTTATATTTTAATTCCATAATCATCTTTAATCATTTTCTTAGAATTTGGCACCCTGAAACAATTTAGTTAAGATATTTCTTCATCCACAACTGCTTCATCCCTGAAGCCATAAATGCACATTTCTTTCCTTTTCAACCTACTCTTTCCCTTATTTCCTGCTAGGATTTTGATTCAGTTTCATTAAGACCTGTTACTCCAGATCAAAAACTGATTCCCTATACTCCTCCGTATATATTTTCTCCACCTCCCACCTCCCCTACACTCTTTTAATCTTGTATCTTAAAAGTCATCTGGGTCTACATGTGATGTCTTATCCTTTATGTGGGGTTACCTCTTTCACCACCCATCCTCCCACCCTTTGGGCTGAGAATTGAACCCAAGGCTTAGAAGTCATAAAGTATGAATCTCTCCTGTTGAGCTATGTATACATTCCAACCATATAATCTCTCCTCTTTATTACCTAATTCTACTGAAATTTTTTGAATTTCAGTGGAATCTTTATGACTAACCTCACATTGATGACTGGTTTTCAGTTTCACCATCCCTGAAAGCAATAAGTAGATCTAATGAAAGGAGAACTGTGTACATAGTGGGACATTTGACATCTTCTTCATGGTCAGATCACTCTCCCTAAAAAGTTCATTTTACTCATCATTCCAGGTCTCAGACCAGCACTGTCTTCCTGCTGTGTATGTGCATGTGTCAGCATGAATATACCTTCATTCTTCCAAAAGTCACCCCAGGCCCCCCAAACTCAGCTTCCATTGATGTCTTTTAGCTTTGATTTTCTTCTTTGTTCCTTAGCTCTATCTCATAATGGGAATAATCTATAGTAATGCATTGTGTTACAAAATAATTGGTCTTGATTTTACTGAAATATAAACATCCCATGATGATCTAATGCAAGAGGCATGTAGGAATCAGAACCTAGAGAGAGAATATTATACTTACATATTTTAGGTCATGTTCAGTTAAGGCTAAGTCTAGTAGAATAACTCATACTATTTACATGATTATAGCTCTTTTATTATTTTTATAGACAAAATGTTTATAGTTTTATAATATTCAAAACACAAGGCCTCTAATATAAAATTCAAATGGTCAATCAATATCAGGAACTTGTGGTAGCATCATATTTTAGCCTCAAAGTAAAGGGAAGAGGTCACAGTTTCTTCGGGTAGTCAATATTTATATTGTCTATATATGTTTATATATATTCTGTTTAGAAAATTACAATATAGCAAGACTCAGAATCTTATTGAGCAATCAGAAATCATCAGAATGCAGAGCTGCAGTCACAAACAAGGCTTAGGCCAAGGATAAAATTTGATTCCACATGAGTTACTGAAAAATAAATTGTTCTAAACAGAAAAGACTGTCAACGTGATCTACGAACAGGCTTCCCATATATTGACCAATTTTTAGTATAGCAGGATCTCAAATGCTATTGTTTCATTCAACATCATTTCATTATAATGTTGATGAAATGGAAGGAATCCTAGCCAACCATGAATGAAATGATGTTAGCTGAGAACTTTGTTTCTTTTCTCACACATTGCTTCACTTAAAATCAGTTTCCAAAAAGTATCAGGGACATTAAGTATGGGTTACAGTACTTTGTAAGCACTATAAGAAGCCTTAAATGGGTTTTGGTATTTCTGGGCATTTTCTTAGATGAAAAAGAAGTGTAAGGATCTCATTCATCATTCAATAAATTATGCCTACTTTTGTTTCACCAGGAATTTTTAAATTTTACAATTTGGTCTTTATTTTAAACTGAAAGATTTAAATTTCTGGCAGAGCTCTCAACTGAGTATAATTTTGTCTTCAAGGTTTTCTCAGATATGTGGCAATGTCTAAAGACCTTTCTGGCTATCACATAAGGGAGAAACCAGGGATGCAGCAAAGCATCCTATAATTTTTGGAGCATTCTTCACAATAAAAAATTATTCACTGTTATATACTCAGGTAGAAAAACCTTGACCTAAAAAATATGGTTTAGTTGAAGATCTTTCCATCTCAATTTAATGTACTGACAAATAGTTCTATAGCACATTTTCAAAAGAATTTTTACTGCTTTCTAAATCACTACTATTTGAAAATAGTTTTTAGGTTTCAGGTTTACAATATAAGTTATCCTGTCCATATCTGAGATTTAACAGGAGTTGAAATAGGAGAGCAGGAATCTACAGCTTGTCCCGATAATACCCGATAAGAGTCTATTTTTACATCTATTTTTGGTCTAAGTAAATAGTGACAGTATTCAAATAAAGTGTGAGAACAATCTGAAAAAAATATACTGAGAAAATTTCTGAATTTGAACATGGAGAGGAGTTAGAATGGGTTGGGTTAGGCATTGAAACACTGCCATTTACACTTAGAAAATCTATTACCCTGTTAAGCTTTTTATAAAGACGAAAATCCCAAACACATAGAACAAATATTTCCCCCTAGAATGGTTACCATTAGCAACTGCATCCTGTTGCTAGGCAAGTTCTGGTCAGTTCAGGGAGTGAAGGAGCAGCCTCTAGTCACAAGAGGCATACCAATGAATGATGTACAGCTCCCTGTGACCTGTAGAGTGTATTTTAGCAGCCACAGGGCCATTACAGTACAGGTGAGTTGAATAGGTTTGTTAAGAGGTTGTCACTGGATTATATTCACATTCACTTTCAAATACGAGCTGACGAATGACATCAGAAATTTTGAGTTTCTTTTCTTGCAATTCTTAGTGTGATTTATAATAACATTTATAATAGTATTTTAGGAATGCAACTTTGCAATACAAATCTAACACCAGAGTGTCAGCATCTCTCCATCAGTGTCTCAAAGTCCCCTCCTACCCCACCTGTCATCTTTTTGACAAACTCTGTTCTGTAGCCTGATTCTCAAGATCTGTAACCAGAGGCTAATTTTTATTTCCTTGCAATGTTCCTTTTATATTCCACATCTGAGAGAGATTATACTTACGTTTTCTCTTTCTTTCTGATTTAAAATCAGCAAATACTCTCTAGCTCCATTCACATTGCAAAGTGATTTCATTTTTTTATAGCATTTTTTCATCTCTTGTTAAAGCCAAGTAGCATTCCACTACATAGATATACCACAGTTTCTTTATCTAGTCCTCCATTTCTGGGCACTTGAGTTGTTACTGTACCTTGGTTATTTTGAACAGTGCTCAATAAACATAAGAGTGCAAATGTCTTTTTGAAATAGTGTTTTTGGGACACTGAGGTTATGTGCTAAGAAGTGGAACTGCTGACTCATATGGAATCTCAATTTATAAGTTTTTGAAACTGAATTCAAAGTGGATCAAAAACTTCACTATTATACCTAAACCCATTAATTACATTGAGAAAAAACGTAGGCAGAAATCTACATGATATCAACTCCAGAGACATCTTCAATAACTTGATGTCATTGGTCAAACAAGGAACAGGAACAAATGGAACTATAAAAATATTAAACTCTATACTTCAAGATAAATGATCACTAGAATAAAACAATACCCTAAGAACTAGAACAAAAAGCCATAATTGGAACAAAAAGCTCATCAAAAACTGGGGAGAACAGCTGTTGACACTTCTTTAAAGAACACAGCCAGTAGATATGAAGAATAATGTTTTTCATTTCTTAACATCAGTAAAATGTAAATCAAACTCACAATAATGTATCATCTCAAGCTAGTGAGACTAGCACACATTTTTTTAAAAAAGCAGTTCTGGTGAGGATATGGAGAGTATGAACCGTCATCCACCGTTGCTGGGAATGTCATCTTTTATTTGACCTCAATAGAAGACAGTAGAGAGACTTATCAAAAGTTGTTTTTACTACACTTGATCTTAACCAAAAGGCTGAGAAAGCAATGTATGAGGTTGGCACGGGGGGTGATGGGAGGAAACCTGGGAACACTGGTGCTGGAGGAGGGGTGGGTATTGGAACACTGTATGACTAAAATCTAATAATGAACAGCTTTGTAAGGGTCTCTTTCACAGACATTTAATAAAATGTAAAAAAGGAGTTGCTTTTATACAATTTTTATCTAATAAAATTTTTGATCTGGATTCATTAAAATAATGAGAAAATATTTTTCATTTACCAAACACATAGGATATATGTCATATGGGGGGGGAGGGCTACTTGGTGGTGGAGAATGGGCACTGGTGGAGGGATAGGAACTTGATCATTGTATAACTGAAACCCAAGCACAAAAGTCTGTAAGTCTACAACTGTACCTCATGATGTTTCACTAAAAAATAAATAAGTAAATAAAAAAATAAAAAATTAAAAAATCAAATATAAGTCATATATATTTGAATATTTTCCCTAATTAAACCTGTATTTCAGTCACTGTCACTGTCACTGTCACTGTCACTGTCCTCCCGTTGTTCATCGATTTGCTTGAGCGGGCCCAGTAATGTCTCCATTGTAACACTTGTTTGGCATATCGAAAACATCACAGGTAGCTTGCCAGGCTTTGCCGTGTGGGCGAGATACTCTCGGTAGCTTCCTGGGCTCTCTGAGAGGGGCAGAGGAATCGAACCTGGGTCGGCCCTGGGTCAACCATGTGCAAGGCAAACGCGCTACCTGCTGTGTTATCACTCAGGAAAAATATTTAATAGTAGGTCTTCCTGGTTGAGTGTAAACCTATATATCAGGCTATCTAATTTCATATTACTAATGGGGAAGTTATTTTGAAACTTTTGTTTTATTTTGCTTTTGAAAGATCTTGGGCTACATGCAATGGTGCTCAGGGATTATTCCTGGCTCTTAATTTAGGAGTGACCATTGTGAGAGTTTGGGAGACTATATACAGTGCTGGGGATCAAATTGGGGCTGGTGGGGTTCAAGGATAGTGCCTTAACCACTATTCTATCTCTCAGGCCCTTGGAGAAGCTACTGTCACTGTCACTGTCCTCCCGTTGTTCATCGATTTGCTCGAGTGGGCCCAGTAACGTCTTCATTGGAAACTTTGTTGTTACTGTGTTTGGCATATCGAATACATCACGGGTAGCTTGCCAGGCTCTGCCGTGCAGGTGAGATACTCTCGGTAGCTTGCCAGGCTCTCTGAGAGGGGCGGAGGAATCGAACTCAGGTCGACCATGTTGGCTGCGTGCAAGGCAAATGCCCTACTGCTGTGCTCTCGCTCTAGCCCAGGAGAAGCTACATGGAAATAATATGATAAGTTAGGTTAGATTGTCAAAGCGTCCACATAACCTATTTACCTTATTCCCTCCTCCCCACCCCAGTCTCTATGGGAGGCAATATTCTCTTCTTTCTTTTTTACTGTGCTCTCCCTCTTGTTTATTGAATATATTGGTGAATAGATAAATATGTAATTATTTACATCATTTTTGAAGTCTGATTTTATCCTTCAAAATGTTTATGAGTCCGTGAAAGGGCACTTGCCTTGCATATTGCAGATTTGGGTTTGATCCCCAGTATTACATATGATTTCACAAACCTTAACAGATGTGATCCTCTTTAAGAATAGAGCCAGGGCAGAAATCAAATCCTGAGAACTCTGGTTGTAACCCCCAAGACAAAAAAACAGACAAAAACAAATGTTTAAGATTTCCATATGTACTACTACTATAAATACCATGTTTGAACTAATTGGGCAACCTGGAAGAAATGAACAAATGTTTAGACTCATGATCTACAGAGTAAGAAAGGTATTTTGTTCCCTTTTGCACGAAGTAAGTAAGGGCTGAAGTTAACAGTTCAGCAGGTAGAGTTGTTGACTTGCACACTGAAGATGCGAGTTTGATCCTTGGCATCCCACATCATCCTTTGAGGACCTCCAGGTATGATTCGTTAACACCACTGGCTGTTGCCTAAGCTCTCCCAACCCCCACACAAAGTGAAAAAACAGTGGAGTAGAATAATAACTTAAATAGCAATCATAATTCTAACAAATCTCTTTAACAACCAAAGTTTAGGACCCTCAAAAATTTTTTTTACCAAACTTTTAAAGGACGACAAAACACTTTATCTCAAAATCTTTCCAAAATATTGAAAACCTGACTTCTAAAACATTTTGTGTGTGTGTGTGTGTGTGTGTGTGTGTGTGTGTGTGTGTGTGAGAGGGGAGGCACACCAAGTAATGATCAGGGATTAGTGCTGGCTCTATGCTCATATGTAGTACCATGCATTAATTCTAGGTTGGATGCATGAGAGACAGACATCTTTTATTATATTATTGTATTATCTTTTATTGTATTATCTTTCTACACCAACATTTCCTTGCCCCATGCTTTTGTTTTGTGAGCCATATGTTTCAGTATTCAGGGCTTACTTTGCACTCAGAGACTACTTCTGGAGTGACTTAGAGGACCATCTGGGGTTTGGGGGATCAAACCAGGTCAGCCACATGCAAGGTAGAGGTCTACCCACTGTACTATTTCTCCTGTGCCCCCTCAGTTTTTGTTTGGTCTAAGAGGGTCACACTGGATTACTCTTGGTTCTGCATTCAGACCCCGAGTTGCTCCTGGCAGTTCTTAGGGTATCATATGACGTACTGGTGATAAAACCAGGTCAGCTGCATGCTAGGCAAGTGCCTTACCTTCTGTACTATCTCAACACCCATTTATTATTAAAAATACTCAACAAATTGGGAATAGAGCTAATATACTTTAACATATTACAGGTCATAAATTACAAATTCAATGATAGAAAGTTGTATTGATTTAGAAGACAAAGATATTCACTAAAATCACTCCCATTCAAAATAATTGTGGAACTAAAACTTAATTAATACTCAGAGCAATTAGACAAGAAAAATATAGTAAATGTAATAAAGGAGATAAAAAGTATACAATAAAACCAAAGCATATTAAAATAAATACAAGAAAATTAGAAGAAATGGAAAGATATCTCATGCTTTTGAATAGTGACTTCTTTAGAGAAGACAGAGTCAAGAGTCACATGCAAAAATTATCAATATGACTATGATTAAGAAAAGTCAAACCAAAACCAAATGAGATATCACCCACCTATGTAAGAATGGTTTCTATCAAGAAGACCAGAAACTAACATACTTGCAATGGTATGGAAAGAAGCAAATCCTGTACAATGCTGTTGGGATATAAAGTAGTACCATGTGAAAGGGTACACAGATGATTCAAAAGTAAAAATAGAAATAACATATGTCACAGCAATATCACTCTTCAATATTTATTGAAAGAATATAAAACAATTTGTACCCCTATGTTCATAGCAGCATTATTCATAATTGCTGGTATAGACAAGCAATGTAAATGACCAACCATGCATAAGTGGATAAAAATTTGTGCTTTACATATTCACTCGAACACTACTTAGCTACGAAAAAAGATGGAATCTTGCCTTTTGTGAGAACATGGATGAAGTTTGAGGTGATAAGGAAGTCAGAAAGCGAGACAAATATGGAATGATTTCTCTAACATAAAATTATATGAACAAGAGAATTAAGAAAAAAGAAATAAGAATGAAAACAACTTAGGCTCTGAAATCTCTGATGGTTACTACAGAGGCAGAAGAAGAGGTCTGGGAGAAAGAGTAGAGAGATTTTACCTAGTACTGGGAATTTCACTAGAATTTAGTTATGTTTTTGTTTTTTGGAGTCACATCTGGTAGTGGTCAGGGCCTACTCCTCTGGTCAACTCCTGGCAGTGTTTGGGGACCAGGTGAAGTGCTGAGGATAGAGCCTAGGTTAGCCACATGAAAACCAAATGCCCTGACTATCATACTATTGCTCTGCCCCCACTAGTTGAACTTTGATGAAGGCCCTGGGAGGTTTTCAGATGTACAGCGTTGTCAAGCTGTGCTCCTCAAACTGATCTAGTTTTGGAAATTAAGAATGTCTATAAACATTAAGTATGAATAAAAATTCCCCAATAAATATTTGACTAAATGAGTATTTACACATTGCTAGGGGAATATCAATTGTTTTGTAATATGTATAAAATTTGGTAGCACATAATTTTTTCATATAACATTTATGAGTTATTTTTAATATTGTAATTAAAAGGCATTCAATTAAAATTAAAAGCCATTAAATGTTTAATATCTGGGGATTAAGTAACTATGGTATGACCAGAAAGTGGAATAGTCTGCTGTCATTTAGAATATTTTTAAAATAACACCTATAAAACACTTAAAATATTATGTGCTGATGTATTGATGATGGAATTTTGAATAACTTCAACTCTTATTTTTACTTATCCAAATTCGTTATATATTTACTCTACTCAATATGTATTATTTTAACAAAGTAACCCCTGTTTGTCACTTATCTTTAAAGTTTTTTCAATCCACACATAAATATGATTATAATAAACTACTTGAACTAAATTTCTAGTGACTTAGCCCTTCAGCATTCACAGCGGTAGGGTGTTTGCCTTGCATGCAGCCAACATGGCAGACCCGAGTTCGATTCCTCGGCCCCTCTCAGAGAGCCCAGCAAGCTACCGAGAGTATCTCACCCACACGGCAGAGCCTGGCAAGCCACCCGTGATGTATTCGATATGCCAAACACAGTAACAACAAAATCTCCAGTGGAGACGTTACTGGGCCCGCTTGAGAAAATCGATGAACAACGGGAGGGCCTTTACTTTTACTGTTATTTTTATTGTCTTGACTAAGGAAGAAACTTGAAAATGGTAAGCATACTGTATGAGCTGTTAAAGATACATAAAAACCCTCACATCCTGAAGCACTCCATACTTCAGACACCATCTTTATATTATGGAGAGAATAAACATACACATGATCTCTCTCAAAATGTATGTCTATCTAGGTTTATAGAATTCACATAGAACTCACTGACCATTAACTAGATTTCAAGGTGTGTCAGAATGCATTACTTCTATGTAAATAGTGAAGTACGTGTCCTATATAATTCCTAGTATGATAATCTTTCTTTTTTTTCAGGGTATGGGGTTAATATAGAGAACCCACACCCAACTGTGCTTAGGGGATCACTTCTAGAGGTGCTTGGAGAACCATATAGAGGTCAGGAGACTATCCTGGTTCAGCTGCATCAGGCAAGAGTCTTATGAACTGAACTGTCTTCCTGGCCCCAACAATCTTCTTCATTAAATGTACATGCTGAGGAATCAAACATTTAGTCTTGCTTGGAAGAATGAGTGAAACTCACTTTTATTGGAAATGGAAGTTTTCAAACAGGAGTGTTTATATCTTTATAACAGGTTCACAAGGCATCAAAATGTTCAAAGATTCAAAATTAAAGATCAAAAATAAACTTTGAGCTCTATGGTTTTATCTCTTACCTTAAATATGTCTTCCATCTATAAGAATCTTAAAAATTTTTTTCCTAAAAAATAAAAGGTCATTTTTGGAAATCTGGACTTTTGGTTTGTTTATTTTGGTGCCAGGGATCAAACTGGTGCTTCATACATACAAAGCAGGCACTCTACCACTGGGAAGAACTATCTGAGGCATAAGATTTTTGATATCATAAATTAGTTGTCATGCTTACGTTGTATCTACCATACAGACACCTGCAATGTATTTTCTGTATTCCTTAATCTGAATACCACATAATCCTAAGGAACACTATAAATTCAAAAACATGAATTAAAAAATGTAATGGGGGCTAGAGCAATAGCACAGTGGTAGGGCATTTGTCTTGCATGCGGCCGCCCTGGGTTCAATTTCCAGCATCCCATATGGTCCCCTGAGTGCAGAGCCAGAAGTAACCCCTGTGCATTGCCGGGTGTGACCCAAAAGGAAAAAAAAAAGTAAGGGCTACAGGGAGGGCGGTCTCACCAGTGTTCTTCTCCACACCCCACCCACATCCCCCTCTTCCCATTCTTGAGCACTATCATTAGTCAGGTGATGATCCTTTCCCCATGGGACAATAGCAATAAATGTCCCTGTATCTTTTTTAGCTTGTCCCCTTACCCTACAGCTTTTCTTTTATAAGCCAGAAAGATTTATCCTTCTGAATTACAAGTCTGATGATGCCATTTTCAGTTTAAAAATCCTTTAATGACCACCCATTGCCTTAGGATAAAATACAAAATTGCTTAATTTGTCTTACAAATCTCAACATCTAAAATTCAACTTCTCCCTGCATTTTAACTGTCACTTTACCCCAATCTGCCTGGACCAGATTGCTAACTTAGCAAAATATACCTTGCTCTCACTGGCCTTGACACTCACCTTTCTGACTGATGATGGCCAGAATGGTAAGACCTATAACAGAGGAACCAATCGAGCTGTAAAAGTACAGAAAATGGGACTGAGTGGCTGTCAAGAGAGGCTTGGAGAAGCATCAGAAAATAGGTGACACTTGAGAGGCCCTTAAGGATCTTACAAATACAGAATCTTACTCAATGCTAACATTTTTAATATTCACATACTGAATCTGTGTAATTAAGTTACGTGCATTCAAACTCCTATTTTTTTATATAACAAAGAATTAGCATCAAAACCATTCTGATTACTGTCATATATTCAACAGAAAACAGATATTTATGACGTGTTGCTATTATGCAAGATACTATTCTAGATGGGCTGGAGCGATAGCACAATGGTAGGGCATTTGCCTTGCACGTGGCCGGCTGGCCGATCTGGGTTCAATTCCTCCACCCCTCTAGGAGAGCCTGGCAAGCTACCAAGAGTATCTCTCCCACGCAGTAAAGCCTGGCAAGCTACCCATGACATATTCGAAATGCCAAACACAGTAACAACGTTACTGGGCCTGCTGGAGCAAATGATCAAAAACGGGAGGACAGTGCTACAGTGTTACTATTCTAGATAGAAGGTAAAACTGAACCAGGAGTAGTCCCTAACCTTCCATATCTATGATCATAGGAGAAAGAAAATAAAGCAGGGTAATAAAAGTAATCAATGATGAGAAAGCTTGGTATTTTAGACCATATCTTAGGGAAGACATCTTGAAAGTTTCACAACCTTTGAAGGAAATATCATTTAAAGAGAAGGAGGGAGTCCTATAGGTCTCTCCAAAGCTAGTTCAGCGCCAATGAGACTTTTATAACTCTGACTTTGATTTTAGTATCAACACGATTAAAAAAAGAGTAGACAATCATTTTTAAGATCGAAGATCAGTATTTTTAAGATAGCATCTGTAAATTAACTTTGTAAACGGCAAGCCTGGTGGCAAACAGGCTAGATGTATGCCTAAGATTTCTAGGGGGGTGGGGCACAGATCCAAGTCACATATATCGTGCTGCTAGTTAGCAAAAGCACAGTACACTTACAATGGTGTGCTCATTCATATAGACTGTCAAAAATATGGTTTTTCTGACTGGCAACACATTCTTTCTAGCTAGTGATTTCCCCTCTATATTTGAACATATATTAATATGTTTGCCACCAAAATGCTAGTATTTACCCCATTCCCTTTTTCTTGAATCACTGTGATACCTAATTTCAAAGTTATTGATGATGGGTTTCAGTCATACAATGTTCCAACAGCCATTCCTTCTGCAGTATACATTTTAAACCAACAGTGTCCCCAGTTTCTCTCCCTCCACCCTCCCCCACTCAGCCTATTTCAATGGCAGAAGAAAAACCTCTCTCTCTCTCTCTCTCCCTCTCTTTCTCTGACAATAATAGTTGAAATGATAACTCTGGACAAGAACTGAGTACTGAAAGTGGTGAAGTGATATACATGATAGCCTTTCAGTACTTGTATTGCAAACCAAAATGCCTAAAAGTAAAGAAAATATGTCAATATTTTTGATAATCAAATCTATTTCTAAGAATATTTTGTAAAAGTAAGAGAAGAAGCGCTAATTTATAAAATGAAAAATTATAAAATAAAGTCTATTTAGAGAGAGCAGGATGTTTGTTGTACCTGGATGGAATGTATGTGTTCTTTAAAGAAAGGGATATGGGGGAGGAGGGCAGAGAGAATACAGGAAAGGCACTTGTCTCACATGCAGATGACCTTTATTTCTAACCCTAGCATCACATATAGTCCCCTGAGCACTGTCAAGAGTAGGACTAATAGGTGTCTCTCTCTCTATATATATGTATATAAAAATGTATATATAGATATACATATATTGTTTAACAGAGACACACATACATTCAGACATATATGTCATAAATATCAATACAAATCCCAACACATAATATATATATATATATATATATATATATATATATATATATACGGCTGACCCAGATTTGACTCCTCTGCCCCTCTCAGAGAGCCCGGAAAGCTACCAAGAGTATCCCGCCTGCATGGCAAAGCCTGACAAGCTCCCCTTGATGTATTCGATATGCCAAACACAGTAACAAGTCTCAAAATGGAGACATTACTGAGCCCGCTTGAGCAAATTGATGAACAACAGGAGGACAGTGCTACAGTGCTATACCGTATATATACTGGGGGAGTGGAGCAATAGCACAGAGGTAGGGCGTTTGCCTTGCACGCAGCCGGCACGGGAGAGCGGGTTCAATTCCTCCGCCCCTCTTGGAGAGCCCTGCAAGCTACCGAGAGTATCTCGCCCGCGCGAAAAAGCCTGACAAGCTACCTGTGACATATTCAATATATCAAACAGAGTAACAGCTAGTCTCACAATGGAGATGTTACTGGGCCCGCACAAGCAAATTGATGAATAATGGGACGACTGTGACCATGATATATACAATATATATATGTGTGTGTGTGTGTGTGTGTGTATATACTGTATACGGTATATACACACATGTGTGTGTAAAATAAAAGACTATGAACTCTTAGAAGTAGCTTGGCTCAATATATCTTTTTGCCAGACCACCATGACATTGAAGCTAATGGTATCTTCAAAGATGTCATGCCACTGACCAAGCAAGTGAAAACAGAGATAGACAAATAGGACTATCTTAAACTAAGAAAATTCTGTACCTCAAAAGAAATAGTGACCAAAATACAAAGACAGCCAACAGAATGCGAAAGGATATTCGCCCAATACTCATCTGGCAAGGGGTTGATATCAAGGATATACAAAGTACTGGTTAAACTCCACAAGAAGAAAACATCCAACCCCATAAAATATGGGGCAATGAAATGAACAAAAAATTTCTCAAAGAAGAAATCCGAATGGCAAAAAGGTACATGAAAAAATGCTCTACAACGTTAATCACCAGGGGAGATGCAGATCAAAACAACAATGAAAAAAAAAAAAACCAAAACAAAACAATGAGATATCATCTCACACCACAGAGACTGGCCCACATCCAAAAGGACAAAACCAACCAGTGTTGACACAGATGTGTTGAGAAAGCGACCCTTCTTCACTGCTGGTGGGAATGCCAACTGGTTCAGCCCTATTGGAAAACAGTATGGACGATTCTTAAAAAATAAGAAATTGAGCTCCCATTTGACCCAGCAATACCACTCCTGGGAATATATCCCAGAGAGGCAAAAAAGCATAGTCGAAGTGACATCTGCACTTGTTTGTTCATTGCAGAACTCATTTCAATAGTCAGAATCTGGAAAAAACCTGAGTGCCCGAGAACAGATGACTGGTTAAAGAAACTTTGGTACATCTACACAATGGAGTACTATGTAGCTGTTAGAAAAGATGAAGTCATGAAATTTACAAACAAGTGGTACTACATGGAAAGTATGCTAAGTGACATGAGTCAGAAAGAGAGGGACAGACATAGAAAGATTGCATTCATCTGGGGAACATAAAGTAACAAAATAGGAGACTAACACCAAGAATAGCCGAGATAAGTACCAGGAGGTTCACTCCATGGCTTGGAGCCCAGCCACACATGCTAGGGGAAAAGGCAGCTCAGCTAGAGAAGGGAGCACCAAATAAAGGGTGTTGGGAGGATCCTCCAAGGATGGGAGATGCATGCTGAAAGTAGACTATAGAACAAACATGATTGGCATTCAGTGCCTCTTTTGTAAACCACAGCACCAAAACAGAGAGAACAAAAGGGAATGCCCAGCCACAGAGGCAGGGTGAGATGGAGGGATGGGGGTGTGGGAGGGATAGTGGGATCAGTGGTGGTGGAGAATGGGCACTTGTGGAGGGATGGGTACTCGATTATTGTATAACTGAAACCCAAGCACAAAATTTATAAGTCTCCAACTGTACCTCATGGCGTTTCACAAATAAAAATTTTTAAAAAAGACAATTTGTGAAACTGTCCCATTTTAAAGAATACTAAAGGAAGCTGAAAAGTCTATGTGTTATAAAAAAAAAAGCACACTGACTTCTTTTAGGAGCCTTCAATCAACTGAATGATGATTACTAACTATGGAAAGAATGGTCTGTGTTTGTATACAGGGATTGCATTCAACACAATATTTATTCACAGAACCAGGCACTGATCAGTGATTCAATACTTTTCAACAAACAGTAAATAATTTGAATATTTTCAGACCCTGTAACTAAGGTAACTATGCAGAGTTTAAATACCCTACCTACTAGATTGATACAATAATACTACTACAGGATTAGGATGCTTTTGCTATAGTCTATCATTTAGTCTATCATTGTAATAAAGTTTGACTCATAACACTATTTTATGCCTCATATTTCTTAAATATGATCAATCTTTTCATTTTTAAGCTAATGAACCATATTCCCAAGATATAAAAGTAACTGATCATTATAAAACTATTCAGAGGCAGCTTTTATTATCAAATTACAATATTATGTCATGTATGTATCCTTATTGTTATTTATGTTCATAAAAGTTTTTTAAAAATTTATGTTCATTATAGTTCGGGCTGGAGTGATAGCAGACTGGCTAGGGTATTTGCCTTGCACACAGCTGACCCAGGTTCAATTTTTCACCCCTCTTGGAGAGCTCAGCAAGCTACCGAGAATATCACGACCACATGGCAAATCCTGGCAAGCTACCCATGCCGTATTTGATATGCCAAAAACAGTAACGATAAGTCTCACAATGGAGACATTATTGGTGCCCGCTTGAGCAAATCTCTGAACAATGCGAGGACAATGGTTAGTCATATTTTGGCTCTCTAGGGACTCACTCATATGTTGCATCTATAGAAACATCTAAATGGTAATTTATTATATAGATATTCAAAGATTTAGTCAACTAAACATAGTAGAGCCAAAAGCCTACAATGATTGTATATATTTCCAGGTTTTCCAGAGACAGCTTCAGTTTGGAAGCTGGGTTGGATTTGGGATTTTTACAGACAATCTTTAAAGTATAATTGTTTCCTAACATATGTATCACCCCTGCAGTTTTAAGACTAAATTTTTTTCTAAATTTATTTGAAGGGAAGGGTATTTTTCTGATAAAAAAAAACCACTATCAGTTCCTTTCTGCTTTACCTGTTTTTCTTATTCTGATACTTATTGAGAATAAAAATTAAATTAGTTAAATAAAAATAAAATAAAATAAAATAAATGAAAAAATCTCCTTACAAAGACCTGGGAAATACAGAACAACAACAAGACTCTGGATTAATTCATTCTGCTCTATAGTCCCAATTTAGACAAATTACCCATAACAATGGATCTCGAATATGTGCTGGAATGACTTTCTTCTTGAAAAACACAGACATGTTTCTTCTGCATATTCAGGAGTCCAGTGCTGACTTTCAGTACAGCATTCTGTCATTCCCCTCTCAGAGACACACTTTCATGCAAAAAAAGTGCTAATCAGCACTCAGACGCTCATTTAGTTAACAGAGTACACAGTGTTTGCCTGAGCTTCCAGTCGCAATAGATCTGTTTTGAGTAAATGGGTGGAACTCTTGGTTTCTAGAGTTGACTGGTGCTGCATTGAGGTATGGAAAGAAGGCACTGAGCCATAGGCAGAAGATACAAGTCTTAGATTGAAACTTGACTCTCCTTAGCTGCCTGTGTGACCTCAAATGAGCCATCTAAACTTGAGAATTACATCAGCTCCCTTAAATTCTAGTGTGAAAGGATTTAAACTGATGATTCCTATGGTCTTTTATAGCTTTGTCTATTTTTTTAAGTCTTCTATTTAGTTTAGAGATAGAGGTCCTTCTTATGGTAAATATATGACTTAGTGCTTTAAACCTTTTATTGTCTTATTGTTTTATGTAGTTTAGAACTAGAGATCCTTCTTGTGGTCTTATGTGACCTGGTACTTTAAACCATTTTTTTTTGGCCTTCCAGCTGATTCTATAGAGTTAAATGTTCATTCTCCCGTATGCCATAGTTTATTAGAAATGAGCGCCAGGAAATGTGGAGAATCCTATATTTAACATCTCAGAATTGGATACTATTTTGATATAAATAGCAAGTTGTTATCTGAGTAGATTACAATGGATTTACTATCAAGCAAATTAAATCACTAGGGACAGATGTGTTTTTAGAATTGTCTGAGACAATCAATCAGCAAGTAGAAAATTTTTGGTACCTGCCAAGCTGTCCTGTATAATTCAAAGACATGTCAGCCAAGCACTTCATTTTCTGTAGCCAATAGAGAGTGTTAGTAGGAACAGAATGATCAGAAAGGCTGCACATGTCTGCTATTCTAAATTGTATACTCGGGGTTTTCTGGAAATGCAAGAATTTGGAAGAATGAGCAAAAGTGAGGAGAAAAGTTAAGTGCTACAAAATGATGGACAACAAAAGATTCAGATGAGAAGGAAGGAAATTATTTAACATATTACTATGACCAATGAAGCATGGGAGCTTTATGCCAAAATTGGAACAAATGTAGTAGGGGCACAACCAGAATTACGGGTAAGAATGATTATTTGAACTTAGTAGGATGGTAAGGAAATAGCAAAGTGTATCAAAGTGGAAATAGATGCCAAGGGCATAGATGTAAAAGGGATTAGGAATATGTATGTTGTAATATCATACATGTGCTTTATGCAAAAAAAATGCAAAAAAAAAAAGAATCCCCAAACCCCCTTCAAAACCTGGAGATAGAAACAGGGACATCTCTGAGGAAGAATAACAGATGGCAAACAGGCATATGAAAAAAAAATGCCATCATTACTATCAGGGAAATCCAAATCAAGGCATCCAAGAGATACTATTCATGGTACGAAAATATATTAAAAATATCAAAATATCGAAAATAATGGGAACAATATGTGTTGCCTGGGATATGGTGAAAAGAGCTCTGATTCACTGCTGGTATGAATGTTGTCTGGTTCAACCCCTCTGGAAAACAGTATAGAGGGTCTCAATAAACTTAAAATGGAGCTGCCACATGACCTAACAACTTCACTTTTGTGTATCTAATCCCAGGATGGGCTGGAGTGATAGCACAGCGGGTAGGGCATTTGGCTTGCACGCAGCCAACATGGCTGACCCGAGTTCGATTCCTCCGCCCCTCTTGGAGAGTCTGGCAAACTACCGAGAGCATCTTGCCCACACAGCAAAGCCTGGCAAGCTACCCATGACGTATTTGATATGCCAAACACAGTAACAAGTCTCACAATATTACTGGTGCCCACTTGAGCAAATCGATGAACAATGGGAGGACAGTGACAGTGACAGTCACTCCCAGGATAGAAAAGCTTTCATTCCAAAGGATATTTGCACACAATTATTCACTGCAGCACTTAGTACAAAAGCTAAGATTTGGAACCAACCTAGATGTCCAATAATAAACAAATGGCTCATGAAGATGGGGATGAAATACTACACAGATATAAGGACTAAAGAAATCATACAACTTGCTACAATGTGGACGAAACTGGAAAATGCCATATCAAATGAATTAAACCAAAAGGATGAAAAACGCAGAATGATATCACCAATATGTGGTAAAGGTAAAGGTAAAGGTAAAGGCCCTCCCGTTGATCGTCGATTTGCTCAAGCGGGCCCAGTAACGTCTCCATTGGAGACTTTGTTGTTACTGTGTCTGGCATATCGAATACTCTCGGTAGCTTGCCGGGCTCTCCGAGAGGGGCGGAGGAATCGAACTCGGGTCGGCCATGTTGGCCGCTTGTAAAGCGAACGCCCTACCCGCTGTGCTATCGCTCCAGCCCTGGTATTTATAGTAAATGATGAGGAAATGCAATGGCTAAAAGGGGGGATGCCTAGATCACCCTTGGTTCCAAAGTGGAGGAATGAGAATAAAAGATAACTAGTATGTGTGGTGGGGAGACAAGACAGATGAGAAATAACAGGTGACAAGAGTGAAGGTACATGGGTGGTGTCAAGAAATGATAGAGCTAAATATACAAACCACAAAGTCAACAACACTGAAATCATGAGACCCAGACTTTAATAATCAAACTTAAAAAGGTGCCTGCAGAAATGACAGGCAGGGGGTGAGAGTGTAGGAGAGGGAACTCGGAAACACTGAAGTGAAGTTGACACTGATGGTAGGATTGGTGATGTCTAAAATCCAACTATGAACAAATATTAAAGTACTTTGTAAATCAAAGTACTTTAATAAAACAAAATTTGGAAAAAATGCTTTGCCAGTGATACTTGAGTGATTAAACTAATGACAATATTTAGTTCTTTATATAAAGATGTGGAACACACTGGCCAATGAGAAACATGTTTATTATGCTAGAGGAAGATTCTATCACTAATCAGAGGCCAGAGGCATCTTTAGAATAAGAGTTAGAAAATTTACTCTGTAATGGTATTTTAAACTCTACCATTGCATAAATGTGCTATTACTGTTACATCTTCTATATCAGCAACAGCAACAAAAACTATTTTCTTAACCTTGACATTGAGTCAACCCAGATAATTTAAGATAAACTTCTTACCTCCAGACCTATTTCTGCAACTTCTTCTGCAAACATAATTGTACCTACCATATGGGTCTTTTGGTCTCTTATATTACATTTACTCAGATTTCAGAGGAAAAAACTGCCACAGACAATATATGAATCAATGAATGTGGCTGTTTCCTAATAAACCTCTATAGAGAAGCAGATCATAAGCCCAAATTGTTCTGTGGCTGTAATTTGCATACACCTATTCTATAGTTTTTATTTTTTTAATAAAGAATTAGCAACACATTTAAGAAATTTAGCACTTTTTTATAAGCACTGGGAAATATTAAAGGAATGAAAAGAAGATCCCAGAGATCCAATGTTCAGAAGGGTAAAAACGCAAAGAACAGATGATCCCACTATAGTATTTACTGGCCTTGGTGATTTTCACACATCTGTCCTTAGCTGGTACTGAATGTGAACACTGTCAATTCCCTTCCTTTATTAGAAGCTCTTGAAAGAGAGCTTGAATCAAGCTGTATTCATGAACACCCGACAGTATCTGTTAAAGATGGTTGAAAAAAAATCTGGTTAAAAAAATAACTTAAAACTAGCATGGAGAGATGCCATGAAGTGGCAGAGTAATGTTTGTTGGAAAAATAATGGGATTCTTTCTGCCAGAGTCTGTTTCCTGGTTGCACAGTTTGTGAATGATTATAAATTATGAGCATGTGAGTTTCTGTTTTTGTCTGTTTTGTTCTCACCAACTGGACTTACACAGATTGCTATGACAGCTTTGATATTAAAGTCTAAAATTTCATCTTGGGATTCCTCCCCTTGGTCAAAAGACTGAAAATTTTCTGCATGGACTTAAGTCAGAATCAGGCTAACCCTGGTCAGTGAAGAAGTCATGTTGAAAAATCCGTATGCCTGCAAAGAAATGAGACCAACAACTTCACCTTTGTCTCTGACCAAAGTCAGTTTCAGGAAGACGAAATGAGGACAACAAAGAGTGTCCACCCCAGAGTCTTATCAGTGGAATTAGAATAAAATTTAACTACTGGTATGACTTTCCTCCTTTACTGTGTAGATAGCAACTATAATACTCAAATTTAGAACAAACCAGTAAAGTCTGACACTTCACAATCTGCCAACAGAAACAAAACCTGGTGGAACTGATTTTACTATTTTGAATGATGACGATACTACTTGATGTGATTGATTATTCTCTTTTGTTTCTGAGGGATATAATCTCACGCTTGTATCTAGCAGATCAGCTCTCTCAAAGTAAAATCTGTGAGGCATTTTCTGGGTTCAAATCCTCACCTTTATGAGTGTCTAATATTGGTCATAGCAGGATCTTCATCCAGCCACGGCCTCTTTCCATCTATAACAATCTTAGCTCATGCTTAGTGTCAGGCTCCTATCAATAGAATATTTGTTATAGAATCTATCATATGATTTGAGTAGCAAGAGAATGAGATAATGTATGTAAAGTATGTGATACATAGTTGATGGCAGATAACTGTTATTCACCTTTCCACTAGCTTCTATCTTATAGAATGCTAAATAAAAAAGTGAACTTAAGTAAAGGAATTTTAAATAAAGAAACAGTAAATGTTTTTACAGGGGGTAACCCCCAATTTGTCCAAGAATGGCTTTGATTATTTTCTATGAAGCAAACATCGTAGCTAAGCTATATCACCAGATATATCACCTTTATCGTTAGACATGGGCATTTACAGTATAAATTCTCACAGATGGCTTTTTGTTTTTGCAGTGCAAGTGGCTGGCTTAAGTTTTAGTTGCCAAAGCATTCACTATGCCAATGCATAGGGTTAGTCCAACAAACATACTGCCAGTACAAAGACAGGTAAAACAAACTGCCTAGGTCCACTTGAAGTTCCTTTGTTTTACAGATTCTGGCTGATTTATAATGATAATCATTTAGGGTTACATGTGTGTGCTGCATTGTAATTCAATTTTACCAATACTGATTTTTTGGCTCCCTAGACTCTTTTCCTTGATTTCAGTAAAACCCAGATTTCAGGTACATGGACACTGTCTCCCTTTCATCCCTCCAAGCCTGTGTGTCCTAGGTGTGCTATGCAATTTCCAAGCCTTATAAGTAACATACATAGATTTTCCCCCAAATTTCCTGATGGTTAAGGTAAAGGACATTTTTCAACCAAAATGAGAACCACAAGGACTAGTCTGACCACAACATTCATTATAGACAGATGAAAGTGGCACAAGACAAAAGGGTATGACCTACAATACCTTAATATATTCACCCACATTTTTTTCTTAGCTTTACTCACTCCTCCTTTTTAACCAACTTCCTCTTACCACATCTTGTAGAAGAAGCCACTGCTCCTAAGGGATAGAGGTTCCTCTCTCTCTTCTGATACCAGTATGTATGACAAATACAACCAAAATACTGGTGAGGTGGACCAGCTCTGTAGTTGGCCATCATTGAAATCTCATTTGACTTTAAACCCCTGATACAATATCCAACTATCAATACGAACTTAGCTATCAGTTAAATATGTCCCCATCTGACTCATTTCTTCTGTGTAGATCCTCTAGCAGGATTTGGAAAAAGGAATAGAGATAATTGGTAGAATTTATGACCTAAACCCCAATTTGTACCTTAAACAACTGGCTTGAGACATGTTCTATTTTTACCTTTGGTTAATAATGACTTTCATTTAAATGTTTATTAACAAAGCTAAAAAAGCATGCTTTCCTTTCTGCTCATTACTCAAAGATAAATAAAAACTTCACCTAAAATAATTGTTGCTTGTTTGTGTGCCATGCTAATTTCTTTTTTAATGTAATTATCTTTAAATATAACATTTTGGGAGTAATTTTTAGTAAAGAAGAGCAATGGCTTATGAGACAAAGGACAAGAGGGTAAGTATGCAAGAGTATGCATTTATGCATTTTACATTTCGACACATTTCATTTTGGGTACCAAAATTTTACTTTGCTATCCATATGAGAGAAACAGAAGACACCTAATAACCTGCCCAGCGGTCACATCACTGATTGTAACTATGTCCTCAAACAGCGACTTAATGAATTACTTGGGATTTCTGTTCATGGTTTGCATCTTACATCCAGCTCCTTATTTTTGGACTGGACACACTGAGATCTCTCACATACACATGCCCAGAAGCTCCTATAGGCTCTTATGCACAAAAGTGCCCTGAAGTGAGTCAGAAATAAGCATTACAGCTAAGCTCAGAAACCCTCCACTGCCAATCATCCCAGAGGCAGGAACAAGTGAAGAATATGCTGTCAGCTCCTGGCATTTCTCCCTGTAGAGGAAACTGAGTACTGGCTAATAGAGGCCAGAGGTCTCTGTGGCCCGGGGATAAATTCTGGGGTTCAATCATTGAACAGTAGAAGGGAGAGGACCTAGCCTAAAGGCGGGTAGTAAAACCTCTCCTATGAAGCAGAAAATCAGCTGGAACAACCCACTCATAGTAATAAACTGACATTAAAAACTTAGCCTAGCTGACTGAATATTTGTGTGCATTCTGTTAAGACAGCTGAAAGAAGAGCATAACTCAGGGCATATTCAAATGAATATGTTGCTGATAGAAGATATTTACAAGACCAACTTCTATTTTCTCATCTATTTACCTTTAATATTTGGCATAGCTTCACTAAGAGCCATCATTAGCAAGTGTTGAGAAAAATTAAAATTCATGTCGCTGAGCATTTATAAACTCTAACTTCCATTTCTAAACCCTGAGTTGAAGATACCATAACAAGAATTCTTACCACAAACTTCTAAATTAAAACTGGGCTAGCATATTTCAACCAGTTAGAGACAACAAATTAGGCATCAGCATGTATGAATTCCGAAATCCTAGAGCTGGAACCATCATTAACTTTCTGTATATTAAGTCCCCGTTTCCTCATGAGAAATATAGAACCTGCTTTATAAACTCACTGGTTGCTGAAAATGGCTAAGTTTGATAGTAATTAGGAAGATATTTTGAGAGCTTCAGAAGTTTTAGAAAAAGGTAAGTTATTATTTTGGAAATCTTGTGCTGACTGGAACATAGCATTGGACCATGTCCTTAATGGGCCAGGCACATTTATCTACATGGGAGTTATTTCTTCTGAGGGTACCTTCCAATTCAGATTTGCAAACCCAGATTTCAAAATAATGCTTCTCACATGAATTGAGAATATCTTAAAGACCATGAGCAGATACAATGTACACGGCATTTGAGTTCATTTGGTGGGAGGGAGGTGGCCACAGGGTGCCAAGCATTATAGTATTAATGCTTGATTTTATTCATATCTTTATTAATCATCCAGATGATGAGCAAAATGGAACATTAATTAAATCTGCAGATGGTGCTAAACAGGCATTTCAGAGTCCATTGTGAGCAAAGTAATGATATAAAAAAAGATGGGTTTAAAAGGAAGTAGAACAGAACACTAATGAGAATTTGTTTGGGTGTAGTAAAGGCTCAAAACACACTTAAGAGTAAAATACAGAATACTGCAAAAGGTTTAAACAGGTCAATAGGAAATAATTGGTGGTTATAAGAATACAAATTAAAACATTATTGACAGCAAAAAAAGAGCTGTTTGACTAAGTTCCCATTTCTCTGTCCTGCCATGTAATTTCTTTGCCTATATCCAGAGAGAATTCACTTTCTAGATGGGCATGCCAGACAAGATCAGGATCTGCATGTTGTAGCTTCAAAGCAGAAGGGTAAACCTCTTTCCCTAAAATTAAAGTTCAGAAAGGCCTCAAAGATTAATTTAATCAAAACAGTTATTACTGGGCTCTGACTTCCAGAATCTTGCTTCACACTTTTTTCCCAGTGTTTCCCAAAGTAGAAGACATAACAGCCTCAGGTACATTTTTTTTTTTTCCTTTTTGGGTCATACCCAGCAATGCACAGAGGTTACTCCTGGCTCTGTACTCAAGAATTACTCCTGGCAGTGCTCAGGGTACCATGTGGGATGCTGGGAATTGAGCCCAGATTGGCAGTGTGCAAGGCAAAAGCCCTACCCACTGTGCTATCACTCCAGCCCCCTCATTGTGAAATGATTTGTACCCTCAGGTACAATTAGAGGAGACTTTCTATTGTTTTCTAAATGAAGATAGATGTCCAGAAGGGTGCTGATTTTTCATTTTTTTTTCTGAAAAGGGGACAATAGACCAAAGAAGTTTGGGAGTCTCAGGTTTATCACAATAAAACTACCAGGATCATCTTCCATTAATGTTACTGAACAACTATTTCTCTATTGAATGAACATTTGTGAGCTAAAATTGCTGACATAGTGGGCATCATTTTCTCCTTTGATGCCCCCATTTTTTTTATTTTAAGTTGATTATAAGTTTCTGAGCAAATGATAGTTATTCACTGTCCCTTAAAGATTTTAATTCTCTTATATGCCATTTCCCCTAAATTTTTTTATAATTTATTTATTTATTGAATCACTGTGGGCTGGAGCGATAGCACAGCGGGTAGGGCATTCGCCTTACAAGCGGCCAACATGGCCGACCCGAGTTCGATTCCTCCGCCCCTCTCGGAGAGCCCGGCAAGCTACCGAGAGTATTGGATATGCCAGACACAGTAACAACAAAGTCTCCAATGGAGACGTTACTGGGCCCGCTCGAGCAAATCGACGATCAACGGGAGGGCCTTTACCTTACCTTTACCTTACTGTGGGAAAAGTTACAAAGCTTTCAGGTTTAGATCTCGGTCATGCAAATATCAAACAGATTTCCTTTTACCAATACTTATTTTTCACCACTAAGAACCCCAATAAACCCTCACCCCCCACCCCTCCCAATGCCTGTGAGGCAGATGAATTCTAGTTAACATTCTATCTACTTTAACTAGATTCGTTGTTTTGATAAAAGATGCACCATTATTATTTAGAGTTTACACCCCCAAATCAGACATGCTGAGAAAGCATTGTGAAATTATTTGCTTTTTACAGCTGGGTTCAAGAATTAAATGATGTCGCGGTTTTGGATTTCTGCTATTTTACTTATTAACCCTGGAGGTATTTCTACTGAGAGTCAGATAACCAGATAACTAAGAGATTGGTTTCTGTGCTCTAGACCCATGGCCGTGCCAGAGAGCTGCTTGTGGGGGGCAACTGGTGACCTTGGTAGGGCGTGAAGGATGAGCTGGGAACGCCCTCCCTTCCCATGAGGTTTTAGTCGCCCCATCACCACCGGCTCATACCTGGCTTTCCATGAGGCTCCCAAGTGGCTGCCATCTTTCTTTCCAGAGGGAAAAAGGCGGAAGGGACCAACAACCTTTCCCCTCTGGGCAGACATGGTGGCGTGGATTAATGCATAGTTCATTCACTTTTCTGCTGCAAGCTGCTGGGCTCTGCATTAAGTCCTTGTGCTTCTGGAGCCATGGCCGTGCCTGAGAGCCGCTCGTGGGGGGGCAACTGGTGACCTCAGTAGGGAGTGAAGGATGAGCCAGGAACGGCCCCCTTCCCATGAGGTTTTAGTCGCCCATCACCGCCGGCTCATGCCTGGCTTTCCACAAGGCTCCCAAGCAGCTGCCATCTTTCTTTCCAGAGGGAAGAAGGCGGACCATTTTCCCTAATTTTTATCTTTTTGTTTTTTCAGGTCTTACCCAGCTATGCTCTGAACTTACTCCTAGCTTTGTGCTCCTGGCTTTGTGTTCAGGGAACAGTCTTGGTGGGATTCAAATGACCATATGACGTCCTAGGGATAAAACCAGATTTCATGCAAGGAAAGGGCCCTACCCACTGTAGTATCTTGCCAGACTGTAGGATGATATTGCTTTGTCCTTTCTCCCTTGCTACAAGGAGCTTAGGTTTATCGGGTCACACCCATCAAAGTGCTCCTGAGTCACTCCCATTCTTTTACCTGTCACCTCCTCTCTATGTTCTCTTCCCCAACCAGTTAATCAGTTTATTCCCCTAATGAGTTTCTGTTAATTTGTAAGGTCAGATCTTTCTAGGACACTGAACTTGTATTGTAAATTAATATTGCTTTTCTCCTCTCCTTATGCCCTTTAAATAGCTTACTTTAAAGCAATGTCCTTTTATATAGACACAAAAAGACAATCTTATGCTTTTGTAACTTGGGATTTAATTGGCTTAGAATATTATTCATTTCCAGGCATCTGCTTTCTCAACTTAAGCCTCAGTTGCCCTCAGTTCCTACCACACCAAAAGCAGGGTACCGATGAGGGACTGAAGGAACTCAGGGCAAGTTCTGAGCTACCCTGTCATCTAAACGGGCCAGGCCAAAGTGCCACAATTCTTAACGATAAGTTAAGAGCTTGATTATGGGCAAATGCTATCATGATCCAAAAGTAACTACGAAATTAGGACCCTGTTAGGGACAGGAAAGACTAATCTGGCCTGAGCACTGTAATATGAGATTGAGATAACCCCAGGAGAGCAATTCTAGAAGCTGAAGGCATCTCTTACTGTGTCCATAAAAATGAATAATATTATGAATGCTTATATGTTTGTTGGACAAGGAGAGGAGAAACACTCCCATGGGATTCTGCCCTTGGTGAATCATCCTGCTGAAAGAGAATCTATCCTAGAAGCAGCATCTCCTGAGGAAAAGAACTTTAACCCTATTGATTGTGACCACACCTATGTGTAAGTCCCAACCCCTCGTGGTTTGGGGATTTAAGGAGGCTGTAAGAGTGGGTTGGGGGTTCCAGATCGAAGGAGGGGGGTGAGAAGAAGAGAGAGACACAGGAGTGAACTGGAATAAGATGGAATAAACATAAACGGCATCTGATCAATCAATCAGCTGGGCCCTCACTTCCTTGGCCATCTGCCCCATGGCCCGGGGCTGTCTCGGCTGGGGGAGCAGCCTGAGCCAACCCCAACATGGGTGGTGAGGAGAAGAGCCACCAGTGCCTCCCCTGGCCACCCCCTAAACATATTATACACCATCACGTCTTTTAATTTTCTTTTATCCCATTTCATTCAGTTTTAGGTAATATTCCAGTTAGAATTAGTGGCATACTTGAAATATACTATCTTAAGGAACTACTTAAATAAGTATGAATTTGGGGGAACTACATGTTTGATTCAGTTATCCAGAGTTTAATCTGAGGTTGATTCACAGGCCCATAATTAATGACCAAAAGAACTTTTTAGAATCTGAAAGAAGTTAGATGAGGCTGAAAATTGTGAGATTAGTGGTGCCATTTGATTCTGGGGCACAGAACTAGCTGGATACAATTGTGCCTGAAAGGAATGCGGGGTTAAACTCTTAATAACACTGTCTCTCCCCCTCTATCTTTTGGGATTTTATATTGATAGAACCAGATATCCAAGGGAATGGAATGTCACATGTGGTTCAAAAAGGTCACCCTTTTATTTATTTATTTATTTATTTAATTAGTGAGACACCATGAGGCATAGTTGAAGACTTATAAATTTTTGTGTTTGGGTTTCAGTTATACAGTGATCATGTACCGATCCCTCCACCAGTGTCCATTCTCCACCACCACTGATCCCAGTATCCCTCCCACACCCCCACCCCTCCATCTCACCCTGCCTCTGTGGCTGGACATTCCCTTTTGTTCTCTCTCTGTTTTGGTGCTGTCGTTTGCAAAAGAGGCACTGAATGGCAATCATGTTTGTTCTATAGTCTACTTTCAGCATGCATCTCCCATCCTTGGAGGATCCTCCCAACACCCTTTATTTGGTGCTCCCTTCTCTATCTGAGCTGCCTTTCCCCCCAGCATGTGCAGCTGGTCTCCAAGCCAAGGAGTGAAACTCCTGGTACTTATCTTGGCTATTCTTGGGTGTTAGTGTCCTATTTTGGTACTTTATGTTCCCCAGATGAATGCAATCTTTCTATGTCTATCACTCTCTTTCTGACTCATGTCACTTAGCATGATACTTTCTATGTAGTGCCACTTGTATGTAAATTTCATGGCTTCATCTTTTCTAACAGCTACATAGTACTCCATTTTGTAGATGTACCAAAGTTTCTTTAACCAGTCATCTGTTCTCAGGCACTCAGGTTTTTTCCAGATTCTGGTTATTGTAAACAGTGTTGCAATAAACAAACAAGTGCAGTTGTCACTTCAACTGTGCTTTTTTGCCTCTCTGGGATATATTCCCAGGAGTGGTATTGCTGGGTCAAATGCGAGCTCAATTTCTTATTTTTTAAGAATTATCCATACTGTTTTCCAAAAGGGCTGAGCCAGTCGGCATTCCCACCAACAGTGAAGGAGTGTCCCTTTCTCGCCACATCCACACCAGCATCGGTTGCTTTTGTTCTTTTGGATGTGGGCCAGTCTCTGAGGTGTGAGATTGTATCTCATTGTGGTTTTGATCTGCATCTCCCTGATGATTAATATGTAGAGTATTTTCTCATGTGCCTTTTAGCCATTCGGATTTCTTCTTTCAGAAATTCTCTGTTCATTTTATTGCCCCATTTTTGATGGGGTTGAATGGTTTCTTGGGGGATTCAACCAGTGCTCTGTATATCCTTGATATCAACCCCTTATCAGATGGGTATTGGGTGAAAATACTTTCCCATTCTGTAGACTGTCTTTGTGTTTTGGTCACTGTATCTTTTGAGGTGCAGAAACTTCTTAGTTTAATATAGTCCCATTGTTTATGTCTATTTCCACTTGGTTGGTCAGTGGCATGCCATCTTTGAAGATACTGTTAGCCTCAATATTGTGGAGGGTTTTTCCGACTTTGTTTTCAATGTACCTTATGGATTCTGGTCTGATGTTGAAGTCTTTAATCCATTTTGATTTGACTTTTGTGCATGGTGTTAAGTCGAGGTCTGAACCGCATACCAATGGAACCGGGTGGAATATCTCTACACACAACACCAAATTTATGAACATCTATCTAATCTTTGATAAGGAAGAAATGTGAAGTGAAACAAGATAAGCCTCTTTAACAAATGGTGCTGGCATAACTGGCAACCACATGCAAAAAAAAAGGTAACCCTTTTATGGCTGAAAGCAATGTGAAGAGGGTGGGAGAATGTGTGTGGAGAGACAAGTGGAAGATATTCATCATAATATTGTGTTTCATTTTTTGCTATATGTAATACCTGGCAGAGATTAGGACTTACTCCTGGCTCTGCACTCAGGAATGAACAACCAGGAATTGCAATGAACAACTCAGGAATGACTTGTGACAGGCTTAGAGGGTACCACTTAGGCTACCTGTATGGAGCATGGATGATACCTTGATGAATCATATGCAAGGCAAGTGCTCTACCCTCTATAACATCATTCCAGCTCTAATATGAAGGATTTAATGAAGCTACTGTGAGTGAGTTACCCTGCCCCTGACTTTCATCTACTCAAGAATAGTGTTGGTGGGGTATATGAATGGCTATCACTGACAAAAGTTTTCTCTACTTTGTTATAGCAAATGGAAGACCAAAGGTTCTGTTACTATATGAAAACTATAAAACATCTATGAGAAGATATATACAATGACTAAATGATCCGGAATAATTGCAATGAACAACCAGGAATCTTTAACATGTCTTGACCATTATCCTCATAGTGAAGTCACCCTGTGTACTCTCCCTGACGTCATCCTCCAATCTGCCCCAGAGAGAAAGCAGCAATCTGAGTGTTGTTTCATTATTCTTGTTTTTCTCCATATATTTTCTTTTAATTATAAATATTTTTATACTGAAAAATTTTAAACTCTTTATGTATGGTATATTACATGTACCCTAACTTGACTTGTTTTTAATCATCAATCACATCGTGTATTTTGGAGTCATCCATATTTATTTATTTATTTATTTATTTGTTTTTGCTTTTTGTGTCACACCTGGCAATGCATAGGGGTTACTTCTGACTCTGTGCTCAGAAATTACTCCTGGCGGTGCTCAGGGGACCATATGGGATGCTGGGAATCAAACCCTGATTGCCCGTGTGCAAGGCAAATGCCCTACCTGCTGTGTTATCGCTCCAGCCCCAGTCATCCATATTTTTGAAGAACCATTGTTTATTTCTCTATCTTCAATATTTTTTTACATGAGTTCTTTTACAATGTTCTCTTTCTTCTCTTTTGATGTATCCTTGCATTTATAATTTCTCATTATTTTAAATAAAGACATTATGAGTATTCTTATATGGTATCTCCTGGAAAATGTGTTCCTCTGAGATAGGATGGGTATATGCATTTTCAGCTTTACTAGATAATTCCTTCATTTTTCTATCATTTTACTCCCAACACCAGAGTTTAAGAAACAGTTTCTACTGTTCCTCCTCACCAAATATTAGCTATGTCAATCACTGGCTTTTGTGTGACTTCAATTTATATGAGAAGGTAGATCATTAGGGTTTTTGTTTTCAGGCCGATGATTGAGTTTGACAACCTTTCTGTGTTGTGTATAGTGATTCTCTATGTTTTGAGCATTTGAAAGGAATTGCTTTATTTGTATTGTCTTATTCACTTATTAATTTGTAGGAATTCTTTTTTGTATTCTGGACATGACAGTTTTGATTCAAATGTCTTCTAGGTTGTATGTTTAGAATTAATGTTTTGAGAACTAGTCTTAATTTTGTGTTTACTTGATTGATATTTTTCTTTGTTGTGTATACTTTCTTGAATAAATCCTTTCTCAAAAACACAAAGAAATACTTAACTTTTTTTTATCTTTGCCTTTAAGAGTTAAATGTATCTTTAATGAATCTTTTATCCACTAATTACATGCACCTCAATAATGTTTTCATCTTGGCTATTCCTCTGCCATATAAATTTTTTCACTGCAATTATTATTATTGAAAGTACATTAAATATTTTGATCAAATTGGTAATAACTAGATCATCCAGTTGCTTAGTTTATCAATTAATATTGTCTACTTCCTGTGTCTTTTTTCTTTAACAATGTTCAACAAAGCTTTATACTTTTCTTCATAAGATGTTTTGAATGTTGGTACATTTGTTTCTATGTTTCTTTTGTATAGTTTTGTCATGGAATCAATCTTTGAAAATATTTTCTGTCATTTACCCTGATGGATATAGAGACAACCATTTTCATTTTTTTTAGCTTCTGCCTAACTTTTAGGTATCTCATTCAATAAAATCACCATTCGTAAGAGCTCAGATAATTTGTCTATAGACTGTATCAGTTTCTAACATGCTACCTGGCTGAAATGACAGGGCACCATGCTAAGTGAGTGAGAAGGCGGGGGGCAATACAGAATGCTCTCTTTCATGATGGAATGTTTAAAAATCACAAAACAGAGGCCGGAGAGATAGTACAGCATGTAGGGCGTTTGTCTTGCACATGGCCGACCCAGGTCCGATTCCAGGCATCTCCCATGGACCCCTAAGCACTGCCAGGAGTAATTCCTGAATGCAGAGCCAGGAGTAACTCCTGAGCATTGTTTGGTATGGCCCAAAAAGAAAAAAAAATCTTAAAACAAAACAAGGGAATAACAAATGGCCAAAGGCAACAGAACCTGAGAGTTGGCTTTGGAACTCAAAATACCAAGAGGGAGTGGTGGTATGGAGGATCAATGGGAAGGAACCTGGGACATTGATGAAACAAACCTAAAATTCAGGCAGTGGGTCTCATGCGTGCATGAAGCTATCATTAACAGTATTTTGCAGAGCTATAAATTTTCCCCTTAATACGGCTTTCGCTGCATCCCATAGGTTCTGGTAGCTTGTGTCTTCATTCTCATTTGTTTCCAAGTATCTTTTGATTCATTAACAGTATTTTGAATCATAGTAACTCAACAAAATTTGAGAAAAGATAAATGTACACAAAACATCTGATAAAAAGTTTTGTTTCTTCTATTCTACTAATTATATTTATCGATTTTTTCTTTTCTTTTCTTTTCTTTTGGCTTTTTGGGTCACACCCAGCAATGCTCAGGGGTTACTCCTGGCTTTGATATCAGGAATTATTCTTGGGGATCACATGGGATTCTGGGGGTCAAATCTGGGCTGGCCGCATGTAAGGCAAATGCCCTGCCCACTGTGCTATCGCTCCGGCCCCTGATTTTTTTTTTGACTTAGATGCTCTTTAAGGGCACCGATATTTTGAATAGATGAGGCAATCATGGATAGCCTCATCTTACACATGAAGTAAAAGGGATACTTTTAACATTTTCTCAATGTGTAGGATATATATTATAAAGGCACAATACTTAGATGTAGAATTTTAAACTACATCACTAATATCAATTCATGAATAATTTTATTAAGACATACTAATAGTGCAGGTTTTGGTGCTTCAGAAGACTTTATCTAAAGATCTGCACTGTTTTATAAGAAAACTAGAAATATGAAATCTTTCTTGAAATGTGTCCTTTTATCTCCAAAGCTCTCATTAACTTCACAACACTCTTGATGCATTGAAAATATTTTATATGGGGTGAAATTAAGTATTTAATTCTAAACCTGATTTCAATTTTTTTTAATTGTCGCAACATGATTTACAGGCATAAAATGTTCCAAATCAAATACCCCTGCTAGAATCTGCATCTCTCCACCAATGTCCCCAATTCCCTCCCACTTTACCTCCATAACATATAAACATATACATATATATGTATATAACTTTAATCATTGTGATTTGAACCACATGTTTACAATAATTTGGTGCTAGTGATTTTGACGCATATAAATAATTCACCTCTACACAACCAACTTATCTACAGCTACAGATCACCTCTCCCAACTGGATTCCTCATTTCTCTCCTTCTTTGATATCTTCTTCTCATTAATCTAGTACAAGGGTATAACCACCTTTGATAATTTCCATTCCCTTTGTTATTATTCTATACACTGCAGATTCAGTGGGTAGGGCATTTGCCTTGCAAGTGGCCAACATGGCTGACCCGAGTTCGATTCCTCCAGCCCTCTCGGAGAGTTCGGCAAGCTACTGAGAGTATCTTGCCCACATGGCAAAGCCTGGCAAGCTACCAGTGACATATTTGATATGCCAAACACAGTAACAATTGTCACAAAGCAGACATAACTGGGGCCGCTCGAGCAAATTGATGAACAACAGGAGGACAGTGACAGTGACACTGCAGATTAGTGAGAGCATCCAGTATTTGTCTTTCTAACTAACTTTAAAAAAAAAATTTTGTCAGTGAAACACCATGAGGTACAGTTGTATACTTACAAATTTTTGTGCTTGGGTTTAGATTATACAATGATCAAATACCCATCCCTCCACCAGTGCCCATTTTCCATCACCATGAATCCCAGTATCCCTCCCACCCCCATCCCCTCCATACCACCCTGCCGCTGTGGCTGGGCATTCCCTTTTGTTCTCTCTCTCCTTTTGGGTATTGTGGTCTGCAAAAGAGGCATTGAGTGGCAATCATGTTCGGTCTATGTCTACTTTCAACATGAATCTCCCATCCTGGGAGGATCCTCCCATAATCCTTTATTTGGTGCTCCCTTCTCTATCTGAGCTGCCTTTTCTCCTAGCATGTTTTGCTGGACTCTAAGCCATGGAGTAAACCTCCTGGTTTTTATTTCGGCTATTCTTGGGTATTAATCTCCTATTTCGTTACTTTGTGTCCCACAGATGAATGCAATCTTTTTATGTCTGTCCCTCTCTTTCTGATTCATTTCACTTAGCATGATACTTTCCATGTAGTACCACTTGTATGTAAATTTCATGCAGCTACATAGTACTCCATTGTGTAGATGTACCAAAGTTTCTTTAACCAGTCATCTGTTCTCGGGCACTCAGGTTTTTTCCAGATTCTGGCTATTGTAAACAGTGCTGCAATGAACAAACAAGTGCAGATGTCACTTAGACTATACTTTTTGCCTCTCTGGGATATATTCCCAGGAGTGGTATTGCTGGGTCAAATGGGAGTTCAATTTCTAGTTTTTTGATAATTGTCCATACTGTTTCCCAAAAGGGCTGAACCAGTCGGTATACCCACCAGCAGTGAAGGAGGGTCACTTTCTTGCCACATCCACGCCAGCATCAGTTGCTTTTGTTCTTTTGGATGTGGGCTAGTCTCTGAGGTGTGAGATGGTATCTCATTGTGGTTTTGATCTGCATCTCCCTGATGATTAATATGGAGAACATTTTCTCATGTACCTTTTTGCCATTCGGATTTCTTCTTTGAGAAATTTTCTGTTCATTTCGTTGCCCCATTTTTTATGGGGTTGGATGTTTTCTTCTTGTGGAGTTCAACCAGTACTTTATATATCCTTGATATCAACCCCTTGTTGGATGTGTATTTGGCGAATGTCCTTTCCCATTCTGTAGACTGTCTTTGTATTTTTGTCCCTGTTTCTTTTGAAGTGCAGAAGCTTCTTAGTTTAAGATAGTCTCTTTTATCTATCTCTGTTTTCACTAGCTCAGCCAGTGGCGTGACATCTTTGAAGATACCATTAGCTTCAATGTCATGAAGGGTTTTGCCAACTTTGTCTTCAGTGTACCTTATGGATTCCGGTCTGATGTTGAGGTCTTTAATCCATTTCGATCTTACTTTTGTACATGGTGTTAGACAGAGATCTGAGCCCATTTTTTTGCATGTAGCCATCCAGTTTTGGCAGCACAATTTGTTAAAGAGGCTTTCCTTACTCCACTTCATATTTCTTGCTCCTAATCAAAGATTGTCATATGATTGAAAGGAGATGTCAGTATATTCAACCTTGTTCCATTGGTCTGCAGCTCTGTATTTGTTCTAGTACCATGCTGTTTTAATTATTACTGCTTTGTAGCAGAGTTTAAAGTTAGGGAGGTTGATTCCTCCCATTTTCTTTTTCCCAGGAATTGCTTTAGCTATTCGTGGGGGCTTATTGTTCCATATGAATTTCAGGAGTGTTTGCTCCATTTCTTTGAAGAATGTCATGGGTATCCTTATAGGGATCACATTGAATTTTTCTAACTTTAACATAATATTTCTACAGTAAAATCAAAGTTCTCCAGTAAAATCCCAATTTGCATGATTTCATTAATCCTTATGCTGCATAATATTCTATTTTGTCTATAAATATTATCATAACTAAATATAGAAGACTGGATAATATAGACACTTGGGTTGTTTCCAAATTTTGTATATTGAACTAAGTGCTGCTATGAACATAGGTGTTCATGTATCTTTTTGAATAAATGTTTTCCTGTTTGGAGACATGGAATTGCAAGATCATATGGGAACTCTATTTTTATTTATTTATTTATTTTTTGCTTTTTTGATCACAATGCACAGGGATTATTCCTGGCTCTACACTCAAGAATTACCCCTGTTGGTGCTCAGGAGACCATATGGGATGCTGGGAATCAAACCTGGTTTGGCCACGGGCAAGGCAAATGACATACCTGCTGTGCTAATGCTCTAACCTCTACTTCCGGTTTTTGGAGAAACATACAAAATGTTCTTTACAGAGCCTGAATCAGACTTCACTTTTTTAAAATAAAGTTATTAGACTTCTTTTTGTTCCTGTTCTTAGTCATCTCAGATAAAGGGTTAATATCCAAGATGTTAATATCTAATATAGCACTGTAGCACTGTCTTCCCGTTATTCATCGATTTGCTCGAGCGGGCCTAGTAACGTCTTCATTATGAGAATTATTTTTACTGTTTGGCATATCAAATATGTCACGGGGATGTTGCCAGGGCAAGATACTCTTGGTAGCTTGCCAGGCTCTCCAAGAGGGGCGGAGGAATCAAACTTGGGTTGGCCATGTCAGCAGCATTCAAGGCAAATGCTCTACTGCTGTACTATCGCTCTAGCCCCAATCACTTATCACTTAATCACTTAATCCCCGTTATTCATCGATTTATTCGAGCGGGTGCCAGTAACGTCTCCATTCATCCCGGTTGCGTGCTAGCGTAGCCCAATGGTATCTGTTCATTTTAGGAACATGCAGAGCCTCAAACCGATCATTTAGGGTCTTGACGAAGAAGTCTGACCATCTTATAGGTGGGTGTCCACGTAATCTTTTGATGTCCCGTGGAATCCAATCAGTAATGGCTCTAGTCCAGCGGTTGTCTGTAAACCTCATTACGTGTCCAGCCCATCTGATTTTTGATGTCTTGGCAAATGAGACAGCGTCCCTAATTCTTGAGCGTTGACGAAGATCAGAACTCCGGATTCTATCTCTCATTTGAGTGAATCGTGATATTCCAAGCACAGTTCTTTCGATTCCTCTTTGAGAGACCCGAATAGCGTTCTCATCCTGTTTTCGTAGGGTCCAGGTCTCTGAGGCATATGTTAATGCAGGAAGAATAGTGGAATCAAAGAGATGTGCTCGTAGCTGGAGGTTCTTTGTCCTTTTAGTTATTTCTTCAATGCTCTTGAAGGCATTCCAAGCCGCTCTCTTCCTCCTGCGCAACTCAGGTGCCAGGTCATTCATCATGTTGATTTTTCGACCTAGGTATATATAACTGTTGCATTCGGAGATGGTGGTTCCGTTGAGAGCGAATGGAGCGTCAGGAACAAGGCTGTTTCTCATAAACATTGTCTTCGTAAGATTCAGCTATAGTCCGACCTTTCCACACTCACGGTCAAAGTCGGCCAGCATTTGTGCCGCTTGGCTGATGTTTGGTGTTATTAAAACAATGTCATCAGCAAAGCGGAGGTGGTGTAGTTGCCGACCATCTATCTTCACTCCCATGTTTTTCCATTCCAGTCGTCGCATGATGTTCTCGAGGGTGGCACTGAAGAGTTTTGGTGAAATGGTATCACCCTGCCGACCCCCTATCTTGATATGGATGATTACTTCTTTGTACCCACAAACCTGGGTTCATCTTTGTACCCACACACCTGGGTTCCTCTGCCAGTTCTGTTATGTCTGAGGCTTATCCAAGTGTGTGGAGAGTGGCTCCAGTAAGGCCTTGGTTGGGGCCTGGAGGTCTTCAGCTGTTGGGCCCTGGCGAGGATAGTCAGACACAGGGTAGGAGACTCTGCCTTGTGCTTTCCCGGGAGCTTGTTGTGATAATCTCTTGATCCTGGCCGTTGTTGAGGTTACACGGCAGTTGGAGGTTGTAACTGTCTAGCTACTGGCAGGTCCAGTCCCAAACCGTGCAGGCTTGGAGATCTCAGCCCCGGGTCCCACACACCTGGGTTCCTCTGCCAGTTCTGTTATGTCTGAGGCTTATCCAAGTGTGTGGAGAGTGGCCCCAGTAAGGCCTTGGTTGGGGCCTGGAGGTCTTCAGCTGTTGGGCCCTGGCGAGGATAGTCAGACACAGGGTAGAAGACTCTGCCTTGTGCTTTCCTGGGAACTTGTTGTGATAATCTCTGGATCCTGGCCGTTGTTGAGGTTACACGACAGTTGGAGGTTGTAACTGTCTAGCTACTGACAGGTCCAGTCCCAAACCGTGCAGGCTTGGAGATCTCAGCCCCGGGTCCCACACACCTGGGTTCCTCTGCCAGTTCTGTTATGTCTGAGGCTTATCCAAGTGTGTGGAGAGTGGCCACAGTAAGGCCTTGGTTGGGGCCTGGAGGTCTTCAGCTGTTGGGCCCTGGCGAGGATAGTCAGACACAGGGTAGGAGACTCTGCCTTGTGCTTTCCTGGGAGCTTGTTGTGATAATCTCTGGATCCAATATTGTGTTCAAACATTTTCTCCTTTTCATTAGATCATCTCACACCATTCCTTTTTTATTTATTTTTAATTTTTATAATTGAAACCTGAGGTACAGTTGGAGACTACAAATTTTTGTGTTTGGGTGTCAGTTATACAGTGATCGAGTACCCAACCCTCCACCAGTGCTCATTTTCCACCGCCACTGATCCCAGTATCCTTCCCACCCCCCCACCCCCCCATTCCACTCTGCCTCTGTGGCAGGACATTCTCTTTTGTTCTCTGTCTTGTTTTGGGTGCTGTGGTTTGCAAAAGAGGCACTGAATGGCAACCATGTTTGTTCTATAGTCTACTTTCAGCATGCATCTCCCATTCTGGGAGGATCCTCCCATAACCCTTTATTTGGTACTCCCTTCTCTATCTGAGCTGCCTTTCCACTCAGCATGTGCGGCTGGCCTCCAAGCCAAGGAGTGAAACTCCTCGTACTTATCTCGGCTATTCTTGGGTGTTAGTGTCCTATTTTGGTACTTTCTGTTCCCCAGATGAATGCAATCTTTCTATGTCTGTCCCTCTCTTTCTGACTCATTTCACTTAGCATGATACTTTCCACGTAGTACCACTTGTATGTAAATTTCATGACTTCATCTTTTCTAACAGCTACATAGTACTCCATTGTGTAGATGTACCAAAGTTTCTTTAACCAGTCATCTGTTCTCGGGCACTCAGGATTTTTCCAGATTCTGGCTATTGTAAACAGTGCTGCAATGATCAAACAAGTGCAGATGTCACTTCGAGTATACTTTTTTGCCTCTCTGGGATATATTCCCAAGAGTGGTATTGCTTGGTCAAATGCGAGCTCAATTTCTGATTTTTTGAGAGTCGTTTATACAGTTTTAAAAAAGGGGCTGAACCATTTGGCATTCCAACAGCAAAGAAGGAGGGTCCCTTTCTTGCCACATTCATGCCTACACCAGATGCTTTTGGTCTGTTGGATATGGGTCACTCTCTGTGGTGTGAGATGATATCCCATTGTTGTTTTGATCTGCATCTCCCTGATGATTTAATGTTGTAGAGCATTTTCTCATGCGCCTTTTAGCCATTCTGATTTCTTCTTTGAGAAATTTTCTGTTCATTTCGTTGCCCCATTTTTTGATGGGGTTGGATGTTTTCTTCTTGTGGAGTTCAACCAATACTTTTTATATCCTTGATATTAACCCCTTGTCGGATTTGTATTGGGAGAATATCCTTTCCCATTCTGTAGACTGTCTTTGTATTTTGGTCACTGTTTCATTTGAGGTGCAGAAGCTTCTTAGTTTAAGGTAGTTCCCTTGTTGGATGTGCATTGGGGTGTCACACCATTCTTATTTCTCAACATGAAGAATAGATTTTCCACTGGTAACTAATACTGTATAGTAACAACTGTGGGAACAATGGGTTTAAACATAAAACCTCTGTTCAATTTTATTGGTTTAATAAAACTACTTGTTGGGGCTGGAGTGATAGTGCAACAGGTATGGCATCTGCCTTGCACACAGCTGATCTGGGTTTGGTCCCTGACATCTCATATGATCGCCTGAGCACCACTTGGAGTAAATCCTGAGTGCAGAACCAGAAGTACCTCCTGAGCATTGCCAGGAGTGACCCAAAAATCTAATAAACAAACAAATAAAACTACTTGCTAGTTATCCAATTGTTAGTGCCACATAGTCAAATGCACAATATTAACTTTATAGTTCAGATTTGGTCAAACGCACAATATTAATTTCATAGCTTAAATTCAGGCCTGGTACCAAGTTTGGAAACATACGTAAATGGAAATTATGCTTAAGGTTATTAAACTGAATGAAATTACTTAAGTATAAGGAAAGACAGTGTAAAGAATCAAGGACTTGAAACTTAAATTTTAAGATTCAGGCTTTTAAATAAAACCCTAAAGACTAAAAGGAGAACTGTTCCCCACTGGAACTCTCAAGTCTTGAAATTCCTTAAAGGAAGATGGTGTGTTTTATCACCTCAAATGAGGATGACAGGTCAAGATGATGGACAATTAGAGGTTAACTTGATAAAATATCATAAAAATGTTTCCTATGTCTTGGTGAAAAGGCTGATGACAGGTTAAATCAGAAACAGGACACCATATAGAACAATATTGCATATAAATCTATGAGATATAATATTTTCATTTAATTTGGTTGCGGGCATAGAGATATCTATTTGGCTGCTGAGATGTGAAACTATACTTCAAACCTATATATTGTAATTGAATCCTACCTTAATAAAATACAGACACACTTTAGTCTTTTTGTGTATCTAAATATTCTTGAATTTATGTAATCAATTTCAGTGGCTAAGTAGTAATCAAAAATGTGCCACAGAACATTTAATTCCATATCTTTGGATACCTGGATTGTTTTCTTTTCCTTTTGAAAAACTCCTGACATATTTTAATTTTGTTTAGTTTTGTGGTGAAGAGGACTAAACCAAAGGTTTTATACAAGAAGGACAAGCAACTATATCAATGAACTGTATCTCTGGCCCCTGGAATAAATATTTTAAAACATATCTTATATCTGAAATAATTTATTCTTTAATTGAAGTGACCATAAGACAGACTTCTTTCAAATGAAATATGTAATTTATGTCTCAGGTAGCATATCAAAGCTATCATGTTGTGATAGTTAACAAAAGAATATAAATGGCTAATAAAACATAATATTTATCTACTATCAATCCCATAATGCAAATTAAACCTACTGAGAGGAAGTTTAATCAGAATGTTGACAGTGAGTCTTTAACTCCCTGCTTAAGTTAAAATAGTTAAAAATTAAATCTGGTTATTTTTTTAATTCAGCATATTCTTTGAATAATTATAATGTGCTTGACCCTGGAGAGACAATGAATATAAGATAAATATAATCATATTGAACCATTTTCTTGTATCATCCTTCATTTGTTTAGCTAGCAAGCTGCACGAGATAATTTTTCCTTTATCTTTCATTTGTTAAAAAGTAAAATAATGTAATTTTTAGTGTTTAACTGATTTGATATTGGATAGAAACCATTTATACCAGTGATTCAAATAGAACCTTGACTGTGCTAGAAAAATATCAGGTTAAGTAGTCTTATCTGTTCTATTGCTCCTAAAAATCCTTCTGCTATGATACACAGATTTTTATATTTTGAAGTGAGGGAAGGATGAACAACAGGGAGTCACAAAATGCCCTAATGTGTGGGACGTGGTTTTTATATTTTGTTGGTGGTGGAGACTCGTGATGTGTGGTGATGGTGTGTATAGCAGTGATTAAAACGTGATGAAGTAAAGATAAGGCAACCCTTTAATAACATTTGAAATGTTCAGGGTCTACCTCCATGAGATGAAACAACAGAGAGGTAATATAACTTCTCCAATTTCTTCTAAGGCAAATAATTACTAAGGGATCTTTGTTACTAAAGTATCCTTCTGGGTTACAGATGGAAGAGAGTTTGATTGCTGGAAACAAAAAGCAAGATACCATTATAGTTGTAAAGAGGAAAAATGGAGAAAAGAATATGCATGTGTGAAACAATATTTCGGGTAGGAAATATTCACTGGTACCTTGCTGGAAAACAATTTGGCTATTACTATGTAAAGTCTTAAATGTTCCACTTGCACTAATTTATCCTGGGAAGATATTTGGAGGTATTCTCAAAGATTTATGTATCATGATGTTTATTACAGTATTATTTATAAGAGTAAAGACTTGAAAACAATATAAATGTCCACCAATAGGCACATGGTAAAATAAATTAAGGTATATCCATGTGATTTATTACTATGCAGCAGTTTATAATCATATTTCCAAAGACCATTTGATGGCAGGGAGAGATATTCATAATATAATGCTAAATTAAAACTGTCAGAATCAAACAAACAGCATTAAATAGCTACCACTTATTGAACATTAATTTTGTACTAGGATATGTATTCAGGGCTTTGTAAACACCTCATTTAATAATCCTCCAACAAATCTGAAAGATAGCTATTGCTGTTTTCAATTTAAATACTGTGAATCTAAGGATGAAAGTAAAGTTGCATTTCAGCTTTGAACTTTCCTTTTAAAGGGATCAGTTTCAAAATCCAGAGGCACTAGAGGAAAGTTATAAAATCCAAGATGTATTATTATTACTGAATATGTTATTATAATTAAGGTACTATGGTTACAGAACATTAATGCTAATGGTGAGAATATTCACAGTTACTGTGCCCCTCCACCACAAAAGAGCCTGTGGACCCTCCATCATTATCACCATGTCATTTGAGGGAACAAAAATTAATATAAGAGAAATTACCTGCCAAGGATAGAGAAAATAGCAGATTATAAAATTGACTTAGATTTTTTCAGAAACACCCATATCTCAATATAGTAGTGAATAAGATATGTGAGAGGAATTTCAAGTGAGGGAGTGAAATATTATTTCTATTTTAAATGTCAACTAGAGAACTCTACCAGGGATGACATTGCAGTGAGAAATCCAGCAATTGTTTAATCACCAGTTTCAAGAGGCCTAGTCCATAGGAAGTAATAGCAGAGGATACTAGGGGACAAATTAAAGACACATGGCGAGTAAAGAATTAACTAGTCTCAAAGAAGATGTGAGTTCTGAGAAACAGGAAAGGAAGGGGAAGAACACTGCAAAAAGTACAGACTGGGGGCTGAAGAAATAGTATAAGAGTAAGGTATTTGCTTTACATGTTGCTGAGCTTGGTTCATTCACCAAAGCTACATATGATCCCCTGAGTACTTCCATGTGTGATCTCTGATCATAGAGCCAAGGTATGTACTGAGCACCACTAGGTGTGCTAGGTGTGAGGTGTGGCCCCAGAAAAAGACATCATAATATTATATATACATATATGTAAATATATATATGAGGCATATTTTCACATAAAATTATTTAAACTGTGACAGTGAGATTTTCAACAGAAAATATATAGACTAGGATTTGTTTAGTTTTTGGATCACACCTGGCAGTGCTCAGGGCTCTTACTTCTGACTCTGCACTCAGGGATCACTCCTGGTTGTGCTTGGGGGACCATATGGGATGCCAGGGATCAAACTTAGGTTGGCCATGTGAGAGGAAAATCCCCTGTCTGTTTCAAGAAAATACACAGGATTGGGCTTGCACTAACACGTGGTGTGCATACCATTATACTTGTAATTAGGCACTGGGTCTTTGAATTCATTGCCCTTACAAAATAATTCCCAGGCAAACTAATAAAAGCCTGCTTCATATGAAATACTCAAAATAGCATGTATCTTTAAATAATTCTGTTACCAAATAATTTTTCTTAATTTAGAAATATTATACAATGTATTATAATTTGTTATATAGAAAAACAGGCTGTAAAAAGCAAAGAGAATGAATCAGCATACAAGGTGATACATGATCTGATTAAATATGGTAAAAATAGAAGAGTTATAGAATTGAACTATAAAACTAAAAAGAGAGATTAAAACTGGATATCTCAGATAGTCCACAAGGTATACTTTCAACCCAGAACTCTAAGAGATCACTATCCCATGAAGGACAGAATCATCTCATAAAAGTCATATTTTAGAGTAGGAAATAAATGGCATATGGGTTTTGTGCCAATATTTCAAGCACAAGTTGATAGATGAGCATATGAACTGCAATTGTGGTGATGGAGACACAGAGTGAAGACAGATGTGAGACACATTTTGAGGGTAGAATGAACTAGAGTCAGAGACGTCCTATCCTCATGTAGGATTAGAAGTACATATATATGCCGCTCCCCGCCCCCACTGCCACCCTGGTACTACCATCACCACCACTCAACTCTTGCTCTTCATATATCAATCAGAACCAGCAAAATTCAAGAAGGTCCTAATGAGTTTCTTCAGCACATTCCCAAAGAAGACAAGTGGTCACAACTGGTCCTCCAATCTGGCCTCACCCATGAGGTCTAGATTCTGATGCTGGATGCAGCATACCTGGAGGAGTACCTTTATTTGGATTAGCTGTGCAAGAGATATAAAGGAATGAGTTCATAGAGATTGAAAAATACTGGGAGAATCTTTGGAATAAATACTTAATTTTGCAAAGGTGCTGATAGCATTTACCCTTCTATTTTCTTGTATAGGTGGGTAAAATGCACAAAATTGAAGCAATACTATATAGCATCTCTTAAATTTTTTTATTTTTTTCTTATTTTTAAAAAGAAAATCTTTTGATCTTCTTTTCAAGAATTTATCCTTGCAAATGTAATTTTAGGGTACATTTGTGTGTATGTCCCTACTATCCCCTAGCCATTTCCCTCTGGTGAGGGTCTTTAAAAACATCATTAACTAGGCCAAAGTGATAGTACAGCAGACTGGGTGGTTGCCTTTCATGTGGCCAAACTGGGTTTGATCCCCATAATCTCATATATTCCTCCAAGCACTGCCAGGAGTAATTTCTGAGTGCAGCACTAGGAATAATCCCCAAACAAAAAATTAAAAATGGATATCACTAAATTATGATTTTTTTCCATGGAGAGATTTTTGATTTGTGAAAAATAAACAAAAATGTTCTTTTCATCATTCTATTCATCAAATAGTTTACTATGAAATTATCTAAGTAAATTAAAAATACTTTAATGTAAAATCATTGTTGAATCATCCATCTTTGCTCCAAGAAATCAAACAGCTAGCAAAAATAACCCTTTTATTAAAGAAAATAGAGAAATGAAACTTTTGTTTTGGCTTATTTATTTTTGATTTTGGGGGACACGTGTAACGGTTCTCAGGGCTACCACCAGCTCTGTGCTCAGAGATCATTCCTTTGCAGAGCTCTGGGGACCATACGCAGTGCTGGAAATTGAAACTGAGTCAGCTTTGTGTAGGCCAGTATTCTACCTGCTATACTATCTCTCATATCTAAAATTGTTTTTAGATAGGAATTAGAGAAAAATACTTTGCCATAAAAGAAAAAAAAAACTTTTTGAAAAGTGTCTCAGAAAGCAATGGTCACAATCTTGCTTTTGATAGAAAACTCTTTGTGACCTGATTTGAGGGGGAAACAATCCAGAGAAACACATTAAGAACTATGATAAATATTTTCTATGATCCATACTCTTTTTGATTATCTCCAACCTTGAAGCTTAATGTACCTCAGGATCGAAAGGATAAGTGCAAATTCTCTCAGACAAAATGTTCAGACTGAAATAGTTACATGTAACAGAATGCACAAAGTACAGTTCCAGCAACACATCTGAATTTGATTCTACCAGAGCAGCATTTCTTTCTCTATGTGGGGCCATAAAAACTCCTGTGGCCTCTAGGATATGCCAAGGAGAACACAAATGAAAATTCTACAGAATGGCATGAGAGTAGGGAGCAAGTCTTCACAACCACCGCTCAGAGGGGGGCAAGTTGAGTCTCCCTCACCAGCTCAACAGAGCCCTGACAGCCAAAAACCTCCAGAACCCAATCGCCACCATGCTCACGACTGCTCAGATGACCTTACCCACGAGTGAACCTGCAGAAAAACCCAGGTGTGGTGGGACCCATGACTGAAATCTTCAAGCTCACTCGGAGTGAGAATAAGCCTCCTCCCCACATCTCCCAAGTATACCAGTAGCTTGGTAGTCACACCAACAAACTGTCCCTGATGCCATATAATTTCATCAATGGCTAAGATCCAGAGACTCAGAAATAAAGCTCCCAGAAGAGAGCAACATAGGCCTCACTCATGAGTGAATCTGCTGTATAATCATATTATAAATTTTAGAATTCCTGGAGCGACCTCATATTCTACACCACTGATGTACCAAGAGTAGCATACAACATTTGATGGGGTTTAACAAACATGTTAGTAATCCCTTTTACAAGAGCTTAATGGCTCCAGGATGAAACACAAAAATCTTCACATATTTTCCTCCACGGAAACTTTATTGGATATTTTCAGCATTCATAACAAGAAATACAAAATAATTGTTTTGGATCTGCTTTGAGGGGCATGGTTTGGAATTTGGGGTGGAAACATTCGAAATACAGTTGTTTGAAGATGCAATGGTTGTGGGATTGGTGTTTGAATATTAAATGTAATGAATTATTGTGAACAACTTTATAAAAATAAAATAAAATTTGGGAAAAAAGAAGGTAGTAAGGATCAGGGTCAGAAAAAAGCAGAGGGATCGAAGCAATTGTACAGTGGGGTATGGCACTTGCCTTGCATTCGGCTGACCCAGATTTCATCCAAGCACTCCTTATCACCCTTACCCTCTGAGCCCTACCAGGAGTGATCCTTGAGGGGAAGAGCCTGGAGGAAACCCTGCACAACACCAGGTGTGATCCAAAAAACAACAACACACAAGAAAACCCCCAAACAAAAACACAACAAAATACAAACAACCAGGGGGTATGGTGTTGCCAGCAGGTCAATCTGTGAGGCGAGTGCATCAGCAGCTTGATGGTGCCTTCAGACTTCCAGATACCCCCAAATTGCTGCTGTGCCTTTGGCCAGACCCTAAAAACTTGGGGCAAAGTTTACCAAGAAAGTAAACGGCCAAAAGTTAGGTATGTGGGAAACACACCCACAAACCACCTCCGGCTCAGCTATATAATTGGAGGCATGGCCTCTCTGGTTCCTGATTGAACTGCTTAATGGCCATGATCCCAGAGACTCAGAAACAAATCTTGAAATCCAGCGGCTTTGGGCAGAAATGCATCCGGTCCCTGCAGTAGGTTACTGGTGCTGAGCCAACCCAGGTGGGAATAGGTTTCATGCCTTGACCTGTTCTCCCTGGTGGCCCAGTGGCCACCATTCTCCAGTCAGGTTTGGGCCCACAGTGATGAGACATGCAAAGCCTCACGGGATGGGGGTGGAGCTAGTTCTGTCCTCCCCACCTCAATGAGACCCCAAGTCATCGCCCACAAATGGCCTCTCTGGCTCCTGATCAAGCTGCTTAACAGCCATGATCCCAGAGACTCAGAAACAAATCTCGAAATCCAGCAGCTATTGGCAGAAATGAGTCCGGACCCTGTAGTAGGTTACTGTCGCCGGGCCACCCCAGGGGGGAAAGGGTGTTGTCACTCCGCCTGCTTCCCCTTGGCGGCTCAGTGGCTGTCATCCTCCAGAGGTAATTGGACAGTCAGGCTTGGGCCCACAGTGACGAGACATGTTGGGCCTCACAGGATGGGGGTGGAGTCAGTCCTTTCTTCCCCACTCCAATGAGACCCAAAGTCATCCCCCATGAACGGCCTTCTGGCTCCTGATCAAGATGCTTCACGGCCATGATCCCAGAGACACAGAAACAAATCTCGATACCCAGTGGCTTTTGGCAGAAATTGCCCAGATCCTGCAGTAAGTTACTGTTGCTGGGCCAACCCAGGGGGGAAAGGGTGCTGTCCCTCTGCCTGCTTTCCCTTGGTGGCTCAGTGGCCATCATCCTCCAGAGGCCATTGGACAGTCAGGCTTGGGCCCACAGTGACAAGACATGTTGGGCCTCATGGGATGGGGGTGGAGCCAATCATTTCTTCCCCACCCCAATGAGACCCCAAGTCATCGCCCATGAACGGCCTCTCTGGCTCCTGATCAAGCTGCTTAATGGCCATGATCCAAGAGATTCAGAAACAAATCTCAAAATCCAGTGGCTTTTGGCAGAAATGCATCCGGACCCTGCAGTAGGTTACTGTCGCCGGGCCACCCCATGGGGGGAAAGGGTGTTGTCCCTCTGCCTGCTCCCCCTAGGCGGCTTGGGTGCCACCATCCTCCAGAGGTTACTGGACAATCAGGTTTGGGCCCTCAGTGACGAGACATATGGGGCCTCGTGGGATGTGGGTGGAGCCATCCCTTTCCTCCCCATCCCAACAAGACCCTGAGTAGCCACCCATGAACGGCCTTTTTGGCTCCTGATCAAGCTGTTTAATGGCCATGATCCTAAAGACTCAGGAACAAATCTCGGAACCCAGCAGGTTTTGGCAGAAATCCCTCCAGATTTAAGTGTTAAAATTTTGGAATTTCAAAATCATGCGGCCACTGCTGCAGCCACGTGACATCATATGTTATTCATACCCAGCAATAGGAAACAAATTGTCTATGGTTACCTTTTCAGCAGATCTGAGTGTTGGGGTAAAATCTCAAATAATAATGGTGGGTCTAGTGTCAAAATATTGAATGTAATCAAAGTAGAGAGAGAGTAATGTGGAAATCATCTGCCCCACAGGTAGAGTGAGGGTGTGGGATGGGGGTGTACTGGGGTTGTTGGGGGTGGAGAATGGGCGCTGGTGAAGGTACGGGTGTTTCATTGTATGACCGAGACTTAAACCCGAAAGCTTTGTAACTGCTCTCACGGTGTTTAATAAATAAAATTATAAAAAATGAAAAAAAAAAGTAAGGTGGAGTTCATGCCCAATTCAATCAGCTAATCAGTGGTTGAATAAATAGCAGTACTCTTACATTAAAAACAAAAATACAAACAACCAGACCCAGTAAGGGTTGAGAAAAACTATACTATGGCATCTGCGAACTGAGGCCAAGGAGGTCTGTTGGAAACTAAGGATAAAAGTGTTGGGGGAGCATAGGGCCAATATGCTATAGGTGATAGTCAGTGAGCCTTGTGCACTAGGTTAGTTCTGCCTTCTGCGTAGGCTGGTAAGTACCCATAAAAGGGACCTCAGAATAAGTGTCTGAAATGCCTTCATGAATTAGAAGTGTGAGGTGGTAGCCAAGAAAGGGAGTAGACTTCTGAAACAAAGTGAAGTTCAAGGCTTAATAACTCTTTTTTAATGGTGTGGGGTGAAAGATAAACAAGGACCCAAGAACGAAAGACAGTATCTGAGAATAAAAAACATCTTGGGACCAACCAACATAATCTGCACTAAAGGTTTGGTTCAAAGAGGGGTGCAAGAGGAGGCAGGAAGGAGGGAGTTTGGTGAAAGAGTACTGTTGAGAAAGAAAACTTTCAAGTACAGCTCCAAGAATCTAGGACTCCTTTATAGGTGCTTGCAGATTTTCCTGGAAGTGGGGAATTGCATCAACGTTAAAGTGACACATAAAGAAGAAAGTGCAGTGGACAGCTTAGCTCTAGGTGAAATATTGCTGAGTTTTAAAGTTATAGAATCAGTAAAAGTGTTATATTTGCGTTAAATCGTTCTAGCTGAGGAAAGAAATCCCTAGAACATACTTGAAACAATTTCAGTGGTATGAGACTATCTAGGGGACATGTGTAACTTAATTTTTAAAGGTGTTTGGAAGTTTTTTTTATCAACACACACATAGAAGCATGGCAGTACCAGAATACCTTTGATAATTAAAAAGAGCCAAGTTGAACTCAGAAAAGATCCTTGGGAAATAGAATTTCTGGGTGTGAATGGGCTGGTAATCAAGTCATCTCCATAAAATATTTAGGTTTTTAGATGCAATTTCCATCTTCCATGGCTTAGTTTTTTACTCTGCTGCTGAAACAAGGTTCCAAACCTGGGTTTTCTAAAATGCTGTTGTTAACTTCATCAACTACTAGTGCCCATGCTGTCACTGGGCATCACATTGGAGAGCTTGTTAAAATGCAGAGCAGGGTTTGGATAATGCTGTTAATGCTGATCTGAAGGAGAAGCATTGAGTAACGAGAATTGGGCTCTTTTTGCAGTATAAGTTAATCCTAAAATATATTCTGTCATGTTAATGACCATGTAATAAACACTGCCCTCATATCCAATCAGATATCTGGAGTGTGGCCTAATTTTTGTTGAATTTAGAAAAAAATAAAGATAATTTCAAAGAAAATCTGGGCTTCGTAAAGTACAGTGACCAAATAGGTGAAGGATCAGGAAGGCATTCCAAGTCTCAGTCAACATTACTGCCAGATTCTGCTATTGGCTGACTGTTGTTTGAATATTAAATGTAATCAAATGTTGTGAACAACTTTATAAAAATAAAATAAAATTTAAAAAAAGTTTCTATGACATATACGGCATATTTCTAGTTAGAAAATGTCTTCAGGCTTCTAGATAAAGACCCAGAAAACTTCTATTAAGTGATAACATTTTATTATTCATTTTCCAACCAGCCTAGTGTTACTCATTGCCCCCGGTGACAAGAACTTTTCATTATGGGCACAAGGAGAAAATCCTATACTGAAGCCTTTTCCAGTACAGAGTATACTCATACACCTTTACATATTCTGACTGGGGCAATTGACACTTATCAATGACCTAACTTGCACTTCCTGGACATATGGGCAGAAGCTTGGGGAGACAGCAGAAATATGCAAAATCTGCATAAATAGTGACTCTGAGAGAATCACCCCTCCCCCAACCTCATCAGTGTTACAATGAAACAATTTTGAAGAAAACGACATTCTTTGAGAACCTACTATATTCATTTTTCCCAGTAGGGAAATTTCAGAACAAATAGAATTTCTGTGAACTTGATTTTTAGAAACTCTGAAAAAGCTGTTATACTCATCAAGAAATTGTACTCCTTGTCCCACCTGGAGGCAGGAAAAGAAAAAAAAAGCACTTTTCTTGCCGTCCAAAGCATGACATTACCACATTTCTGAAGTATCTGAAAGTATCTCTGCAAAAAAGGAGCTGAGCTTCTTAGAGGCCTGTGCAGCAAACTTCAGTGTCCTTGCTCCAAGAATGTCAATACCCTTTGTGAACTATAGCTGACTCATCATCATTACAGCCCAAACAGACATTCATGCATCTCATCACATCTTTTAAGTGTCTTACTGGAACTTCAAATTGTGGCATAATGTGTCATGGCTGGAGTTCAAATAAGGCTTTCACAAAGAGGAAAATTGCACCCAATACCTCACACAAGAGTTTTCTCTTCGACTTGTCCAAATGTTCTTTAGTGGATGACAAAGAAAGTGAAAATTCCTACACAGTGTTTTGTAAGCATGACTCATCGTCAAAAGTGTAGGCTCAGTCTCAATGTGTAGCCTCAAAGGAACAGACAGGATGGCTATGGTTTATATACGCCTAACAGTTCTTCATTTCCCCCGGTTTGTGTCTTCTGAGAACTTGGTTTAAACTTGAATCATCCTGAAAAACACGTAGGAGTCAGGTTTTCTGAAAGAACAGGATCTTCAATTCCAGGCATGCACTTGTTTGCCTCAATGCATTATATTCTTGAATCCAGTCATTATGCCCTGCAGAAAAACAAAGCAAGATTTTCTCTCCTTTACAAGCTAAAGGGCACCATGTTGCACTATCTAAGGACAAGCTATTTATGTGTTATCATAACATGTTTTGTCATCTCTGCTAACCTTGTGTATGTTTTCTGTCAACAGAGTACACATTTTAAAATACATTTCTATTGTGAGAAAGTGGTGTTTGTAACAGTTCTTTGAATTCAGAATGAATGCAAATGTATTAATAAATGATATTGACGATCATCAACATTAAGGGCATTAGGAGTAGCTGATGTCTCATCCATGAATAATGAGTTCCCTGGGTTTTAATAATTTACTCTTTAAAAAATCTTCTCCTTCCATATGAGAAGTTGCACGAGCTTTTGTACCTCACCTTAGATGATTACTAGAGGGCAGATATAAGTTAATGAGCAACAGGGGAGGGGACAAAGGAAGCAAGAACAAAAACAGCATATTGCCTTCAAGACTATTAATGTCCCTTTGTGGAGGATGGCAACAGCTAATGTCTGGCAAGAGCAGTGGAGGAAGAAATTGCTGCAGGTTCAGGTGGGAGAGTGAGTCACCTTGAGGCTGGCACTGCTGATGAGGTTTGGAGAATAATCTTTCCATTAGGAGTGGGTCCTCCTTTGAGGATGGGGGTATTATTAATGTCCAGTACTTGAAATGTTTGATTTACTTCCTGTGTACTGCATAGAAACAAAGCATTAAAACTATAGCACAGATCCACAGAGAGCTTCTGCAAATGCATCTATTTCAGAGATATTAGGATATTTTAGAGTCTGGGACATTTCTCCTGGTGTATGGGCATATATCTCAGCACAGAGATGCTAGGTTATTTGAATATGGAGATAAATAGGCAGGCAAGTGGAATATGTCATTGCTAAGATTTTTAGTTTAAAATGCCATTACATCCCCCCTTATTTGTACCATGAATGACAAGTTTCTGTTGATAGGAGAAGTGTCCAAATTTAGATATCAAAACAGTCATTTCTTGGTACTCTTATGAAGCTACAAAAAAGTACAAACTACATGAGTAAACTTATAAATTTTGCTGGACTAGATTTGAAGTTTTGTGCCTGTCTTAAATGCCAAGTCACTATAGTGAGGTATTAGCTTCCTTTGCTCAAATTTGTATATTTTATTCTTACTCACTTTTAAATACTTTTCTTAATCCCTTATTTTTGGTTCATTTGATATGATTATCATTCCAATTTCTTGCCTCCTGAATAATAGATTATAAATCATTCTCCTTTTGATCTTCGATTCCTTATTAAAAATCCTGAAGCTAATAGCTAATGATGCTATTGATGCAAGGCATTGGTGCATTTAATCAACGACTTTTTTCCTATTCTTGCACAATATCCTTTTTATACTATCAATGATAATTTTTGTGATTTTCCATAGTTTTTCCTCATTTTATTTAATTTACAAAGTTGGGACTAGACATTTTCTAGATGGAAAGCCCTGAAAATGACCTTATGCTTAATAGGTATTTTCATTTCTAATCGATATAATTTCATGCTTCACAGTTCTTTCTTGAAGAGGTTTTGGTAACTTCTGAGTGTAGCTGTTTAATGTTCCTCTATCTCAGCCTATTGGAATTTCTTTTCTTTCTTTTTTTTTTAAATTAAAACCTGTATGCATAGAAGGTAAGTCATTTAAGACACAAACTCTTTTGTGCTTCTGGGAGTAATAACAGTTCTGTGAATTTGCTAAATATATTTACCCAAAGGGCTCATCATTCAAAAGATAAAAGGTCCCCCAATGTGACATTTTGTTTCAGGTCCATCAATGGCCTTTAAATCGGATTTACTGCACTAGTTACTGAAGTTGAACAATAGTTTAAAAAACCTTTGGTCAGCTTATTTGTTCTAGTAAATTTTGTAACTCATTTGGAATTTTGCTACCCTAAGATTAATATTTTTACATACTAAGTTTATTTTAATGTCTCATTTTATTTTGAGGAAAGAGCCCTATATATAAAGACACTCATCAAATATTAATATGTGAAATCTGTGGAATATGTTTAGTTAACTTAAAAGTACTTTGATTCTCCATGTAGAACCACTGAGTTTTCAATGCTCATGCAACCAAATTTATTGGTTTATTCTGAGTTTCCTTCTGTTCCTAGCTTCATAGATCAAATACATCAATAGTTCAATTGTCTGCTGGGGTTATACCATATCTCATTGTGATAAAAAAAAGGCATCTATTGCTGGAAAACTCAAGGAAGGTATGATTTCTATTTATTATCAAGCAGGCATCATGTCACCTTATAAAGAACATTAAGAACTTACATGATTTTAAAATTTACTAATGAAAGATTAGGTATGCATAAAGTATAGGAAAGGCAGGTGGTAGTTTTTAGGTGTTCTGGTTGACAAAATATTTTCTTTACTTTATGTATAAGAGGAGTAAGAATTAAAGAGTTGTAAAACAAATATTTCCTCTTAAATATAAATTCCTAACCCAATGTACTCTATTGATTTACTAATTAAAAAAGAATAGAAAAGAGTAAAATTAGAGGTAAAAAGCATTTTAAATTGACTTTAAGGCTAGTTGATGATCAAGCTGATATTATTTAGAGAATATAATAGACTGGTTTATAGGAAATATAAACTGCTAAAACTGCCTATGTGTATTTGACATGTCAAAAGCACTATACAGAGAGGATCATTGTTGATTCAGGCCTCTGAGGTAGATGTACTAGGCAGAGTGGGTTATTTGGCTTTATTTCCTCCCAGGAAAATATTAGAATGTTCTACACCTCTCTAAGCTCTTATTTTACCCACATCAGTTAATTGATCAACCAGTCAAGTAATAGAGTAGGACTGCTTTGGTTAAGAATAAAAAAGAACCTCAAAATTTTAATTAAAAATATATTATAATTTAAAGTTCTCTTTCAGTATTTTCTTTCTTGCATTGAAGCATAGGCACATCTATGCATCATGCAATTTACTTCTTGAAGACAAAACAATATGCTACAATAAAACATGGTAGCTGCTGCTTTTGCAGTAGAGAAAGAAGGTAAGATCATCCTCTCTCAACTGTCCCTGCCAACATTCCATTAGAAACTACACTTATATCTTTGCCTCTCCTGAGCTACCATCATAGTCTGAGGCACTCTCATCTTATGATTTTCAACATAGTTTCTTCACCTGTCTTGTTCTTCACAGTCTTAACCTCACTTGTGACATTTTCTCAACAGAGCAGCAAGCATGATGCTTTAGGAAGCACAAACCAGACCACATTGCTTCTCTGCTCCAAATTATCCAATGGTCTCATTTCACAAAGTCAAAATTTGAGTTTTTAAGTTTCCCTAGTTCTTCACTTTTCCCATCTCATCTCCTCCTCCTTTATAACATTCTAATTTCTATATAACCTTTTGTATTATTTTCTTTCTCCCTTATTTTCTTCAAAACTCTTTAAAGAGGGGTTTTGTCAGTGGCTGATCCTGTAACAAACTTGGTTCATGGGCATTCAATAAACATCTTGAATGTTTAATAAATGAGTCAACTGAAAAAATATATAATTAAAATTTGCAATAATAGTTAACTATTCACTATTCGCTGGCATAGTTTAAGGTAATTACACAAAGATTTCCATAAAATTATAGCACTTTATTCTTAAAATAACTGAGGTAGACACCATTATTTTCTCTCTAATTTAAATCTGAAGCAGTGGAAAAATTTGCCCAGTCATTTTCTAATAACTGGTAAAGTTGAGATTCTAAGGCAGGCAGTAAAGCTCCCAAGGAGACCACACTCTTCATGATATAGGATTGCTTTTTGACATGATGCTAACAGTGTGAGGAAAAGGCTTGTATAGAGAGGTTGCTGAATCTGTTTGGGGGATTCAGGTGAGGTTTCCTAATGAAGTGACTAAGTTGAGCTAAGAAAAATATCCCTACTCTGTTGGTTGGGAGGAAGAACCCGCCTTTCTAACTCAGGCTGAGTTTTGGGAAGCTGGGATAATGGGAACTTTTCAAGCTGAGGATTAGTTTGCAGCAAATTCAGCTAATGCCACCAGGTCAATGAGCTGCTTATTAGTAACTCCCTCTCCTTTCCACACTCTCCTGTCAGAAGAGATGCTATCGTCTTGTTGTGCAGTTAGTTCTTCATCAGCTCGTGTGCAGAGTTCCTCTCACTGACCGCATATATTAAGTATGTCACTCAGTTTTCAAATTATCAGACAATTCTTACTCTGATGAGGCAACAGTGAGCGAAATCTTATATACTCTGTTAAGTGGACGGGGGAGGGTAACTGTTAATGGGGTTGATTATGATCCCTTGTGACTTGAGTGGGTTTCACTAGCAGGACTTAGGCAATAGGAAGAGACTAATTGATTCCTGGAGGTGGCTTTGACTGCCTCAGAAAAAGCCTGAGCTGAAAATGTGCTGAGAATTAACAGCATGAGGCAATGGAGAGGCTCTTCATTTATATTTCTGTGCTAACTACAAATGGGGAAAGCAACTGGAGCGTGTACCTGCCAAGAGTCTCAGATGAGTATGGGTTCTAGTTTCCTTTCCCCAGTATTCACCCATGTACACTTCTGCATTCATGGAACCACCATAAGCACTGGCCCGTGGTTCCAAAGGTGCTCTTCTTACAGGCATTAATGAACCACAGTGAGGACCCAGAAGTATCTTAAAGTCCATACTCCCAAACATCTCATCCTTATTTTCCTTCAAATGTCATATATGGCTATGAACCAAGGGCAGAAGCCATGGGTAGAAAAAATAATGTGCTTTTTACTATGCCTCCCACAGAGCAGTTGGTAAAGGATAACTTCTAGGCATCCTTCTCAGCAGAACTGAACTTCAAATATAAGAACTAAATTTCATGAGTTTCAGCGTGTTTGGATAATGTTTTCTCTTGAAAGCTTTCTTGAGAATGCTTATCTAACTTCAAGTATTTTAAAAATGAATATATAGATATATATTTGTGATATTCAGGGAGATGTAATTTATAAATTGGTTATTACTAGAATGAAAGAATTAAGAACAACTAAATTTTATAAGTCTTGGTCACCCTGATGAATCCTTCTCTCTGTTAAGGGTGCTTTCAGATACATCCTCCTGAAATATGTCTTACATGTTCTAAACGCATGCCAATTTCTTGTCTACAAAGCCCATATTCTTAACTGTTTTACATTCCCTTTCCTCAGGACCTTCCCTAATCAATCTAATTGGAAGTGGTTGCTAATAGAAAACAATATTAATATCTTCTACACGAAAAGGGACATTTATTTATTTCTTCAAGAAATATTTTCTACTACTTTTTGATAATATAGAGGTCCAGGAACATAAATTGTACTTAGTCATGCACTTATGAAGAGCAAAGTAATCACAGATATGTATAAAGATAAATTGTGGCAAGAGTTGCTTTTATAAACTAGTGTGCCATGAGAATATGTACATAAAATAATTTAGAGAAAGGTCATAGAAGATTTTCCCAAGGAAGTGACATTTCAGCTGAGAGCTGATGGATGAGTAAGAGTCATTTAGGCCATGAGTGGTCAGACAAAATTTCAAGACAGAGGGAGTTGCATTTGCAAAGTCTGAGATAGGAGAAGTCTGAGTGCATTCTAATAACTGAAAGAAAAAAATTCAGTGTGTCTTCTATATTCCTTACATTTGCACCTTGAACCCTTTCTTATTTCTTTTCACTGGCCGAGAATGTGCTTTTTGTTTGTGTCCTGTAATCATTTTATATAGTTTTATTCATATCAGGTTCTCCAAAATGGCTTCGAGGAACTGCTGTCTCAAGTAATGTTTTTGTTTGGTTTTGGTAAACATCTGGTGGTACACCAAGGCCTCACACACTGTAGGGTGCATGCACTCTAGTACCTGTGCTATCTCTGTGGCCCCATGGAAATGGAACTCTTTGAAACTTACATACCTATGTAAATATAAAAACCAAACAATTTTTTGGGGGTCACCCCCAGTGATGCACAGGGATTACTCCTGGGTAATGCACTAGGAATTACTCTTGGTGGTGCTCAGGGGACCATATGGGATGCTGGGAATTGAACCCTGGTCAGCCATATGCAAGACAAACACCTTACCCACTTTGCTATTGCTCCAGCCCCATGAAACTGAAATATATATTTAATTTTTTAAATTTTAATTTTAAAGGCCCTCCCGTTGATCGTCGATTTGCTTGAGCGGGCCCAGTAACGTCTCCATTGGAGACTTTGTTGTTACTGTGTCTGGCATATCGAATACTCTCGGTAGCTTGCCGGGCTCTCCGAGAGGGGCGGAGGAATTGAACTCGGGTCGGCCATGTTGGCCGCTTGTAAGGCGAACGCCCTACCCGCTGGAGCGATAGCACAGCGGGAAATATATATATATATATATATATATATATATATTGCTTTTGGGGTCACACCTGGTGATGAATAGGGGTTACTCCTGGCTCTGCACTGAGGAATTACCCCTGGCAGTGCTCAGGGGACCATATGGTATGCTTGGAATCAAACCCGGTTGGCCTCATGAAAGGCAAACACCCTACCTGCTGTGCTATTGCTCCAGTGCCAAAACTGAACAAAATTTTTGAAACAAAGGTTTTTCTGATTTTGTAAACAGGGTAGCTCTATTATTCTTGATTAGGAGATACAGACTAGCTGAAATAGCTGAGCATGAAATAGCTGAGGCATCTGGAACAGGAGGGTCAGGGCATGAAACTATGTTAGCTGTGTAAGGGAGACTTCAGGATTTCATAAAGATTCATCTTGTGTTCTTGGTGATGGGATAAGGTGTTTCTGCACAAGGCATTGTACAGAACAGAGTGGCTTCTAGGAAATCAAAAGTAGTACTAGAGGTTACACTGATGAAAGCAGAATATGGGCAAGCTGAACTGCTCTTTATTAAGCAATGAAGGCACCAGCCAACATCCAGAAAACATATGCTAAGCCATAAAATAAAGTACCATAGATGTAAGGTAAGGAAAGGTAAAGGCCCTCCCGTTGATCATCGATTTGCTCGACCGGGCCCAGTAACGTCTCCATTGGAGACTTTGTTGTTACTGTGTTTGGCATATCGAATACGTCACGGGGAGCTTGCCAGGCTCTGCCATGCGGGCAAGATACTCTCGGTAGCTTGCCGGGCTCTCCGAGAGGGGCAGAGGAATCGAACTCGGGTCGGCCATGTTGACTGCGTGCAAGGCAAACGCCCTACCGCTGTGCTCTTGCTCCAGCCCCATAGATGTAAGTAAATAAAATGAAATACACACATACACACACACACACACAGACACACACTATATTACCCTTCAAACCACAAATGAAGGCTAAAATAAGCAAGATCTACAAATTCACTGATAAAACTTAAAGAGTAAACTTAAAATATACATGATACAAAGCAGCATTTTTAGTAAAGTCATTAAAAGCAGGAAAATGTTGCCCATGACCAAGGGTTAAAGGGTGAAAACAGCCAATGAAAACCAAAAATCAGAATGGATATTAATTTTAAAATAAAAGTACTCAGAAATTTAAAGAAAATAATGGACAAACAAAAAAACATAACGTTAAAATAAACTGAGAGGTAGTGAATCTTGGGTCATTGATGGAGGGATACAGTTATTTGTGGTGAATTTGTAGTTGGAACAGTAAATGCCTCAAATTCTGTTACTAACAGCTTTGTAAATCTTTGTGCTTACAATACAATTTTTAAAAAGCAAATAAAATTTAGAAATAAAAAATACATTTAAATAAAAATGGGGTTTTAAGCCAATTCTACAACACAGAATTGTAAATAAAATTATATACATTAAAAAGAGAAAGTATTAAAGCCTTAATTTGTGAAACAATATTGAACAAACAATGGAACATGAAGGGTAATAAAGACTATGACAAATGCACCGGAAAGCAATATCAGTAAACAATCCGTGGTGGTGGGAAATGGGCACTGGTGTAGGGATGGGTATTTGATCATTGTATAATTGAAACCCAAGCACAAAAATTTGTAAATCTACAACTGTACCTCATGGTGTCTCACTAATAAAAAAATTACCCAATTTTGGTAAAAATAATATCTCACAGATCCAGAAAATTCAATAAAATCTAAGTAAGATAATTTTAAGAAATGAAACATAAGTATATCACACTAGTAAAAAGCAAACATATGCAATTTGTACCAATATATTTGACAAGTTAGGTGAAGTGGACAAAAGTAAAAACTCTAAAACAATAAGAAGAAAATAGAAAATATAAGTAGCTCCTTTCTTTTTAAATCTAATCCATAAGTAAATACTTCGCCACAAAGAAAGCATAAAGTTCAGGTATCTCCACTAGTATGTTTTATCAGGTATATAGATGCTTACTATACATTTATGCAAGCTGTTTTAGAAAATCCTAATTTATAGCAATACTGTTTTTGTCTTTCCTTAAGGCCACTGTAACTATAAGACAAGAATAAACAAAGATATAAAATTACAGAGCAATATTTCTTATCAACATATTTAAAACAATTCTTAACAAAATACTAGCAAACGAAATGCAGCATTACATAAGAAGAATACATGATAATCAAGTGGAATTTATCCCAGGATTCTAAGGTTGTGATAAGATTCTTTTTAAAAAGTCATAATTATTTTAATTGAAGCCAAAGAAAAAGCACTTGATGACATTTAACATTCATTCATGACAAATTCTCAGGAAACTAGGTAAAGGTAAAGGTAAACTAAGCATAGAAAAATACTTCAGTTATGTATAACATCTGTGAAAAAAGTGCAGTTAATATTAAAGTTAAGATTGACATGTACACTTTGTCCATAATAAAAAATTTTGAGGGAGTTCACTCTTACCATTGCTATATAACACTGCATTGAAGCTTAAATTCAGTGTAATAAGTTAAAGGAAAGGAAAATAGCATAAATATTAGAAATATATGTTTATTCATAGATGACATGGCAAAACTTTATAAGCAGATAAACCTCTAAAACCTACAAACAATACTAAGAATAATAAGGAAAGATTTCAGAATATAATGTCAACATGAAGAAACCAATTAATTTCAATATGTAACAAATCTGAAAACATTAATAAGCAATACCATTCAATAGCATCAAAACCAAAAATTACCTAGGAATGAATTTAAAAGAAGATATACTAAAGTCTAAGATATATTTTAATTTCCACACTAAAAACTCAAATGCTTTTTAATAGAAAATTCAGTGACTTAAAATATAAATATCACATTCATAAATTAGAAATTCATATTTTAAAAGTCCCATTTTCTCAAAAGTCAAGCTATTAATTTTAGGCAATTGCAATAAAAAGTCACGATCACAATCACGATCATCCTGTTGTTCGTTGATTGCCTCGAGCAGGCACCTGTAATGTCTCCTTCGTCCTAGCCCTGAGATTTTAAAAAGTGCCATATTCAAGGCTCTTTCAGGGTTAGGAGAATGAGACCCATCATTGTTACTGGTATTCGGCATATTGGGTACGCCACGGGGAGTTTGCCAGACTCTGCCATGTGGGTAGGTTAGATTCGGTAGCCTGCTAGGTTGTCCAAAGTAAGAATGAGACGGCCGCATGCTTCCAGGAGCTGAGTTTTATAGTCTCTGGGTCTTGGTCGTTGATGGGATTACTTGGTGCTGGGGGGGGCAGTTGGTGGGTGTGACCCCTGCCTACTTGAAGATAGAGGATCTAGGTGGAGGATGCTCAGCCACAATCCAAGTAGGATTGGAGATCTCAGCCCCGGGACCCACTTGCCTTTGTTCCTCTGCCAGTACCTTCATGCGAGTGCAGAGTGGTCTCAGCATGGTTGTGGCTGGTTTTGGAGGTCTTTGGCTGCTGGGGCTCTGCTTGGGGCAGGAGGAAATCTCAACCCACCCCCCTCCAAGGAGCCCCGGCGAGGACAGCCAGGCGCGGGGGCAGGAGATTCTGTGCTGTTCTCTTCCATGAAGTCACACCATAGATAAAAAGTCACACCATAGATATTGACAAATAGATCTATAATTTATATAAAAATAAAAGGTCTACAAAAAGCAGTCTTCGTAATAGAAAAGAAATTTGGTGATAGGATTGATAGCACAGCAGTAGGGTGTTTGCCTTGCACGCAGCCAGGCCAGCCGAGCCAGGTTCAATTCCTCTGCCCCTCTCGGAGAGCCCAGCAAGCTACTGAGAGTATTATGCCCACATGGCAAAAGCCTTGCAAGCTACCCGTGACATATTCGTTATGCCAAACACAATAACAACAAGTCTCCAAGTGGAGATGTTACTGGGCCCGCTTGAGCAAATAGATGAACAACGGGAGGACAGTGGACAATTTCAAAAATTAGAATTAAATGGCAATCACCATCTCTGGCAATTCAGCAGTCATGTCTATAAGCCACCTCTGGTGGATGCCAGATAATCTCATCATTGATCACCATTGAGATCTAATGTCCTTCTCTCCCAGTAGGGAGGGTAACATGATGCTTGTCATAACCATGCCGCTGGACCCCTCTCCAGTGTGTTTCACTTGGAACACCCCAGAGGGGGGTGGATGAGAGCCCTCCCCACCAGGGACTCAGGTTCAGCAGCCAAAACCCTCCAGAACTCAACCACAGCCATGCTCACGGCTGCTTTCCACACGCTTGGGCCAAGCCTCACCCACGAGTGAACCTATTCCTGGACACTTCATACCACATACCCTACCCATACTCCAAGAGTACCACACCACATTTGATGGGGTTCAAAGGAGGAGGCAACCAATCTTAGAGGGAAATATATATATATTTACATATATATGTATATATATGTATATATATATGTACATATCACTATCACTATCCCATTGTTTATCAATTTACTTGAGCGGGCACCAGTAACGTCTCCATTTGTCCCAGCCTTGAGATTTTTAGCAGCCTTTCCAATGCTGCCATATTGGAGTCCCTTTTGGGGTCAGGAGAATGAGATTCATTATTGGTACTGTTTTTGGTATATCCAATGTGCCACGAGTAGTTTGCCAGGCTTTGCTGTGTGGGTGGGATACTCTCGGTAGCTTGCTGGGCTATGATTTCAGACAGTAGGCAACAAATCATAGAGGTGCAGCTAGTTAAAGGAGGGAAATCCACTCCCTATATTCACATACACACCTGGAAGTTCTCAGGATTTACTCCTGGCAGAGCTTGGTGTTGCCAAGGATCAAACCTGGACTGGCCAGGTGAAGGTAAGCACCCTACCTAGCACCCTACCTGCTATAGGATCACTTCAGCACCTGGTTAAGGACTTTCAATTTTTTATTTGGGGCCGTACCCAGTGATGCTCAGGGCTTACTCCTGGTTTTATGCTCAGGGATCACACCTTGGTCAGTCACATGCAAGCACCCTATCTATTGTACTGTTTCTCTGGTCCCCTATCTTTTAATTTTGGTTTTTCCTTCCTTCCTTCCTTCCTTCCTTCCTTCCTTCCTTCCTTCCTTCCTTCCTTCCTTCCTTCCTTCTTTCCTTCCTTTTTTTGTGGGGGTGGGGTTGGGGGAAGGGGGCACATCCAGTGATGCTCAGGTTATTCCTGGCTCTGAACTCAGCAATTATTACTCCTGGTGGTCCTCAGGGCACCATACGGGATGTAGGGGATTGAACCCAGATCAGCCACATGCGAAGCAAGTGTCCTACCTGCTGTACTATTACTCCAGTCACATTCCCTTTCTCTTGCTTGTATGCTTTTCTGTGCCATGGGTCAAACCCAGGGCCTCACATATGCAAGATAAGAATACTACCATTGAGTTAGATATTAGAATTTTATATCTAATAAAATTAGATATATTAGAATTATTAGAATTTCCATTATCATTCAATTTTCTGACATTAAAATTTAAAAAAGTAATAATTCTACAATGTGTGTGCAATATGTGTATATATACATATATATATTCAGCATTTTGCTATAATTGAACATCTCAATTTTGATGCATATAAAAATGGTCATAATAAAAATTGTTTGAAAAATATTTTCTTTAAAAGAAATTTATTTGTTTTTGGGATTCCACACCCAGCAATGCTCAGAGGTTACTCCTGGCTCCACACTCAGGAATTACTTCTGATGGTACTCAGAAGACCACATGGGGTGCTGGGGATCAAGCCTGGATTGGCAAATGCCCTACCCACTATACTATCTCTAGGCTGTTCACAATATTCTGTTGGAAATTATTACTTTATTCTTGAAAGGAACTCTCCAGCTATATATTAAAAAAAACACTATTTTACAAAAAAATTAGACAGGACAGGATAAGAGAAGCATGTCGCCTCCCAGTATGGGTTCAACAACATAACTGTTGCACACCCTAACACGTTGCAAAAATTGCATCCACCAGCACAGCGGGTAGGGCATTTGCCTTGCACGCAGCCAACATGGCCGACCCGAGTTCGATTCCTCCGCCCCTCTCGGAGAGCCCGGCAAGCTACCGAGAGTATCTCGCCCGCACGGCAGAGCCCGGCAAGCTCCCCAAGACGTATTCAATATGCCAGACACAGTAACAACAAAGTCTCCAATGGAGACGTTACTGGGCCCGCTCGAGCAAATCGATGGTCAACGGGAGGGCCTTTACCTTACCTTTACCTAAATTAAAATTAGTGACTTCCACAGAGACTCCCTCCCATTCTTCCCTCCTGCTTTGTGTGTGTGTGTGTGTGTGTGTGTGTGTGTGTGCGCACGCGTGCTGGGGATCAAACCCAGGGCCTCACATATGCAGACTATGCACTGAACCTACAGCCTGGGTGGGGGGTCCCTACTTTCAAATTAGAGAAAATTTTCTTTTGGCATAAAATTGTAAGAGTGTGGAATGTGTGTATGTATTTACTACTTTCAGGTAGGCAGGACTAGAAAGACATTGTGTCTCTAAGCTCTTTCCAAAACTCACCTAAATTTTCAGTACACAGCGAAGGAGGTCAAAGGCAAAAAGAAACAGAAGTCTAAGGTTTTATATTCTCAAAACATGTGTGCATATGTGTGTATATATATATATATATATATATATATATATATATATATACACACACACAAGCACAGGAGGCTCAACCTTTAACAATATTAGTGATATATCACTGTATCACTGTCTTCCGATTGTCGATTTACTGGAGTGTGCGCCAGTAACGTCTCTATTCCTCCCAGCCCTAAGATTTTAGCAGCCTCTTCTTACTCATCTTTTCCCAAAATTTGGAGGCTTTTTTAGGTTCAGGGGAATGTGACCTGTTGTCGTTACTGGTATTGGTACATCAGATACACCATGGGGAACTTGCCAGGCTCTGCCCGTGCAGACGGGATACTCTCAGTAGCTTGCCAGGCTCACTGAGAGGCATATATTTATACATTTCTCTTTATGATTTACTGCCTTCTGTCTGAACTCCATCAAATATGTTGTGGTAATTATGGAAAATGAGTAGGAAGTGTCTTACGTGTTGGGTGACCGCAAAGTGGCTGCACAGTTCAGAAAGCAGCCTGGAGCATGGTAGCAGGTGGGTAGTGGAGGTCGGGCTGGGTCCCTTGGGGTAGGGAGGGCTCTTCACATGCCCTGAGTGAAAACAGCCTTTTTCTGAGTCAAAAAAAACTTTGAAGAAAAGTTTTACTTAAAAGAAGAAAATACACTTTTCTATGAGACCTTGGGTTCAATCCCCCTGCAACTCTAACCTCTGAAATAAGGAGGCTCTGAAACAGAAACACATCTAACAACTCCTGCAAGCCAACTATGGGGTGGGTTCAGTAAAAGCCTTATGCTGATAACCTGTAGGAAGATCAGAAAGACACCAACATCAAAGTGGCTTCAATTTGATTCAAAAAAATAATAATAAAAATAGGGTGGTTTGGGGGAAGGGGGCTGGGCCACACACAGCTACACTCAAGGGTTACTCCTGGCTCAGCACTTAGGAATGACTCCTGGTGGGCTCAGAGAAACAAATGGAAAACTAAAGATCAAACCCAGTTCAGCCATGTGTAAGCACCCTACCCACTGTATTATCTCTCCAACCCCTCACAAACCATCTTTAAAAAGATAAAAAAAAAAAAAAATGAGCAGAAGCCTGTGAAATAACAATCAGTGAAGACAATGAAACTCTTCAAAATCAATTGCATCTCTTTACCTTCAATGACAGAACATCTAAGTATTTATTGCATAACTTAGTGAAGCTTTCAACAAATTCATCTACTCATACCACAAGATGAAATGTAAGTAGCAGAGTTGATATAAGTGCCTACGAGCACAGTGAATGCCTGGGCATTCAGTAAATGCTCAGTAGGTGCCCACAAGTCCAAGCACTGCCCCAGGCAGTTCAAGCTTATCAGGTCTGACATAGAAGGGCTATTTTTGGTCAAAACAATGGCAAGTCTTGGCAGTGCCAAGAATGGAACCCAGCAGTCCACACACATGTGAAGTATACACCTCCTGGCTGGTCCAAACACAACTTTTTACTTTGGGAGGAGGTGTAGGGATGGGGTGGGGAAAATTTTAATCCAGGACCTGACATGTGTAAGCAAGTGCTCTAGCCAAGGAGTCAGTTACATCCTCAACCACAAAAACATAGGATTTTGAACCAGTAAGATACACATCGCATTATATTCAGCAATGAATAAAATGTACTCTGCACTTGTAAACATCTTTTGAAGTATGCAAAAATCTGAAGCATAAATTGTTTACTTGAAGAGTCACCAAATAACTAAGCATATAGAAAAGAAACATCACCAATATGAGTCTTAAAGATTCTCACAAAAGGTTCTCTGGTTTCATTATTCCTCAGACTTGGTTAGAATAAGGTTTTAGATAAAGTCTCTCTTAAGCAAAGATTCTAAACTGAGAGAAGATACTTTAGGAAAGTATTTTCCTGCCCCTCTTGCTCCAGGGCAGATACACTGCAACCAAGGGACACAAGCAGGCATGTTTGTGAAAATGTGACTTCTCAGTTACAGGGCATCAACACGGGCACATGTGCAGAGGTGGGTGAGTGGGTGCCCTGGAAGGGAGTTGGGGAAAGTAAGTGGGTAACAAAAAAAAAGTGATCTCCTATAGAAGGTATTAATGGCCCCTGTTGAAACAGAACAATCTTCACACTCTTTCCTCTAAAGAAGTGCTACTTTTTTTTGTAGCATTTTCAGCATATTCTCATAAAAACACAAAATATATTATTTCAGTTCTGCTTTGGGACAGTGATTGGGCTTTTGGATGGAAACATCTGAAATATGGTGGTGGGAAGGTGTAATGGTGGTGGGATTGGTGTTTGAATATTAAATGTAATCAAATATTGTGAACTCCCTTATCAAATAAAAAATTTTAAAAAATAAATGGCAATCACTGAAGGCTGTGATGTTGGAATAAGACTAGACAAACCAGTGGGGGACAAAAGAACATAAAGAAATAAACTACTACCTCCCTGGTCAAATGATAGTGATTCAATCAAAGGTGAAAATAAAGTCTTTCCAACAAGTAGTATATTTCAGTAACTTGGTACTTCACTTTGCATATAAAAATTAAAAAACAAACTTAAAACTCCTATCAGAAGAGACAGAATAAGTAATATTATGATCCTGGGTTAGACAAGCATTTTTTAAAACTGTACACAAATAACTCTAAATATTAAACCAAAAAAGTTGGTTCAATTTTTTTAAAAAAATTGCTCATTCATAGTATCACCAAGAAAATGAAAAGACTCAAATGGAAGGAAGTTATTCATAATACAGTACCTATATCTGACAAAGGATTTCTATCTAACATATTTAATGATCTTGCAACCAAATTAAAAAGCAAACAACACAATTAAAAACAGTCCAAAATCTGGAATGAACACTTCCCAATGGACAGAAGTATACAAATTAACACTGAGGACTCAAAACATGCCCAAGATAGGAAGACTGAGCTAAACAAAGTTGGTAAAACTGTGAAGTGGACTCTTACGTATTACCAATAGGAGTGAATTAGTTTGCCAAACTTTTAAAAACTGGGTAGTTCTTAAACAGGGCAGTATATTCCCACCAGATGATCTAACAGATGATTTAGCATTTATACTTTGACATAAATAATTTGACATATAATTTATTGTTGTTATAGAACATTTCGATAGACAGTCACTTAAAATGAAGTAATTATCTTACCTTTCTGGAATTCAGAAGTTTGAAGCAGGTCTCACAGGATAAAAATCAAGGTGATGACAAGGCCCAATTTCTTCCCTGAGAGTGGAGGAGAGAACTCCTTACTGCCTTCTTGTGAGTCCACAAAGTGTGTGGGTGCTACACGATGTATGCATCGGTGGTCTGGCCACCTCCTGTCCTCCCCAGGCCTCCCTAGCAGAGAGACAGAGAAGGGTGGATGGGGGGACCACAGCCTGATGGTGAAAATGGCCCATTTGATGGAGCTGTTAGCATATTTATAGAACATCGAGGGGGGGGTTGAGGTATAGGATATAGGTGTGATTGATCATTTACAGAGATAAAACATTTGGGAGAGGCAATTCTCTTGGGGAGATAAACTTAAGGATACACTAGCTGTATCTTCCAGGGACATCTACATTGCTTTTTTCTTTCCTTCTAGTTGTATATGTTAAACAATTAAGTTTACTTTCTATCAGTACTTACAGTTGTTTGGATAAACACAGTAAGAGACAAAAATCCCAAAACTTAGTTTTCTGGGCTCTGAGAGCAAGCAAGGCTTTTACATAAATCCCAGATCAATTCATCTTGTCCTTCCCCATGGGGGTCCTGTCTCTTAAGTTCTAACACCTTGCATCAAGACCATGCACTTATGCTTTCTAGACTGCCCCATTTCGATGTGGGGGTAGCTTTGCCACTCGTCCCGGGTCCATCCAAGTCCAACACGGACACCCCTTTTGGGGTGTTAGGAACTACAGCAACTGAAGTCTGAGTCAAGTAATTATGACCAATGCCCAGGAGTAGATATATTTCAGGGTCATTCAACTCCCCAATATTAGTATCATAGCATTAACAATCTTTCCGTGTTTAACCAAAGAATGTTGCTCTATAGTAAAATATAAAAAAAAGCTATAGGGGAAATAGAAATACAGATACAAATACACAGCACTTCAAATACTGATCATTACAAACAGAAAGTCCAGAATTACCAGAAAGTTTTGGCTTATAAGTAATCAAAACTGACTTGGGGAACTGAGACAATGAGAGGTAAAACACAAAGGAAAGGTTAAAGATAAACTTTAAATTAGGGATGCTAACAAGAGCATGAGAGGAGGGAAAGGGGTAATTCACTGATGAAGCCTAAAAAACAGAGGGTTAATATTCAACATCTCCTATTTATAGAAGCCAGAAGTTACCAAATTCCTCACCTTAGATGCCGTGCTAGGCCTTAAAAGCCTGCAGAGACCTGGTAAGACTTCCTCTTCCAATGTCAGCAAACAGGAGCTTGCTGGCCTGCCTCTTCCATATTTAAAGACAGTTGTGATTATATTTGATTACCTGCTTATCTCAAGCATTCTCCCTATTTTATGGATCTCTGATTAGCAACATTAATTCCATCTGCTAGCCAAATTCCCCTTTGTCATGTAGCACAGGTCTCTGGAAATTAGATACTGATGTTTTGAATGTCTATCAGGTATTTGTCTAAAATAAGAGAAAATGTCATCATGACACATTTCCACAGACTGTTTCCAATAGCTTTATTCAGAATACTCCAGTTTAAAACTAGAATCAACTGTAATTCTTATAATTAAAAGAAGAGATGAACAAATTGTGACAAATTACTCTGATGGAGACTAAATTTAAAAAGATGATTTCATTGATAGGTTAAACATTTCCCAAAATCTTACAGTTAGCAAAATATGCAAGACATTAAAAATATAATTTCAATTTTAATTTACTTAAGAAAGTGGAATTTAAAATTGTATTATAAATATGAATACTGGGGAGGAATACAATAGGTAAGAGTTTTCCTGCACACAGTTGACCTGAGTTTGCTTCCCAGCACCACTGATCAGGAATGATCTTTGAGCAGAGAACCAGGAGTAATACCCAAGTACTGCCAGGTGTAGCCATAAAAAAAAATTAAATAAATAAGAAAATTGTCATATAATACTTTGTGTGACTTACCTGGGAAGGGAAGAAAAGAAATTTCAGGGATCGGTAATAAAACTAGTTTCTATTTTTGTTGAGGTTGTGCTCATATAGCTATGTGCATATGCATTCACATGTATGTACACAATCTAAATACCAGAACTCAAACTGTGCATTCCATTGTGTGCAAATTTTACTTTATACAATGATTTTATGGCATATTGGAGTATTAAAGAAAAATGGACCTCTATTTCTTTCTTTAAATACAAACTCCACATGTACTTTTACATGTGGAGTTTCAAATTTCTTCAAAACAGTGTCATTTCAGATGATCCCAGAGACTCAGAAACAAATCTTCAAACCCAGAGGCTTTTGGCAGAAATGCTTCCGGACTCCACACTAGGTGACAAGCCCTGGGCCACCCGAGGTGGGAATAGGTTTCGTTCCTTGGCCTGTTCCCCCTGGTGGCTTGGGGTCCACCATCTTCCAGAGGTCAATAGACAGCCAGTTGAGGGCCAGCAATGAGGAGACATGCGGGGTCTCATGGGATGGGAGCGGGCCTGGCCCTCCCCACTCACCCCTGCCCCAAGGAGACTCTCAGTCACCATCCACGAACGAGCCTTCTGGCTACTCAACAAGTGGCTTAAACCATGATCCCAGAGACTCAGAAACAAATCTCTGAACCCAGAGACTTTTGGCAGAAATACCTCCAGATTTAATTATTAAGATTTCAGAATTCTAAAATCACACGGCAGGCAATGGTAGCCATTCATTGTATACTATTCATTATCAGAAATAGAAAACAAATTATCTAATGTTGCCTTTTTGGTAGATGTGAATGTTGGGGTAAAATCTGAAATAATAATGGTGGATCTGGTGTTGAAATATTGAATGTAATCAAAGTAAAGAGAGAGAGAGAGAGTAATGTGGAAACCATCTGTCACACAGGTAGGGGAGAGGGTGGGATCAGGGGAATACTGGGGTTTTTGGTGGTGGGAAATATGCACTGGTGAAGGAATGGCTGTTTCATTATTGTATGACCAAGACTTAAACCTGAAAGCTTTGTGAATGCTCTCATGGGGATTCAATAAATAATAATAATACTAAAAAAAACAATGTTAGTTCAGACTTTGTTTTGGGATAATAGCAAATGAATTGGCTTATATTTAGGAGAAGCAGCAGCAGATAAAGAGATGCAGAGACAGAAACTGGCTATGGAGGAAAGAGGAAATGAGAGGAAGAGAGTGGGACATGGAGAAGGACAGACAGAGGAATGGAGGGGAAAGAGAGAGAAAAAAAGGTGGTGAGGCGGGAGAATGAGGGAGAGAGAAAAGAGAATGGAGGAGGAGTAAAAGGAGAAGCTTTAGCTCTCCTTTGAAATTTCCATCAGCTCATTGTTTAATTTTGGATGGAAGATTTGTTTGCAAGGGTTTGTACAAAATGGAGGGTTTTTATAGCCAAGATTATTAGCACAAAGAAAAAAATTATTACAGGCAAAGACATCTTCCCACAAGAGTGAGAACTCTTGTGGTTGGAGTAAGGGTGGGGGTCTTGCTTAGATAATCACCTCACTTCTGCTAACCAGGAAATTCCAGTTGACTTGGTTTAGAATTTAACTTTTTGGAAGAGGAATTCGGTGAAACTGCAGTTAGTTAGATATTAAGTCCTGGTAGGTATCTGCATGAATGATTACAGTTATAGTTGGAACAAATGGCACCTTAGGTAACCCAACATATGGTTATCTGCTACCTGAATAGATTACAAGATGGACATAGAACACAGCCCAGAAGGAAGAACATCAGCTGGTAAAGGAAGGGCACATGTGTTTACCTAGACCATTTTATTGAAGATGTAATCAGATAAGTTCAAACCCTTGGTTCTCAACTCCATTTGATCATTTTAAAGACTTAAGTTATTTTCTTGCCTAAAAAGTCACTCTTTTCTAATCAGTTGTTTCTGTGATTTTTGGATAACAAAGGTCAACAAACAGTTTTACCCTAGCTCCAGGTAAAAAAAATTCACTGACTTTGGAAAAGAAATTCTAAGAACAACATTCTCTATCCCTTAGGTGAGGCAGAAATAAGTGTTGGGCCTGGAACTAAGAATCACAGTAACCTGGAACTGAGGGTCACAGTGAGAGACCAAAAAAAAAAAAAAGGCTGATAATGGCAACTCTGTAGGAACAGGAAATTACCTAAGAAGATTGTTTGTTCACCTACCTGACAACAGAGAACACTTCCATCTCAGTTTCTCTTCATGCCATGGCTCACTCTACTGACAAGCCAGTGAGCTCCCAGAAGTAGACAGCTACTGCTGAGAGAATGGCTAGAGGCTCTTCTTGAGGAAGAGTGTGAAGAGAGGTCCTAAAGCTAAGGTAAAGCAGTAAATACTCTGCCAAACAATCTCCTTCTGAGACCAAGCACAATCACTAGGGAAAGTTTGATGTCTGTGGTACTGGAAGGGTATCCATAGCAACAACAAAATTTAAACTCAGACAACTCCTAAATATAACATACTCAGATCTCCACACTAAAGTCCTATCAGAACAGTGTACTTATTTCTGACATGAAAAATATTTACCTTAGTTTACAGTGTCCTACACAAGATATCTGATGTTCAGCACAGCACAAATGGTATAGAGAAAATCAGTAAAGGTATGGAAGATCTCAAGAACATTATCCACATTTATAGAACATCTTATCTTACCAAACAGCAGCAGAATAGATTTCTTTTGTTTGATTTCTTTAATATAATACATCTTCTTTATTGGAATATTCATCAAGCAAGACAAAGAAAAGCTTCAAAAAATTAAAATAACAAAATATGCAAGTTATGTGCATGGATTATAAAACAATTCACTGTCACTTCCCTCCCGTTGTTCATTGATTTTGCTCGAGCGGGCCCAATAACATTGTGAGACTTGTTACTGTGTTTGGCGTATCGAATACGTCACGGGGAGCTTGCCAGGCTCTGCTGTGCGGGAGAGATTCTCTCTGTAGCTTGCCGGGCTCTCCGAGAGGGGCAGAGGAATCGAACTTGGGTTGACTATGTTGGCTGCATGCAAGGCAAAAGCCCTACCTGCTGTGCTATCGCTCCAGCCCATAAAACGATTTTGTAGCACTGTCGCACTGTAGCACTGTCCTCCCTTTGTTCATCGATTTGCTCGAGCAGGCTCAGTAACTTCTCCATTTTGAGACTTGTTGTTACTGTGTTTTGCATATTCAATACATCACGGGTAGCTTGCCAGGCTCTTGGTAGCTTGCCGGGCTCTCCAAGAGGGGTGGAGAAATCGAACCTGGCTCAGCTGGGCTGGCTGTGCACAAGGCAAATGCCTTACCGTTGTGGTATTGCTCCAGACCCTATAAAACAATTAAAAATGAAAAAGAAAAAACCTGTTTGGAAGATGTACATTTTTTCTAATGCCCATTGATTGAGGATGAATCTAAATGGAAATTTAAAAATATTTGAGTTGAACTAAAATTAACACACAACAATAGAAAGTTTGAGAGAGGCAACTGAAGTGTTTCTTAGAGGGAAAACTGAGAGGATTAAATTCTGTCTATTCTCTTTTGCTTTATTGAGATAAACCCAACTATAACATTGTTTACATTTAAAGTATTCAAAGCGATGCTTTGATATATGTATGTAGTGTAAAAAATTACCATGATGAGTACTGAGAGAACACCCATAGCTTATTCTTGATCTTCGAAGAAAAGCTTTCAAGCTTTTATCAAATATGATGTTAGCTGTGGACTTGTCATATATGGCATTTATTATCTGATGTATATTCCTTCCAAATGTGATTTCTTGGGTGTTTTAAACAAAAAATGATGTTGAGTTTTGTCAAATGATTATGTTTTTCTTCTCTTGAAGAAGAAAATACTCAACATAAGTATAATATCTATACTTCTATTGATAATATATACTCAATATATATATTTTGTATATATATCCCAAAACTTATATATTATTTATATCCCAAATATATATGTATATATTTGGGACCACATCCAGCTGTACTCCAGGCTCACTTTTAGCTCCTGGCAGTGCCTAGGAAACTATGAAATGTCAAAGATCAAACCTGGGGTCAGTTGCATGCAAGAAAAGCACCTTATGTCCTGTACTATTCTCTGGCCCCAAGGTGTTTAAATTTTACCTTTCATCCTAATAGTGTGATTCATCACATATAATGATTTGCTAAATTTTAACCATTCATCATCCCAGGAATGGACCCCATGATCTTGATGATGATCTTTCCAATGTATTTGGTTCACCTGTACTTTTAGTTTTGTTTTTAGTTTTAAGGATACAACTGCCTAGCAACGCTCAGGGATTACTCCTATCTCCTGCTCAGAGATTATTCCTGGAGGTGCTTGGGAAATCATATGTAGTGCCAGAGAACGAAAGTAGGTCTGCCACACTCAAGGCAAGGTGCTTCCCACTGTACTGTCTCACTGGACTCCATTTCAATATTTTTTGAGAACATTTGTGTTTATTAGAGATACTGGTTTGTCACCTTCTTTTCTTGAAGCGTCATTGTCTGGTACTGGTATCAAGTAAGTGCTATTTCTGAGAATGTGATTGGAGTAATTCGTCCTATTTTGTTTTCTACAAGAGTTTGAAAAGTAAAAAAATAAAAGTACTGCTACTCAATTTTCTTATGTGTGGTTGATTTCAGCATAAAACCATTTGGTTCTTGGATTCTTTGTGGAGAGAAAATTAACTATTACTTGAATCTTAAATATTATTTATCCATTTAAATTTTTAAAATTTTGTTCTTGATAGGTTGTATATTTCTAGAGTTTTGTTCACTTATTTCTGGCTTTTTATTTTCTTGGACTGTAATTATTTATAGGAGAATATTATGATTCTTAGCATGTCTATGTTTTCAGACATAATGTCTGTGCTCTTTATTATGGAGGGGTTTGGCCATTGGCTTCTCTATACAATTCATAATCTGCTGGCTGGGCTCCTCACTCAAGTGCAGCTTCTGGATGTTGTTCACTGCTGAGGAAGGTTCACTTACAGTTCTCTGCAATAACTTTGGTCAGATGGGGTTTAGGTTCTACATCCCAGTAAGGCAATATCACTAGTAGGATTCTGTGAGGACTAAACTGCCTTATGGTATGGTGCTATGGTCTAAACTGGTTGAAAATGACTATAAACCATAGTTTGTCATCAAAGTTTTAGGCTATGCTCTGGGATCAGACTATGCAATGATGTATCATATGGGTTTACTGGATGGGTTTTATGATCAAGTAAGGCACTGACTTTGTTTCACTACTAGGTAAAGTCACTGGTAGCCTCTGTTGGGTCACCACCTATATTCTATTGTTGGGTTTGATTGGAGACTGTTTCCTGGTAGGGTTGGGTTATTGTATGCTCCTTGAAAAGTTGGGAGTCTCAGTAAATAACCTCCTTGGTGTGATAGGATTACTGGCTGAACCCACTGTTAGAATAAGAACAGAATTTGTGTATATTTGGCTCTGATTCAGGGTAGGGTTTAAGCTCATCTCAAAAGCTGGGTTTCAGGATATCTCAGGACCATTGTTGTTCAGAATCCCTGTTTTAATGGAACAAGAGTCTCTGTTGGCAGAATTCTTGCTTGGCTTCCTGCTCAAGCAGGCCATCAAATGTGGTGCTGAGCATTTGGCATTGCTCCATGTAGGAAAAGACTAGTGTGCTCCCCTGATCAGATTGGGTTCTAAAATACACTTCATTATCAGACCATGGAGCAAGAGAGGAAGATAGAGAAAATGAGAGAGTTGGAGAGAAAGAGAGCAGGAGAGAAAGAGACATCCAAACAAACTTCCTAGAAAATTCCCCACAGCATTTATTTTTTTTAACAAAGATAATATTTAATTAATTAATTAATTAATTTTTTTATTAGTGAAACACCTTGAGGTACAGTTGTAGACTTACAAATTTTTTGCTTGGGTTTCAATTATGCAATGATCAAGTACCCATCTTTCCACCACTGCCATCCTCCACCACCACTGATCCCAGTACTCCTCCCACCCCCCACCCCCCCACCCCACACAGCCTTTGTGGCAGGGCATCCCCCTTTGTTCTCTCTCTACTTTTGGGTGCTGTGGTTTGCAAAAGAGGCACCGAGAGGCAATCATGCTCGGTCTACAGTCTACTTTCAGCATGCATCTCCTGTCCTGGGAGGATCCTCCCAAAACCCTTTATTTGGTGCTCCCTTTTCTATCTGAGCTGCCTTTTCCCCTAGCATGTGTGGCTGGCCTGTAAGCCAGGGAGTGAACCTCCTGGTACTTATCTCGGCTATTCCTGGGTGTTAGTCTGCTATTTTGTTATGCTATGTTCCCCAGATGAATGCAATCTTTCTATGTCTACCCCTCTCTTTCTGACTCATGTCACTTAGCATGATACTTTCCATGTAGCACCACTTGTATGTAAATTTTATGACTTCATCTTTTCTAAAAGCTACATAGTACTCCATTGTGTAGATGTACCAAAGTTTCTTTAATCAGTCATCTGTTCTTGTGCACTCAGGTTTTTTCCAGATTCTGGATATTGTAAAAGACCCACGACATTTCTAAGATGTCCACTTGTGTTCTTCCAGCCAGTCCCCACCCACCCTTCAGAAGCCATTTGTGCAGGGAGGTATGGGGAGAACAATATGTTTAGACTGTAGCCACTTTTTTTTATCATCCTATTGGAGTCTTTTCAGTATGAGATTTCAGTCTGTTACTCTGGCTCTCAAGCTTCAAAATGTTATGTCTATAGAGAGTTGCTGGTTAGTCTTGGGGGTCAGAGTGTCTACAGTAATGAGCAATCTCTGCTGCCACCTGGATGGCATCACTTTTCCAAATTCTTGTTTTATTTTTTGATGACCATGGGGTATTTAATAAAGCAGCCAAGGCAGAATCAGGCTTCAAGGAGAATTTATATTTGTTGGCCAAAGTCTCTAAATATACCTACTTCAAACATAGCAGAAGTTCAAATGTATTCCAGGTGAGGCCATTTATTGACAATAGTTAAAAGTGGTCAAGTAAATCAAGCATCATCTTCAAGCTGATTCACTGGTTCTGGGCAAAAAATGCTGGTAGGTAAGCTTGGTTGTCCTAATTCACATGAAGGTCTCTGAAGCAGCACTAGTTTTCATACTTGTTCTTGATGTTTCTCCACAATTTCTTCACCTTGATAAAAGGCATGCCCAAGGAACAGAGTCCCTGATGTGGGTGAGGGTGAGGCAGGTTTCTGTGGAACATCAGTGAACACAACTGCAAGGTAACTATTGGATCTGCCATATTTCGTCACTACCAGACCTCAAAATTCTTATTTTAAAAAAGAAAGAACGGTCTCAAATCAATAAGCTAAATATCCATTTAAGAAACTAGGTGAATGGGGCTGGAGCCATAGCACAGGGGTAAGGCATTTGCCCTGCACATGACCAACCTGGGTTTGATTCCCAGCAGTCCATATGGTCCCCTGAGCACTGTCAGGAGTAATTCCTGAGTGCATGATCCAGGAGTAGCCCCTGTGCATCACTGGGTGTGACCCAAAAAAACAAAAATTTTTAAAAAAAAAAAGAAACTTGTTGAAATACAGTAAGTGAATCCAAAGCAGGTGGAAAGAAGAAGAAATTTACAAGTATAAAAGGGAAAACTATTACTGAAAGATGAACACCTCACTGTCACCTCAGTAATCACAGAAAATGCATTTGATAATATTTAATATCAATTGATCATAGAAAATCTCAAATATAAGAATAGAAGGAAAATTTCTTAATATGATAAAATATATCCAAGAAAATCTACAGTTAATATCAAACTTATTGGATGGTAAATGAAAGTATTTCCTAAAACAAAAACAATCAGTTATCCAACATCAAAGGGAGATAATGGAGGGGGGCTGGAAAAAGAGTACAGCAGGTAGGCTTTTGCCTTGCAAGTGGTGACACAGACTTGATCCCTGGCATCCCATATGGTCCTCCAAGCCTGTCAGGAGGATCCCTGAACAAAAACTAGAATAAATTTTGGGTGTGGCCCCCAAACATACAAACAAACAAAAAACAACAAAAAGGGAAATGATGGAAATGAAAGTAGATTGGAAAGCACATTTAGGATAGAACTGCCCACACTTCCCTGTATCCAACCTGCCAACCCTAAAATCCCACCTACAAATTATATTACAAATGAAAAAAGACTGGAGAGAAGAGCATAGGGAGGGGGTGGAAGGTGGTCACATTCAGCAGTGCTTAGGGCTTCCTCCTGTTTTTGTGCTCAGAGATCACTCCTGATGGAGTTCAGGGGGCCAGACATGGTCTTGGGGATCAAATACCTATGGTCTATTTATAGGAAAAGTTCCTATCCTTTCTACTATCTCTCTGGCCCCTTAGAAGGTAGGGAAGAAACATATCATATAAATATATTTGGAAAAAAATATTTCATTAGATTCTGTTAAGCATAGAAACAATACACACTGTGATTGTATTCTAGTTAGTGAATGTGTTTTACACAACAAGTTGGGCTGTAAATTCTAAAATTACACATTTACAACAAGTGGAAAAAAGAGCTCTAAATCTGCTGTGATAATAAGGGCCAAGTATCTCACTGCAACCAAAAGAAGTTTCAGATAAGCAAGCAGAGGTCAGAATGAATAGTGTGGCTCTGGCTGGAGTTGAAAGAACCATGATGAACTCATAATGACCTAAATGGACACAAATTGAACAATCAAATAATAATATTGCTGGGTTATACACCAGAAAATAACATAAGTGCTCATGAGTTCAAACTGACATAAATATAAAATAATAAGTAAATAAATGGTAAGGAGGGACACATCACAGTAATAATTGCTGTAAGCAACATTTGCTGTAAGAAAATGGCTGCTAAATTAGTGAGCGAAAATTTAACAGAAAAAAAATGTCCACTTCCTCCCAACATGTTTAAATAATAAATTGTATTCTCTAAATATTTACTGTAAATGTGAAAAATATCAATTTTGCAGTGAATAACCTCAAATTAATAAGAAAAAAGATAGATCTAAATAGAAGGTCATGAAATACAAGAAAAGACTTATGAATTGTCAGAGATTATAGAAAACCAAAGAAAAATAGCAGCTAAAATCACTGTGGGATCACAGAATGAATTCTGAAATAGAAAAAGGGAATTTATTGAAATTGGTGAAATATGACTAATGTCTCTAATTAACAGCACTGACCCAATATTAATTTGTTTTCTTTGATTATTGATCTACATTAGATAACAGTAAGATAGGTGAAAGTTATATATGAACTATGTACTACTTTGCAAGTTTTCTGTGAATATAAAGTTGTAACTAAAAAAAAAAGGGATAAAAACGTCTATAGGTCAATTCCAGAGATGCCATTAAATATATACAACTTAAAATTATACAAAACTTTTTACAACCCTGTTTAACATTCTGCAGTTTACACTTCAAAAACAAATGGGCTAATTTCTATAATTTTACATTTTAAAAATGAAATAAAATGGTAAATTTTAAGCTGAGGTTTATAAGCTTTTCTCTTCAAGCAACAGATTGTGGGTGTGGAGAGTTTTTATTCCCTACAAATGAAAAGCCAAATTAGATATAATCATCACTAGATTTTTATCCATTTAACTTTAATTTTCGAAGTACTAGAGGCATCTTTTGATGCTGAGTAGAATTTTGAACAGATAAATGTAACTTATGGAACCAGATCTTGTGTTTATCACAGAGGCAAATTTGCAGTTATTTTTGTTTTTATAATTTTCATCAACTTGTACTTCAGCATTTACAATACTTCTTTCTGATTTATCCAGTAATTCATCATGTATGTAAATTAAACAATATATTATAAAAACAAAAACACTATAAGATTAAAAATTGTCAGAATGGCACCAATATTACATTGGATGAGAGATCAACTAAGTCATTAGCAAACTCATTTTATTTAAGCTTACAAAATGCTATAAATTTTATTTCATAAGTATTCTGAGGCTCTCCAATTATTCTATATTTAATAAAAATATGTTATTTCCATTGTTTGACTTCTAAAAACAGAAATTAAAACAGCTTGCATTTCTCACTCTAACAGTTGAATAATGTCAAATCACTGAATATTTACATAGCATTGTTTGGGAAATACTGACCTGATATGGAATATCAGCCATTCTAAACTCTTTTACACAGAGCAGAATACAAAAGATGAAAAAAGTCAATTTTGTATCATTTAAACTTTTTTCTGCAGATAACATACGACCCCAAAGCAAGGTGGCTTAAAATGTATTAATCCATCCCCTTCACGAAGCCCTAGAAAGTCCAGCATTTTTTATTTCAGCAGCCACATTTTTTACAGCATTTCCAGATACGATAGTGTCCAAAGGAAAAAAAGCCTGTTCCATGGTAGCACTTTTTAAAAGTGAAGACATCTTTCTAGGAGTTTCTCACTACCCAGATGACATCCTTTCATGTCTCATTGGTGAGAATTGTGTCACTTTTCCATTCCTAAACTAATTACTGGCAGCAAACCAATAAACTAATGTAGGATTGACTCCAAAATTGAGACTATAGTCACTTTCCCTGAAAGCTTGATTCTTAGATAAAGCTAGTGTGTGTTGACAAGGAAGAGTAGGTTAATAGGTATTGAGTGGGCCAGTCTACCGAGTCTACTGAAAGCAACTATTGGAAGGAATATAACATTTACAAAATTACACAGAGATAAGAAGTAATTAGAAAAAAATTCAATATTAGAAGAGCTATGAGAGAAATGTACACATGACTGTACCCAGAGTAGGAAGACTCTTTATATATATATTATATATATTATATATATAGGTCTGGAGTGATAACACAGCGGGTAGGGTGTTTGTCTTGCACGCCATCGACCTGGCCGACCCGGGTTTGATTTCTCCTCCCCTCTTGGAGAGCCTGGCAAACTACCGAGAATATCTCGCCTGCATGGCAAAGCCTGGCAAGCTACCCAGAACGTATTCAATATGCCAAACACAGTAACAAGTCTCACAATGAAGACATTACTGGGCCCGCTTGACCAAGGTTCTAGGGGCCAGTAGAGCCAATCTGGGAGGGGCAGGGATCAGTAGAGCTACACCCCAAATGGTATGTGCTCTATTTCTTGAGCCCTATCCCTGGCTTAAAGATTTTGTATATGTCATTAGAATTGACACATTGGAAAAAATATAATATGAACCAGTGGGATTAGAGTGATACAACAGTGAAGCAGGAAAGGCAGAAAAGAGCAAGGAAGAAGTCTGTATAGCATTCTAGAAATCATTTAAGCAAAGAGCTTTAACTACATAAGGCACATTTTAAGCTTTATTTTTTTTAAAGACAGTACTTGAGGTTGGGGTGATATTATGGTGGGAGGGTGTTTGCCTTACATGCACCTGACTGAGGTTCGATTCTTGGTATCCCATATGGTCTCCTGAGCACCACCAGGAGTGATTCCTGAATGCAAAGCCAGGAACAACCTCTGAGCATTGCTGGGTGTGGCTCTCACGAACTCCCGCCCCTCCAAAAATAATAAAAGACTGGTTTAGATAGCAAGAATAGACTGTTTCTCACTTTGACATATTATGTTCCTTATAGTCTGATCTTGGGTTGGAGCGATAGCACAGCGGTAGGGCGTTTGCCTTGCACGCAGCCAATGTGGCTGGCCCAAGTTCGATTCCTCCGCTTCTCTCCGAGAGCCTGGCAAGCTACCGAGAGTATCTCGCCCGCACGGCAGAGCCTGGCAAGCTACCCGTGACATATTCAATATGCCAAACACAGTAACAACAAGTCTCATGATGGAGACGTTACTGGGCCCGCTCGAGCAAATCGATGAAAAAAGAGAGGACCGTGATTGTCTGATCTTATAAAGGACTTAGCGTTCACATTCCATTATGAATTAGTTTTTATGTGTGAGAAATGGAATACTCTCTTCTAATGGATAGTTAAGTTAAAAAATAGAAGTGATTGGTTATTCAGAAATACGTCTTTCAACAAAGAACAATGACTAGCCTCTTTTAGAAAAGGCTCATTTTGTTGCTGTTTATCAATTACTTCCTTTGAAACCTGTCCTTAAATCCATACCACCCATAACTCCGATGGCAACAACAATTTTTTGATTTTTGCAAAGGGGAAGAACAGACTTAGTACCGCTAAGGTTATGCACCTCAGTTTTCACAGCAGTAAAACAGAAGACTATTGTCCTTCTTTCAGAGTTTTTAGGATTAAATATATTTCAGGTAAATTATCTAGAGATTGAGGAGTGAAGACACTTTTTGTTTATTTCTTTAGTTTTCCCCTCCCTGATTAGAATATAATCTCCATGACAACAAAGACTGCTTTTTTATCTCATCAAAGTATCTGTCTAAAACCAAAAACCAGAGCTTGGCACACATTCAACAATCTGTAAAATAGCAGAGTCAAAAAACTGACAGAAGTTTACAAAAAATTAATTTCCATATGATTATCAAAGACAATGGCACATTGAATTGAGACTTGGGCAGATGATCGAAAACCTTCAATTTGATGGCCTTACATAAAATAGAAATTTAAGTGGCCTGGGGATGGTGAAAGGCGAGCAGCAGTGTTGAAAGCTGCACTGAAGTCCGACGCTGCCCTCATTAAACTGCCTGTAGATTCTAATCCTAGGGACCTGCTATTTGTGATCCCCAGAATCACAGCCAAGTGTGGCTTTCTGATACCTCATAACCAGGTGTGTGTGAGCACCACAAATAAACAGTATGAGATTGAGTGCGCACACAAATAGGCAAAATGCTCCTGCCCCCTTTACCCCACGAGTACAAAGTTTGTGTAGATCCAGTCATCATAGCAATGGTGGGACAAACTAAATTTTTTTGAAAAATGGAACAACTAATTTTCAATTTTCTAATCAAGATAAAACCTCCAGTGTCTACATCATTTCTTCACTACAACTAAGCATTGACTTGTCTCAATCTTCCCTCCTTTATTTCCAAGATTTTCATGTTGATTACTCCTTTAGCACTTTGCAGGGTTATTCTGGACCAACCACTGAGCTTTTTCCTTGATCCTGTCTACATTTAGGCATAGGAAGTTAAAAAGAGTATCCCAAAGACCAAAGTAGTGCTTTTTAATTTCAGTTATACTAGAGAACTAATTCGTTGGTAACCTTTTAAACTATAAATGCTCAGTATCCATTCAACACTAGAATCTGAGTGCTGATAATATTTTCATGAGATTTTATAAGCTTCCAGGATTGAGAAATACAAATGGTTTTCAACCATCTAGACTTTATTTTTAAAACTCTGGGGGCTGGGCAAATAGTACAGTGGCCTTTCACTGGCTAACCCAGGTTGGATCCCTGGATTTCATATGGTCCCTGAGCACTGCCAGGAGTAATGCTTGAGCGCAGTAACAGTTGCAACCCTTGGACATCATCTAGTATGGCCCAAACAACATCACTTTTTTTTAACTTCTACTTCTATATTGATATGTTGGGAGTTTGAGGGGAACATGCAGCATGCTCAGGGTTTACTCCTGACTCTGTGCTCAGGGATCACCTCAGGCAGGGCTCATGGGACAATATGTGGTGCTAGAGATGGAACCCAAGTTGCCACGTGCAAAGTACTTGACTTGCCTGCCCTATGTCTCCAGCCCTATTTCTTTTCATTTTAAATAATGCCTTTTATTACTATAGATTTTACATTAGGCTCAGTACATCTTTCTTAATACCTTAAAAATAGCGATTATCAAGATATATTTGTATGTTTTCACTGAAATATAATAAAGAGAGATGAATGCAAGACTCAATATATTTTGCAAAGTAAACATACTCATGCTGTGGTAGCCATATCAGATACACATTACATGCATTTTAGATCTCTTTTCCTCTCCCCTTCCACAAGTAACCACTATTGATATGAATTTGCTTGGTTTCTTTATTATTCTCTATAAAGAAAATTATGCCACATTTATTTTTCTGAGTAGGCCTTGAAATATATGTATTTAAGAAAAATAATAGAACCTAGATTAAATGAATTAAAATATTATATAAATCCTGTAAAGTGAAATGCAAAATAAATGCTTAAACTTACTTGTGAAATGGTAGAAAAGATCCTTTGGAATAGCTCTCTGCAATTGGTCAAGTTTGGGCTTATTCTGCTCTATTTAAGAGTTGTGAATGAACTTGGACATTACTTACCTCTCTATGAGTCAGTTTCATTAGGTTATTGTGGGGGTTATTTTAGCAATATGGGTCATGACCTTAGCATTCTGTCAAGATACAGAAAAGCATTAGTAACTAGCAATATTTATTAGTAGTGATTTTTAGAAAGAAACAAAGGAATCACTATTCACTAAAGTTTGGTGACAATAATTTAATATCACAGTTTTAAAAAAGAAAGAATCCAAAAATGAAATAAATAGCTATTTTGAAAACCAGATATTGTCCTTTCAGAGACCGTATATTTTGAAATTTAGTCAGACATTTGGTAAAACTTTCCTGATATCATTATAAGAAATTGGTCTTAACAAAACCTTTCTCAAAATTTATTACTGAATTCAAAATCATGGACTTATCAGCGCTCTATTTAAAATAAAGATGCTTTGACCCATGGCCCAACACAAATCCAACATATTTATATTGCTCCAGATTTTCTTTAGAAGTCGCACTTTAAACAAGATACCTGAGTGAATCTGATTTGCTGCCATATTTTAACCATTGAACCATATTCCACAGAGCTAACGGGCAAATGTTCCCCCTTCCATGCTTTTATGGTTTCCATGATGACTTAGTGTCTGGCATGTAATAATTTCCCAATAGATATTTATTTGTAGACCAGTGAAAGAGATCTCTGTGCATATCACTTTCAAATTTTATTAGTAATTTGAAAGATACTGAGGGTACGTAAGCTCAGCCAATTTATGAATGGTAGTAAAAGAGGGAGCACATTAAAGACAAATGAAGGTTTGCTTTTTAAAACAGAACTACAGATGAATTATCATTTCATATAAAATGGAACCTTGTCCAGTTGCCTCATTATTAATGTGACTCAGCAATAAGAAAATGATTATTAAGTAAATAAATGTTACCTTCAGAAGCATTCATCAATGGAATAGACACATAGGAAGCTAAATCTGGCTTACTGCTTGATTTGGGGAATAAAGATTTACTGGATAACATTGATTTGCTTATGTATTGGCTAAGGCAATTATTTAAGCAGGGCAGCAGCAAGTTGAATATTTGTATCTGACATCATATGACCTTCAAAGCTGAAAATATTTACTATCTGGCCTTGTGGAAAAGATTTTTCAATCCCTACTAACGAATCATACTTTCCCATCTTTCTTAATAATAGTAACTTATGTGGGCATGTGACTGCTTAAAATCAAGACCGTATTTACTGATTTTGTTTGACTTGAGCATTTCATATAACTGCTTTTTGATCAGTGAGACATATAAGCATTATGTTTCGGCATTTTGAAATCTTCCTTAAAAGATAGTTCCTTCACCCTTAACATTGATTGGAAACTAAACATCACTGGAGTTCAAATAGCTCTCTAGGTCAATGTAGATAAAGGTCTCCATTTGGTGCCCTGGAACTGAAAGAGACTTGTCTTCCTGACTGTCCAGTGACTGCAGGATTTAAGAGCCCTTGAATATCTATAGACACTTTCCACATAAAAATGCAAAAGTTTTGGTTTTCATAGATTATTACTCTTGTGAATGTTCTTTCACTTGCATATAAATCTATCTCCACAGATACAGATGTACAATATTCTCATAATAGTACTGAGTCTGCCAGGTCAACCACATCTGGAGTCTTCCTTGCCTTGTGAAGTTTCTGAACTCAGTACCATTGGAAGGGTAGAAGTAGATCCCAAATAACCACCTGTCAGACTAGTGACACAGACTCTCTGAACTGATGGAGGTTAAACTATATGACCTCCAAGTTTCTAAGTTGCGTATTCCTGGACCACATTTTTCTTTATTAATGGAAAGTGTTAAATGGGTTCTTAGTTCAAGCACTTAAGATGATTAAAGTAACCAGCCAGAAAGCCAAGCTGCCAAAATGGAAAGTGCAGAGAGAGTAAAATATCACTACAATTTTAACTTTCTATTTGCAGCGAAGTACTGATTCAGATGGTACATTAGGCTCTCACTGAGGGAAGCACTGACACTACATCAGATGACAAAACCTCCTGTCCAATAAGTAGGAGTGATCCATTTTCATAGAAAAGCTGGGGAAAGGAGACATTATCATGACTATATTGGGGTGATTCCTGATATAAAATATTATTTTACTTATTTTATTCAATTGAATTTCTTATTTGATTTTAATAGATTGTAGTTGTATTCAGCATAAACACAGATTATCTATAAAAATTTTATGTATCCATTAATAAATTTATTGAAAGGAAAATGACATTTTTTGAAGTGTAGAAGATAATAGGAATGATGTGATTTTGACACAAAATATTGCTTCACTTTGTTGACACCTCTTTATTTTAACTTTTGCAAAACTCACTGCAAATGTAATTTTTTTTCGTTAGACTTGCCAAGACAGAGAAAAAAAAATCAGAGTTCCTGTTACCTTATTTCATGGTACTTTAATTCTATCTTTCAGACAAGCTGTCACAAAATACTTATTTGACCCTCTCCTATTCATTATAGATATATTATAGATGTACTTATAATTACTTGTGGATGATTTCATGGTAATAAAGCGATGTGGTCAAGTTGTTTGAATTACTCCGTACCCCACATTCTCAATTTAGTGCTCCACAAAGGGAGACAGCTGGGAAAAACTTGTTGAATACTGATGCTATAGTGAGGACATATAAGCTTTGTCTTTATGGTACACCATCTCCATAATGGGGCTTGTGTGAAGGCTTCTTCAAGACCCTGAGGCAGAAATACCATTCTTGAAAGGGCAAGTATGTCCCAAACCACATCAATGACAATGAAGTGGAAACTGCAGTTGTGGTAAGGCTACGGAACATCTGGGAACCCCTTCCCCTGTTTTGGGAAATTCCAAAACTAGCAATACTGCTACTTACTACAGAAGCTGAAAATAGCAGGCACGCATTTCCCAAGATCCCCTGAACCTGTGAGGGCAGATCACTGGCTTAGCCTCTATCAGAATAGCAATCTCCTAAAATATTTTTGTATTTCTGATAGGTTTTTTTTTAAAAAAAAACTAATAAAAACACTGTTACCAGAGTAGGTATTTTGCAACAAAAGAAGGAAAAAGAAGATCTGAAGTGACAATGGTGAGAAGAACAAAGACTAAACATCAAAAACTGAATTAACCTATCATTAAGATTCATCAAGATACTGCTGTGGAGAGTATCTTCAACAACGAGAAAGTTATTAGTTTGAACTTTCTTTCCCCATCAGCTCTGTATCTTTCAATAACCACAGATGGGATTACTGAATTTCCTGCACCACAGGATGATATCTCATATATAATTATTTATTGCTTAGAATTAAGTCTAAAACATAATGCAGTATTTGTGTTGATCACTGCCATATATTCCAGTCTTACCACATATACAGAAACAACTACTTGTGTGAAACAATAGATGTCAGCTTAAAGTATATTTTAGTATGAGCTTCAAACAATTCCTGAGGTTGAAATATCATCTTACACAGTAATATATACCCTGAGGCAGAAACCAATAAACTTACTTCTATAGTCAATATACAGAGTTCTAAAAAACCTAGGAGTGGGGATATAAGTGATTCACATCCTTAACCTGGAGATTTTTGAAAGCAAGATCTGTGACAAAATCTTGTGTGTGGGTTATTTGTTTGGTAAGTGAACTTGGCAGCATAAAGGAGCAATAGAAGGAATGAAATGGAATGAAGAAGTCAAAGTTTATCCAAGTTGGTATTTCTGGTTCAACCAATCATACTGACAAATCACACTAATACACTCATGTAAGAAAAATGTATCTTGTGAAATTCACCTCAGAATATTTCTTTTGGGAATCAAATAGGGGAGATGTTGTATCTGTTGCTGCCCTCTTCCAAAGATGGGGCAAAGGTGGCTTTTGATCTTCTGAACTACACATACACAAGTGCTGAGTAAGTTTCTCAATTGGTGCTGGTATGAGATTGGAGAGAATCTGAAACATGTAGTAAGAAGGGCACAACATAGGTCAAGGGTAAAGAGTTTTACTTTGCAATTGTGCAGAACTGATCATAGATTCTCTGGGACTGGGCACCCTGAAGTCTCTGTAAAGAGGGGAGACTGAGAAAATCTGATGGACACTAAGAAACATTTGACAGAGTTACTGTCATGATTCACTTAACAACACATAATTCTCAAACAGGAATTTGCTCCCAGCTTTATGATTTACGTGAAATGGACTTAGAAATCTTTTTAAAATTTTATTTTCGGCATCATGATTTACAATATTGTTAGTGGTTGGTTTCTTATATAAAACTTCAGCATCATTCCCCCACCAGAGTCTGTTTCCCTCCACTATTGTTTCAGGGTCCCTCACTCCTGTCCTATTCTCAGTGCAGTTATCTTTTCATCTACCTTTCTGCGGAAAGCGAGAAAGTTAGTAGTATCTCTGAAATTAAAGGAAGATTACAGGGGATCATTCTGTCATATTTCTCTAGATACATTCAGAAATGGAGCATAAAAAATAAGAAATAGAATATGGCATCCATTCCAGCTTGAAGTACTATCTGCCCACAGTACATGGGTGTTTTCTTATTCATTCATAAATAACAATTTTGCCATCTCCTTTTCAGTTTTTGTTCTTCATTTTAAAATTTCCTTTTTTTATCACACTGATTCTGTTGTAAACACTTATAATTACAATGATTAAAAAAATAGCTTTGACTTGCCATCACAGGAATGAATTAGAGAACTGAGAGAAAAAGACCAAAAGAAGATTGAGATGCTGTTAGTTTTGGTGTGATGTGCTTATGAGCTCTAGGAAGAAACTAGGAAAATAAGTAGGACGGGATATAACTGTAAAGTACTGAGAGGAAGAGACCAAAAAATGTAAGCCATTCTTGCAGTTACTCATTTAATAGGGACTGAAATTGATTATAATCCATTCAACTAAAAAGAGGTGAGAAATAAAGGGCATTAATTAGACTTCATGGTGTGTGATTCTGAAAGTGTGCTTCCAAGATAAATTAAGAAATATTTTCACTTTTTCATACATTAAATGATCTGACATTCTAGCTATTTTTGAAATGTCTTGTGATAATTAACATTAGCAGTACTATTTTACAATTTCTAAATCAATTTTACAGAAATTACTTCACATGGCTTGCATGAGATAGAAAATGCAGGAATGTTTCCAGTTTACACAGCACTTAAATTATCTTATTTGGTAGATCCTTATATACACTTGCCAGTGAAATTTTTAACTTGAACTTTTCTACACACATGGTACTACTTATAGTTCATTTGCTAATCTATCAAGTTAGAGGATTTCTAACGTATCCTTCAAAGTCTCAGTACTACAAGGAGTAATCTGCTGAGTATGTGTTTTTGTGTACATATGATAGGAGAGGGGAGTTAGGGTGAAGTGATTGAGGGTAGGAGGTCATAGTGTCAGCTTCCATTCTCATAGGGTCAGCTAACTGTCATTTGTTTCTATATCTATACCCTTACGATGCCCAATGTCCCTTAAAAGAGTTGAAGCCACACTTACAAGCAGAAATTCAAAGCTAAAAATTTACTAACTTTTATTATGATACATCATAATAAATTAGCTAAAGGGCCCAATTTTGATAAAGTAATCTTAGCTATGCAAAAAGTTAATGTCCAATTCACTTTTTAGTTTTTATAAAAATATAGAACAGAAAGGTGCTATATTGACCGGAGTTCAATCTCCAGCACTACATATGATCTGAGCACTACTAGGAGTGTTCTCTGAGCTCAAAGCTAGGAATAAGTCCTAGTCCAGAGCACCCTTGGGTGTGGTCTAAAAAGAAAAAGTATTAACACTTATAATTTTGGGTGTCTCCTAAATATTTCTCAGAAGTCCCACGGGCCTCCTCATTGACCTTCAGCCAATCAGCTGAAAGTTCAACACTAGAAATGAGAATGTGATGCTACTTAGACCCTGAGGTGCCAAAACTACCTGGGCCTTGCTTAGGGATCTTCCAGGATTAAACCTGGTAGGATTGAGTGTTTTCTTAAGATGCATTTAGCAATGCCCAAAGGACCACATGGTACAGGAAATCAAACCTGGGTTGGGCACATGCTAGACAGGTGCCCTAACTACTGTACTACCTGCTGGCCTCATATTAATACTTAAATTTACTTAAATTTAATTAGACTATAACAAAGAATTTGTAGAAAATCTGACCAAAAAATGTCTAACCTTTGTTTCTTCAGAACAATATATATTCTTGTAAGTTTTTTCTCAAAATATGATTCGTAGTTCTCTCTTTTTAAAATTTTTTTATAGTGAGACATCATGAGGTACAGTTACAGACTTACACATTTTTGTGCTTGGGTTTCAATTATACAATGATCAAATACCCATCCCTCCACCAGTGCTCATTTCCCACCACCACGGATCCCAGTATCCCTCCCACCCCCCAGGCCCCCAACCCCACCCTGCCTCTGTGGCAGGGCATTCCCTTTTAGTTCTCTTTTTTTTAATTGCTTACTTTGTACACAGTTTGCTTCCAGGAAATAAAGCTGAGTCAAATTTCTCAGAGGAATCAGGAGAGTGTTAAAAAGGGGGTAGTTATTGAGGGCATGTAAAGATCAAACAATTTCAAGCCTTTATTTAATTTTGAAAGAACAAATTCTCAAACCTATATTTACTTTCAGGCTGATTCTCAAAAAAATTAATTGAGAAATGCGACCTGTAGACAAAATATCTTATAGAAGAGATAAAAGATGTTCAGAATAACAAACAAATATATCACAAGAAATGATTAAAGATTTAATCTCTTTTAATCCCAAATGACTACTCATTAATTCAAATATCTGTTAGTTGTCTCGAAATTACCTGACCAGTGAGATTTGGGATTTTTTGTTCAGTTGTTCTTAAATTATGTATTTCAAGTGCTTATATTCAGCATATTTATCTAGCTTCGTTGGGGAAGTTCTTTTGGGGGGAACTGATGCCAAACCAAGAGGTGTTATTTCTTGCTTTCTGTGCGTAGTAGCTAACCTTGGTGGTCCTTGGGGATCTATGTGTGGTAATAGGGATTCAAACTAGAGTCAACTGCATACAAGCACCTTACCCCTGTCCTCTCTGACCCCTGATGAATAATAGAACTATGATCTTACACAACCTTTATTGTTGTTCTTATTTATCTCTCCATTCTTATTAACAGAGAAGACATTTTTATCTCGTTTCTTTGTCATTAATCATGATTACCTTAACAGTACAACTTTACAATGGTATCAGTTTTATCATTGACAATATTCATCATGGACTTTGGATCCTAACTTGAACCTATTTTATTAGTAAATCATTGCAACTTAGTCTAAGATCTAACATTTGTTACTCAAAAGGAAAGGGTTATTTTCTGATTGATCTTCGAATAAACTTTTAACAACTTTGCTGTGGTGTAATTGATAAGTTGTATACCAGAAATCTGTGCATCTTTTATTTACACAGCTAGCTGAATTTGAACACAGTATACTGATGAACATTTTTTTTTGAAATTTGAAGCAATCATGATGATTTTATTATTTTTTTAAGCCATTGCATCAGGGTATACATTTACACAGGGATAGATAAGTGACATGGTTTGGTCAATGATAAATTAGGACAAGTGTCTTAAAGACTTCTGTGAGTGTTTTTTTTTTTTTATTGAGTCAAAGTAGAAAGAAGGGATGAGCACAAAGAAAGAGATTCTCTTACCTTTTTCTTTTTTCTACCTGAACTTGCCATATCTGAATGTGAGTGAAACTATCTATCTTTGTAATCTTAAGAGAGCTTTATAGAAAGTGGCAGGGTAGAAAGTAAAAAATAAATTAGATCCTTGATGACAAAATTGAATGGACAAATTAATCAATCCTGAAGTTTCATAACTCAGGATGTGCTGATTTTGAAAAAAAAAATTCTCTATCTAAGCCAAGTTAGATATTTTTGCTACTTTCAGCTGAAGGTATTATGATAAGCAGACATTCTTGTTTTTTTTTTTTACTTTTTATTTATTTATTTATTTTTTTTACAGTTGTAGATTTACAATTTTTTTGTGCTTGGGTTTCAATTATACAATGATCAGATACCCATCCCTCCACCAGTGCCCGTTTTTCACCACCATGGATAATTTCCCTCCCACCCCCATCCCCCCATCCCCCCTGCCTCTGTGGCAGGGCAATCCCCTGTGTTCTCTCTCTCCGTTTGGGTGTTGTGGTCTGCAAAAGAGGCATTGAGTGGCAAACATGTTCAGTCCATAGTCTACTTTCCACATGCATCTCCCCTCCTGGGAGGATCCTCCAAACATCCTTTATTTGGTGCTCCCTTCTCTATCTGAACTGCCCTTTCCTCTAGGATACCCGGCTGGCCTCTAAGTTATGGAGTAATCCTCCTGGTGCAAGCAGACCATTCTTAATTTCTCTCAGACCCTAGGTTTGTTTTTTAACTCTGTTTATCCTGTCTCACACTCTTAATTCCGTTTTTGTCTTGCCTTCATTTATCTTCAAATAACTATTACCTTTGAGTGTTCCCTATAGTTTCCGAGTCATTTATGATAGAAAAGTTATATGTTACATTTAAATAGACATGAAAATAGAAAATATATTTATATTCATGCTTACTATATTAGCTAGACACAGTACTTTGTTTCAAAGTCATTTTCCTGCTAAACTTAGAAGGCAACACTTCATTAACCTTTGGTTTCCAATTTTACTGATAAGAATTTCCATTAAAATTCCCTTTCATTTAGGTTGAGGTAAGCTATGGGTTTTGTTTCTTGTACTTATATTGTTGATGTTGTTGTTGCTGGGTTCTGGGATTGAAATCAGGATTTAATACATGTGAAGCTCATAATCTATGACTGAGCTATATTCTTGGTGCAAAGGAAGGTTTTTCTCTCTGGAAAATAATTTAGACCATATTTATGATTTTTACCTTGATTTTTAGTTTTGAAATTTCATTAAGATATCTAGCATGGGGCTGGAGTGATAGCACAGTGGGTAAGGCATTCACCTTGCACGTGGCCGACCCAGATTCAATTTCCAGAAACCCATATGGTCCCCTGAGTACTTCCTGGAGTAATTCCTGAGCACAGGAGCCAGGAGTAACTCCTGTGCATTGCTGGGTGTGACCTAAAAAGGAAAAAAAAAGATATCTTGTGTGCTCTCTTTTATTTTTTTTTCACCTGTGGCTCTATTTTTAAAAATTGAACAACATATATGTTTAGTTCATTTTCTCCTTTTTTTCCCCATAAATAGGCTTCAGTCATATAATGTTCCAACATCTGTTTTTTCGCCAGTGTACATTTCCTACCACCGATGTCCCCAGTTTCCCTCCACCCCTCCCCACCTGTCTATGGCAGGTACTTCTCTCTCTCTCTCTCTCTCTCTCTCTCTCTCTCTCTCTCTCTCTCTCTCTACCTTCTTTTGGGTATTATGGTTTTCTATCAGATACTAAAAGGTTATCATCCCTTATATCCCTTTACTTACTTTCAACACTCAGTTCTTGACCAGAGTGATCATTTCTAATTATTATTGTCATACTGGTCCCTTCACTGTCCTAACTGCCCTTTGCACCCCATACACTTGTGGCAAACTTCCAACTGTGAACCAGTTCTCCTGGTCCCTGGGCTTGGATATAAGTCTTACACTATTTTTTAAATGTACATCCCACAAAAGAATGCAATCATTCTATATCTGTACCTCTTCTGACTCAGATCATTCAGCATGATACTTTCAATGTCCATCCATTTATGAGCAAATTTCATGACTTCATTTTTCCTAACAGCTGTGTACTATTTCATTGTGTAGATGTACCATTGTTTCTTTTATCTTTTTTTTTTCCTTTTTTTTTTCCTTTTTTCCTTTTTTGGCTCTTCACTCAGAAATTACTCCTGGAGGTGCTCAGGGGACCGTATGGGATGCTGGTGATTGAACCCAGGATGACCATGTGCAAGGCAAACACCCTACCATTGTACTATCAGTAAAGTCCCAGTACCATAGTTTCTTTAGATCATTTTCTCACCTTTATTCCTTACTGGGGAATCTGTTTACATAGATGAACTTATCTTCCACATTACTTTACATTCTTGCTTTTCACTCTCTTCTTCATGTCCCTATTTTCTTACATTATGTTTTCAAGTTAACTTTTAAAATTTATAACAATAATTTATAATAATTTATTAGGCAAAGATAAAATGCCTATGTCATAGATATATATATGTATATTAGCATACTGAATATTCACAGTGCCTCTTAGTAATAGATATTAAATATAAACCTCATTTTACAGATGAGAGTAGGGCAGATAAATAGAGCTTAAGTAATTTTCCTATGTTGAACAGCTATAAATTGAGAGGATATGATTACCAGTTTTGATTTTAGCAAATACTTCATCACGGTACACTGTTTTCAAGCAAAAAAAAATGAAATGCTGTGCCAAATAAAGAGAAATTAATCATTATTCAAGACATCAAGAAGACAAGTGATGGACACAACTCCTGGCTGTCTGATGACTCCTTAATTTAGGCTTGCCTGAGTTCATTGATCAATACAGCTCACACAGAATGAAGACTGCCAGATGAGCAAAGTCTAGAACTGTAGCCTGTTTTTCATTCAATGAACCAAGGGAGAACCATTTGGACACTTTAAATGTTTCTTTACTCACAAATGGAAATAAGTTATTGTATATCTGTTGTGCTGGGCTGGAGTGATAGCACAGCAGTAGGGCATTTGCCTTGCGTGCAGCCAGCCCAGCCGAGCTGGTTCGATTTCTCCGCCCCTCTCGGAGAGCCCGGCAAGCTACCAAGAGTATCTTGCCTGCGTGGCAAAGCCTGGCAAGCTACCCATGACGTGTTCAATATGCCAAACACGGTAACAAGAAGTCTCAAAATGGAGACGTTACTGGGCCCACTCAAGCAAATCGATGAACAATGGGAGGACAGCGTTTTTTTTTTAAGTGAGGCCATTTTACAAATGGTATTATTAATCTCTATTTTTTCAGGCACCACTTGTAGAACTATGATTCATCTATTTCTTATATAAAAATCAAATTCAGGAAATAAAAAATGAACCATCAACAAAAAAGAAAACAATATGTGTTATTAAAATCAACACTGGCTTTGACTTATTATTACTGAAACTTTCACGATTTGTGGCACAGTTGTAATAAATTACATTTTCCCCAGCATGTCAAATACTTCAATTTAGTTTTGGCATTTAATCTGCTGGAAGTGCTATTTATTTCTCCATGCATGTCCCTGAAGCCATAGGCATTATCCTTTAAGCAACTTTCCTATTGAATCCAAATGAAAGATATAGTTAAACATAGTTAAACCACTTTATTTGAAATGTTCCTAAAAGTTGTGCTGGGAATGATAATAAAACTTAATGGAGGACGATCTTGGGTGATAGGTGGTGATGGTGTTAGGTCACAGAGACCCTTATCTGTCCCAAGGATGCTGAGAAAATTTTTCACAAGCAGTTCTACTCACTGTTGATTGTAAATATTGGCCAATGGGAGCTGTCACCTGAATTAATAGTAGGGATTTCTTAGACGGGGAGCACATTACTGCTGCTGCCTCTTGCCAGAATGAAGCTACTTTGACAGTCCGAATTATTTGTTTGCCAGATCCCAAATTGTAAGAAATTGTAAGTGATGTCATTTGTCATGTCCTTTTTCCCCCCCTTGTGTGAAGCACAGTTACTTCAGCCAAGTAGAAATGAGAATGAACTGTCTGCTCCATTAATGGTCTCCATTGGTTCCATGCCATGACATTTAGATCCAGGCACAGTTGTCTCTTTTGTCCTCTGATCTTGCCATTTCTAGTGCTCAATCGAAATAAGAACAGTGAGTCAAAACAGAAAGCTAAAGCAAGTGCTGCAATAATCTTAATAACAAAAAATAATAAACTGTCATTTTACACTTCATCTGTTTGCATTGCTCTTTAAAATATGAATTCTTATGGCTTCATTTCCCCAAATGTCACTTCTTAATCTTTTTTTATTCCTCATGTTAAGATAATAAAATACTCAATATGACAATCTTTCATCACAGGAAATTTTTTGGTTATATTTTGCTGTCTTGTCTAAACTGTTTCTTCAGCTTTCTTTGTCAACCTGAGTGTGAGGCTTTTTTTTTCTAGCAAAAACATACATACTCTAAGAAACTATAGAAAGAATTAATTTCTATAAATATCACTCCATATTGATGTGAAAATTTCTTAATACTCTGTTTTCCATATGCTTATTTCCATTGCTCATTTTAATCTATTGCTAACCTCAGTTTAGAATTGTACCTTATTTTACCTAAACCTTCATTATCTTTTATGCAGATATTTACACCTATTCATTATTCATTTCATAAATATTAATTCTTTTTATCTATACAGAAAGAACCCTCAGGGATTGAGATAATTATTTTTTCCACTAATGCATTGCCTGCTTTTATTGGTATAAAATATTTGAATAACCAAACTATTAGTCACAACTAAGATCCCTGTTTGCTTTAACTCTGGAACTAAAAATAGAATAGCTGCCAGAATTATGTCAGCGATGTTTTTATCTGAAAATATAAATACTAAGAAAAATAAGTATAAATAGCAAGATTGCAATAACTATGTTAATAATTATAACAAACATATGTATTGTAACATAGGTTGGATTTATAGTAATATTTAATTGTTATTTTTCCCTTTCCACTACTAAAAGAATCATGGAAGTGTGAAATATATTTGCCCCATAATAAACCCATCTGAAACCACAAATTTCGAAAATCAAAATGATATAATTTCTGAAGCCTTTGCAAACTGGAAACTATCTTTACAGAGACTCAGAAATAAATCTCTCTAAGAGAGCACCACAGAATGATATGCCATAGAGATGTTTCCAGACCCCAAAGTGAACATGTAGTTAAAAAAAATAACTTCAACTGCTAAACAGTATTAAAAATTTTAGAATTCCTGGAGCACATGGCCACATTCATGACCACATGACAGGTAATTCTTATATAAGGCCTTAATAGCTCCAGCATGAAATGAAAGAATCTTCACATACTTTCCTCTAAGGAAAAATTTTGGATTATTTTAGTGAATTATTTATAACAAGCAATACAAAATAAATTATTTGTATTGGGGACAGGGTTTAAAGGTTGGATAAAAACATTCAAAATATGGTGGTGGGAAGGTATAATGGTTGCTGAGCTTGGTGTTGGAATATTAAAGTAAGTAAGTAAGTAAAGGCCCTCCCGTTGATCATCGATTTGCTCGAGCGGGCCCAGTAACGTCTCCATTGGAGACTTTGTTGTTACTGTGTCTGGCATATCGAATACTCTCGGTAGCTTGCTGGGCTCTCTGAGAGGGGTGGAGGAATCGAACTCGGGTCGGCCATGTTGGCTGCGTGCAAGGCAGACACCCTACCCGATAGCACAGCGGTAGGGCGTTTGCCTTGCATGCAGCCAACATGGTCAACCCGAGTTTGATTCCTCCGCCCCTCTCCAAGAGCCCGGCAAGCTACCGAGAGTATCTCGCCTACATGGCAGAACCTGGCAAGCTACCCGTGATGTATTGGATATGCCAAACACAGTAACAACAAAGTCTCCAATGGAGACGTTACTGGGCCCGCTCGAGCAAATCGATAAACAATGGGAGGACAGTGACAGTGACAACTTTATAAAAATAAAATAAAGGAAAGGAAAACAAAATAAAACTATACTTATATATTTTTAATCTCATTTTGTGATCCAGACAGATTTATTATTGTTTCATTATAAAACCTGACTTTTTAAAAAAATTTTATTAGTGAAACACCACCATGAGGTACAGATGTAGACTTACAAATTTTTGTGCTTGGGTTTCAGTTATACACTGATCGAGTACCCATCCCTCCACCAGTGTCCATTCTCCACCACCATGATCCCAGTATCCCTCCCACCGCCCATCCTCCCATCCCACCCCATCTCTGTGGCAGGGCATTCCCTTTTGTTCTCTCTCTCCTTTTGGGTGCTGTGGTTTGAAAAAGAGGCATTGAGTAGGCATAGTCTACTTTCAGCATGCATCTTCCATCCTTTACTTGGTGCTTCCTTCTCTGAGCTGCCTTTTCCTCTAGCATGTGTGGCTGGCCTCCAAGTCATGGAGTGAACCTCCTGGTACTTATCTCTGCTATTCTTGGGTGTCAGTCTCCTATTTTGTTACTTTATATTCCCCAGATGAATGCAATCTTTCTATGTCTGTCCCTCTCTTTCTGAACTCATTTCACTTAATGTACTTTCCATGTAGTGCCACTTGTATATAAATTTCATGACTTCATCTTTTCTAACAGCTACATAGTACTCCATTGTGTAGATGTACCAAAGTTTCTTTAACCAGTCATCTGTTCTTGGGCACTTGGGTTTTTTTCCCAGATTTTGGCTATTGTGAATAATGCAGCAATGAACATAGAAGTGCAGATGTCATTTCGACTTTACTTTTTTGCCTCTCCAGGATATATTCCCAGGAGTCATATTGCTGGGTCAAATGGGAGCTCAATTTATAATTTTTTGAGAATCATCCATACTATTTTCCAAAAGAGCTGAACCAGTCGGCATTCCCACCAGAAGTGAAGGAGGGTCCCTTTCTCTCCACATCAGCGCCAACACTGGTTGCTTTTGTTGTTTCGGATGTGGGCCAGTCTCTGTGGTGTGAGTTGATATCTCATTTTTGTTTTGATCTTAATCTCCCTGGTGATTACTGATTTAGAGTATTTTCTCATTTTTGCCATTTGGATTTCTTCTTTGAGAAAGTTTCTGTTCATTTCATCGCCCCATTTTTTTTTGGATGGGGTTGGATGTTTTCTTGTGGAGTTCAACCAGTACTTTGTATATACTTGATATCAACCTCCTATCAAATGGGTATTGGGCGAATATCCTTTCCCATTCTGTAGACTTTCTTTGTATTTTGGCTACTGTTTCTTTTCATGTGCAGAAGCTTCTTAGTCTAAGATAGTCCCATTTATCTATCTCTGTTTTCACTTGCTTGGCCAGTGACATGTCATCTCTGAAGATACCATTAGCTTCAATGTCGTGAAGGGTTTTGACAACCTTGTCTTCAATGTACCTTTTGGATTCCTGTCTGATGTTGAGGTCTTTAATCCATTTTGATCTTACTTTTGTACATGGTGTTAGGCAGAGATCTGAGCCCATTTTTTGCATGTAGTTGTCCAGTTTTGCCAGCACAGTTTGTTAAAGCGGTTTTCCTTGCTCCATTCGTATGTCTTGCTCCCTTATCAAATATTAGATGATTGTATGCGCTTGGGGGGAGATTTCAGTATATTCAACACTGTTCCATTGGTCTGCAACTCTGCCTTTGTTCCAGTACCATGCTGTCTTTATTATTACTGCTTTGTTGTAGAGTTTGAAGTTAGGGAGGTTGATTCCTCCCATTTTTTTCCCAAGAAAAAAAATACAGGCCAATATCCCTGATGAACACAGATGTGAAGATTCTCAACAAAATACTAGCAAATATAATTCAACAACTCATCAAAAAGATCATACACCATGACCAATTGGGATTCATTCCAGGGATGCCAGGATGGTTTAACACTCGGAAATCAATCAACATAATCCATCCAAAAAAAGAAAAGATAAAAACCATATGATCATATCAACAGATGCAAAGAAAACATTTGACAAGATTCAGCACCTGTTTATGATGAAAACCTTCACCAAAATGGGCATATAAGAGACTTTCCTCAATATAGTTAAAGCCATCTACCACATTCCTACAACAAGCATCATCCTCAATGGGGATAAACTAAGAGCCTTCACTCTAAGATCAGGGATGAGAAAAGGATGCCCACTCTCTCCACTGCTGTTCAATATATAGTATCGGAAGTACTTGCAATAGCGGTCAGACAAGAAAAAGATATTAAGGGCATCCAGGTGGGAAAGGAAGAAATCAAGCTCTCACTATTCGCAGATGATATACTATACTCAGAGAACCCAAAAACCTCTACCAAGAAACTCCTAGAAACAATAAACGTGTATAGTAAAGTTGCAGGCTATAAAATCAATACCCAAAAGTGTATGGCTTTCCTGTATGCAAATAGTGAGAGAGAAGAAAGTGATATGGGAAAAAAAGTCCTGTTCACAATTGTGCCCCAGAAAATCAAGTACCTACGGTCTGTTTGACTAAGGAAGTAAAAGACCTGTACAAAGAAAACTACAAAAAAAAAACCTTCAGGAAATAAAAGAGGACATGAGAAAATGGAAAGATATCCCCTGCTCATGGGTCAGGAGAATTAACACTGTCAAAATGGCTATACTTCCCAAAGCATTGTACAAATTCAATGTGATCCCTATAATGATACTCACGATATTCTTCAAAAAAATGGAGCAAAAACTCTTGAAATTCATATGGAACAATAAGCCCCCACGAATAGCTAAAGCAATTCTTGGGAGCATATTCTTTAATCTTTATCATCTTGGAACCAGAAAGCATATAAGGAGGTATTCATGTCTAGTATATGCTTACCCCATAGTATATACGTTATGAGGAAGAGAATTACAAAACATAAGAAATTCCCAAAGAATAAATTAATAAGGTGCAGGAAGGGCGTTTGCCTTGCACACGGCGACCCAACAGACCCAAGTTCGATTTCTCCCCACCTTCGGAGAGCCCGGCAAGCTACCAAGAGTATAGCACCTGCACGGCAAAGCCTGGCAAGCTACCTGTGACGTATTTGATATGCCAAACACAGTAACTTGTGTCACAATGGAGACGTTACTGGGCCCATTTGAGCAAAATCTGCATAAAAGATCATGAAAGTAAAATAAGGTGCAATTCTAAATTGAAGTTAGCAATAGATTAAAAATGGGCAATAGAAATTAGCATATGAAAAGTAGAGTATTAAGAAATTTCCAAATCAATGTGGAATGATATTTAGAGAAAATAATACTTTATTTCTAATATAATATACATATTTTTATTTGTATACCATCTAAAGCTTTATTCCAGAAAGAATTTAATAATGTTTTAAAAGGCACAAAAGTTGCAATGAGTGTAAAATAGGAGTGAAATAGCAAAGAAAAATAATGAAACAGAAAATGGGCCAAGTGTAAGGTTAAAAAGACATGACAAAGTTATCATACCCTGGGTGTGTGACAATGTCAGGGATGTCTAAGGGGCTTCTGGGAGAAAAAAATAAACAAACTATTCCTTTCCATTTTTATATGAAAGATGCCAATAAAGGCTTGATAATCTTGGATACAAGTTTCAGTTTAACTGTCCATGGAAACAGAAGATGATATAAAAAATAAATTCGGAAAACAGAATTCTGTTTTCTTTTAAAATGCGTATTGTTTGAAAACATGAGCTATACATTTTAATCAATTGAGGAGTGGGTTCCAAGCTGTGCTAAGGTGGCCAGAAGCCCCTCCTGGTGATTTTTCATCAATACAAAGATGAGGTGCTACTTCAGCCCTGCAGCGCCAGGGACTATCAGGGAACCCAGAAGCACTTGGGGGTTTTACGTCAGGAAGCCATGCAGTTACAGGTATTAAGACAGAATTGGAATACGTAAGGCATGAGTCTTTCTTATTTCTGTACTATCTTTCTGACCCCTAATCAAGTCAATGGTTTGAATATGTTAATACAACATATCTAATATATATTATGGGGAAAGGATGTACAAAAACTAAGAATCCCGCAAGGAATAAGTCAAGTATGTAAAAGTTCAAAGATATATGCCAAATTGTTAATAGTTTTTATCTCTGAGGTAAAGGTAAAGGTAAAGGCCCTCCCGTTGTTCGTCGATTTGCTCGAGCGGGCCCAGTAACGTCTCCATTGGAGACTTTGTTGTTACTGTGTCTGGCATATCGAATACGTCATGGGGAGCTTGCCAGGCTCTGCCGTGCGGGCAAGATACTCTTGGTAGCTTGCCGGGCTCTCCAAGAAGGGCGGAGGAATCGAACTTGGGTCGGCCATGTTGGCTGCCTGCAAGGCAAACACCCTGCCGCTGTGCTATCGTTCCAGCCCCCCAGGCTGGAGCGATAGCACAGTGGGTAGGACGTTCGCCTTACAAGCGGCCAGCATGGCCGACCCGAGTTCGATTCCTCCGCCCCTCTGGGAGAGCCCGGCAAGCTACCGAGAGTATTCGATATGCCAGACACAGTAACAACAAAGTCTCCAATGGAGACGTTACTGGGCCTGCTCGAGCAAATCGATGATCAACGGGAGGGCCTTTATCTCTGAATTATGTAAAAATAGGTGGTTAATTTAAATTTTCTTTTAAAGACTCTTTTGTATATTTCTGCAATGAAGATGCAATTGTGTGTTATAAAAGATAGTCAATATTTTTTCAAAATGAATTACAGTAAACAAAATGATTATTGTTTTGGACTCAAAATATTCTAAATATATTATGGAAAATACAGGATAGAATATATGAATAATATTAATTTAACATCTATAATCTTAATGTATTTTAACTTTAGATCAACTTTGTTAAATACTGGTATACTTAAGATCCCCATTTTGTAGTTAATTACATCAAATTGACTACTCAACTTTTCAACTTGGATTCTAGAAGAACTTTCAAACTCTAAGTAAGTATCTGCAAACCTAAAATTATCTCTCTGGCCCTTGACCAATTAAATAATTTTAATATGTTAATCTCATTCCTCTCCACAGTGACGATGGGCTGGAGTGATAGCACAGTGTGTAGGGCCTTTGCCTTGCACACGGCCAACCTGGGTTTAATTCCACCACCCCTCTCAGAGAACCCAGAAAGCTACTGAGAGTATCCCGCCTGCATGGCAGAGCCTGGCAAGCTCCCCGTGATGTATTGGATATGCCAAAAACAATAACAACAAGTCTGACAATGGAGATGTTACTGGTGCCCACTCGAGCAAATGGATGAACAATGAGACGACAGTGCTACAATATGTTATTCCAAAATATTTTGGTATATTTTACTGGAAAGAAACATACAAAAATGCAAGAAATACCACTGAATCAGTCAAATTACTAATAGTCCAAGTAGGATATTCTCCCAAGTATATTTGATATTGGCTTTCCTCCCCAAACCATCTACCTAGTCTCCCGACATCTTGATGGTGACTTCACTGTGCTATTGCGCCCCAAATCTCAGTCATTCTTTACTCTTCTGTTTGAACATCAAGTTCAGTCCACAAGAAAATCTCACTCATTCTACCCTGAAATATATCCAGATTTCAATATTTTCTCATTACTTCCATCTTCATTACTCTCACCTAAGTACCATTACAAACCCTTGTAATGTCAAATTCCTTAACATGTTCCTTACAGGTATCCTTATTTTTATTTTTTATAACTTTTTTCTTGTTTGATATGGTACAACCTCAACAAAGTAGTTTGAGTGATCCATTTGAAATGTAAATTGCAGTATTCTTCTTTTTCACTCAGCATAGTCACTTCACAGTATGCTCTCTGCCTTCATTATTTCTCTAATCTAACTCATTCCTAATAGATTCCTTGTTCATTCCACTGTAGCTATTCCAGCTTCTTTGCTCTTTGTTAAATACCACAAGCCTCAGGGCCTTTGTAGTTGGGATCGAATTTTCCCATAGACAGATGGTAAACTCCTCTCTTTTAAAATTTTGCTTAAATAGTATCTTGATAATGAGAACTGCCCTTATAATCCAAGTTAAAGGTAAAGGTAAAGGCCCTCCCGTTGATCGTCGATTTGCTTGAGCGGGCCCAGTAACGTCTCCATTGGAGACTTTGTTGTTACTGTGTCTGGCATATCGAATACTCTCGGTAGCTTGCCAGGCTCTCTGAGAGGGGCGGAGGAATCAAACTCGGGTCGGCCATGTTGGCCGCTTGTAAGGCGAACGCCCTACCGTTGTGCTATCACTCTAGCCAAGTTAAATTTTCAAATATCTGAGTATTCTATATCTTCTTTACTTTGTTCTACTATTCAAAAAATATACTCATCAACTTTTAATATCGCATTTTAACTTTAGATCAACTCTGCTAAATATTGATATGCTTAAAATCCCCATTTTGTAGTTATAATTTAGAATTGTCTAATGTCTAGACATTTAGAAATGGCTGCATGTCTATCTCCACACAAGGATGTTTTGTTTACAGATATATATCAAGCAGAGTTAGCTCAATACATTAAAAATTATATATAAAGAGAGATTTTAAAAATAAAGCAACTTGGGGCTGGAGAGATAGCACAGAGGGTAGGGTGTTTGCCTTGCACGCAGCCAGCCCAGGTTCAATTCCCAGCATCCCATATGGTCCCCTGAGCATCGCCAGGAGTAACTCCTGAGTGCAGAGCCAGGAATAACCCCTTTGCATCGCCAGGTATTGCCCAAAAAGGAAAAATAAATAAATAAATAAATATAAAGCATCTTGTTCCAATTCATAAGAAAATAGAGATAGCTGTGTGGATCTTCTTATCCAAAATTGCTCTGATCATACATTTGGTGGAATTATTATTCATGCCTTCAGAGATATACAAATACTGGAGAGAAATAACAGTTAGTAGGGGAAAGTCAATAAATGTGCTCAGGAGCACTTTACAAGTGACTACTGAGAATGGGTTCGATTTCAAGGCAATGTGGGGGAAACATTCCAAGAAATACGAACAAAAACACAAATGGATATGCAGGGTGTGTGACAGAAACTTATTTCATATGCTGGATTGATGAGAGCAAAATGGGTCTAGAAAACTAATGGGAAGTAAAAAAACAAATGATAATAAATGCTTACTCTCAGGAGACTTAAAATGCTAGATTCAAGACTGAATGATTCGGTTTTCACTGAGAAGCCATTTAACATAGTTAAGCAGAGGAATGACATAATTAAAGACAGACATTAGAGACTGGGGATGTGCACATGCTTCCCATGTATGAGAACTTATATTCGATCCCCAACACCAATCAAACACAAACACTTAAGAGTATGTCAGTTGTGAGTAGAATACATTAGGGTTTGGAAGAGGTGGGTAGAGAAAAAGAAAATGATTGCAGAAGTCCAAGTGATAAGTAAAGGCTTCTGGGAGAACCTTTAAAGTGGGAGTGGAAAAAAAGAGGAGAAATATAGAAGACATGGAAGAAGTGGGAGTAAAATAAATAAAAATTGGCAAGTAATATAGGGGCCTAAGAGGAGTAGTTAAACATTATGACTAAGTGTTCTAAGCTAGAGTAACTCAACACGCAGAATGTAAACAGAAACGAGGTTAGAAGGACCTGCTGTGGTCTCTTTCTAAATGCTGCCTTTCTACTTCTGAGAAGCTCATGTCATCTGAAAATTGGTCCCCTATTACAAATGGAAGGTAGCATTTCTCCCCAGGTTCTTATATGCCTCTATCCACTCCCAAAATAACTTGTGAAAAGCAAAATCTCTTTTGCACAAATGTTTTCAAACCTAACTAAGGCTTACTACACAACAGAGTGCAATTTTTTCTTTGAGACAGTGAGAAATGTTTCTAGGGGTTATTGTTGTTGTGTGTGTGTATGCATGTGTGCGTGTGTGTGTGTGTGCATGTGGGTGAGAGAGAGAGAGCTCTTTTTTTTTTATCAATTTACAATTGAACGTATAACTCTGAACTCTGTTCCAAACAGCATCCTCCCCCACCCCCAAAGGAATATTAACTCAGTGATTTTTGCCCTCCTCCCTGGTGCTGTCTTTTATTACCTGGTTCCACCTCGACTAGGTCAGGACAGCACTACAAAAGTGCCTTAATTGCCATGACGATGAGAACTGAATTAATCCATAGCAGATGAACAAGGATAATGAAATCATTTTCTTTTCTCTCAATGGTCTGTGCAGCATCATCTCTTCTGATACACTTCAGTGTCTGACCTTTTAAACTGACAGGATGTTCACTGCTGAGGCTTTTTAAAGACATCTATCTCTCCACAGAAAAATGGAAGCTAGACATCCAAGACCGACTTATATTTGTCTGTGAATCAAGCTGTCATTTTTGTTCTGCCAGAGTCTGTTATCACGTCTGGACAAGTAATTATTCTCTAGGTTAGGTTCTTACAACCTTGAATTTTTAGGAAAGTCCTTGAGACTGAAAGCAGTCACTTTCTTGCTGCTACTGTTCAGGCATATTAGTGAGTTATGTGGCAAGTTGGCAGCCATTACTGCTATTAAGCATTTAGTTGATTAAACACACAATTCCTTGAACTCTGCAAGCAGTTCAAATCCCCAGTTGTTTCTCCTTTTATTTCTCCTTACTGCATCAAGGCAACTGGTACAATCTTTGTAGCTCGGACATAAACTTGTCAGTGACAGACATGATCAACAAGAACAGTCCATGAGTTTCCTTGGGTTTCACAGATAATATGACCAGAATCTTGAAACCAGAAAGAAAGGGCTTCTCCTGCAACCCTTCTGCATCAACATGGCAACCCACTCCGTGGAGCCCAATGAAGCATGGACATGGCACAGTGAAGTGGGTTTGGCAGAGGATACTGGAGCCCAGATTTCTTTTGCAGATGTTGGAAACACACTTCAGAATTTGGAACATAAAATCCAATTCAAAGTGATGCAGCTCATCTAAGTTGCTAAGCACTCCAAATCAACTCAGAATTCAATAGCTTCCAATGAAAACCTTAGGGTCAGATTTCAGGGGGAAAATTTCTCAGGGAGAGATTTAATAATGTATAAAGAGACAGGCACCTCCTACAGAATTCTGTTTGAAATAGAGAATTGCTGGAATAAAATTCTCATTATCTACTTCTGCTTGGAAGAGAAACTATTTGCAAGCAGTTTGATAGTTGGTCAGTCACAGATATTATGTAGTGTGGATTTAAGTTTCATCGCTTGATGACAACATTTCCACTAAATTAATAAAAAAAAAAGTTCTTTGTTCTTTGACATGCTCATTTATCCTTAGGGAGTCACAGTTGTGGGCAGAATCTTACTCATCTCTTTCCTGCTTGCCACCTCCAATCACCCTGCTTCTGAGACTGTCATGATGAGTAGGATATGGCACATTATGCAGAGTTTTAATCTTCAAAATATCAATAATATGAAATCACAGCTCAGCACCAAAGTAAAACTATAAGGAACTTAAGGATTGAGAGTGAGATCGGAGGTTCTGTCTCTGTTTCAGATTGATGGGAACAAAAATGAAGGAATGCATTCCACCTACAAAGAATGATGGAGCAAGCAAAGGGGCTACACTGATTCTACATGTCTTAATTTTTAAATGCCAGATGACCTTGAGCACTCTCCTCTTCATATTTCAAGATGAATGACAGTCACTTTCTCTACTGTCAGTTATGTGCAGATGGTTCAAAGAATTTTAGTTTTATTGGGGAATACACTATTCAAAATATTCTTAAAAACATTAGCACTAGCTTCCCCATATGGATGTCAAATGGACAATGCAGTTGAGGAAAGCAAACATTCGGAGGTTTGTACATTCCTACCAAAAAACAAGTTCTCTCTTAAACCTTAGAAACAGGTATCTTCTTCAGTAGTCTGCTAGAGACATTTAACAAAATAATATTTGAATTTGATACTGATGAATTTCAAATATATCACCATGAGGGTCCTTAAAACATACTTGACTATAGCCATTGAGTATAAGTGTGACAAAATACATGCTTTTATTCTCTGGTCCCCAAGGACATGTCACTTATGTGACACTGCAGTTTGTCATTTGCCTTTCCACTCTGCTCTTACTCATTTCTTTCACCTAGGACTACAGCAAGGAAAACTGATCCCATTAGTAGTCTTATATTTGTTCTTAGATAGATAGAGCAGTGATTATCAAGTCTTTGTCATTTGTTGGCAAATCAACTGCTGAGTTTGCAATGTTGTGGACCCTCATAATTTCTCATGGGTAATTATTATCTGCCAATATGTCTAATTAATGCAAACAAATTCTAAGAGCAAAACTGTTTCGGTAGCATGTAATCTAAACTATTTTATGACTGTACAAATGTGAGAAACAAGACCATTTTACTTGCCTTTTAGGCTTACATTTTGTGACATCAAAAAAAAAGTTTCTTCTTAATTTTCCCATTTTGTGAGCCTGTGGCTGAAGCTCTTCTAAATATTGGACTCTCAAGACCTAATTATTTAGAAATAAAATTCAATTTCTGTTGGAAATTATCTCCCTCTTGCTTTTAGGAAGCTGAGCTTTGCCAAACAGAAACAATGAATAGAAAATAGTGTGTCTTTTTGAAGTGACTGGAAAAGCCAGAATGACATCTTTCAACTTGTAGTGCACATTACCAAATGGGAGCTATTTCCTACAAAACATTAAAGACCCTTTTCCATGTGTTACTTGGCTTACTGCTTTGGGGGAAAAATCCTTATTTAGGAAAAAGACATTAATTGAATTCCTCAGAGTGCCTCATCACATCCTCAGGAAAACACTCTATCTTTGCAACAAGGGCTGGGGCATAAAGCAGCTCCTGATCAAGTGGGTGTGAACAAAGGAACTTGCACACTGAGATACCATCTCCCGGTTTGCACTGCGGCAAGAATGAAACTGTAAAACAGGCTTTGGGATACATTTCTCAAATAGGCAACCTGAAAAAATACTTTTGCAGTTGAAAGCTGCTTTCAGAAAATGAGGGGCACAGAATAAATGTTATTCCAAGGTCATTACACTTGAATTCTGCTCTGTTTTGGTTCTGTCACTGTTTTTTTTTAAATTTTTTTTATAAACTTTCAAAAATTCTTCCCCTGAAATTTGTAAATGCTTTGGATTTAATTGTCACCGCACACAGACACACTCATCCACTCTCTTCTCAGAAGTATGATCTGTGTAGCCCGTGTTCAGAGTGGGATTCAAACCTAATACTGGGAAGGACAGACAACAACTGGCTGTTAAGTTTAGTACTATATATCTCACTGAATTTTACCTAAGACTGTGAGCTCCAGCGGCTAATATCTAAGCCTCTTGTGTGATCATCGCCCTTGGTTTGTGAAAGGACACATCTCTCTTTGATCTTGATCATACCATCTGCCCACGGAAGGAAAATTTCCAGGCCAGTAATTACATTCTGCAACATCCACAATTTTACCATTCTCACTTTGTCTTAGGCAGAGAGCTATTGTAAGAATACAGGAATTCCTGTTTACAAATGTACCCTGTCCACTGGGGATCATTCTCTTGGTAGGTAGTGGCTGTGCAGAGGGCTTGACATTTGGGATTCCATTACCTGTTAAGGCAGAGACAAGTTCTAAAGGGCCAAGCGTATTTGAGACTTTGAGCTGGAGACTGATCCTAGCAGGGTGAACTTCCCAATAGTTCCACGCAAGCAAATGGTTTGGACATGCCCTCCTAATCCTAGACAACACTGCCCACTGGGCTGAACTGATGACTCCTGGTTGGAGCTATAGGTAGCTCATGAACAATGCTGCCTCCCATACAAAAATTCTTCAGCATGCAACCGCTGTAATTCAAAATCAAGTTGCAAATAAATAGCCCCACTCCAATCAAGTCAGAGGAGTGAGACAACCTCTCTCTCCCTCCAAGTCACTGGAGATTTTCTAGTAAGTCATAATTCAATCCTTCATTAGAGGGAAGAGAAAAAATGTAAATTAAAAAGATCTCAGCCAAGCCATTCCCAGAAGCAATAACTGAAATCTCTGCAGGCTAAGCGAGAGGCCGCCAGGCTGCTATCAGAACCTCCCTGTTTGCTATCAGTTTAGACCACAATTAATTTAAAATTTTAACTTCCACAGTAAAGTGAGGGAATACAATAATACCATTTTTTCTTTAATAAAAAGCTTAAGTGGAAAGGGTCCATTGGGAAAGCTCGGCCCAGGCTGAGGTAATTCTCAGTATGAGGAGAAGCTCGTGTTTAAAATGCAGGATCACAGGACAGCCCAGCCTCTACCATAAAGCTTCCTCTGGGCTATGTGAAGTCTTTATTTATTTTTGTATTCTAAAAAAGAAAAGTTGATCTTGCAAACACTAGTGGGATATATCTTAAAAAATTATTGTCTAAGAATAAGGAGATCCTGCTGAAAATCTGCTGTCAGCACTTGTAAAGTGCTTACCTTGTGTTCAACAGACCCTGGTTCGATCCCAGGTACTACATGGTCCCTTGAGCAGCTCTAATAAAAAAATCGCTAAGCCAGGAGAATACCCTAAGCACCACTAGATGTAAAGTAAACCACCTGTAAAGAGAGAGGGAGAGAGAGAAAGAGAGAAAGAAAGTGAGAGAGAAATGAGAGAGAATGCACAAATGCACTCCAAAAGCTATAGAGTGCAGAGATTAAAGAACAGATCAAAAGCAAAATCTATCAAAGCTATAAAACACTCAGAAAAGAACTGAGATATTCTCTTCAGAAACCCACGTAATATAGTTAAGATGCAGAGACAAAAAGATTAGGGAATTAACTATACATAAAAAAAGAGGGGGCATCTGATTCAGAACACTGGGGAAGTCTTGTTCAAGTAGTGGTCTGGGTCATAAAGAATTCACCTGAGGTCAGAGAGAACTTTTGAAAAGATCCAGGTTCAGCTTGGGATTCTACTATCTGTTGAAAGAGTTAAAGCAAAAAGGATCCTACTTTGGAGGATGGGAAATGATGTGTTAATCAGGTGTCATTCTGGGGCACAATGAAACAAGTGATGGGCAGAGCTAATGAACTTGGTACAGGTGGAGGCTTTGTGATAGGAGTTATTTCTCCAATGACATCTTAATACCCAAATTGAATGGATATCATCCTTATTTGAACGTTTTGTGAATGATGACAATCACACCTCTGTTCCCTCTTGTTTCTATGACAACAGATTTCTGTTTCTCTTCCCATCTCTGCCTCTCTTCATCATATACACAAAACCCACACACACACACACATCCACACACACAGACACAAACACACACATATATACTTTTCATCATACATTCATATATTTTGCACATAAGTTCCACTCCACTCAATATGTTTGCAAGTGATAAATAAATGGGTTCCAAATCAAATGTGTCCCCCTCCTTTTTTTTTCAAAAATTCTAGTTATATAAACCAAGTGTCTGCCAGAAATCTTCACCTGCATTTCCTAAAGGCAGTTGAAATTAAGCATCACATTACCTAAAATTAGACCCAGACATTCTAGCCTTTTCCTATTCTCTCTGAGAAAGTTTTTCTTTATTTCTCCTAACATTACCATCTGCTATGGCATGAACTGTGCCTTCTTCCCCACATCCATTCCTATATTGGAACTCTACCCCAGAAGTGATGCTTTGTGAGGTTAGGAGAGATCCTACAAGTGCAGCCTCCTATGATTTGTGCCTTTTGTAAAATGAGACTAATAATTGTGCAAATTCTCCCTGAATTTACACAAAGAAGAGGTCAGGTAAGCACATAGCCAGATGGTCTTGCCTATAAGCCAAGAGGAATCCTACCTGCCAGCGTCTTTTTCTTAAACTTTCCAGCTTTAGGAAATGCAATAGATAAATTTCTGGGCTTGAAGTAATCCAGTAAGAGAACAACTAACACATCCAATCACTCAGGGCAGACAGAAACCAAATATTAATTTCACTACTCTCTCATTTACCTTCCATATTTAATGAACTTTTAAAGTGTCCTCATTTCTCTAATCCTAGTGCCTCTTCTTTTATTCAGGCCATATCCCATCTTATCTGGACTATTTTAATAGCCTCATTAATAATCTGTACTTTTGGACTGTCCACCTCCTTAACATTCCCACGCTCCTCATCTCAATCCTCCACAGAAGTGTCACACTGATCCTTCCAAAATGCAAAATTGACCATGTCATGCAACTGTTAAAAACCCATTAATGTCTTACCTACAACTTTAGAGTAAAATATGAGTAAATCAGTAATTTTAAAAATACCTCAATTTTTTGATCACCACTTATTTTCTTATTTTATCTCTGGCATATCAGTCTATAATAATAGATTACTTGTGCTTCCCCAAACATCACTTTCTTTCAAAATTTGCTGACTACTTACATTGCTCCCTTTACTTGAAATGCTATAGTCCCCCAAATTATCTTGGCCAATTTCTATTTCTCCTTGAAAATGTAGCTCAAATGTCAACTTCTCTATGGAGCATTTCTGTAATTCTTATTTTCTTTCACCATACTTGTGTACCTTGATAAAAATATTTTTTATTTCAAATAAATGTTCTACCATAATACAACTAAGTAGATTTTAAATGCTTCTCATAGATTTTGATTTATAAATTTTTAATGTAAAATATAAAAATACTATCCTCTCAAATTCCTTATTAGAGAACATTCCTAAGTCCTAAGCATTACTTATTCTCACCTTTTAGTTATTGATTCCTAACTTAATTGCATTGTGATATGTTCCAAAGATTTTTCAAATATGCTAGTTTCTTTTTCTCACATATTATATGGTCATATTTGTAAATACATGTTGTGAGCTCCATGGTCTCTGTTAGCTGATTAATCCAATTTCCTAACAACTGATTTAAGTATATTTCATAGAATGGACATATATGATCTATTGCTTTGCAAGTAAAATAAGGGAATATCTTGACTTCCCTAAGTAAAAGATTTAGGTTAGGGGTTAAGATAACCAGGGGTTAACATACCCCACCTTGGGTCTATCCCTAACAACACACACCCTCTCACCCCAGCATCATCAGCGTGGTTCTGGTGGCCCCAAGCATTCATTCCTAGGTTGGCCCTTGTGGTCCCCAGCACCAAAACAACCTGAGTAACACCCATTCTTAGGTTCTTGCTTTGACCTGTGTGTCTAGTTGGCTGAGAATTATACGGAGGGCACCCCAGAATTCTTGAGTGCCCCTAGGGAAGCAACTCTATTCCCCAAGTGTTCAGACTATTCTATATAGTCTGAAAATCATGTTTACATTTTATTCTATTTCTCATTTGAATTATTTAAAAGCCTTCACCAAAAATGTTTAGCTCTATTTCTTTATTTTCTTTTTTGGTTTTTGGGTCACACCCAGAGATATTCAGGGCTTATTTCAGGCTCTTCAGTCGGGAATTACTTGTGGTGGTGCTCAGGGGACCATATGGGGTGATGAGGATCAAAGCAGAGTCAGCCATATGCAAAGTAAACATCCTACCTGCTCTAACTGCTATACTATCTCTCCAGCCCATAAAACGTTCAGCTATAAAGAACAATAATCACTGAATTCTAAGGAATGTAGGACTATTTCTGAGTATCATTGATGAAACCACCTTGGTACCTACCTGCAACTAGCTCATAGATAAAATATTAAAATTTTCATTTTTTGAAATTTGAACTGTTAACTAAAAACATTACATTATCAATGTAGGAATGTTCTATTATGTAAAAATAAAAACGATTAAGTTTTAAAAATATTATATAGTAATTATGAGAAGTTTAATAGCACTGTAGCACTGTCCTCGCATTTGTTCATCGATTTGCTCAAGCGGGCACCAGTAACGTCTCACAACAAATTGTGAGACTTGTTGCTACTGTTTTTGGCATATCCATTATGCCACGGGAAACTTGCCAGGCTCTGCCATGTGGGTGGGTACTCTCAGTAGCTTCTAGGATCTCCGAGAGGTGCGGGGAATTGAACCCGGATTGGCCACGTACAAGGCAAAGGACCTACCCGCTGTGCTATTGCTCCAGCCCCTAAATGCAGACTTGCAAAATATTTCATATATGCAACACACTTGTAAAAGTTATATTAAGTTACAAGTCAATCTTTGTTCTAAGATTTAAACAAACTGAAGAAAATTTTTCCTTCCCCCCTTAAAATTTCTTCTTACTGGAACCAGAGAGCAATAGTTCAGTTAGTAAGATATTTGTCTTGAACATGGTTAACTCAGTTTCAATTTCTGACACCAAAAATGCCTTCTGAATACCACCAGGAATGAATTTTGACTAGTACAAAAACCCTCTTTAGTATAACAAAGCAAATAAACAAAAATTATTTTTGACCTTAGAACTATATTCTAAGAAGTATCAGATATATCTTTATAAAAGGACTCTCTGCATGATTTCATATATAAAATGTCTTTATTAAAATCACTTACAGGAATATGCAATAATTGTTGAGTAAAACAAAAATTCATCTATAGACCTTTTTTTATTTTTTTAAAAATAAGACATTTAAGAAAACAAAAACAGAAAAAAAATTATTAGCCTTACCTAATAAATGTTTTACATGATATCTCTTTTTATTTTGTTTCATGAACATACCTTCCAAAGGAAATTTACTTATTTCATATTTGATCAATTTCAGACTTAAATCTGTCTTCATCATCAAATTTCACAAAAGATGAGAAAAATAAATATTTAATAATTTTAAAAGACCAATCTACCTTCTAAGTGATAAATACTTAGTACAAGATGCAAAATTTAAATAGGATATTTTGCAAGATTATCATCTTGAGCAAACAAGGAAATGCTGCACTTTTCCACATAATCATCAGAAAGTGGTATGTCTTTTTTTTTTTTTTTTGCTAAGCACAGGATTTTTGTCTGCAATATTTTGGGGGAGGGTCTTGGGCACATCTGGTTCAGGGCTCACTACTGACTCTGCACTCAGGAATCACTCATGGCCGACTTGGGCTGACCCAGGAACCAGGAATCAAACTCAGGTTGACTGTGTGCAAGATGATTGCCCTATCCACTCTCCTGGTCCCAGTTTTTTTTGTTTATTTATTTGTTTGTTATCTGTTTTTATATTGCCAGTGTTACTTAAAAATATTGCCTGTGTCACTTATCTGTCGTGGCAATGATTATGTGGTGAAAATTGATAAATGGTTTTGGAGATGTAACTTTTTCATTTGTTGTCAGAATCTAAATGTGAGCTTGTCTAGTCATTTGATAGGAAAAACAGAACTACATCAAATGTCACTTTATTTTCTCAGATTTTATATGAGTCAGGAAAACTAATGGCCACATTGTTACAACTCAGCTCAAATCTTTATGATTTCTTCTGATCTTAGAATCAATACTATGAGCTTCTGAGATTCAGGGATAAGAGATACAGGGGTTAAGGTAGTTGTTTTGCATGCAGCAACCATGGTTTGATCTCTATACTACATTTGATTTCCAGAGCACTGCCGGGAGTATCCCTGAGCATCAAGAGTAAGCCATTAGTACTGCCAGCTGTCCCTTCCTTTCAGCTAAAGTACAATGGAGAAAAAAATTAAAGGGTAGAATATCCATGATGAGTTAAATAATAGTGAAATACCCTATCCTTACATGAGCAATAATTGGAATGAACGTACAGACCAAAGGACCATTCTTTATCAAGTTTAGGTGGAATTCTTAGATATTTTCATAACATATTGACATCTCAAAAGAATGTTATGGAATAAGTGGGTACTTCCACAATATAAGCCCTTTGTCTGCCAGGAAAGCAAATGTCCTCTCAGCATGTCCTACTTCCATACTTAACTGCGGATTCTCATTTGAAAATCCATGTTATACTATATACAGGAAACAAATGAATAAACACGTTACTCTACTCAAAGAGATAATTAATAAACATGTTCCTCCACTCAAAGAAGTGAAAAGCTCCATACATAAACAATGTAGATGCTGTATGTTCTACTATTTTCAACCTTATTAATGAAAACCTATTGGACAGAGATTGTCTCAAATCTAGCTCCTGAGTTGATAATCTTAATTTGATAAAGAGTTCATATTATATAATGTTCACATGCTTATTGCAGTAAAACCCTTATTTCTACTTTCATAAATTTTTACTCAATTTAAATCGTTTATCTCAACCTCTTTATTTCCTTAAAGGAATTTTTAACATTCAAAATAAGTTAGAAAACAGGATTAAAAAATATATTTCCTATTCCCCAAGGGAGAGGAGATGGGTGTTCTAATATCTTATTTAGATGTACAACACTTAATGGAACCAAACTAAAATATTTTTTATGCAGACTATTTAGTATCATGTTTAAACTTTCTAGGGAGATTCTAAAATAGGTAGCTGCTGGCTGATGGTTGCCTTGTTCATGAATTATATATATGTTAATCAAGCGTCAGTTTGACTCGTAACTTTTCATTAGACCATAGGTTGGTAAGGACATGAGTAGCTATGAACACATTATCTGCCAAACAGAATTAAAGATCTCTAGGTTGTCATGTAAAACATGAAGAAATTTTAAAGACAGAGAACTCTGGATGCAAATAGCATACTGTAAAACTGAATTTAAGTGAAAAGTCATTTTTGAAGGAGATAAGTATAAACTAAAAAGGGAAACCAGTTGACAGAAAAGAGAAATGCTTATGGAGAATCCATGATATTCAATAGAAATATTTTGTAACAGAAAGAAACACACCTGAAAACACACCAAATCATACCTTTCTACTTAAATAGGATTACACACGGAAGGTTTACAGAGGGATTCTGACATGCCAATGTTATTCTTCTTCATTTCAAAAATGTCAAATATCTCAGTTTTTAGATGTTGTTTTAAGTTTTATGGTCTGGGTTTTGGCTTTGACTTTAGTTATATAAGACTAAAACATAGTACATGGTTAAAATAATGATTAGTATCTGGGTTGATTTTAATTTGGGTGAAACACTTTTCATGTTGGTTTGATTTGGAGTTTTATTTTTAATTTTGTTTTGTTTTTTAGATGAAATATTATTTCAATATTTTTTTTCAAGTTGCTACAGAAAAGAAACTAAGAGATACTGGGATGGAGGAGTTATGATCATAATATAATTCCCTGTGTACAACTGGATCTTTTAATTATATCCCATTAGACCAAGTGTATAGTCTTATTGCAATACTTTATTTCCAAAGCCTAGTGATGTAATATTGAAATTTAAAATAAAATGCTGTATTCAAAGATAAGCAGGGTACCTTCATAGCCACTGGTATATCTTCTATTTAAAAAACAAGCATAAAATAACTTTTGGTGAGGATGTGAAAATTTAAGATTCTTGTATGGTGATTCAAGAATACAAAATAGAAAAAATATGTATATAAAATGGCACACTTACTGTTGAAAACTAGATATTCCTGAAAAGAATTAAATTTTAGTTTTTTTAGTAACTCAGTAATTATACATGTATCTATATACATATGTAAATATCCGGGCTGGAGCGATAGTACAGTGGGTAAGGCGTTTGCCTTGCAAGCGGTCAATATGGCCGACCTGAGTTTGATTCCTCCGCCCCTCTCGGAGAGCCTGGCAAGCTACCGAGAGTATCTCACCTGCACGGCAAAGCCCGGCAAGCTCCCCATGACGTATTCAATATGCCAAACATAGTAACAAGTCTCATGATGGAGATGTTACTGGGCCTGCTCGAGCAAATCGATGAATAACGGGAGGACCGTGACCGTGAATGTAAATATCCATATGTCTGTAATGTATATATCCAGAGATATCTGTACATATATGTTCATGACTGTATGTATTATTTACAACAATAACCACAATGTACCATCAAGAAATGTCTACAGAGACAAAATATATGTTCAGCTTTAAAAGGCAGGAAATTCTGACATAGAATGACACATAGAGAAGAAACTTGAGTACTTTATACTAAGTAAAATAAATTATCACAAAAAGATAAATGCTGTTTATATTTTTTGAGACATCTGACCTAGTCACACTCTTAGATAGAAAGAACAGTGGTGTTTTCCAGGGTCTACGAAAGCTGAAAATGAAGCATATCTGTTTAATATGTACAAAGTTTCTATTTTGCAAGATACAAGAGTTCTGTGAATGGATGGTGTTAGCACAACGTGAATGTAAGAGGCCTGATGTTGATGCCCTGATACCACCCACTGGGACAGATACCCCCACACAGAGTCTGGAGTAGTCCAAGACTGTGTAGGGTTAGGTTTAAGAAAGACCCAAACCCATCCCCCACAAAAATTGAAAAAAATAAAGTGATATTTTGGTGAAATAATATTAATATTTTACTTTAGTTCCATTTTTTATTTGGATTTATATCTAATTCTTCTAGGACCAAAATTTTTTCTAAGAAAATATCAAAGCTCTGCATATAAAGTCAATTGGTTATTTGCAGTTCAAAAATTAATTTATGGTTATAGTTACTATTATTATTATTATCATTACTGTTATTATTACTTAGTTTTTTGCCAAACCCATGTGTTCGGGGCTTACTCAATGCTTTTCTACATTAAAGGATAATTCCTGGTGGAACTTGAAGACACGGTACAGATGATCAAACTGAGGTTGAATGCACTCAAGGCAAGTGCTCTGTCCACTGTATTATTTCACTTTAAAATCATAGATTACAATGTCATTTAGAATAAAATCTGATTTTATTGGATGATTACATTTGAATAGATGTGGTGCACTGCTGTCAGTCTCTATCTTTGTTGTCTATGCACCAACATCCAATTATGATGAAGGAAAAATTAAGAAGTTCTACATGGAGCTAGAGAAGTTCTGTAAAGAAGACCACACCTTCTACAAGATCATTGTTGGTGATTTTAATGCCAAGATAGGACCGAGAAGATCAGCTGAAGAACTCCACATTGGGACCCATTGCCTAGAATGGAACAAGCAGGGTGAGAGACTGTCTGAGTTCATCATGTCGACCAAGATCATCCATCGTAACTCACGGATCCAGAAGGCCGAATCTAAACATTGGACATGGGAGTCTCCCAGTGGACGGTTCCACAACGAAATTGACCACATCATATTCAATCGATGGTTTTGCCTAACCGATGTCGCTGTTTTCCCAAAATTACAAATGGGATTGGACCACCGTCTCTTTCATGCAAAATTCTACTTCATGGAGTGGGGAGAAAGGGCTGCAAAGTTTAAGAAGAGAACTCCCAGAATGACCACCAACTGGGAGCTCTTTGGCACTATTGCAGCAACATGGGAAGATGCTGTCCTTGACAACAATGACGAGGAATACGATTGACTGGTTCAGTACCTCCATGATTGTGCAAGGAATGCTGAGAGAGATAGCCACAAAAAAACACCTGTCTTTGAAAACCCTTGAGCTTTTTCCCCACGTGGATTAGGGCAAGCCTCAGGCAACCACTAGCGAATATCCGAGTCACAAAGCAGTGAAGAGAAGCGATAAAGGAAGCCCTCAAAGAGAGAAGACTTACAAATTTTGAACTGTACCTCATGGTTTTTCACTAATAAAAAAAGAAAAAAAAAGAGATAAGAGCAGCAGTGCTGGCAGATGCGGCAGAAGCTTGGAAAAGTATTCGCAACACCCGTCTGTCCTTTTCCAATTACAAGACAAAGATGACTGCCCTCCGACGTCCTGATGGATCTATCACATCTTCCAGAAGGGCAATGGAGAAGATTATCCATGACGTCTATTCGGATCTCTTCAATAGCCACGTCCACCTGCCCACATACCAATATCCACAGGATGAATATGTCATTCTCAACATTCTCCCTTCCAAAATCCGACATGCCATTTCGTCAGTAAAGAAGCTAACAGCACCTGACCCAGACAAGGTCAGACCCGAACACCTAAATATTCTGCCATAGGTACTCATCAAAAGGCTGGCTCGGCTCTTCACATGCTATGGCTCTGAATGCAAGGTTCTGTCCCAGTGGAAAACCAGCAGGACTGTATTACTGTACAAGAAGGGAGACATCCACAACATTGGCACCTATCGCTCGATCTGCCTATTGTCTGTCATCTACAATCTGTTCACTCGAGTCATCCTGAATAGGATTGGCAGAACACTAGATGAAGGATAACCATGTGAGCAAGCTGGGTTCTGCAAAGGATTCAGCATGATCGACCATATCTGCATGATAACCAAGCTCCTTGAGGTTTCTTGGGAGTTCAAGATGCTGCTCTGTCTAACATTCATTGATTAGAAGCTAACCAAAACTCTTCAGTACCACCCTTGAGAACGTCATGCAATGACTGGAATGTGAAGGAATGGTAGTGAAGATAGACGTTTGGCAACTATACCACCTCCACTTTGCTGACGACATCGTTCTAATAAAACCAAACATTAGCCAAACAGCACAAATGCTGGCCGACTTCAACCGTGAGTGTGGAAAGGTTGCACTACAGCTAAATCTCACAAAGACAATGTTTATGAGAAATGGTCTCATTCCTGACTCTCATTCCTGACTCTCAGTGGAACGAACATCTCCGAATGCAACAGTTATGTGTACCTAGGTCGAGAAGTCGAGAACATGATGAATGACCTGGCACATGAGTTTTGCAGGAGGAAGAGAGTGGCTTGGAACACCTTCAAGAGTGTCCAAAAAATAGCTAAGAGGACGAAGAACCTCTGGCTCTGGGCACATCTCTTCCATTCCACTGTTCTTCCTGCATTAACATATGCCTCAGAGACCTGGGCCCTACAAAAACAGGATGATAACGTTATTCGGGTCTCCCAAAGAGGAATCCAAAGAGCTGTGCTTGGAGTATCATCATGATCACGATCATCCTGTTGTTCATCGATTTCCAGTAACGTCTCCTTTTTCCTAGCCCTGAGATTTTAAAAGAGCCATTTCAATGCTCTTTCAAGATTAGGAGAATGAGACCCATCATTGTTACTGGTATTTGGCATATTGAGTATGACATGGGAAGTTTGCCAGACTCTGCAGTGCGGGCAGAATACTTTTGGTAGCCTGCTAGGTTCTCCTTGGAGTATCATGCTTCACTCAAATGAGAGAAAGAATCTGGAGTTCTGATCTATGATCAAGAATCAGGGATGCTCTCTCGTTTGCCAAGGTGTCAAAAATCAGATGGGCTGTACACATAATGAGATTTGGAGATGACCGCTGGACTAGAGCCATCACTAACTAGATTCCATGGGACATCAAATATAGCATGATGGCCCACCTTCTAGATGGTTAAGCTTCTTTGTCAAGACCCTGAATGATAGGTTTGAGGCTTTTTGTGTTCCTATAATGAGCAGACATCTTTGGGCTACACTAGCATGAGACAGGGATGAATGGAGATGTTACTGGCGCCCACTCGAGCAAATTGATGAGTAACGGCATGTTTAGTGATCAAGTGATGTAATTTTAGAATACAGAATAATACACCTGGTGTTACCAGATATTATTAGTATTAATTAGCATTAAATCACATTAGCATTATTAATTAGTCACTAATTAGTTCCTGAGTAATTAGTATTAATATATGGATTCGCTATATGTTATTAGTATTTAATCAGCCATTTGTCTCAATGCAAGAAAGATATATGTCTTTTTTTGTTATTGTAGGTTCTCTTAAAAGGAAGGGCAAATAGCATTTATAAAAAAAAATTAAAAAAAATTTTTAGTGAAACACCACGAGGTACAGTTGTAGACTTACAAATTTTTGTGCTTGGGCTTCAATTTTACAATGATCGAGTACCCATCCCTCCACCAGTGCCCATTTCCCACCACCACTGATTCCAGTATCCCTCCGACCTCCCAGCCCCCCCATTCCACCCTGCCTCTGTGGCAGGGCATTCCCTTTTGTTCTCTCTCTCCTTTTGGGTGCTGTGGTTTGCAAAAGAGGCATTGAGTAGCAATCATGTTCGGTCTATAGTCTACTTTCAGCTTGCATCTCCCATCCTGGGAGGATCCTCCAACACCCTTTAGAAAATAACATATATTGAACAAATTATATTAAAATTGAATCTTCATAGGCCAGAGTCTGGATAGACAGTGCACTGTATAAGGCACTTGTCTTCCACATGTCAGGTGGAAGCTTTGATCATATTCGGCGTCCTCTATGGTCCTCTGAGCCCACCAGAATTACTTCCTGAGTGCAGAGCCAGGGAGACTCCCTGAGCATCATTGAATGAGCTGTGCTTCCAAAACCAAAATAATAATGATGATAATATTCATAATAAATAATTTACAGAAGACATATACCTGTATTCAGTTAAAACTGTATTTTATTATTTTTTTTCAAATGTTTGGGTTTGGGTGTATTCATAAAACAAAAAAGAAGTCTACAGCTCTCTCTTGCTGCCTGCGTTGGGTGGTCTCGGGCCACTTCCCCACCTGGGATGACTAATGTCATGGGTAGACTAAGGAGGAAATGAGGGCAAGACTGTTCGGTGATTGCCATTTATTCCATTTTTCCCATGCAACTCTTCCAGTCTCACTAAGCTCCCCATTCCAGAGTTCTCATCCTGCCCCTCATTCCTGTCTCCTCCTCTACTCCTTTCTAGTTTCTCAGAGTCCTGCCTCACCATCCTGGTTTCTCTAATCTCTCACATCCTCCAAACCTTTGCAGTAGCAACCACACCCAGGTCCAGTAGCATGATCAACATATGAAAGCCCTTCCTGACCTCCTGCAGCCAGGAGATCCAGTCAAGGGCGAAATACTACCTAGGGTATGTTTCTCCTTTCCTTAGTCCAATAGCCATTTAAACTTTTATCTTCATTCTACTCCTTAATAATATTAGTCATTTTGTATGGACACAGAAAGAGATACATTAAGCTTGAAGGGTGGCTACCCTAGGAACATCTCACTATAGATACCAGATGACAACACTCAGGCCAGCTTAATCTTTCCTAACCCTAGCAAAGTCCTAATCTAGTTGTTACTTTTTGGATCGTGACAGATTTTTTTTTTTTAATTTTATTGAATCACCGTGAGAAAGTTACAAGCTTTAATGTTTGGGTTACAATCACACAATTATCAAATACCCATCCCTCCACCAGTGCATATTCCCCACCATCATCAATCTCCCCAACCTACTCCCCTTCCTGACCCTCCCCCTGCCTTCATGGCAGACAATATTCCCCATACTCTCTCTACTTTTGGGCACCATGGTTTGCAATACAGGCATTGAGAGGTCATCATGTTTGGTCTATTATTTACTTTCAGCACAGACGAAGGGAGAAGGCAGAAGGGATGGAGAAGGGATCACTAAGAAAATGATGGCTGGAGGGATCATGAGAGAATTTATCCATGACCATGCTCTTAACTTATAGTTAAGTATTATGGCGCTTTGGCCTGGCCCATTTTGATGCCATGGTAGCTCACACCTTGCCCTGGGTTCATCAAATCCCTACTTGGGACCCTCATGATTTTGGGGTGCTAGGAACTAAGGGCAACTGAGGCCTAAGTCGAGAAAACAGATGCCCCACAGTGAATATTATTTGGAGTCAACTTCCAGGTTACAAAAGCATAGCATTAACTGTCTTCTTGTGTTTATACAAAAGGTGCATTTCTCTGAAGTAACCATGCAAAGGACATAGGAGAAGAGAAAAGCAATATTTACAAGTTAAAAGAGTCTGATTGGGAGATAAAGGTTATTGACCTGTTGGGAAGCAGAGCACAAGTAATGAGTTTTCAGATAAACACAGAGAAATGGGAGTGCCTCAGGAGCACTGTGATGGGTGTAACCCAATAAACCTAAGTTCCCTGTGGCAAGCCAGAAAGAACAAACCAATGTTATCCTCCAGTTTAGGATTTTCTGTGAATTAATTGTGAACAGAATTTTGTATATTTATTTTTCTTTCTTGGGCTGCTTTCACTTAGCTTGGTGATGTAAAGATCTATGTTGATTGATGATGTAAACTTCTGTGACCACACATACCTTTTCGCTAACGAGTAGTATTCCTTTATGTGACTCTACCAAAATTTATTTAACAATTCATCAACTGATGGACCTAATAGTTAAATTCTAACAATTATGAATAAGGGAATTATTAATATTCAGAGTCAGGTCCTTGAGAATGAAAGATTTCTCATTTAGATCTTGAAATCTAAAGAAGTGTAACTCATTTTTTTGTTGACTCATTGAGAAATTATCATTATGACTCCATTGCAATATATGAGTTCCATTTCATCTACATCTTTGCCCATTTATATTGCCAGTTTGCTTAGTATAAACCATTCATAAGCCATTATAGTGTAACACTATGGCACTGAAATTTTAATTTGAATGACTAAAGATATTGAGTACCATGCCAATAACTTTTGTGTAACTTCTTTGATAAAATATTTTTCCATTTAAAAAATTTGCTTCCTATGATCTTATTAATGGGTTTTGGAATCATCAATATATTTCAGATTGCATTCCAGTTCTTTATCAAATATATTATTATAAAATATTTTCTTTCAGTTCATGTACTACCATTATATTTTTAATTCTTCATAAAAACAAAATTTGTTCATCCTAATGAAGCTGTACAAAGTGAAATTTATCAATATTTTATGAAGTTATTTGCATATCATAACAAAGAAATCTTTGCTTGACCCAAGATCACAAAGATTTCCCCCTTATGTTTTCCTCTGAAAGTTTTATAATTATAGCTTTCATTTTAAAGACTAAGACTTTTCGGTTGAAGTTTGAGGTAAGGTCTAAGTTCATATTTTATTCATATGAATATTCATTTGTTCTAGCATCATTTGTTAAAAAGACTATGCCCTTTCAATAATGAATTTCCTTGGCACTTCTGTCAAAATCAATCAACATATTAATGGCTTATTTCTGGACTCTCTACTCTGTTTCATTGATCTATTTATCTACCCTTATGCCAATCCCACACTGGTTTAATTAGTGAATCTTTATAGCAAGTTAGAAATTGGATGATATAAGTTTCCCTGTGTTGTTCTTTTAACTTTTTTTGATTATTCTAAGTCATTTGTATTGAATCTATGGATACATTTTAGGGGGAAATTCTATACTAACAATATTGAGTGTTTCAGTCCATGAATCAGTCTTTCCATGGATATTCCTTTCCTTTAGTTAGTAACATTTTATACTTCAAAGTTTAGCACTGTAGCACTGTCCTCCCATTGTTCATCGATATACTCAAGCAGGCACCAGCAACGTCTCCATTGTGAGACTTGTTGTTACTGTTTTTGACATATCAAATACGTCATGGGGAGCTTGCCAGGCTCTGCCATGTGGGCAGGATACTCTTGGTAGCTTGCCGGGCTCTCTGAGATGGGTGAGGAGTCGAGGTATGGTATAAAAATATTTCCTTTGGTTCAGGAGGAAATCAGAAGAAGAAGAACAAATATAAAGAGAAAAGTGAGTTGTGTGTTCATGACTTGATGGGAAAAGAGAGGACTCCACAGAATAAAAGATGGATTTCACACCCCACAAACCTGCCCAGGAGTCCTCTGTATTGCCATTTGTACACTTTCTCATCTCCTACAAGAAACCTTTTCTCCCTTTACCTAGCTAGAACCTCCAAACTTTAAAGTTTATGTGCCATAATTTTGTTGAATTCATTATTAACAGAATTATGAATAAAATAATTTCCTTAGTTTGGTATGTACATTTTTCATTGCTACATTATAGATATGAATTTTGTTATCTAGTTCTTACTCTGGAGAACCTGGCAGGCTACTGCAAGTATCCTGCCTGCACGGCAGAGTCTGAGTCTGGCAAACTCCCCGTGGCATATTCAATGTGCCAAAAACCAGTAACATTGATGGGTCTCATTCTCCTGACCCTGAAAGAGCCTTGAATGTGACACTTTCTAAAGTCTCAGGACAAAGGAGATATTACTGATGCCTGCTCAAGGAAATCGATGAACAACAGGATGACAGTGATACAGTGAATTCTTCTTCCTTTTTAAAACTCAGTTATTAGTTTCATATTAAAAAAACAATTTAAAACAATTTTCTAGATTTCTATTTGCTGTGCCGTTATTTCAGTTGAGGCTTGCCTTCAGCTGACATCACTGGGTCCGATCCAGAATAGGAGGCAGAGTCCCTTCCTTCAGCTGTAGCCTCCCCACCTGACCTGTACCATACAAACTTACCTGTACCACAGCAGCTGAAGTGTGTGATCACATAGGCAGGTGTTGTTGTGGTGTGACAGATCTACTCAACAAATTACTCACCGAAATAACCCAAAGCCAATTGTTCACAGTTATTCTTGCTCATTTGGTAAAGATGGGTAGAAAAGAAAGAGAACAACCCTAGTCTAATCTCTCAGCATCTTTCAGCGAGGTTAACTAACTCACTCCCCATCACCTCCCATCCCCAGCACCTCCAGTACAGCAAGAATACTAGAAAATCAATTAGGAAAACATGTAGAAGCCCACTGAACATGATGAATATCACTGAAGACATAAACAACACCAGTAAATTCTCAATTTTTTTTAGTGACACTACTATGAGTATGCTCAATGCATTCAAAGAAACAATAGCACAGGTAGTCAGAAAAGCAAAAGAAAGTATAACAGTTTTTTTTAAAAAAAGTATTAAATCAGAAAGAACAGAAATGAGAACATGGTGGGTGATATAAAAATATTCAATAAATCTCTGAATAGCAGAATAACAAAAATTGAGCAGTCATCAAGATAAAAAAGAGGAAACCACTAAGAAAGAGCAGAGTGTGGAAAATAATCTGAAAATACATGAATGGCATATCAGATAACTATGGGATGAGTTCAAAGGGGGCAATATATACAAATCACTTAAGTCCCTGAAGTATAGGAAGGCAAATGTGGTAACGAAACAATAGTCAAGGAAATCATGGATAAGAATTTCCCAGAGCTGAGGATTACAGGAAGAGACCCAAAGATTCCCAGAAAAAAAAAAGACTCAAATAAGAAAATTCCAAGGTAAAAAAAAAAAGAAAATTCCAAGGTAAATTGTACTAAAAACGACAAAATCCAAAGATACAGAATTAAAAAGATCAAAACGTAACTTATATACAAAGTAATGCCTTGAGTTTTGCAGCAGATCTATCAACTTAAATTCTGCAAGTCTGAAGAGTGTGGAAGAATATAGCACAAAAGGTCTATAAAATGACCACCTCACCAACACTATACTCTATTATGCTAGTTTATCATCCACGTTTGATGGGATGGTACAGAGCTTCATAAACAGGCAACAGCTCAGGGAACTCATAGCCTTAAACTGAATTTTGCAAGAAGTATAAAAAGAGCTCTCTAAAGGATAGGGGAAGCTACCCAACATATGGCACTGAGTATGGCACTTACTAAAGGTGCATATTATTGCCCTCTACTAGGTTAAGAAAGGTATGCTTACTCCTAGCTTTCTAAGGGATCTGTGGCAGTTTCAATAATGATTTAACATCTTATTTATATTGGTTAATATCACTTAGCAGTTAATCATCACAAATTAACTCATTTTCTGAAAATTCCATTTGTCATTCCTTTAAGTTTTATTGAAACAAGGAATATGAAATAAATTTGATATATGTTTGCCAAGGGTCAGGTTGGGAGGTGGGAGGAAACCTGGGGACATTAGTGGAGGGAGGGGGACACTGATTATGGGATTAGTGTTGGAATAGTATATGCCTGAAATAGCTCTATTATGAAACTTTGTAAATTGCCATGTCTCAATAAAAAAAATAATAAAGGAATTTTCCACAATTGTTATTTGCACAGACTCTACTGTTTCGAATTTGCATTCTTCAGGTTCTTACCCTTAACCACTATAATCTTCTTTAACCACTTGACTTGTGTTTTATAGAAAATCTCCAAAGGCGGCCAGGGAGATCCAGACAGCTCTTCCCCTAGCCACCCGGATTCTGAGGGACCCGGGCCATTTGCCCAGCCTGGTAGGCCCGGGTCATGGGGCAGAGGGTGAATGAAATAAGGGTCAAGCCAGTTGATTGATCAGTTGCTGTTTATTCCATTCTCCCCATGAACCTACCCCAGTCTCTTTAAGCCCCCCATCCGAGTCTCACACTGCCCCTCATTCCTGTCTCCTCCTGTCTCTCCCGCTCATCTTTCTGTGATCTATCTCGAAACCTGGGCTCTCTCTCTCTCCACGTGCCTGCTCCAGTATTCTTCTATATTCTTCTCCCTCTTTCACCCTTGCTAGTCTCTCCACACTCCTTTTAGCTGCCCTGCTCTTTCTCACTCTCTTCAGCTCTCTTATCACTCCAACTCCCTTGCCCTCTGGTCCCATGCTATACCCAGTCTGGTAGCAAAATCAACATAAGAAAGCCCTTCCTGAAGGGCCCACTTAGTTCAAAGGAAACACACCTAGGAGGTATTCCAAAGCCCTTTGTGACTGCCTAGGGCAAAATACCTCTTAAGGTGTTTTTCTCCTTTCCTCAGTCCAAAAATTCAATTAACATCTTAGTACTAGTTATTTTTGTATGGACACAAGAGATAACAAGAGATAACATTGAGGCTTATAGGGCAGCTCTCCAGGGAACATCTTGCCACAGACTCATACTACAGCCCTCAGGCCAGATTAAGCATTCCTAACCCTAGCAGGATTCTAAATCTAGTTATTACCTTTTGGATCATGACAGCATTTGTCCATGACCAAGCTCTTAACTTATGGTTAAGCATTATGGCACTTTGGCATACGACTTACCCTGGTTCCATCCAGTCCGTCATCGGGACCCTGCCTTTGGAGGTGCTAGAAGTAAGGGCAGCTGAGGCTTAGGTGAGAGAACAGATGCCCAGGAGGAAAACATCACTGAGAGTCAATATACTCCCACTTTACAAAAGCATAGTATTAACTGTCTTCTTGTGTCCATACAAAACGGACACTGCTCTGAATTTACTATGTTAGGGCGCAGATCGTGATCTCCCTTTAACGACAAAGAGACTCCAGAGACTGCAAATAGCAAGCAAGGTTTATTGTAAGACTGGCTAGCCAGGGTCAAGCCGCCTACAGAGACAGGCAGGTCAGTTAGGTGAGGCAAGACCCCGAACTTCTTCAAAGGGGATCTTATATAGGCCTTCACTGGCCGTTACAGCAAAGTCCGCGCATTTCAGAGCCAATAGATTTGTAACAACATATACTTTCTTAACCAATCCATTTAACAGTACATCACTCCTTAGCCTATAGATTCAAAGATCAGCATTTACGTACATAGGCATTGTGGCTAGTGGGCATCTGGTAACTCGGACATTTGGTTATCACTTGAATTCCTTTGATTCTCAGCCCTGCATTCCGGTGGAGGTGGATAAGGGAAGAGTTCCGAAGGGAGGTAACAGATAAGGAGGGCCCAACAAATGGTCCCTGAATTTACATTCCAACAGGGAAGAGTTTCACTCTAAAGCTCTGCTAGGGAGGGGGCAGGAAAGGGAGAGTTACTAATTTATAGAGTTTTAACTCTGGAATCTCCTTCAGGGTCCCTAGGGACCTAACAACTATGCAAAGGAGTTAAGGAGAAGAGAAATACAATATTTACAAATCAACAGAGTACAAAGAAAGAAGTTACAAATAAACACAGAGAAATGGGTGCACTGTGATGGGAGCAACCCAATAAAACTAAACTACCTGAGGCTATGCAGGAAGGACAAAACAATGTTATCCTACAGTGTCTTTTAGCTGTTTTAATTCTGGCCTGTATGAATTGCTCAAAGTTGCTAATTTGCAAAGAGCTTAACATGTGAAGTAAAAACAATGAGATAAAAGACAAAATTTAGGGATCAAATTTTAAAAGCATGGTGGTGACTGGTCCTGGAGGTCTTCGGCTCCATGCTGAGACCACTCTCCGCACACCTGAAGGTACCGGCAGAGGGACAAAGCCACGTGGGTTCCGGGGCCGAGATCTCCAAGCCAACTCGGATTGGAGTCGATGGAGTCGAGCATCCTCCACCCAGATCCTCCAAATTCCAGTAGACCGGGGGGGGGGGGGGGGGGGGGAAGGGGTCACACCCACCAACTGGCCCCACGCGACATCTTATTATGACAGCTCATTCCTACTTTGACAAACTGGCAGGCTACCGAATGTAGCCTGCCCACACGGCAGGGTCTGGCAAACTCCCCGTGGTGTACCCAATATGCCAAATACCAGTAACAATGATGGATCTCATTCTCCTAAAGAGCCTTGAATATAATCTCAGGGCTAGGATGAAAGAGACGTTACTGGGGCCTGCTCGAGGCAATCAACGAATAACAGGATGATTTGTGATTTGTGATTTGTGAAATTTTAAAAACTTCAAAAATCAATAAGATCTAACAAAAAGCCAGAATTTATGTCAAATATTCCCAAACTTACTTGGTTTACCACCTTTTAGAAAAAAAAATCACTCAGTAGCCCTCCAAAAACCATCTCTAATCAAACAAACAGAAAGCACACTCACATCATTTTTCCTTGTATCTGTCTTCTGCTCACCCTGCCCCTCAAGGATTGATTTCACCTTCTGAGGGAAACACTGGTTTAGGTCCTGAAAATGAATGAACTAGTTATCACAGTATGGTTTACATTCTCTTGGTATAACTTCTCTTCCTATATGTATCTTTCCAGATACCCCATCAATGGAATTATTTAATGCTTAGGTGTCAACTCACTTAATCTTTCACATTATGTTCAAGTTTTTACATCAGAAAATATTAGTAAGAAGACGAGGCATTCAGTAAACAGACACTTCTTTATTTCAAGCTAATATTCTCTAATTTCAAATTGACTTCCTTTTTTATACTTTCTTACAGAAAGTGCTAAGTATCCTATGGATTCACAATTTTTCTTTAATCTATTATTAAAAATATTGGAAGAAATCATGATTTCCCCTATCTAATTATTCTACCAGTTCATTACACTAGTCAATCCAACTTACTATAAAAAATTAACAGTATTGGGTAAGAGACAAGGAATACTAATTTCTCAAACCTCTAAAGTACAAAAAATTCAAGATAAAGGAACCAGCACATAAAGTATCTGAGAAACTCTTCCTGGTTAAATATATCCTTTTCCCTCTTAAATTAATAGGAGTGATGAGATTCCATTTTCTTTTTCTACTGAAACCATAATTTTATCATAGGGTCCTCCTCATGACCTATGACCTCTGACATACATTGACATTTTGTTAATGAGAAGAACTGGAAGTTGATGGGAAACAGGAAAGAATGAAAGCAGAATATGTATTCCCCTGGTTACCTGCCTTTAAGTCTAACTTGAGCTGGTTATATGCATTGCATGTAGCTGACTGGAATTCAATCCCCAGTGCCCCATATATTCCCCTGAACTCTTCCAGGAGTGATCCCTGAGCTTAGAACCAAGAGCACTACTGTGTGTGGCTCCAACAACAACAACAAATATATGTGTATGTATATATAAATATATACATATATATACACATTTATACACAAACAACAACAAATGTATACACATACACACACACACACATATATATAAAAGCACAGTGTTACATAAAAGAGCATCTCTGCGACAGTTTTTTCTTCTTTTTGGGTCACAGGGATTACTCCTGGCTCTGTACTCAGGAATTACTCCTGACAGTGCTCAAGGGACCAGAGGGGATGCTGGGAATCTAACCCGGGTCGGCTGCGATTTCCAAATGTCTTATAGAGAATATCACCCAAAATTTTTGAAATTAATAATGTTTTTTTAAATTTTTATTTATTTATTTATTTATTTTTATTGACTCACCATGAGAGTAGTTACAAAGTTTTCGGTTTAAGTCTCAGTCATATAATGATAAAACACCCGCTCTTTCACCAGTGCTCATTTTCCACTACCAAAAATCCCAGAATATCCCCCCATCCCACACCTTCCCCATACCAGTGTGGCAGAAGATTTCCACATTACTCTTTCTCTCTCTACTTTGATTACATTCAATATTTTGACACCAGATCAACCGTTGTTATTTGGGACTTTACCCCAACACTCAAATCTGCTGAAAAAGCAACATTAGAAATTGTTTTCTATTGCTGATTATGAATTGCATATGATGATTTTGGAATTCTGAAGTTTTAATGGGCTAGAGCGATAGCACAGCAGGTAGGGCGTTTGCCTTGCAAGCAGCCAACATGGCCAACCCGGGCTCAATTCTTCCACCCCTCTTGGAGAACCCAGCAAGCTACCAAGAGTAACTTGCCCGCACAGCAAAGCCTGGCAAGCTACTTGTGACACATATAAGACATGAGATCTACTATTTAAACCATATCCATGGTTCATTAATAAATCGTTGATTCTTTCAGACAAAATATTTTCCCTACTACAAAATAACAGTTTGCTAAATAAATGTCCTGTTAATATGAAACTCATGTGAAATCTAAAAAACATAATTTTCTCACAATTTTACTCAAAAATTATGTTTCAGAAAATCATATGGGCATTTTGGAGATGTGTGCAGCTTACATACTTTGCATTCTAATTTTGAAGGTTAAAGCCTTCATAAAGTATGTCATGTGCATGCACGGGGTCAATTATACAATGACAAGCTACATAAAGATGCAGAATTCTATCTAAGAACTCTTGTCTTGAATAAATTACAGGCTCATTAACGTTCCAAAAGTGGTTCCACATATGTGTCTTGGGATATGGAGTCATTTTTCCAATTTGTGTTTATTACCTACAAGCGTTAATATATTAATTCCACATGGGACTTGGAGGCCTAAGATTTCATTTTAACATCTAGTTTGCTTTAATTAATATTATCTTTCTTTAATTATAAAATATAAATTAATAATATTATTATACATATAAGTCTTATAGGTCTTGAAAAAATCTTTCTGATAAGTTTAGCTTCAAGTGGTTGTACTGGCCCAGAAATTAATTTTTTTTACCAGGTTTGTTTCTAAAAGAGAAAGGAGTTGACTAGGGAGAGATGGAGGAGAAGAATTATAGTTGGAATATATTGACCAGCAAGCATATGTCTCTTTTCTATAATTAGATTTTTTTGCTTCTCTTGATTAATATTTTGTTCATTGTTTGATCATCCAAGAATTGGTCACTTAATTTTATTAATTACTTTCAGTTCTCACTCTAATGCTTAAGAACACTGAAGTGCTTTAATCTTTTAAAAATATGAATATGGTTTTATTAATTTTTAATATTTTAATATTCATTATAATCATCTTAGAGCCAAGCAAAAATTTAATCTATCTTTTGTTTTGAAAATTAATATTTTAAGTAGATTATTAATGACCATGGGATTTTCTTTATGGCCTTATTCTGGGTGATAAGTTCAAAATTATTTTCTTACTGCTGCAATAAGTACCCAGAGTCACACTGGGTAAAACTCCATGTTCCTATCTACCTTGATTTCCAAGCCCAGTTGCACCATATCCTGCATGTCTTTGCATCTTCTCTACTCTCCGCCTGTCTTCCTGGCACTTCTCCTTCCTGACTTCTGCAAGTTCAAATACATGAAACTCTTAGCTGGGAGAACATATAACTGAAATTCTTTCACACAAAAGCAGGTACAAATGCCAAAGACAAATATCTAGTTTAGTCAGCAACAGCAAGTCTCTAGTTTAATCAACAATACAATGTAGGGGTTAAAAGCACAGGCTCTAAAGCTTGGGTTAACATTCTGTTGTAGCTTGTAGAATTTGATCTCATTTCTTAATTCTATTATATTCTTTATTCTTAGTCATAAAATGAAGATAAAAGTGCCTGTGTCATAGGGCTGTATTAGGATTATATGTGATAATGCATAAATACTTAGATGCAATATATAATATAAATTGTATTTTCTTTAATGCTATTACCAAGATAAGCTATATATGAGTGTGTACATATATACAGCCATTACTTTTATTAAACTTGCTCATAAAGAAGAGAAGGGATTTTGTGGCAAATCATGTTAGGCTGTGCCCTCTATTACAGAAAGAATTTTTAATAACTTGCAAACAATGTATCTTTGATCTTTAAGCACATGTATAGATTGTAAAACAAATGAAAGGCTAAAAACTATAATTTTAATTAGTTATATAACCAGGCACAACAAATCTTTGATCAGCTTTTGTGCTCTTTCTTTAAATTCAAGAAGTTTTTTTTATTATTTTTTTTTTCAAGTGAATATGTTAAAATCTTTCTATTTACATTTTTAGCAGATTTTGGTTTGTATATATATTTTTTTTTTTTATTAGTGAAAAACCATGAGGTACAGTTATAGGCTTACAAATTTTGTGCTTGGGTTTCAGTTATACAATGATCAAGTCCCCATACCTCCACCAGTGCCCGTCATCCATCCCCATGGGTCCCAGCATCCCCCCCCCTCATCCCCCCCCCCCCCCCGTCCCATCCTGCCTCTGTGGCAGGGTATTCCCCCTTGTTCTCTCTCTCTTCTTTTGGGTACTGTGTTTTGCAAGAGAGGCTTTGAGTGGCAATCATGTTTGGTCTATCGACTACTTTTAGCATGCTTCTCCCACCCTGGGAGGGCCCTCACAACACCCTTCATTTGGTAATCTCTTCTCTATCTGAGCTTCCTTTTCACCTAGAGACTGTGGCTGGCCTTCCATTCATGGAGCAAAATTCCTGGTACTAATCTCAGCCATTCCTGTGTGTCACTCTCACTTTTTGTTGCTTTATGTTCCCCAGATGAATGCAATCTTTCTGTGTCTATCCCGCTCTTTCTGACTCATTTCGCTTAACATGATACTTTCCATGTAGTACCACTTGTATGTAAATTTCATAACTTCATCTTTTCTAACAGCTACATAGTACTCCATTGTGTAAATGTACCAAAGTTTCTTTAACCAGTCATCTGTTCTTGGGCACTCAGGTTTTTTCCAGATTCTGGCTATTGTAAAGAGTGCTGCAATGAACAAACAATTGCAGATGTCACTTTGACTATACCTTTTTGCCTCTCTGGGATATATTCCCAGGAGTGCTATAGCTGGGTCAATTGAGAAATAACATGCCTAAAGTTCCAAATCCATCATTTCAGTGTCTTCTGCATTTAGAACTAAGCAAACTTAACATCATCCCCATCCCAACCCATGAATAGTGGGTACATTGATGGAGAGATACTGAAACTATAGAAAACTTTTTCTGAAATTTTCACTCTTCCTCACAGGCTGTCATCTGCCATATTAGAACTTAGAGTGTCTTTACTTGGACCACTACTTTCATTGATTTTGAGAATTTCTCTAACAGTGTTAAGAATTTTTTTCCCCCCAACAAATACTGAATAGATGAGGTCAGGAGATGTACCTCAGCTGTAGAGTGCATGGATTCAATCCCAGAAATAAAAGAAAAAAAGAAAAAATGTTAAAAAGGAAAAAAAAAACTAAGTGTACTTAGCATATATATGTGGTCATATATGTGTGTGTGTATATATATATGTACATATATATATAAACTTTTTCCTTTTGTTCCTGAGATTGAATGCATATGTATATATACACATATATACACATATTATGGGCTGGAGTGATAGCACAGTGGTAGGGCATTTGCCTTGCACGCTGGCCTGGCTGAACTGGGTTCGATTCCTCCGCCCCTCTTGGAGAGCCCAGCAAGCTACTGAGAGTATTGCGCCCACATGGCAAAAGCCTGGCAAGCTACCCATGATGCATTTGATATGCCAAACACAGTAACGAGTTCTCACAATGGAGATGTTACTGGGCCTGCTTGAGCAAATCGATGAACAACGGGAGGACAGTGCTACGGTGCTACATATATTGTATATATAATTGTGCACTTAAGATCAACATTTATAGATTGAGATGTCAGCAGCAGTATTAGCAACATTATGGTTAACCATTATAATTTTCTAAACTCACATTTATTTTTACCAATAAAAAGATAAATTCTGTGTTTGCATTTCTGTGGAGATAGAAATGAGAGATCACTCTTTTCTAGTTATCCAAAGTAGTACAATGCATTCCGAGGAGATAATAGTGAATAAAATAGGTTGAGGCTCTCTTAGTCCAGTGAGAAATATAGCTATAATTCTCACGGACTTTCAACTTAATTTTCAAGGAAATAATTCTTGGCTGGCAGGAATAAAGTTTTGAGTGAGAGAAACCAGACTCAAACTTTGTGCTTGCTTTTGAACACGGTTCAGAAAGAGAATAAACTAAAACCATGGTGTTAGAACTATAGGCTGTGACTACTCTCACTACAGGGAGCATAAAGCAGGCTCCTGGGGTGCTGGGAAGATTCAGTTTCTTGATATGGGTGCTGATCAAGTGGGGTATTTGCTTTGTGAAAATATATCTATGGCTCATGAACTTTTTTGTATTCATGCTACACTTCATTAAAAAAAAATCCCCAGGGGCTGGAGTGGTAGAACAGCTGATAGGGCACTTGCCTTGCATGCAGCCAACCTGGGTTCGATTCACAGCATCCCATATGATCTCCCAAGACTGCCAGGAGTAATTCCTGAGTGCATGAGCCAGGAGTAACCCCTGTGCATCGCCGGGTGTGACCCAAAAAGAAAAATCATATCCCCTAGTTTGTTAGAAATCCAATAGCACTCCTGATCATTTTTTCCAAGTTTCAAGCGAAAGTTGTGATAATACTCAGGTGATTTTCTCCCTCCCTCCATGATTCTTTCCTGTCCTGCCTCCTCCTGATCATCTCAACTATAATAATGAACATTTACTCAGGTTCTACAGAACAGATATTTAACATACAGACTTTTGGGACTTTATAGAGTTTATCAGAAACATGAGACCAAGTTTTCCCTACTTTCCAAAAGTTGTATTTCTACGTGTTTCCATGATCTAAAATGGCAAAGCGTGGAAAAGCAATTATTCATTTATATCCAAAAAACTATTTGAGTACTCCAGATGCTTCTAATAACTTGACAAATCAAACTAAACAACACAAAATTCCCAAGTAACATTCATGGTAAGTCAAAGCAGGAATGCCAGGACAAATGCTCCACCTGTGGAAAGTGGTTCCCTGGGAAGGAGCTTAGTGCTACACTCACTACTCAAAGTGCATATCTCTGTTTTGTTTAGTAAAACAGGTACTAAGTAAGATATGTCTTTTATAAAAGTAAGTGGCAAGGGAAATTTTTCAAAAACAGAGAAATAGAGGTCAGTGACATAGTATATCAGGTAGATCGTTTGCCTTGCATACCACTGATCTGGGTTCCATCCCAGCTACTCCAAATAGTTCCTGAGCCTATCAAGAGAGATCCTTCAGCACAGAACCTGGAGTAAGCCTTGAGCACCACCAGGCCTGGCCCCAAAACCAAAAAGCAAAATCAAAATTTAAAGAAGCAGGGAAAAACAGGAAGTGGTAGATACAATTTTTAAATGTAATATCACCTCACCATTATTTTGATTTACTTCTACTAGTTCCATATTCTTCGCATATCTCTCATCTGGCCTTTTATACTGTGTGTTTTCCATATCAAGTAATAGCTTACATGAGGTCTTGTATTTTTGCATTGATTTTGAAACTATTGTCTCCAAATAAGGGCCTCATTTTTATGGCAATGGGTATGTTACCATAGAATCCACTTTCCCAGCACAAATACAAACTTTACCCAGAAACAGCTGAAAAGAATGGGAGCAGTTCATTTGAATATCAGTTGGGTGCTAGCTTGAAAACAAAATCTTGTAGTATTGAAATGGGAATCAATAGTCAATGTGTGGTTCTGTGTTCTCAGAACCTAAAATGCCTACTCTGAAAAACAAAAACTGGTAGAGTGGTGACATGGGAAAGTGGTATAGTTATATATTCAAAGAAAAGACTCAAAAACACTGGAAACATGAGATCTAAGCTGCTATGATCAAACCTTTGAAAGTTCTTGTCAAGATGGCAGGCCAGAGATGGGGTGGGGATGGAATATGAGAACACTGAGGAAGGAAGTTGCTGGTGGTTCGGTTGGTATTGAAATATTATATGCCTGAAACTCAACTATCAATAGCCTTGCAAATCATGGTTCTTTAATTAAATAACTTTTTAATAAATATTAAGTATAGAAAAGAAGCCACACATCAACATGTGTAGTGATCCATTTAAAAAGCATACATTTTATTCTAAAAAAAATGTGAATTGAGAGGGTCTCTTTCCCAGATGTGACTCATTCCATGAGGAAACAGAGTACTGACAAGGAGTAGCATTTATCTATCAGTTCTGTACTAAACACGATCCACAAGGTGTTAACTTTCCTTTATATATGGACTTTGTATTGTAGAGACCTAGCAGGTTTTCCGCAGCATCTAATGCCAAGACACCAGGACTTAACTGTGTTAAAAGTTTATACTAGAAGCCTGATATTCTGATCATTGCCAGTGACTTTAAGATCATCATACTAGTAGACCAATAGACAAAGGGAACTCTGGATGACCACAAGGAACCTACGCTACATATGAGCACAGGAAGGAAATTATCTGGAACCCAAGGCAGTAGCTGGCCAATTTTAGCTGCTACTATGTCGAGTATTGGTGGTGAATGGGCAATTTAAATAATTATCATTGAATATTGGCAAAGTTATTGAAGTTTCAGCACCTACAAAGCTGCGTTATTGACATTCCAAAGGCATGCAGCCATTCAGCTAAAGTGAATTTCGCTGGAGGAAAGTTCAGAATAGGTGATGAAGATGCATGATGATGATGACTATCAAATCAGGTCTTGTGACCAATTTATTAGGAAAGGGGGGGAAGTATAATTATTTCACAAGATCCTTCCCTACTAAGTCTTTCTAAGAGCAACATTAGATGACTCTGCTACAGATTGATTTAATGACAGATGGGAACACAAGTGGTAAACTCTGTCAGATGATCCTTGTTTATTAAATCACATTTTCTTGACCTCATCTCTGATTCCAGTCAGGGCAACAGCAAATTAATTCTGTGTAAGATTCAATTTATCTGGAACTGACAGCTTCTTGTCTTAAGTAAGCACTGCAAATACTTCCAAGTTTTCTTGGACACTGTGCCATGGAAGGCTGGTGGGAGCCTCCTCAGGGAAGATGATGCCACACACTAACATATGAGGGTGTTGCATTCATGCCCACTGGGGCAACCCAGCAGCAATGGGTCATACATCTGGTCAATAAATGCTTCTTACCCCACATCTCAGGGGAAAATTTCTTTGAGACACATCGGTGTATTGGTTTTTCCTACTTTGCAGTTTTAATCTTTGTGATCAATTACTTCTGCTTCCTGGGACCACTTCTCAATAAACTACTTGTATCCAAGTCTTTGACTCAGATCCTGCCTTCAATATTAAAAGCCTACCTTCTTCCCTCTGTTTTACCCAAATAAGCTTGCTTTCTCTTCTGTAGTCCTGGCTCTTACCCAAATGTCTGCCTAGAGTATTCATCTATCCCTACTAGGCAACAGAAAACATATTTTCCAAACAGAGATTTCCTTCTCTAAGCAGAATTCAAGTTACTTCCTTTTTTCACCAGTTTATTCCTAAAAATGGGCTCAATTTATTCCTATCTAAAACATATGTACACATACATACACCTACTCATATATTTCCAAGGCACAACAAAGTCACAAAGACCACAAAAGCTATTCGCTTGACTTTTTTTAAAATTTATTTATTTATTGAATCACTGTGGGAAAGGTTACAAAGCTTTCAGGTTTAGGTCTCAGTCATGCAAATATCAAACACATTTCCCTTTACCAATACTTATTTTTCACCATGAAGAACCCCAATAAGACCCCACCCCCCACCCCTCCCAGTCCCTGTGAGGCAGATGAATTCTAGTTAACACTCTATCTGCTTTGATTAGATTCATTGTTTCATTAAAAGATTCACCACTATTATTTAGAGTTTACCCTCCCCCCCCAATCAGACATGCTGAAAAAGCATTGTGAAGTGATTTGCTTTCTACAGCTGGGTTCAAGAATTAAATATTGGTTTTGGATTTCTGCTATTTTAGTTATTGACACTGGAAGTATTTCTACTGAAAGTCAGATAGTTAAGAAATTGGTTTCTGTGCTCTGGAGTTGTGGCCGTGCTGGAGAGCCGCTCGTGGGGGGCAACTGGTGGCCTCGGTAGGGCGTGAAGGATGGACCGGAATGCCCCCCTTCCCATGAGGTTTTAGTTGCCCCCACACCCTCGGCTCATACCTGTTGTCCACAAGGCTCCCATGTGGCTGCCATCTTTCTTTCCAGAGGGAGGAGGGCGGAAGGGAGCAACACCCTTTCCCCTCCAGGCAGACATGATGGCCTGGATTAACGCATAGTCCTTTCACTTTTCTGCTCCAAGCTGCTGGGTTCTGCATTAAGTCCTTGTGCTTCTGGGGCTGTGGCCCTGCTGGAGAGCCGCTCGTGTGGGGCACCTGGTGACCTCGGTAGGGCGTGAAGGACGGACCGGAACGCCCCCCTTCCCATGAGGTTTTAGTCTCCCCCACACCCCTGGCTCATACTTGCTGTCCACAAGGCTCCCATGCAGCCGCCATCTTTCTTTCCAGAGAGGAGAGGGCAAATGGGGCAACACCTTTTCCCCTCCAGACAGACATGATGGCCTGGATTAACGCATAGTCTGTTCACTTTTCTGCTCCAAGCTGCTGGGTTCTGCATTAAGTCCTTGTGCTTCTGGGGCCGTGGCTGTGCTGGAGAGCAGCTAGCGGGGGGCAACTGGTGACCTCGGTAGGGCATGAAGGACGGACCAGAACGCCCCACTTCCCATGAGGTTTTAGTCGCCCCCACACCCCCGGCTCATACCTGCTGTCCACAAGGCTCCCATGCAGCCGCCATCTTTCTTTCCAGAGGGAGGAGGGCGGAAGGGACCAACACCCTTTCCCCTCCGGGCAGACATGATGGCCTGGATTAACGCATAGTCCTTTCACTTTTCTGCTCCAAGCTGCTGGGTTCTGCATTAAGTCCTTGTGCTTCTGGGGCTGTGGCCGTACTGGAGAGCCACTCGTGGGGGGCAACTGGTGACCTTGGTAGGGCGTGAAGGACGAGCCAGGAACGCCCCCCTTCCCATGAGGTTTTAGTCGCCCCCACACCCCCGGCTCATACCTGCTGTCCACAAGGCCCCCATGCGGCCGCCATCCTTCTTTCCAGAGAAGAGAGGGCGAATGAGGCAACATCCTTTCCGCTCCGGGCAGACATGATGGCCTGGATTAACACATAGTCCGTTCACTTTTCTGCTCCAAGCTGCTGGGTTCTGCATTAAGTCCTTTTGTTTCTGGGGCTGTGGCCGTGCTCCAAACTTAACTCTGATTTTCAGGGAGAAACGTTGGGTGGTTTACTTCCCATTGATCACTTTGTACATAGAGAGATGTGGCACGGCCGCATAAGCGGCCGAGCGGTTTTGAGGAAAAGTCCTAGGTCCCGCATACTCGAGCTGTGCTTGTAGAGGCTTCTGGTCACAGGAGTTCCATCTGGGGGAGGCGGGATGCGGTACCCACCCCATCTGGGACTTTCCGATGATCTCGGCTCTTTTTGGAACCTGTTTTTTTCTTTTTCTCTGGGAGCTGTGGGTCCCGCCCTCCATGTGGCCCTTCTCTTCGGCTGTATGCTGTAAAGATGGCGCTGGGGGGCGGTTCACTTGACTTTTTAACCTTTGTTCTTAAAATAGCTGGGTGCTTAACATATGCAATGTGCCATTCTATCAAATTACATGCATTTTTATTCTTTTTTACAAGACTGAGTAAAGTAAGTAAAGTAAAGGCCCTCCCGTTGATCATCGATTTGCTCGAGTGGGCCCAGTAATGTCTCCATTGGAGACTTTGTTGTTACTGTGTCTGGCATATCGAATACTCTCGGTAGCTTGCTGGGCTCTCCGAGAGGGGCAGAGGAATCAAACTCGGGTTGGCCATGTTGGCTGCATGCAAGGCAGACGCCCTACCCGCTGTGCTATCGCTCCAGTACAAGACTACTAATGATATTTTATTATTTTTATGTTTGCTTCTTTCTTTGGGGCGAGGAAACCTGGAAGTACTCAGAATTTATGCCTGACTCAGGAAGACTTTCAGGCATCTACTGGTGGACCATATAAGGCATCCATTAGTGATCAAGCCCATGTCAACCACATGCAAAATCCAGCCTCTTATTTTTATTAATTTTTTTAACGATAGGGGTCACACTTAGGACCTCATTAATGTGAGACATAATCTGTACCACACAGCTACATCCCGAGCTACTAGGTGATGCTAATTAGTATCCCCAACTACATAGAGGAAAAACTCTGTAATTCTTTGATGTTAGGTATCTTACTTAAGGTCATCTCTTCAATGTCTGAGGGAATAAAATTCATATATCCACCTTTAGAACATGCATTCCAGGTTTGTCTTAAGAACTGTTTTGCCTATATTATTTTGCCTATACTTCTTATTTCTCTCAGTTCTAATTACAATGACTTCTCAATGAAGCAGAAATCATTAAGGTGACCAATATTGTCCTAATGTGTTAAAACTAATGAAAACTATTCACCCTCATCTTACTCAAAAGTCTGAGGAGGTTGCTAATCTTGGTAGACTCTCATTGTCAGAGTTTCTCCTACTTGATGATGATTTTTCTTCTTCTTCTTCTTCTTCTTCTTCTTCTTCTTCTTCTTCTTCTTCTTCTTCTTCTTCTTCTTCTTCTTCTTCTTCGTCTTCTTCTTCCTCCTCCTCCTCCTCCTCCTCCTCCTCCTCCTCCTCCTCCTCCTCCTTCTTCTTCTTCTTCTTCTTCTTCTTCTTCTTCTTCTTCTTCTTCTTCTTCTTCTTCTTCTTCTTCCTCCTCCTCCTCCTCCTCCTCCTTCTTCTTCTTCTTCCTTCTTCTTCTTCTTTTTTTAATTTTATTGAATCACCATGAGATAGTTACATTGGGCTACAATCACACAATGATCAAACACTCATCCCCCCACCAGCGCACATTCCCCACCACCAATATTCCTGGTATATCCCCCCTTTCCCACCCTCCCCCTGCATCTATGGCAGACAGTATTCCCCTATTTTGGGATATTATGGTTTGCAATGCAGATTCTAAGAGGTTATCATGTTTGCTCCATTATCTACTTTCAGCACACACCTCCCATCCTGACTAGTTCCTCCAGCCATCATTTTCCTAGTGATCCTTTCTCTATTCCAGCTACCTTCTCCCCTTTGCTCATGAGGAAGGCTTCCAGCTATGGAACAATCTTTCTGTCCTGGATATCTACTATTCTTAGGTGTCAGCCTCATGTTATGTTGTTTTATATCTACAAATGAGTACAGTCCTTCTATGTATGTCACTCTCTTTCTGACTCAATTCCCTTAGCATGATACTCTCCATGTCTATTGATTTATAAGCAAAGTTCATGACTTCATCTCTCCTGACAGCTGTATAGTATTCCATTGTGTAGATGTACCTAAGTTTCTTTAATCAGTCATCTGTTCTAGGGCACTTGGGTTGTTTCCAGATGTTGGCTACTGTGAACAGTGCTGCAATGAACATATAGGTACAATTGTCATTTCTACTGTGCTTTTTTTGCATCCTCAGGATATATTCCCAGAAGTGATATTGCGGGGTCATATGGAAGCTAAATTTCTAGTTTTTGAAGGACTGTGCTTAATGATTCCACTGTTCATTCATGCTACCCTTTCACCCCCACAGCTTCCTTCTCCCCTCCTCAATTTAAATGTGATTAGAAAATTCAGTTTCTTTTTTTGTTTTTATTTCACTTTAGGTATCTTCAACCTTGTAGAACCTCTTTCTTTTTAAAAGGGAAAAAAAAACACCTTTTTTGCTGGTGGAGGCATGCACCATTCCTTGGGGTGCACAGACTAGACCCAGCAGAACTATGGAGTATGATTGGTAGTGCCCTGATGATGGGGTGGGGGACATGATGAACTGGGGATCAAACTGAGGATCTTATACATGCAAATCATGCTCTTCCAATGAGCTATTTCCTTAACACTATATTGACCTTGAGCAGTACTGTATCAGCCAAAAGCTATCTGCATTTCATACAAACAATTTGTATAAAATTTAAATAATCTTTGTCCACTAAAGTTAATTTTTCTCTTTTAATACAATCATGTACTTGACATAAATAAAAACTTAGGCTCTTTGGGGATGTGGGGAAGAGGGGTGAGCCACATTCAGAGTTTTTAGGGCTTACTTCTGGTTCTGGTGGTGGTCAGAGGACCATATGAAGTGCCAGGGATCTAACTGGGGTCAGTTTCATGTAAAACAAATGCGTTAATTCTTGTACTATCTTGCACCATTTCTCCAGCATGAAATTTTGGTCATGGTCCTCCCGTTGTTCATCGATTTGCTCGAGCAGGCCCAGTAATGTCTCCTTCGTGAGACTTGTTGCTACTGTGTTTGGCATATTGAATACATCACCGGTAGCTTGCCAGGCTCTGCCATACAGGCGAGATACCCTCGGTAGCTTGCCGGGCTCTCCGAGAGGGGTGGAGGAATCCAACTCGGGTTGGCCATATTGACTGCGTGCAAGGCAAATGCCCTACCGCTCTGCTATCGCTCCAGTCCATGAGATTTAGGCTTTTAAAAAATGAAGTATATATGAAAGATTTTTTTTCTTTTTGGGTCACACATGGCCGTGCACAAGGAATCGAACTCTGGTCAACCATGTGCAGAACAAACACCCACCCTCAGTGCTATCACTCCAACCCTGAAAGTTATTTCTGACTATCCATGTTCCCTAATATTATCAACTCAATGGAGACAAGGCAGAGATTTCTCAAAAAAAAAAAAAAAACAGCTCAGTAATATTTTAATCAAAAGGTCTGGGAAATAAGTGAATATTTCATTTTTCTAAATAAAAAGAATGACTTCAATGGGTTATGATGGAATGTTTTTTTTACTTACTTTGCTGGTGATTGTAAATGTATAGTTGTTCTGGAGACTGAGGAAAAATACATTTAGGGAGAAGAAATTCATTCTTTTAGGTAGCTTCTGATAGCCTGCAGCTATTATGATTTTTGTTAAATCATGTTGTTGTTAATTAAGATGTTTCTCACGATCTACTTCCCTACAAAAACTTGGAACTCTGGGTAATCTGAAAAATCTGTTCTGACTTGCCTCTACTCTGGGACTAGCCTTAATAGAATATGCAGAAGTATTTATTTGCAAGCTGATTATAAAACATGTTTTCATTTTAACTCATCTTGATTTATTAACCTCATTTAGAATTTTAGAGTTTTAGATCTTTCACAACTGATTAAAACAAAGTATTGTTGTTTTTCCAAGAAAAGAAACTTAAAAATTTAAGAATAGGTTATTGTTTTAAATACCAATGTCTTGTGAGCAGTTGTACTTTTCCAACTAAAGCTAGAAATAAAAACAATGGAGAGCCCCCCTTTTGTTTTCTTGTTGGGTCACACCCAGCAATGCACAGGAGTTACTCCTGGATCATACATTCAGGAATTAGTCCTGGCGTTGCTCAGGGGACCATATGGGATGCTGGGAATTGAACCTAGGTCGGCTGCATGCAAGGCAAATGCCCTACCCGCTGTGCTATTGCTCCAGCCCCTGGAGAGCCCTTTTTGCTTTGGAGATTTAACAAATTCATGGCCCTTTTCTGTATTGCCTTTGTTAGTCTTTTCTACTACATATGGCATAGTTTAAAAAAATAAAAACAAACATCCTTCCTAAGAGAAAACCTACCTATAGACATTGAGGAGTAAAACCAAATGAAGTTAGTTACTTGCATGTCAAGACTGCTTTCCACTGAGTGTGCCTGATCTTTTCCTGGAGCACATCAGATCCTATGGAAGCACACAGACCCTATGAATAAATTACTTATGGGCTTCGTGTAATTTGGATACCAATATGTGCCTTACATTGTTCTACATATTATTCATTTATATGTATTTCAAAAGTTATTAAACTTACCTGAATTTTTGCTTCTCAATCCAATTGCTTTTATTAATATCTACAACTTTATTTTTATTTTTAACCAAGTCACTGTGGAATGCAGTTATACAGCTTTCATGTTTGAGTTTGAGTCATGCAATGATTGAACACCCATTCCTCCACCAGTGTACATTTCCCATCACCAATGTCCCCAGTATCCTCCCCTTTCTAATATTAATTAATTTATTTAAAAATATTTTTATATTTTTAATATTAACAGTGTTTTTGGTTCTTCAAATGAATGAAACTAGGAATCCTATTGACTTGTTTATTTCGTTGCTGTTTCTTTAAAAAAAATTCAGAATGAGGTAATTAAGGACTAAATAATCCCCAGTGGAAAAAAGCCTGGTATATGACGAAAAAAATTGAGAATTTAAGGAGATGGTTCTGTGGAAGGAAAAATGAGATAATGGTGGAGGAATCTAGAAACTCTGGTGGAGTGATTGGTGCAGTGATCTGCAACTATAAAATAACAACTTTAATACTAACATAAACTAAAATATATCAACAAAAAGCTTTTTTAACAGAATGAGGTTATTAAAATCGTTTTCAAGTTCCAAGTCTTAATAAACCAGTACTAATAGTTTTAGTTCTTATTTATCTTCTGTACACATTCAGTACTACACTGCTGATTTTAAATATCATGTATGTGAATAATTGTTGAATTTTAAGCCTTTTCTCTGCTGCTCATAAAAATTAAAACCAAGGAGATTATAGGGCAATATTTTTCATGCACAGACAAGAAATACCTTTAAGATAAGATTATTTAATCTGACTAGTTTTTAAAGGATTTAAATTATAAAATTTTCCTCTTACTACCTAATCAGCATTTCATGCTTCAGCTGTGAAAGAAAAAGATTCACTTTATCTCTGTTTGGTAAATATTTTAAAATTCAATGCCCATACACACAGTTTGGTTCTTCAATTACTTTTCCTCCACACTGACAAACCATCTAACGCTATTTAATGGCCTCTCCTAGAGCGCTTCATGATTCAGAGTCTTCCAGCTGTGACAAATCAAAAGGCACCTATGTATTCTTTGGGGTTTTTATTTGCAAAAATGTCAAAAATTCAATTTAGTTTTGATTTTGATGTACATTAATCTTCACAACCTTTTATGCATCAATTAACTGGTAAAAGTTATGAGGGCATCTTTTCACTGAATGTGTCATGACGGCCTTTTAGTCGCCGTTTTTTTAAAAAAAGTATATATTCTTTGCTATTTTCACAGTGAGCCAGACTTTTAAAGGGCCCTTTTCTAAGTTTCTCTTTTCCTTTTTTGGAAGCCTTCTTTGTTATGAAAACAAGTTTGGTTGGAGTACCCTGGAACTGCATGGTATTTTGTCCAAGATAATCTTAGTGGGGTAGAATTCTAGTGCTATGCTCACAACTGAGTTTAAAGAAATACAGACTAAGTACTCATATATGCATATATATAAATATATATGTACATAGATATGTGCATGCTTGTATATACACAAAATATGCACACATATGCATCTATATGCACTGAGTCTATGAGTATTTTGCACAGATACATATATGTCTTTTCTAATATTAAAAATTTTGTTTTATATGGGCTGGAGTGATAGCACAGTGGGTAGGCATTTGCCTTGCAAGCGGCCAAAGTGGCCGACCTGAGTTTGATTCCTCCGCCCCTCTCAGAGAGCCTGGCAAGTTAACGAGTGTATCTTGCCTGCACAGCAAAGTGTGGCAAGCTACCTGTGACATATCCGATATGCCAAACACAGTAACAATTGTCACAATGGAGACGTTACTTGGCCCACTCAAGTAAATTGATGAATAACGTGATGACAGTTATACAGTGATGCAGTTCTAGAAGCGAGAGAGTTATAGTACAAGCAGGTAGGGTTCTTACCTTGCATGCTGGTGACCTAGATTAGATCTCTGCTTCCATATTTTCCCCAAGCTCTAAATGCAGAGACAAGATAATGATCCCTGAGTGCAGAGACAAGAGTAGAACCTGAGCATACTAGGTGTGGCCCAAAAACAGATAGAGGAGGAGAGGGAGGGAGGAAGGAAGGGGCAGAGAGAAAGACCCTGTTCTAGAGAAGGTAAAGTGACTTAAATTTTTCTCTATAATAAGTTATTGAATAATTGATATTAGACATGGTAGCCAAATTATTTGTCATTTTTTTCTAATGTGTACAATGAGATAATTGGGTAGATGATTTTCTAAAGTTTTTCTCATACTATAACATATAAAACACTATTACACAAGTCCACATGTGTAGGATAACACAGTTTTGTTCTTCCTGCATAGCCTCAGGTAGTTTTAAGTTTATTGGGTTGCTCCCGTCACAATGGTCCCATTCCTCTGTGTTTATTTGTAAGTTCTTTCTTTGTGCTCTGTTGACTTGTAAATATTGTTTTTCTCTTCTCCCTAAATCCTTTGCATAGTTTATTCAGAGCAATGTCCTTTTTGTATGGACACAAGAAGACATACTTTTGTAATGTGACTCTCAGTGATATTTCCCTCCTGGGCATCTGTTCTCTCACCTAAGCCTCAGCTGCCTTTATTTCCTAGTGCCCCCAAAAGCAGGGTCCCGATGAGGGATTGGATGGAACCAGGGCAAGTGGTAAGCTATGTGCTATCCTGGCATCGAGATGGGCCTGGCCAAAGCTCCATAATGCTTAACTATAAGTTAAGAGCTTGGACATGGACAAATGCTGTCATGCTCCAAAAAGTAATAACTAAATTTGGACCCTGCTAGGGTTAGGAATGATTAATCTAGCTTGAGTGCTGTAGTCTGAGTCTGTGGCAAGATGTTCCCAGGAGAGCTGCCCTACAAACCTCAAAGTTATCTCTTACTGTGTCCATACAAAAATAACTAGTATTAATATGTTGATAGTTATTGGACTGAGGAAAGGAAAAAACACCTTAAGAGGTATTTGCCTGAGGTAGTCAGGAAGGACTTTGGAATATCCTAGGTGATGTTCCCTTTGAACTTGGTGGGCCCTCAGGAAGGGCTCTCTTATGTTGATTTTGCTACCTGACTGGGTGCTGTGTCAGCCCAGAGTGCAGGGGAGTTGGAGGCAAGAGAGGAGGAGGAGAGAGAGAGCAGGGCAGCAAGATGGACAGTGGAGAGTCTAGCAAGAGGGACAGAGAGAGAATAATGTAGAAGAATACAGGAGCAGGCACATGAGAGAGAAAGCCCACCCTGAGAGATGGAGTGGAGAGATAAGCCAGAGAAACAGAAGGAGATGGGAATGAGAGGCAGAACGGGATCAGAATGGGAGGTTCAGAGAGACTGGGGCAGGTGCGTGGGGAGAATGGAATTAAAAGCAACTGATCAATCAACTGGCTTGGCCCTCGTTTTGTCCACCGTCTGCTCCACAGCCCCAGCCGCCCTGGCTGCCGGAGCGGCCGGGCCCACCCTGAATGGGGATGGCAAGGGGGAGAGCTGTTGGGGCCACCCCCTGGCTGCCCTCAAAGGTTTTTTACACACATGGGTGTCACAGCCCACAATTTAAGATAGGAGTACAGTTTCTTAGTACTCTTGTGACTTTTTCTTTTTTTTGCATTTTGGGTTACACCCGGCGATGCACAGGGGTTACTCCTGGCTTTGCACTCAGGAATCACTCCTGTCAGTGCTCAGGGTACCATATGGGATGCTGGGAATCGAACCCGGGTCGGCCGCGTGCAAGGCAAACGCCCTACCCGCTGTGCTATCACTCCAGTCCCACTCTTCTGACTTTGAAAAAGACTTTGTGGTTAGATGTAATTCCTTGACCATCTTATAAAGTAGTCAACTGCACTTATGTTACTGTACACTCTCTTGTAAAAAGTTGTGAGATCCTAAGAGAAAAAGTTATTCATGCTGCCTAGGAAATCTTGATTATATTTAGGTTAAATAGGAAGAAAAAAATAATTCTGAATAGTGAGAGCTCTTTGAAAACAATAGACACCTCAATTTTATACCACTCCTTTGGCTTAAAGTCTTTAAGAAAGAAGATGAGTGATGTGACTGTTTGGCTTTTCTCCCACAAATTCATCATTAGGACATAAATCATTTCTGATCCTCCTTGCATCTTCCCATTCTTTAACTTTTGGAGCCAACTTTCCACTTAATCTATTATTCCTGGACCCTATACTAGCAATTAACCCTAGATATGGAATTTAGTCAAAAATGCACTTTGCAAACAGCGTTACATTATAAATTTTTTAATTGTATTTAGCAACATTTCTTAATCTGAAAGGTTACAGTATTTTCCATATCAATCAATAAACATTTAATTTCTGGATGAAGATTGAATTTATTTTCTCTGACTTACTAACTTGGCATAAAGCTATACTTTGGCCTGTTGACTCACCTTGCAAAATATTTACTTGGAATTTTTGGAACTCCTAAGGAATGGTGACATATTTTAAGAAATGGGTCATTTATGATGATGAACTCTAAGACAAATTCAACAACAGTTTTTCTTTAGGAAGAGCATTTGTTCTAAGATAGTGGGGCTTTTAAAAAATTACATGCATTACTTGAGATGAGAGGATCCAGAATACAGGGGCAAGGCTCTGGGATCAGTCATCCTCCACTCTCTTATCAAGAGCCTGTGTATTGATTTCAAATTGCTGTTACAAGATGGATATTCTAAGATTTTAAATTGATGCCATAGACATTCATTGTGCAAATGTCTTTCCAATCTAGAGCAAAAACTTAAATAAGGAAGAAAATTTTACATTATGTAGAGTCTGTTCACATTGCCACTGATGGCCATTAAACTAATAAAGCTAAATGATACACTTGAGAAATTTCCACCTAATCCTGATAACTTTTTTATTCCTATATTTTGCATAATTTTTGTAGTCTATATAACTTCTTTCTCAACAGTGAAAGAGCAAAATAGTGCTAAAACCTTATTATCCATGACTTTGTGGTACAGACACTTCAAAGTTTTATATCATAAAGTTAGAAATTATCATTAAATCATCCCCCCCAACAGAAAGTATATGTCACGATAGCCTATATTATTCTTTAATTAAACTTTTCAAATCAAAGAAACTAGTAAGAATCATTGAGTTCGAAAATAAGAGAAACCCTGAATACTTTTACTACAAGGTTGCCAAGCCTGAGTTAGATTAAGTGACATTTCAAAGGTCACATAATTAATTAGAGACAAGTTTGGCACTAGAACCTTACCACATCAGAACTCTTCCCACTAAAACCCTATATTTCTTGAATACTTAGCACATTTATTTTAAAGAAAAGAAAATGACTTAAAGTCAGAGCAAAAACATGCCAAGAGTTCCATTATACTTAAGCTTTTAAACATTACTCTTCTGATGGCCTCTGCTCCTTGGCTAACTTCTCATTTCCCTATATATAGTTCTCCTTATGAGCTCTCATACAAATACTGAGACCATGCTGAGGCATTTCCTGGATTTCCTGTCATATTTGCAATCATCCTTATCCACCCATCTTAAGAAACCACTCTTAACTATGCAATCATTTGTATTCCAAATATACCATTAATTATTACTATTTGCTAATTTCCCTTCAATAAGGACTCCTAAGACATGTATCATTTACTTTATTATCTTAGCATTTTTCTTGTGGTCCCTTCTTTATCCACAAGCACCAAATTTAGGTCTTTTATCATATACTACATATCCAAGTCTGCTGCTCTCTCTAAAATTAGTTCTTACTAAAAACAGATATACATCTAGACAACGAAATACTATGCAGCTATTAGGAAAGATGAAGTCATGGCATTTTCTTATAATTGGATGGTCATGGAGTGTATCATGCTAATTGAAATTAGTCAGATAGAGAGGGACAGACATAGAAGGACTGAACTCATTTATGGAATATAAAATAACATTATATGAGACTGACTGACACCCAAGGACAGTAGACACAAGGGTCAGGACTATTGCTTCATAGTTGGAAGCTTGCCTCAACTAGGGGAGAAGGAAACTGGGATAGAGAAGGAATCACTAAGTAATGATGGTTGCAGGGATAGTTCTGGATGGGAGATGTGTGCTGAAAGTAGATAAAGGACCAAACCTGATAGCCTCTCAGTATCTGTATTGCAAACCATAATGCCTAAAAGTAGAGAGAGAGAGAGTATGTAGGAAATTGTTTGCCATAGAGGTAGGAGAAGGGTTGTGAAGCGGGAGAGGTATACTGGGGAAACTGGTGGTGGAAAATGTGTACTTGTGGAGGGATGGGTGTCTGATCATTGTATGACTCAAACTCAAACATGAAAGCTTTGTAACTGTTTCACATGGTGATTCAATAAAAGCACTGTAGCACTGCCCTCCTGTTGTTCATCTATTTGCTCGAGCAGGCACCAGAATAAAAAACACCCCCTCCGCCAAAAAAAAAAAAAAAAAAAACCAAAAACAGATTTTATGATCTTAGAAAAAACTGTGCCAGTTTGTAATGTCTTCACATTCTTGTTCAACCCACTCCCCCAAGATTAATCCATGGCACACATATTATGTAGTTGGAGAGCCCAGTATCTCAAACTTCTCTACAGAGGATCCAAGTTTTTCATAACCTAACTTGACAGAAGACTGCTTCTCTTAAGAGTACATGCCTCTCCATTCATTGCCTCTAAAATTCTTACCCTATCCAGTTAAAAACAAACCAAAAATAACATCTTCCTTCTCTAACATTTCTTGAGAATGTTAGTGGTAGTAACTCCCTGTTCCTTCTTCATACTGGTCACACATTTATGACATTGATGGAATTTTTAACCATAATTCAATAATTCTCTTATTCTATTTAAACCTTTGAAAGACCCGGTGAATAAGGCAACAAAGGCAAAAGGCCTCTGAGTTTAATCCCTACTCACTAATCACTAGCAATATAATCTTGGCATAATCTTGAAAATCCTGTTTATAATCCATTGCTAAAGGTGAATAATAATACCCCCTGGTTTTATTACCAACTCTTTGCATGTTTTTTTTTTTTGCAAAAAGCAAAAATAATGTATGTAAAGTACTACACACATACACACACACACACACACACACACGCACGCACACTGCATGGGCACCATTCATTAAATTTACGTACCCCTCTATTTCCAACAGAGCAACCTTGCTGAAATAACAAATCCATTTACACATTAACAAAACTATGTAAAAATGTATCTTCATTTGTTTCTTTATACTTGGCTAAGTTTCCATGTTCCAATTTCTGCTGATAGTGACTGTCTGCCAAGTTGAGATATCTTGGCCATCTCATTATGAGGCCCACTATTTTTGTTATAACTCAGCTCATTGAGGATTTTTCTCTTCACATTGTTTTTTTCTGTGTCTGCCTCTGAGTCCACATTTACACATTTTTTCTGTACAACAGTTAGATTATATAAGCACCTAGTCTAATAGACTAATTTAAAATTGATTAGTGCTGCTAAGACCCTACCTATGAGGAGGTCACACTGCAAGGTCCTAGTTGTTAATACCTATTTGGGAGATTATTGGGCACACAATTTAACTAATAACATATGTATTCTCTAACCACATATTTTCTGTATACCATGCTCATCTGCTCAGACATTAATTTACCTTATAAAGGTGCACTCCTTGGATATACAAGATATATGAGGCTTCATGAAAGCATTATCTATGACTTCTTTAGCTTCTGCTACTCTGTTACTCTGGAGTGCTGTTACAATGGACTTAATAGTGAGGCTTACAGTGTGCTAGACAAGAGACCATTGGAAAGTAAGACCACTGCCTTTCCTGTCTTCTCTGGAGTTTTCCCAAAACTACCTGTTTAAATTGGAAAGCTAGTTCAGTAGGTAGGGCACTTGCTTACACATGGCTGACTGTGGTCCAATCCCCGACATCACTTATGGTCCTCCAAATTGCCAGTAGTCTTCTCTGAGTGCAGAGTCAGAAGTAAGCCCTGAGAATAGCCAGGTATGGCCCCAAATCCAAAAGAAATTACAAAAATTAATATGTAGGTTATCAAATACCTCCCCTGGATGAGTGCAAATGTTTTTCACCCTTCTCAGGGATACCCAATCATCTCATTTTGTATCCCTCCAATTCTCATTTTTCTTCTGCTGGCCATTTTTTTCATTCCTTTTGAGCCAAGGTAAAGGTAAAGGCCCTCCCGTTGATCGTCGATTTGCTCGAGCGGGCCCAGTAACGTCTCCATTGGAGACTTTGTTGTTACTGTGTCTGGCATATCGAATACTCTCGGTAGCTTGCCGGGCTCTCCGAGAGGGGCGGAGGAATCGAACTCGGGTCGGCCATGTTGGCCACTTGTAAGGCAAACGCCCTACCACTGTGCTATCGCTCCCTGAACGCGCCTGATCTCGTCTGATCTCGGAAGCTAAGCAGGGTCGGGCCTGGTTAGTACTTGGATGGGAGACCGCCTGGGAATACCGGGTGCTGTAGGCCTTTTGAGCCAAAATATAACTATTTTTTAAATGACAATTTTAAGTTGGTTTTCATGGGGGTGGCGGTGGAGGTTGTGTTAGTGAATCTACTCCTAACTCTGTGATTAGGACTGAGTCCTAGAGGTGCTCAGGGGAACATACATTGTGCCAGGGATTCAACCAGGGTCACAGTCAACACACACGTAAGGCAAGTGCCTTCCCTTTTGTACTAAACCTCTGATGAAAATAAAAAATGACTACCTTATTCTGTTTTTTTTTCTCTACAGTGTTGTTTAAGCTAGTCAAACTTTATATCATACAAGGAAAATTAGGCTGCTTGTCAAAAATTATTTTCCTGTTCTTACCCTTAGATTCAAGGCAAGGCTCTACTACCTGCAACTTCATAGCAAACAGAAACTGCTTCTGGCAAACACGATCTACAGACCATGGTTTAAGAAACATTAGCTTTCATCACAGTCTGAAATTTGAGTTGCTTCTTCATATATAAAACTGAGTATATGAAGTAGGAAAATAAAAACATAAGTATTTTCTTTTTTAAGTGGTTGGTTTTTGAAATTGAAAGTCATTACTTTCAAGATCATTACCCCTTGTAGGGATTTTCAAAATTTATCTAAAATTTTTAAAGCCAATAAACTCTTTGTTCTTTTGCATTATCTCTCTTCTCTAAACATTGGGCATGGAAGTCTCCCAGAGGATGGTTCCACAATGAAACTGACCACATCATATTCAATCGACGGTTTTGCCTGACCGATTTAGCTGTTGTCCCAAAATTCCAAACAGGATCGGACCACCGTCTCCTTCGAGCAAAATTCTACTTCACGAAGTGGGGAGAAAGGGCTGCAAAGTTTAAGAAGAGAACTCCCAGAATGACCACCAACTGGGAACTCTTTGGCACTACTGCAACACCATGGGAAGATGCTATCCTTGACAACATTGATGAGGAATATGATCAAATGTTTCAGCACCTCCACGATTGTGTGAGGAATGCCAAGAGAGAGATAGCCACACACAAAAAAAGCCTGTCTTCGAAAACTCTTGAGCTTATTTGCCAACGTGGCTTGGCGCAAACCCAGGCAACCACAAGCAAATGTCCCAGCTCTCAAAGCAGTGCAGAAAAGGAATAAAGGAAGACCTCAAAGAGAGAAGAGCAACAATGCTGGTAGATGTGACAGAAGTTGGTAAAAGCATTCACAATGCCCTCCTGTCCTTTGCCAACTACAAGACCAAAATGACTGCCCTACGACATCCTGATAGATCTATCAAATGTTTCAGAAGGGCAATGGAAAAGATTATCCATGACTTCTACTCGGATCTCTTCGATAGCCACGTCCACCTTCCCACACACCAAATTCCGCAGGATGGATCTATTGTTCCCAATGTTCTCCCTAACATGCAATTTCATCAGTAAAGAAGTTAACAGCACCTGGCCCAGACAAGATCAGACCCGAACACCTGAAGAATCTGCCAATATTCTTCAATATGCTGGCTCAGCTCTTTACATACTACCTGTCTGAATGCAGGTTACCGTAACAATGGAAAAAAAGCAGGAGTGTACTACTGTACAAGAGGGGAGAGATCCACGACTTTGGCAACTATCACCCAATCTGCCTATTGTCTGTCATCTACAAGCTCTTCAATTGAGTGAATCTGATTAGGATTGTCAGAACACTAGATGAAGGACAACCATGTGAGCAAGCCATGTTCTGCAAAGGATTGAGCATGATCGACCATATCCACAAGATAACCAAGCTCATTGAGGTTTCTCAGGAGTTCAAGATGCCGCTTTATTTAACATTCATTGATTTAAAGAAACCTTTGATTCTGTTGAGATGGAAGCGGTCATCGAAGCCCTAGCCAATCAGGGCGTTCAAACTCAATACATCAGGATCCTCTGTGAGCTGTATTACGGATTCACTACCAGAATCTCACCATTCTACAAAGAAGGGATCATCGATATCAAGAGAGGGGTTCAGCAGCGTGATACCATTTCACCGAAACTCTTCAGTGCCACCCTCAAGAACGTCATGCAACGACTGGAATGGGAAGGAATGGGAGTGAAGATAGACGGTGGGCAACTACACCATCTTTGCTTTGCTGATGACATTGTTCTAATACACCAAACATTAGCCAAGCAGCACACATGCTGGCAGAGGAACCCAGGTGTGTGGGACTCAGGGTCGAGATCTCCAACTGAACAAACATCTCCGAATGCAACAGTAATATGTGCCTAGGTCGAGAATTCAACATGACAAATGACCTAGCACCCGAGTTGCGCAGGAGGAAGAAAGCAGCTTGGAACGCCTTCAAGAGCATCGAAGAAATAGCTCAGAGGACGAAGAACCTCTGGCTCTGGACACATCTCTTTGATTTCACTCTTCTTCCTGCATATGCCTCAGAGTCCTGGGCCCTACAAAAACAGGATGAGAATGCTATTCAGGTCTCCCAAAGAGAAATCAAAAGAGCTATACTTGGATTATCATGTTTCACTTAAATGAGAGAAAGAATCCGGAGTTCCGACCTCCGAGAGTCAAGAATCAGGAATGATGTCTCCTTTCCCAAGGCATCGAAATTCAGATGGGCTGGACACGTACTGAGATTTGGAGATAACCGCTGGACTAGAGCTGTTACCAACTGGATTCCATGGGATGTCAAAAGACCACATGGCAGCCCACCTACGAGATGGTCAGACTTCTTCATCAAGACCCTGAAGGATCAGTTTGAAGCTCTGCGTGTTCCTAGATGAGCAGACGCCTTTGGGCTACACTAGCACGCAACAGAGATGAATGGAGACCTTACTGGCGCTCACTCGAGCAAATCGATGAGTATCGGGATGTCAAGTGATCAAGTGATCAAAATCTTTGTTCTTTTACTTTAACTCTCTTTTTCCTTAAGCCTTAAATGGCAAGCTCAACTTTTTGCCTTAGTGGTAAATGGGATGGTAGGGAAATAATTCTATAAAATATTCAGATTATTGTTAAATTAGGGCTGGAGCAATAACACAGTGGATAGGGCGTTTGCCTTGCATGTGGCTGATCAGAGTTCGATTCCTCTGTCCATCTCTGAGAGCCCGGCAAGCTACCAAGAGTATCCTGTCCACCCTGCAGAGCCTGGAAAGCTCCCCGTGGCATATTCGATATGCCAAAAACAGTAACAACAAGTCTCACAATGGAGGCATTACTGGTGCCCGCTTGAGCACATCGATGAACAATGTGAGGACAGTGACATAGTGCATTATTAAATATTTAGCCTCATTCATGCTCATGTGGACAGAGTATATGTGTGAGAGGGAGAATGAGACAGAGAGAGAAAGAGAGAGAGAGAGGGAGAAAGAGAGAAAGAGAGAGACAGAGGAGATTAACAAAACATATTAGGGAATAGATATAAGGGGTGTGATGATGGACAGGACGAAAAAAGCCCACTTTGTGAAACCAGTTACAAATTATTTGGAATCCTGGTCATGTTCTTTCTTATTTAGCTCAAGGGAGAAAAGCATTTTATTTAATTTCTATTTCCTTCATCTTAATTGTAAAAATCTTTCAGACTAAAATTTTAAATTATTTCCCTTCAATCTGGCATTCTGTAGAGTTAATTGTCATTATTTGTTGAATGAATAAATAGGAGATATCATTTCATCCAAGGAAAGGCAATACAAAGATTCATTTTACTCCCAATTTAGCTCTGTTCAGAAACTGCACATGCTGGTTTTCTGGAATATGCTGAAACCCAGGTTGCTCCATTAGATTTTCCTCCTCTAAATTTCAGAAGAACTTACTTCTCAAACCCATAATTTAATAAGTTAAATATGTGATCTTACCAACTGGGGCCATGTTATATGGTTATGTCTTGTTTCTCTACAAAGTATGCTGATCTTTCTCAGCCAAGACCACCCTTCAAGTTTGTTTTCCACTACCCAGTAAAAGACATTTTACTTAATAGGTGCTGAACATGTTATTGTTCTTGGTAATTATATTGATGACAGTATGCATAACTTAAAACTCATAATTCTAAAAAACTACTGATATAATTATCTTGGAATAAGAAATCCAGATTCACAGTTCAGAAACAGACTTGGAGTTAGGAAGAAACATTAACTCAAGTCTTCAGGTTCTGATCCCAGGGTTGTTTCCACCACACCAAGATCACTAAAGTGATCTTGTTTTATGTTAAAAAGTAGGATATTTGTTGGAATTGTTAGAACTAAAATGAATTACTTTAGATAAGATTGTGACAGAGTCTCCTGTCCCTATGCCTGGCTGTCTTCACTGGGACCCCTCAGAGAGGTGTGGGTTGAGTTTTCCTCCCTGCCCTGAGCAGAGCAGCTGAAGACCTACAGAATGCAGCCACAGCCATACTCAAGGCCACTCTCCACATGCTCAGACGAGCCTCACGCATGAAGGAACCGGAAGAGGAATCCAGGTGTGCGGGACTCAGGGCCAAGATCTCCAAGCCTGCTCAACTAGGAACTGGGCCTCCTCCACCCAGACCCCCCATTTTCCAGTATCTAGGTAGTCACACCCACAAACTGCCCTGGCACCATGCAATCCCATAAGCAGCTAAGATCTAGAGAGTATAAAACAAACCTCTCAAAAGCACTTGGCTGCATTCGTGGCCGTGCAACCTCTTATAGTCCAGTTTTCCCTCTCTCGGAGAGCCCAGCAAGAATATCCTGTCCGTACAGCAGAGCCTGGCAGGCTCCCTGTGGCATATTCGATATGCCAAAAACAATAACAATAATGGGTCTCATTTCCCTGACTCTGAAAGAGCCTCCAATGTGACGCCGTTGGGAAGGATGGTAAAGATAGGCTGCTAAAATCTCAGGGCTATGAGGACGTTACTAGTGCCCGCTTGAGCAAATCGATGAACAACAGGATAACAGTGATGCAATGATACAGAAGATTGTGACAAGATTGCTATACCTTGAACGAAATCACCAGCTTACTTTTCTTTGAGAAGTGATGGGGATACACATCCCTTGGTGCTTGGGGACTCTTCCTGACACAGTACTCAGGAATGACCCCTGATAGTCCTCAAGGAACCAGATGCTGAGCTGATGGTCAAATCAGGGTTTGGTGGTTTTTAAAAGGAAGACTTATCTCTGCCTTTCAGTGTGGCCTAGGCACTATTCTGCCAGAATTAAAGAAATTTGATATTTCTCAGGATTCTTTATAATTCTTTGCTCTTCCAGCTTGAACTATATACATTGTTTATATATACTACATATATAATCTCTGACTTCTATATTTTCCTGGGTATTCTGTAAAGAATTTGCAATAACTAGGTTTAAATAGCATTGATAAGTCAATGGGAAGTTGTGAAGTCCAAGAAGGCAGTAATCAAAGTAGCTAGAAGGTCTTTGTAAATATATGTCACTATTAATGGAATGAGAAAGAATAAAAATATACAATATCCAAGTTCATTCTGTCAGACACAGGACTTTGAAATAGTCTTGACATAGTGCAAATTTTAATTAAATTCATTCATTATTAATTTTTTTAAAATTTGCTAATATGGCTGACTTACAACCATTTCTATATTGTTATTTATTGCCTGAAATGCTATTCACCACCAGTGTCAGTTACCCTCCGTTACTGTCCCAACATCCCCTGTTGCATTCTTTATTCCTACAGATGGTTATTCTATTGGCACAATCTCAGATATGTTTTTCTTGGAGACTGTCTTCTACCATTCTTTGTTTCTTTAGAGCTCATAAGATTATTTGGTGCTTATCTTTTGTTTTCTGACCCATATAATTTAGCATGATACCCTTCAAATCCATCCAGGCTGCAACACAATGCATTATTTCATCTTTTCTCATAGATAAATAGTATTCTATTTTGGGTTTATGTGTGTTTAATATTCCATTATGTGATATATATACATATATATGTGTATATACATATATATCCCATACATTATGTATAGCAGTTTCATTATCCACTCATCTGTTGGGCACTTGGCACTTATATTATTTCCAGTCTACTTTGAATAATGTTGAATAATCCATAAGATGTTCCTGATCTCAAATCCTAAGAAATGGTATTTGTAGAGAACTTAAAAAAATATATAAAGACTTGGAAAAGTTTTCATTGTTTGATTTGTCAATATCCAGTCCAAGTTTTATTTACTCCACATCCTTGAACAAAATGTCTTTAAAATTTTAAATACTAAGGTACCATGGTCAATATAACTATTAGTTGAGTTTAAGGAGTACATGGATCCAACCCCAGTCCGACTCTTAGTGTCAACTTTCCTCTCCCAGTGTCCCCAGGTTCTGACCTCCCCACAGCCTGCCTCCTTGACAGGCACATTTTGAGTTTGGTTATTGTAGTTTGAATCTCATGCTTGCAGTATTGTTGGCTCTGTAGTTTATATATGTTTATCTACATATGTACCACATAGGTACATTGTTTAAAAGGGGGATATAAGATTATTCTTTTAAAAATTCTTAATCCCCCCTTCAAACTATTTTACTCATTTCTTCTTAGTATGTGTATCATATTCAGAAGGGGATCAATTAACAGTCATTATTCTACACAGTAACTTTAGAAATTTTGGTAAGCAAAGCATGAGGAACCCCACTAATAAATAAACAACACAGGACTGAAAGAACTGAAGACAAACCATTTATGTCAGTACATCTTATATAGGAATGCATTACCAGAGGCAATAGTTATAAAAGATCAGATCAGCATCAGAAGTGCTAAATGATATTCATTTGCCATCTTCACCCAAATAATCAGATGCCTAGCAATATTTTTTTTTCATTCTGAATGTCAGAGATAATTTAAATAATGTGATTTTTTTTGGACTCACAATCTTAGTCAAAGCCTTATCCCAGAAGATAATAGATATGAGATAAATTAGAAAACTATAGCTAGATACAGAAAGAATAGAGAATCTCTTAAATTCAAACAGATGAAACAGGCATTTCAACATAGATAAATGCAGAATAATGATGCTTTTGATGGGTCTTTATCACAGAAGGCCATGTTCTTCATAAATTATGAAGCATAAAAAAAGAATTTCAGTCAAAAGATAAGTCTGTTTGTATCATCAATGAACGACGAGAAATTGAAAGAAAAATCCAAATAGGAATGCATATAATGGTAACTGATTGATGACTCTATCAGCCAAGTTTCTACACTTTAAAAAATATAGAACTAAAGATTATTCAGCATAAAAGCATAAAGACTGCCCCAAATGGCACAAGTTCCTTCACTGTGAAAAAATGAGAGAGATTTTTGTGAAAAAGAAAATACTGGTTGTTCTAATGTTTACTGAAGTCATTTTTAAATGTCAATGTTCCCATATTTCATTGTCTCAAAGGGTATAAGAAGTATATATGAAGTGATATCATATGTGGGTTGGCATTCATTTTTTATATGAACATCATGTATCTTGATAGACAGATGTTCTCCTTAATGATTTTTAGTGATTGTCACATGAACTAAACTATGGTGATTTTAATTTGATATATATTACATAAAAAGAGCCACATTTAAAAAAATCAAGATTCAATTTTATAGTGAATTTTTGTAAAAAAAAAAAAAGACATATATAGAGTCAGAAAGCTAGTAATGGGAAAGGCACTTGCCTTGGAAGCAGTCAACTCAAGTGTAATTCCAGGCATATTATATGGTCCCTTAAGCATCTCCAGGACCGATCACTGAGCCAGCGCCAGGAGTAAGTCCTGAACACAGCAGGGAGTGGCAACCCAATTAAAGCAAAAACAACACAAAAAATAAGAAAAACTAAGCAGACAATGAACTGGAAGAACTGGAATCTTGTTTATTCATTCTTCAAATTTTTTTTTTTTTGCCGGGGGGAAGCTTACACCCAGTGGTGCTCAGAACTTATTAATGGCTCTATGATCAGGGATCACTCCTGGTAGACTCAGTGGATCATTTGGGTTGCTGGGGATCAAACTTGTGTTTGCCTCGTGCAAGGCAAGCATTTGACCCACTATACTATTGCTCTGGACCTCCATGTCCATTTTTAATATACAAATATTTGAAAGGTAAGAAACCCTGTATATAATAACATTAAGCACCAATATTATTAACCCCCTTGCAAACTAAAAACTAATAATGTTAATGAAAGGGTCCATAGTTTGAGAATCAAACATTCTAAATCTTGTCTCAACAGACTGACCACATTCCTTTGGACAAGTTCCTGCTCTGTGCCTGAGTCTTCTTCAAACTGGAACAAAGAAGCTGATTCAAGAAATAAAAAAAGGGTAACTTTATTTCCCGATATTTGATTGCTGCTGCATATTTTTTCTTTATTGGTACTTAATCCTACTTTTTAAATTTATTCCAACATGTCTACTAACATCAAAAGCAATTATCTTTTAAAGCTGACAGGTGTGGGAAAAAGTATTCAGATCACCCAAAGGGCTTTTTTCCAGCTACCACATCCTTTCTGATCTGGCTCCAGAACTCAGAATCATTGCTGCCAGAGGACATTAGTGTCGACAAGCTGCTGCTTCTTTTATTTTTTTTCCATCCCTCCTGTGTGCTGGGGTGGGAAAAAAAATTGTAAACTATTGGTTGAAGGCCTTTACAGAGAGCATTCTCTGTGGACAGAAATACTTGTCAGCCACAGGTATTAAGAGAAACATACTTTGTGGGGTATTGTTTTCTCAGCATCACTTTCATGCTTAGAATGCCCCCCTTCCTTGTTTCTGGAATGATTCTGAGGACCAATAAACAACAGCTTTATTTTTTTAAGGCTCTGATCTTAAATTTTGTGTTACTGGCATTGATCTTTCCTTTTTTATTCCACCTTTTATGTCTAATTATGCCAATTTCTAATTTGTCTTAAATATTTTATATAATTCTTGCAAGAAGCGTAAATGGATGCTGGCAAACTTTAACCCAAGTTTCTTGGACAGATTTAGTGAGCTCAGAGAATGTGGAGGAACCTGAGGGCCTAAAGTGGAGAATGGGGAGAGACTGGGATAGTGCCAGAAGTATCAGAATAAATTCTGAACAATGGTTTTAATTGAATCTGAAAGCTGCCTGTCAAATAGAAGGGGACTCAAAACATTTTCTATTTGTTTGTTTTATCATATCATTGTGTATTACATTTCAAGGAAGTCAATACACTTATGGTTTAATTATCTCATACTCTTATTGGGCAAGAAGAGAGATTTTTCTCAATATTCATAAGGAAAAACAGTTTAAATACAGGAGCATAGAGTTTTGGTAGACAAGACTTGATGGTGCAGTGCAGACACTAAAAGGAGAAATTATATATATGTATGTATATGTATAAATATATATATGCCTATATATTTTCATGCAAACTTTTTTCCCTAGTTATGGAAAATTTATTCTTGAGACTAGTTCCATTAAATGTTTTCTGTTCACAAACTTTTCTAAAAGTATGAATGACCTTTGTTTCTGATCCCAGTTTCATCCTGCAAGTTGTTTTTGTTTGGAAAGCACAGGTACATCCCCATGAGAAAAACCACCATGTAAATGAATTCTCCATTTATGATAAAAATAGTTTTGAAAGATTAAAAAATTAACGGATAAAATGTTCTTTTCAAAACAACAATCATTTGATCAATAAACCTTAAGCATACTTCTGTATAACCTGATACATATGATAATCTGAGGTTACAGGGATTACAAAGGAATATGGCGCATGGGTAACATTGAATGGAACTACTATGTGATATTTACAGATGGACTCAAACTTTGCAACATCTAATAGTTTCACATGTGATGGTACTTCAACCTGCTTTCTGATCTCCCTTTGATAAAAGACATTCTGGTATCTTTGTCCTACATCACCTCTGCTTCTCTACTGAACTTAAATGGCATTCCCCCCCCCTACTGCCAACAATTTCCAGTGTACTTAGCTACTCTTTAAAGGACTTTTTGTATTTTTAAAGGCAATTTTACTTTTTTTTTTAAATTGATTATTCAATCCTTTTGATCTTCTGGTCCTTGCTTTAAAGATAACGTCTTTTGTAAAAGATACATCATCCAGATTGTACGCATTCACAAGAAATTTTAGCCAGGTGCAATGAGGCCACCAACTTATTTCTTCCAGGATTCTAGATATCTTTAAGATTGCAATTTGATATTAATGAGTCTGAAGAAATGAAAAGTTGAAAGAGTTTCACCTGATATTAGATTCTTCAAGGATTGACTACCTAGTCTCTTGGGCTTTCAGTTCTTTTGGTTTCTATTTCTATCTACATTTATATTTATCAGCCACTCCTTTAGAAATAGAGAAAGAAGGTGAGATGAAATTCAAAATAGCACCTTTCTGTTGCTTAGTGGCAGCTTTGTTAGAGAGCAGAAAGAGGATTTATTGATGAGAACATATGAAAAGGTAAGTATAAACTGGGATAAAGTTTCTTAAACTTTTGCCCCAATGTCAGTCTTTTACAAACCAGGTTTCTTTGTTGTGGCACCTTGTCCTACCAGTTTATCCTCTAGTCTTGTGCCACAAGCTACTTACATGAGTTTTAAATGTGACCCCTTTGGAACATCCTGGATACTGACATATGGTCCCCAGGATCCTAATGGGGTACTGGTTTTGATTGTACACATCATTGTACACATCTGTACACATCATTGTGTTGACTCTGTAAGGAGTAAAATTACTTCACTCATAAATTTTTATTTATGGGTTAAGGTCCTTAAAGACATTTAACCTCAAAGTTAAAATAAAATTTGTTTTTCAAAGATCTGAAGTGCACAACATGCCTCCTTCAGTTTAATGATGATTTTGCTGCCTTGGTCAGAATTCTTCTTTTGTTTATTTAAATAGTACTGGAATATAACCATTACTTGCCATGGTGGCTTATGTATTAATAAATATAACATAAACTCAAATTACAAGGTAATACTCTTCCTCAATCTATTTGCTTGCCCTAATGTTTCTCAGTAGCAGAGACAGGTGCTTAGATACCTGTATAACCTCCATAATAGGAGTTTAATGAAATGGAGTATTGATGCAACTTTGGAAGTCCTGAAATCAGTGAAATTTATTTCTATGATTCCTTAGAGTGAGAGATTAGCATTTCGGCAAAGACAATAATTTTCTAACATTTTATATCACATCTTAGGTAAAATATCAAGAGAGACAAATATTTGCTATTTTTTTAATTTTTAAAAAATGAAAAAGAAGAAACAAAGGGAGCTGGAGAAATAGTACAGGGATTGAGTGCCTACCTTTATGTGGTTCTATCTTAACTCCCAGAGCATCACTGTGCACGGTTCTGGAGTCCCCATGGTATGGCCATAGATGAAACATTTGAGGTAGTCCTGTACAGCACTGCATTCTCAGACCCTTACATTGAACTATGTGGTCCTGTTGGTCAAGAGTTGCCAGGAAAGATTTCCTGTCTTCTTTTTTTTGGAGGGGGAGGGGTCACACCCGGCTATGCACAGGGGTTCTTCCTGTCTCATGCACTCAGGAATTACTCCTGCAGTGCTCAGGGGACCATATGTGATGCTGGGAATCGAACCCCAGTGGGCCACGTGCAAGGCACATGCCCTACCTGCTGTGCTATTGCTCCAGCCCCTGACTTCCAGTCTTATTAAGCACTGTTTAGAATGCAACCCCGCTCCATAAGGAAAGAAAAAAAGGATGGAGGGAGAGTATATGAAAAACAAGGCAAGGCTGGAGCGATAGCACAGCGGCTAGGGCTTTTGCCTTGCACACGGCTGACCTGGGTTTGATTCCCAGCATCCCATATGGTCCCTCGAGCACCGCCAGGAGTAACTCCGGAGTGCAGAGCCAGGAATAACACCTGTGCATTGCCGGGTGCAAAAAAAAAAATGCAAGGCAGAGAGGTAAGAAAGTTTTATTTTTTTAAAAAGCATGTTCAATGAGGAAGAGTATTGCTGAACTGCCCATCCTGTTTTGGAAGCAGGTTTAGCTCTCTGGTTGTCTTTACTCTGCAAACCTATCATGATCCTGTTTGTCAAACACCTGTTGAGGGAAAAGCCCTGCTGTGAGTTTCTACAAAGTTCCATGATCCAAAGGAGGTAACATTGTGAGCAGCAACTGTGCTGGCAGAACATTATCATAATAGCTGGACCTCCTGAGCTCTTCTTGATTACCTAGATCTTACCTCCCAAAGGGAAAACGACTTCAAAGACAGAACCTCTTGCCTGAGGTTTTCAAAGATTCAGCAACTCCATGGTACAGATTCTCCCAGTTTATTTTCACCATTTTCTGTAATGCCAGAAAATGAGCTGAGTCTCCTTTAAGCGCCAAATCAGGCCCCAGAAGCAGCTCCTTCAAGGCTGGGTTGATTTTTTTCATAGACTCTAGCCTCTGTATTCCATAATGCCAGAGAAGAGACTATGGTTCTTTTATGTTTTGTTTTTTTAACCAGTTGTTTTTACTCAACAAAAAAATGGATTCTTAGTTTCCAAAGTCCACTTTGAAAGTCGAATAAATTAAAGAGTTTCAAAACAGTGCAGTCCAAATCCGGTTGAAACTTTTAATTAGTCTGATGTTATTTTTAGACTCTCTCAAAGCTCCATAATTGAGCCCTTTGCAGTTGTACAAACAAATAGAAACCTTGTAAGATCTTGAAATTCATGATAGTTTACTAATGAAGTCAGCTCAGAAAACTCTTCATTGAATATTGTAATTTGATTGCCATCTTATTCTGATTGGACCCTGGTTTTGCATTTAAATGAGTATATATTATTTGAAATGCAAAACAGCATGTTATCTGGGGTATTTTGCAAGAACAGACAAGATTAAAAACATCTAATGTTCCATTTTATAAAAACATTACAAAATGGAAGTACAGGGCTGACTTTTAAATTTATTAGTAACAGCTTACAATAATTGGACATTAATTAATCCGAAATTACAAGACATTTCTGTGGAAATGCGTGTTGCATCCTTCCCATCAGTACTCAGCAGATTCACCACTATTATTATTTTTATTTGGGATCTTGAGAGCAATAGCAATTTCTTACTAAAGCAGTCATTGTTATAGAATTGACTATTACTCATGTAAGTTTACACAATAGATTCCCAATTACTGATTCTGCAACAACTGACCTTGAGTATCCAATTAAAACATAAAAAAACTGCAGCAGGAGCTAAGGCAAGCTGAATTTGTGATTTAGGGTCTGTGCTGACTTGTTCCAAGTTTTGATTTTTTGTCAACTTTGTGATGTTAGATGGATTGGAAGGAAATTTCTGATTCTGTAACCCTTTATTGTTATTTCTCAAGTGTGGTTTTTGTGTGTTACTTAGAAAATTAGTTTCAATCACATCACTCAAAAAAGATTTCTTTTTGAGAGGAGCAGGAAAGGTCTCTAGCGACCATCTCTGCATTTCATTGACTCCAAAGCTTCCATGGCATCTATTCTGAGGCACACAGAGATGCTCATCCTCCATCATACTGAAGATTTTTGCTAATAAAAGATTGCTTAAACATAACCTTAGATTTATAAATATATTGCCCAGTTATTTGAGGTAACCAAATTATTATTTTATAAAGTGAGTTTTAATATAGGAATAAATATTCTGTATGGGTTTGGAATGAGAGAAAGAGATATTTTGTATGACACTATTTTACTGATGAGATATAGCCAAGGCATGAGAAAAAAATGAAAGGGAAAAAAAGAAAAAAGAAAGGAAAAAAAGAAAGAAGGAAGGAAGGAAGGAAGGAAGGAAGGAAGGAAGGAAGGAAGGAAGGGGGAGGGAAGGAAGTGTGAGAAAGAAAAGGAAGGAAGGAAAGAAGAAAGAGGGAGAAAGAGAGAGAAATACCTGTCAGCTCAGATCACAGAGCTGATGTTATCAGAGGCAGAGGAAGAATCAAAGGAAGGAAGTGGTTTAACAAGTTGTGTTGGAGGGATACTTTTGTGGCAACTGTGGTATGTTAACATACATTTTTAAGAGGCAAAACTTATACCATTAAAAGATATATGGTTGTATGAATCAGTAGTTGCCATCTTTGAATGCCTACAGATTGGTACCTCTTCATGGTCTACTGGCTTAAAACCACTGGGGTGGGTGAGAGAGCTAGTACAGGGGTAAAGCTCTAGCTTTGCGGGACACTGACCTTGTTCAATTCCCCAGCACTGTTCATGGTCCCCTAAGTACTGCTAGGAGTGATCCCTGATAGAGAGACAGAAGTAAAACCTAAGCACAGCCAGGAATAGCCCATCCCCACAGCAAAACAAAAAACACAGCAGTAAGTTAGTGCAATCTCAAGTTTTTAAGCAGGAATTTATTTCTCCTATTTTAAACTTCTGGTCTGAAATAGAGGTCAAGTTTGGAGAAACAGAGGTTCCTAGAGGTCTCCAGGAGAGAGACTAAAGAGTGAATGACAATGTGTACACCAGTGTAGAAATGGCAGAGAAATATTTTTGTATTTAAACTCTGGTGCACATTTGTGGGATCCTAGACATCACTTTCCTTTGATCTAAATCCAGCAGTGGTTGACAAGAGTTTTATAAAAGTGTTCTATCACCTATAGACTACACATAACTGCCATAGTCATTTAATCCATTTGGTAAATTCTAGGAAAGTAATTTTGATTTCTGAAATTCTTAGTTCAGGTTCCTCTTAATCCTTCTCTCTTAGTCAGCTGCCCCACATGCATTAAGTATTTTGACTAGGAAAAATCAGCTTATCAAAACTCAAAGTTTAAAAGTTAACTGTCTTCATTGAAAGAAAAGATATATAAAATTGGAGGATAAATCCTAGTCTTCGCTTTGGGGAGGTTCTTATGGGTTAATTTCTTAAGGATTTTATTGAATATGAGAGTTTTTTTAAGCTTGTAGCCCTTTTTCTAGCTTTAGTGCCCAACCTGATTGATCTGGGGGTTGAAAGAAGCTGATCCCTCAGACTCTTTCCCTTCCTTCCTTCCTTCCTTCCTTCCTTCCTTCCTTCCTTCCTTCCTTCCTTCCTTCCTTCCTTCTCCTCCTCCTCCTCCTCCTCCTCCTCCTCCTCCTCCTCCTCTTCCTCTTCCTCTTCCTCTTCCTCTTCCTCTTCCTCTTCCTCTTCTTCTTCTTCTTCTTCTTCTTCTTCTTCTTCTTCTTCTTCTTCTTCTTCTTCTTCTTCTTTTGTTGTTTGTGTTTAATTGGAGCAGAAGGAAGACTCCTGTTATTCCTATTGGATAAACTGAAGACAGTGCTAGACCATAGAAACAGCTAAATGGGCTGAGTACATGTTTTACATGCTGGTCTGAATTTGATGCCTGGTACCACATTGTTCCCTGATCACTCCTGGGAGTACACCCCAAGCAAAGAGATGCTCAGAGAAAGCTTTGAACATTGTTCTGCTTTTAAAAAAAATAAAGAAACCCAGAAATTTAGTGAATATGAGTCAAGCAAAAGTTGGCCAAAGAATTCAAAATTGAAGTGATAGAAAATTATGAGCAAGATCTGGAATGGGAGTATTTGAAACAACTGTTCTAGTTTTCCCAGAGTTACTTCTCTTCCCATCATTTAAATGTTTACCAGTTAGGCTTATTTATACTGAATTTGATTTTGTTCACAATTAAGAATAATTCAATTACTATTTAGAATTCCGTTGCCTTTCTTTTCAGGAGGAAGGGAATAAATGGTAGGTTGACTACTGGGAATGAGTTTCCTCTAAACTAAATTCCTGTACTGAAGTTAACACAGAAGATAATTGTGCCAGAGCATTATCTCACTTGTCAATACATAAAATACTGAACTAATTACCTTTCTGATTTTACAGCTTTAGTTGCATCCCTGATTTTAATCTTTTTCTCATTTGAGGGTTTCCAACCTATACTTCTAGAGTATCTTAGGGTTCTGAAAAGAGATTGAAATGTTTAGTGTATTTGATGGCAACATGACTATACTTTTCTCTCCTGAAGAACCCTCGAAGACATAGGAACTGATTGCAATAGCAGTGCAAAGAAAGGGAAGAATAAAAACTGATTACAGGTCGGTTTTATGGAGAGTATGAAACAAGAAGGAGCAAAAAATGGAAGATAGATAAGAAGTAATTGAAAAAGAAATGGAAGCAAGACACGGGAATCATGAAAGCTATGCTCACAAAATTCTAAAATAATCTGACCGGCATAACACTGAAAATGCAAATATTTAGGAGCAGTTTACAAAACTCTTGAATTTGGCAGTTTTCATCATTGTCAACCTTCAAAAAAAAGTTGCTTTAGACACGAGAAGTGCATGAAATCCAGACTAGTACACACAATAAATAAAAACAGAGGGGATAAGGGAAATTTGGGAAGGCGAAAGAGACAGAGAGAGACAGAGAGAGAGAGAGAGGTCATAAAATTGGTATAAGATTATGAGGCAGGAAGGAAACAATATGGAGGGTTGATTAGATGACAAACAGGAAAAAAGAAGTAACAACAAAAGATATTTTGAAAATGGAAATAGGGAATCAAGAGAGTTTGAGTTGGATTGTCTACATTTCACAAGTGGAAATGGAATTTCCAACTGAAAATTCAGATTGTAGTTTTCACAGAAATAAGACTAAGGAGGATAAATATGGAATGTAATGTTGAAAAACCAAAAAATTCTAGAACATTTTGGGCACATACATGGAGTCAGTAGACAAGAATGAATGAAAACAATCATGACTATATGTCTATAGAGGGTTTCTGGTTTCTAAAATTTACTTTATAACAAATAAATGTACTTCAAGATATTTTAGTAATCACTGACTAATCTTCAAACTTGGTAAAAGGAGATGGAAACACAAATATAAAAATGGTTGACCATGGTCTCATATCTGGTAGTGAAGAAACCAAAAGGCTTATATCATGGAATTAGAAGATGGCTTGAAGTACCAGAGGCCATCAATACTTTGTGCAACTACCATAGATTTTATACCAAAAACAATAACAAGTCTCACAATGGAGACGTTACTGGTGCCTGCTTGAGCAAATTGATGAACAATGGGAGGGCAGTGCTACAGTGCTACAGTGCAGTTTCAAGTATTATGCATAGCAATTAAAGAAACAACAGTGAACAAAGCAGGTTTTATCATGGAAGTCACATTTTAGTGAAAGATATGGACAGGTACAAAACCAGAAAAAATCAGAAGTGAAGAACTATGAATAAAGAGGGAAGAAAGAAAATGACCATGAAGAATTCCAGAGCCAGATGTTTGAGAAATAGGAGAAATTATAAGGATATTTTACTTCTCCATTTTAAATTTACATGCATAGTTTGTTTAACCTACCAAATTGAGAGATGAGGGTGAAGGTAAAAGGAAGATGGACTTTGACTATGAAACTGCTGCTCTTTTTTCATTGTAACTGCAAAGGAATTGGCTCTAATTCCCTTTTGGTATTCTCTTTCTTTCTATTCTAAACTGAATTATGATCCACTGTCAATTTCTTAATCCATAAATCTGGCCTGACATTGCATGTATTTCTAATAGATGGTGCTGGAAAAGCTGTTTCTGACTTAAGCTCCATAAAGGAAATGAGTTAAATGCAGAGAAGGCTGCAGGCTAATCTAGAAAGCAATTTGAGGTCCATGTCATAAAATTCTTCTTCAATTCATCCCAGTATGTGTTCTGAAGAACTGTCATTCTTTTGTGATACATAGAAGTCTAAGTCTAACACATATTAGAAATTCATAATATAATCACCTATATTTCTGCCTACAGAATATCTTCTGGAATTGTCAGAAAGTAAAACAAACTAGTTACATACCATTATGTAGCCTGTATGTCTCAAACCTTGCTTATGCCATCCTTTGAACCATTGTGTTCAATGTTTTAAAGTTAAACTCAGATTCAATTGCTTCTATGTGAAAAATAAATTAACGGTTGCAGACTCACATATCTGAGTCTCAAGTCACTGATAGAAATGAGTGAGAAGGCCAAGCACCAAGAGATAAGACCAAAAGCAGGATGATGAGCCCTTCCTGTCATGTGAGGGAGGGGGAAGGCATGAGCAAACTGGACAAGTCTCAGGGCAGCTGCCAATCAGCATTAGCCTATTTTCGCCTGGGGGAATGCCAGTCCAACGTAGCCAGATCTTCCTTTTTATTTCCCCCGGAGATTCCAGAACACTAAATTTTCCATGTAAACCACTTAAGTAAAATAAATTACAGGCTAAACCACCCTATCTGTCAGCCACATTAAACCTTTAAGCATGTCAGTTTATATTCTCGAGTTTAGAATTCACTTTTCCTATAGATATTTGGATATTTCACAACTACGGCCTAAAATACTTATGTATATACTCAGAGTATCTCGAACCCAGACTTAGTGGAGCTGCAAGGATATAGTTAGATGCAAGGAATAGTGTTTTCTTAATGTAGTTTGTAAATGTCTTCCTTTTAAGATAATATTTTAGTGTGTATATATAGGCACTTGAGATGCTTAGATCAATTATAGCATGGCTCTGCTCCAAAGATGTAATAAAAACAGGTAATTTCTGTATTCATTACACCTCAGCAATTCTCTGGCATTTTCCCCTGTTGCCTTGGTTTCCATTCTAAAAATTAGCATTACACACTTCCCTTCTACTCATCCCAGTGATGGGGAACTCCTTTATAATAAAATAAAAGTTTGTGTGTAAGATACTACAAAGTTTAGCCTGTTAATTTTCTGTCCTAAATATTAACATACACATTGGGCTCCAGAAGATTATAAAAGCATATTTCTTAGGCTTTATCATTTTCAAGATCTGAGTTCAGACTTCATGCATCAGAAAAATTAAATTGAAAGGTGAAGATCTTAGCTAGTCTGCTACCGGATGTCAATTTCATAGACTCTTCATACGTTGTAATGCATATTCATGTACATTAATGCTGCAAAGCTTTGAGAAGTTCTATGCTTCTTGGGCAGGTAGTATTTGTACTAGAAATTACTTATTTTGACTGAAAATGTGATCCTACGTCTAAAGTAATAATAAAATGCACCCACTGTTTGCTTCATCTACTCATAGCATCAGTTACACAAAAAATGCAAATAAAAACAAACTCAAGATATTTTTCTATTATTTGGGAGGCATTCCCAGCAATGCTCAGATGGTACTCCTAGCTCAGTAACTGGAGATCACTTCTAGTGGTACACAGGGAACTACAGAGTTCTGGGGATCAAACCAGTATGGAAAGCATGCATGCTAGCCTTTAAACCATATCCCCAGGTTAAAATTTTAGTGTGTGTGTTTGTGTGTGTGTGTGTGTGCGTGTGTGTGTGTATAGGCACTTGAGATGCTTAGATCAATTGTAGCATGGCTCTTCTCTAAAGATGTAATTAAAAACAGGTATGGAAAGCATGCATCAGTGAGGAAATCGTGCACTCTAGCACTTGAACCATCTCCCCAGATTCAAATTTTATTCTCTGCTTGCTTTTAATATACATGCATATATATTTCATATTTAATATCACGATCACGATCACGACCACCCTGTTGTTCGTCGATTGCCTCGAGCAGGTGCCAGTAACGTCTTCTTCGTCCTAGCCCTGAGATTTTTTTTTTTTTAAGTGCCATATTCAAGGCTTTTTCAGGGTTAGGAGAATGAGACCTATCATTGTTACTGGTATTTGGCATATTGGGTATACCACGGGGAGTTTGCCAGACTCTGCCGTGTGGGCATGTTACATATTTTTTATATGTAATATATATAACATATTATATATAATTGGGGGCCATATATGGCAATTTTCAGGGAACTACTTCTGGCACAGTTCTTGGGGTATCATGCAATGACAGATATTAAACAAAAGGCTCCCTCTGTGCAAAAATGCATTTCAGTCCTTTGATTCCATTACATAGTATTAAAAGTATTTATTGCTTCTATAATATGAAAATTTTGGAGGTAAAGTGGCAGTTTGCTCATATTCTATCTCCATTTTCCCATTAATGAAGACCATGATCAATATTATCAGCATCAACATTAATACATAAGCTATACTATGTGCCTAGCATGGCTCTAAGTACTTCACAAATATTTATTCATGCAATTTTCATGAGATGCATACTATTAGTCCCCATATTTTTATACATGAGAGAATTGAGAAAGTGATTAAATAACTGGTCCAAGTTTGGTTACAAGGCTAGAACACAATTTGGGCTACTGGCTATAAAGCCCTCACTGTCTCTTCACTTCTGCTTAAAAATTCCACCTGAGTTGGTCTAGGAAAAGATTTGGGGAATGGCGATTTAAAAAAAAAAATCCCCAGGGTAGATTGTGACCTGGATCCAGTGTTGAAAAGTAATTCTAAGTCATAGTGTTAAGATTAAAGAGGGCAATCAGAGGTCCAGTGCACGGAATATTAAGTGGGGACTAAATCCCAGTTTCTGCTTTGAAAACGGTAAATTACAGGTGGGGAAGAAGAGAAAACAGTACCTGCTGTTGGGACCTAACTTTGGTATGGAAATGTTGAAAACTGCTAAATACAATGACTGGTCTGCAGGGGTTCTTAGCTTCAAGAATCCAAATATTATAGTCCCAGTGTGTTTTCAGGGTGTCCATTATCTGGGTATTAGATTTTCTGTATGATGGCAGTCAGAGGCTGATTATAATTAGAAGAAAAGTCCTTCCTGGGGATATGGTGCTTCACTGGGATCCCCTGCCTCTAACCCTTGATACAGAAATCTTCGCAAGAGTACTTTCATGGATCTCAATGACAACAATTAAGCTTGAAGAGCACGAGAAGACATTTTAATCAGAAGCTAATTAAGAACAATGGGGGCATATGTATCATTGATTGTGTCTCAAGTACTCTGGCTGATCTGGAAGATTATTCCATTAATATATGGATACAAACAGACACCCACACTTCCTCAGGACAAATAACTGCACTTTGAAGGTTCCACTTTCAAATATGGTTTTACTTCTTAGATGACAAAATAAAAAAAGCAACATTTACCTCCCAGGAAAAACAGCAGATGGCTGTCCTGTGTTTCTGAGTAGGGATAGAGGCAATAGGAGTCAAGAAATCAGAATCCTTTCATATTTAACTCTTGGGTGACTCCATTATAAAATGAAATAGATCCTGTAACTGACTCTAAACAAAAGGCATAGATAATGTGATTACTACCAACAATAATGTGCTAATAAATGCATTATATCTATTTTTAATCTTCTGTTAGTATTAGGTACAACGCAAATAAGACATGACTTTCAGAGTAGAGGAAATTCTTCTGTCCTGTCAAGTAGATTCACTTAAATCAAGGAATTAGTCACTTCAATTTTTCCTCAACACAAATGAGTTCTATTCTAACCTAAATTTACTTGGAACTTTTGTAGTCTGTTTTTTTCTCTCAGGATCATGCATGATAATCAAAGGTGTTTGCCTTGTGCCTCCCTGCCCCGCCTCCCCCTCCCTCCACAAAACACACACACATTCCTGTTCATATTTCCAAAGAGGTTTTCTAGATAACTTCATTTCGACACTACTTTTCCACTTATTAAAGCAAGAGATATTTTCATTACTGAAGAAGCTAATTTGGCATATGGAGATTTATATTATATATCCTGACTTGCTCTCCAAAATTTTCTTCCAGTTTTTTTTTTTTTTTTGTGAGTGAGCATTGAAGTTTGGTTTCAGGCAGTCTTGTCAGTAATCTCAACAATGTCAATTTCTACCAATAAAAGTTATTTTAACTTCTTGGAGCTTCAGCTTCCTGGCTCTAACAGAAAAAAAAAAGTCTAGATCTCTTTAAGCATTTCTCAAATCAAAGTCTGTTTAGATGTTACTTATTTTCTTCCTGAAAATTCTGGTTTTTTTCTTAGTCCTCGACTATCATACCAACTTCAGTTTCTATGCTTTGCCAGTTTTTTTCTTCTTCCACTCAGATTTTAATTTTTCTTATGTTCCACGACATATTAATATCCAAAACATCCCTTAAAGTAATTTCAAATTTCAAATCTTTCAAAAATTTTTGAACAAATTACTGTTCAAAGATAATCCCCAATTCCCCAATGTTTCTGTATCTGTGTGTGCATGTGTGTGTTTGTGTGTGTGTGTGTCTGTTCATAGGGAAAGGTGGCTAAGAGATACACAACAGATATATGCTAGACCATTTAGCATGAATATAATAATAAATTCCGACTGGAATGGGAAGGAATGGGAGTGAAGATAGATGGTTGGCAACTACACCACCTCTGCTTTGCTGATGACATTGTTTTAATAACACCAAACATCAGCCAAGCGGCACAAATGCTGGCTGACTTTGACCGTGAGTGTGGAAAGGTAGGACTACAGCTGAATCTTACGAAGACAATGTTTATGAGAACAGCCTCATTCCTGATGCTCCATTCACTCTCAACGGAATGACCATCTCCGAATGCAACAGTTATGTGTACCTAGGCCAAGAAGTCAACATGACAAATGACCTGGCACCCAAGCTGCTCAGGAGGAAAAGAGCAGCTTGGAATGCCTTCAAGAGCGTCGAAGAAATGGCTTACAGGATGAAGAAACTCCGGCTCTGGGCACATCTCTTTGATTCCACTGTTCTTCCTGCATTAACATACGCCTCAGAGACCTGGGCCCTATGCAAACAGGATGAGAACACTATTTGGGTGTCCCAAAGAGGAATTGAAAGAGCTATGCTTGGAATATCACCTTTCACTCAAATGAGAGAAAGAATCCGGAGTTCCGACCTCGGTCAACGATCAAGAATCAGGGACGCTGTCTCATTTGCCAAGCTGTCAAAAATCAGATGGGCTGGTCACATAATGAGATTTAGAGATGACTGTTGGATTAGAGCCGTTATGGACTGGATTCCACAGAATGTCAAAAGACCGCATGGCTGCCCACCTACCAGATGGTCAGACTTCTTCATCAAGACCATGAACGATCGCTTTGAGGATCTTTGTGTTCCTAGAACGAACAGATGCCATTGGGCTATACTAGCACGCAACAGGGACAAATGGAGACGTTACTGGCACCGGCTCCAGCAAATCGACGATTAACGGGAAGTCAAGTGATCAAGTGATCAAGTGATAATAATAGAAGCAGATTAGTTCTATTCTTCATAGTTTGCATATGCTAAGGATACCTACTTTACAAATGAGAAACAGAGGCTCAGTCACAGAGCTACCAAATAGCAGGGCCAAGGGTCATTAGACAAGAAATACTTTTATTCAAATCAGGTAACACTATTTTGCAAACTGCATAGATTTCAAGTATTCATGTTCCTTCTCTTCAAAGGTATGTTATTATGCCACACCAACCACCAAAGTACTAAAATCCCTCCACCACAGTACATCCATTTCCTTCCATCTATTGATGCTTTTCTTCCTCCCCTCATAGTAACCTCATTCCCATGGTCAGAATCCAACAGTAGCAAACATTTTATTAATTATCCTGCTATAAAGTCAGCACACCATAGCAACAATGTGTCAAGGCACCCACACTCCCAATGCTGTGACAAGACCCAGATTAGTCCCTAAACTTTTTCCTTTCGAGTCTGGCAAATTCGCACTATCTTAGGCTACACAATTTACCAGACACCTACTTCCAATTGATAGAAAGCGGCATTTGAGAAGAAACTTTGAATATTTGCTCTTACTGATGCCTTTTCTAGAACATTAAGAACCACTAAATGAATAATTCATTGAGATTTAATCATCTTTCTATTTCATTGTTATTTAACTTTCTATTTCTTTATTCTATAATAAAATTTCTGTAATAAGATTTTAGCTACCTTTATATGCATAAGGATGCTATTTCTTTTATAAGCTACATTTTACTTAGTGTTATTCCATGGATTATGGGTGCCTGGTTGGCACTGTGTAGGAAGACAGAGTGAAGAAGGGTGAATAAATGAAATGAATGAATGAACCATGCTATTTTCATAGTGTCAGTAATTAACTTATGAAAGAAAGTTTCCTGTGCATGACCCAAGACTCCAATTTCTGAGTTGGAAAATTATTGCATTTTTTCTTGTCATCTGAGCACTAAAAATAAGTGGAGGAGATATGATATTAGGACACAAAAAGGTAGGAGAGAAAGAAGACAATCTTCTTACTAGTTAAATATCAAAAGACAAATGAACATAATTCTTGTCACTTACCAACCCTAGGAAATCCTACGGTTAGAGGGAACATGTTCTTTCCTACTAACATTTTCTTTTTATGAAAGCCTGGGCTGACTTCTCCTTCCATTGCTCCTAGTAACTACTGAGGCTCTGCACTGCCAAATTTATCTTTGCATTCCCAGAATCCAGGACTATGTAACAAAGAGAACTGTTCTATTAATATATGTTACAAAAGTATTTGTATTTTGCTATACCATCAGAGGTCTTGGGTTTTGCCAGGAATAATAGAGCTCTGACTTGGTTATTAACACTGTGGATTCCCTAGTGATAATTTTTTAAGTGTTTTTATTTCTATGGTGAAAAACACAAGGTAAATTAATAAAGTTTCTGTCAGTTCAAACATTTTGTGAGAACACATTTATACAAATATATAAATAACTTGACTTCCTGCTAGAAATGATTATGCTAAGGAAGTAAATGGGACGCAGGATTTAGCTCAAGAAGTAGAGCACATGCTGAGCACCTGCTCTGAGCTTGATATCAAGCATTTTATCCATCCATCCCCTAACTTCTTCTCAAATCTTCTGGGTGGCCTTGGAAACTCCTAGTAGTGAATTATAGCTGAGAGAAACGTTTCTGAGAATAGTTTCAGGAATTCCAGCACCACTGTGTGGCACCTAACACACAAATACACACAAACACACACACATACACACATACACACAGACACAGACACATACACATACGTAGCACTATAAAAGAATATAGGATATATTTAAAATGTGGAGTGAGAAACTCTGGATTTGGAGGGATAGTTACTGAATTATCAAAATGGGAATCCTAGAGACTATCTTTCTATATATCAGCACTCTCATAAGTGATATTTCATGAATTAACTAATTAACTTTCTGTAGTTTTATAGAAGAATTATGAACATAAGCATGACAGATTAAGCAATGTATTCAAAGTCACAAAGCCAGGGAGTTTTCAAATCAAGGCAAACACCCTTGGCCTCTGTGCTTTCTTCCTTCTTGCTGTCGAAGACAAGCTTTAAACTACTTCATTATATCACCTAGAGACAAACTTAAAATAATTCCAACTGGTGGCATTAAGATAGCAAAGAATTAGGGTCATATGACCCTGATTCAATGATGGCATCACACGCCTACACAATTCCCAGTATCACCAGGTGAGGTCCTGTAGGCCTCTGAATTCTTTTAAATGTTGCCCTGGTGGTCCCCAGCACCACAGCAGGTCAGGGCACCTCAGCATCCTTGGGTTAACACTGAGTAGTCTGACCAGTTGGCCACATATCATGGACAGGCCTCCAGATTTCCTGAGTACTGCTTGGGAGACCCTGACGAAAGAATGTTTTGTCTGATAAATTCAAGGTTTTAATTTCTAATATAATATGAAGGCAAAGTCTATTTTATAATTGGTTTGTTGAATTTTTTTACAAAGTTATTCCTAATTATCCCATTTGTGTTTACTTGGAATGCTTGGGGAAGTCAATAAAGGTATTCTAATACATGTGCACAAACCAGAAGAAATCAATAGATGGAATAAAAATGAAGTGAGATGTATGAAAGCTTCCTTTACTGAAACCATATTATTCAGTGGAGACTTTACCAATCTGTTTCTTTGGAAAAACAAGCAGCCCCATGCCTCTGTGTGTTTAAGAAAACAGAAGTCTCAGTCTAAGAAAGCTGTTCTAATCAACCAGTAGCTGCAAGCTATATTACTGAACTTTGTGTTATAAGCAATGGTGTATGTAATGCTGACACACCATAGTTTTATCTGATGATCCCAATCTGCTTAGAGTATAATAGTTTCTTTCAACCTTTACCATCTTAAGCGCCACTAAGAGATTGAATCATCACAGGGAGGCCAAATGGAATGCATGCAATGGGTTGTATAACAGAACAGTTGCGTTTGTTATATAATACAGTGATCAATAGAAATTAAAATAAAACATATTTGGTGTCTTTCTAAGGAGCATATTTATGCTGGAGTATCTATATAGGCTAAGGTTACTATAGGACAAGAAGAGCAGCTATTTTGTATGAGATCCATCTATGAAATATTATTTAAGGCCTTCTCTCCTCAGTGTAAGGCACTCTCTCCACAACACGCATGCATTTTTTTCTGTCAATAACATTTCACTGAGTGCTTTTTATAGACCAAGTATATAGACCTGAGTCCTCTGTAGAGATGCAGAGTCCTCCTTGAGCTAGTACAAAATCATAGTAAGATGGGGTGAGAACTGTAATGAGGAAGCAGTGAGTCCCAGTGACTTATTAGCTTAGAAGATCTCACTTTCCATGTGCAGCTAGGTTCCGCTTTTTTAAAGTGTCTTCCTTATTCAATCAGATTCTAGTTACATTGGAATTCTAGAGGTGCCATGAAAATAACATCACTTTTCATTATACCATGATTTCCCCAGGTTATTCTATTCTACTTTTATTTCTCTTTTGTCCCCTGAGGAACTCCTATTCATCCTGCAAGATCGAACTCCAATGAAACCTCCTTTTTGAAAGTTTCCCTGATTTCTCCATTTTTTATTCTTCCTCTCTTTTTAAGTCAAACTTCTCTTCTTTAAACTCCAAAGCACTTTTGTAAAAACCTCACTTGGGTAATTTATTATTTTAATTTGCATTATAATAACTTAAAAAAATTGTATTGGACTCTTATGGGAACATTTATTCTTGAGAGATGGCTTCTTACATTTCTTCTCCATTACTTATTATTTCAAATGCCATTTTCTTCCAAGCCCTTTGAATGACCACAATAAATTAGTGAAAAAAATTACTTACACGATATAGTAAAACATATTTTATATCATTCAATTTTTAGAGTAATCTTGGAACATTATTGCCATCTTATATATGAAATGAATAAATAAAGCTTTGATGAGTGAAATAACTTGGTTACAGTTACATACCTTGGAAATGGTAAATTTGTCAGGTTTCAATGGGCATCTTCTAGTTCATAGAAGAATATATCTTCTGTAAAGAAAAAACAAAAAATTATTTCATGGTTATATAAAAAATCTTCATTTCATGTGCTCACTACTTTAAAATACATAAAAATGCATAATATCAGCCCCCCCACAACCATGAAATCAAATGTGTATTTTTTATCAACGTCCCCAGATTATTCTTATATATGAGGTTATAAAACACTGATAAGTCTTTTTTTTTTTTTAGGTTTATCATGTCTCCTGGCTTTCCCCAAAGCTTCCTACTGCTCATCTCCAACACATAAAAAAATGATACTCATTATGGCATGCAGTCAATAAGCAGACTTAAGTATACAGTTATAATTTTGAGAATCTTCTAAAATAGTGAAGCCTTCTTAACTTTCAAATTTTCCTTCTATATTTTTTGCCTCCTTCCATCGTTCTTTAAAGATTAAAATTCTAACTTACAAATGTGAAATTATTTGAGAATTTTTCATTCACATGATTTGATTGTAAGGACTAAAGTATTGATAGATTTTCAGAGACAAGCATCTTTTGAGTGGTTTCAAAAATGTGCTGGCCTAGATCTCAAAGGGTACCAGTGGTAATAAGATGAGCCCTCCTGAAGAGCTGCTTCTGACTCAGGATGATCTCAGGTGTAGAAGATGTGGAGTCTTCTATCTTCTAGTATTAAAGAAGATCAGACACCGTATCCCTGCCTCATTATAGTGATTTGTTTCTCTCTGTCATTTTCACTTCTAACTGGAAAGTACAGTTTTTTTCTCAAGTTTTGAAGACTAAGAATATTGGTAAGAATATTGGTTAGTTAATCTCACGTTCTCAAGAGGATTCATGGATCCAGATCACAGGCTGTACTAGTATATGAAAATTTCCCCTTAGAAAAATTCCTAACTCTACTTGCTTTATCCATGATCTGGGGTACAGAAATGTCTCTTTTGTAAATAACCTTTGAATTTTTACAGAGACTTGAAAAAACTCAGTTAACTTTTTCCTACTCAGTGTGGATTTGTGGTTGTGACTAATTGGTAATTTCTGTATTTTTTTTTTCAGAATTTGATATTACAGTAAGAGGTAAAACTGGATATGGTCGATGGTGCTGAATCCTTTGCGGAACCCGGCTTGCTCTCTCGCATGGTTGTCCTTCATCTAGTGTTCTGCCAATCCTATTTAGAATGACTCGAGTGAACAACTTGTAGATGACAGACAATAGGCAGATCGGGCGATAGTTGCCAATGTCATGGATATCTCCCTTCTTGAACAGTAGTACGGTCCTGCTGGTTTTCCACTGGGACGGAACTTTGCATTCAGACAGGTAGCGAGTGAAGAGCCGAGCCAGTGTATTGATGAGTACTGACGGCAGGTTCTTCAGGTGTTCAGGTCTGACCTTGTCTGGGCCGGGTGCTGTTTGTTTCTTTACCGACGAAATGGCGTGTCGGATTTTGAAAGGGAGAACGTTGGGAATGACATATCCATCCTGTGGAATTTGGTATGTCTGCAAGTGGACATGGCTATCGAAGAGATTTGAGTAGAAGTCATTGATAATCGTCTCCATTGTCGTTCTGGAGGATGTGATGGATCCATCAGGACGTCGGAGGACAGTCAAAAAGAAGAAACAAGATAAAATAAATTGCAAGTGATGTGTCCTATTAGATCTCTCAAAATGTCCATTCTAATTACCACTTGAAGCATGCTTTACTAGTTTATTTGACTAAATTGGGCTGGAGCAATAGCACAGTGGGTAGGGCGTTTGCCTTGCAAGTAGCCAACATGGCCGACCCAGGTTCAATTCCTATGCCCCTCTTGGAGAGCCCGGCAAGCTACCAAGAGTATCTCTCCCGCATGGCAAAGCCTGTCAAGCTCTCTGTGACGTATTCGATATGTCAAACACAGTAGCAAAGTCTCATGATGGAGACATTACTGGGCCCGCTTGTGAACAATGGGAGGACAGTGACAGTGATTTGGCTAAATTTAATACTAAGTCATCTTATTCTAATAAAGTAAAAAAATATCTTTATGACACAACAGATCAGACAAAATTTGGGATCATAAAACCCAATTGTAATCTTTCCCAAAGCACCAAATTTCTAAGAGTAATCACATATTCACAATAGTAATTTCCTGTTTCTAAAAAGAGTGGTTAGGTGGGCCTATTTTACTCATTCAAACTTATTTTTGAGCCAGACTAGAATTTGGTGAAACTTCAGCCCCAATAAAAATATGTTTACCTCATTATTATTATGTTGCATATATTTTCAGAGATAGTGTAATATAAATTGTAAACAAAAAAAGAGTAGAATATCTGGGTAAACAGGTAAAGAAAAAAATGTCGATTAAAAGATTTTCTAGCACCCAGGTGTGCTCTATCTTGGAGAAGTGAAAATATACTAAATATATACCAAGAGGTTGTTCTTATTTTGCTTTCTCTTTCATCCAGTTGATTAGCAACAATTACCAGCACAGAATATTCTCCATAGAGCTGTGAAGAGAATATAAGGAAAGCACTAGAGTCAGCTCTTGACTTGTTTTTCTGAACATCTGAATTGCTATTTTTTTCCCTTCCTTCTATTTGGTGGGTGGCTTGATAAGGAAGAATTTGGGGTCTCATGATATCTCAGCAGTGATGAGAAATTCGTGTATACTTTTCCTTTTGATGAAAACTTGCACAGTATTTTTACTCCTGTATCATCATTGGTAGACTTAAGTATCTGTAACAAATTTGCTGAACAAGCTTTTCACTGTCTAGGCACAATATAAGTGGCAACTCACTTTAGAAGCTAGATTAAGATAGTGAAAGTTTCCTTGGAAATTAAACTTAATAGAAGTAATTTGGATATCATGGAGAAACTAGAACAAAAGCAACTGGTATTAATGTTTAGTTTGTTTGGTTTTCTGGATACTTTGATCCAAACTTGTTTTAGGACATTTCTCTTTTAAATAAATACTCTTTGTTGAACTGATCTCATTTTTGTTTATTTCTACTGTTGAACGTCATTACATGTCAAAACTCAATTAAACAATAAACTTTAATGATGATACCTAAACTAGCCTTGGATTTAAAATTTCTTTTCTAATTGATTGAGGTACTGTGATTTACAATATTGTCAATTATGATTTACTTTGTGCATATTCAACACCAATAGCCATAGATTTTAAAAGTGACCAAGGCAAGAAGAGTGGGAGAGATTTGAAGCCACTCATTATCTTTTTAAGGTACATTGTTACTCACTCCTGGATACAGTCTTACACTCATACATTCTGAATAAAAACAGGAAGATTTCAATGTCTTTGCTATCTCTCTTAGCTTTGTACCTATAACCCCTGCCCCAATAGGAATCATGGAAGTATCATATTTGCTGTTCAACTAACAATATTTTCTGGAACGCTTTAATAGTCAACCGTGACAAATATGATCCTGGTATCCTAGTCTCTTCTCCTTAGATCTGCTGCTCAAGACAAAGGAGAGATAAATAAAAGATCTCTGACAAATTCCCATAGCCCAGAGACAAATTTTTTGTTTTTACTTTACAGAAGATATATTCTTCTATGAACTAGAAGATGCCCATTGAAACCTGACAAATTTACCATTTCCAAGGTATGTAACTGTAACCAAGTTATTTCACTCATCAAAGCTTTATTTATTCATTTCATATATAAGATGGCAATAATGTTCCAAGATTACTCTCTCCCATTCAGCCTCTCCTCACCCGTCTCTCTTTCTAGACCCAGTCAAGCCTTTTCTAAATGTAAGAAAAGTAATCATCAGTAGCTAGAAGAGTTTCTGGATGTAAGGATATTGTGACAATCGGGTCAGTTGAGCCTGCTCTCCTCTCATTCCACATCACAAAGCTGTCATAAGACCAATAGTTTCTTTGGCGCAGGGACAATGAAATGCCACAAGGCTGCAAGCCCAGGGCTGCAAGCAGTAAACTAGTGTCAGTGAGCACATCATGTTGCAAAAGCATCATAATAATCATATAGACAGTAAAGGACTGCATTTCACTGCAGTGTAGCATCAAATACATAAGACAAACGCAAAAAAGTCACTGCAACCTACCAGGATTAGAACCCAAGAGTGAAAACTCCTAAGTTACTCACTCACCTCACTGTAAGTTTAAATGAGCCCATTAGACTCCCATTATACTCAAAAGAGAAAACAGTACTACTCTATTGTCAGTGGCAACATTTCCTAAAGCAAAACAAAGATCCCCATAAATTAAAAAGCTGACTCTTATTATATTAGCTATCTCATTTTCAATTGGGAAATTTCTTAAGATCCACATGGGTATTGCTTTTATAAACTTGTTAAAATAGATGATAGAAGAAATATCTTTATGGTGTCATTTCTCTATCAGGCTCCTTTTTTTTTCTGCTAGGAGAACTGCTGAGACAGAATGGATTGGGGAAAAACTTGTTTGTTTCTGGTGTAAATGGTGCTGATCAAAAAGAATCAAACAGAAAGAAACCTATGGAACAATTCTGAAATCTGATTTTCATCAGAAGTTTATTTTGATTTTATTATGTTTCATGCTAGTGAGGGATGACAGATATGAAAGGTTTTGAGTATAGGTTTTAGAACTGACTGATGAGAAAAACTGACAATTCATATTCTTATCAAATCCTTTTGAGTTTTACAAAATAGAAGTTTCCTTGAATTTTCTGACATCTTTACATCTCATCCTTCCCCAAACTTAGAGACTCTTGACAAACAAAAGTTGTAAAATACTAGGAAGAAAAAAACAATTCTGTTGTAGACCTGTTTTTCCCTCCAAACAAGTTCTTATTTAGTTGAGATTGAAGTCTCTCCTTAAAGAAGGCAGTTGGTGCCACAAGGGTATTTGACCTAAAATCTAACTATTGTAAATAAGGAACTGAATCAAAATGTAAATGACAATGCTGAGATCAAGCTTTTTTTTTTTTTTTGGGCAAGTTTCAGGTTGAGCTCAAATAAGGAGAAAATGTTTGTGTTGTCTGGCATTTAGTATGCCCAGACAATTCCAGAAAAAACTTAGAGAAAATTGCCCTTTATTAAAAACTATTACAGTATTATACTCTCTTCTGACTTGCTTTGGCAAAATAAAATATTTTCAGTTCAAGGATGCTTTCTTCATCCTGTCATCATGAGGCTATCATTATCACTATTATGACTTCTACAATTATAGAAATATTTAATAAGTGTGCATCTAATGGGCAACATTAGTTAGTGGGAGCATGAGAAACCTCCACCTCATTAGCCAAAGTACGTTATCAGAGCTAATCAACAGCTGATGGTAAGAGTTTGCTCCTAATTCTCCTGCTTCAGCTTCATGGACACAAAGGATTCTGAAAGATGGCTTCCTGTTGAAAGAAGGAGCTTCCTAGATCCAGAAGGGGTCACCTCTCATAGAATTTGATTCTCCTCCTCTAATGTTTACTATTTCTTCCTGGGAATAATCACATGAAAGAGCCAAACACTTTGTAAGCTAGAACCACAAGGCAAAGTTGAGGATTTTTATGCAAATAACCAACCAGGTTGTTTCTTGGACAGGTGCTGTCTGATAGATGAAATAGCTCAAACCAGAAGCACAGTGCATTCTGTCATTCAAGTTAAGTGTCTGGCTTTCCTTTTCAATGCATTAGACTATACTGAGTTCTATTTGAAACACTACAGGGAAAAAAAGTCTTAGGAAAGAAGGAAGCTTGAAGGTGCACTGGTTTTAGCTTCTTCTGAATTAGATCACACTTTAAAATCCTAAGGGTAAACATTAGTCTACAGAGAGGGAGATCATTATGAAAGTGCTCCAGTCCCCACTGCATATGGCCAGACTGCTTGCTGGAAGCAAGGAGAAGTGACAGTGCAGAGTGGCAAGAACATTTTGTCCTGCTTTAAGCCCCGCTTCCCTCAGAAGCTATGTGTCAGACGCCTGGTATACCCTGGTACTTGGGGCGGGTGAGCCAATTAGCACATTCCCTAGTCTGGAACTGTAGTTGCTGCGTATGTGATCTGCATACTGATTCAGCTGAGATTTGACCTTCTGAGCATCGAAAAATAAGAATCCCAGGTGAGAGAACATTGGCCTAGATTTTCCTATCTCCTCTCCTCTGTTCTTTATTTTTAAGTTTGCCAAGTTGGCTACTTTTTTGACAAGCCCAGAGATCAGAAAACAGCTCTACTTCACTTGAGAATTTAAATCAATGTGCAGGATAAAAAACTATTAAAAATCATGGCTTTTACTTTCCTCTGCTAGTGTACAAAATGGAAAGCAAACCTTCTTGTAATAGTGACACTCATGATCCACATGGGGGCAGTGCTAGGTAGTCAAAAACCTATCGGAGCTTCCAGGGCTTAAAAGGAACAACTTTGAAATTAAAAAAAAAAAAAGCAGTATCAGGTTAGTTTTTTACAAGCACATGATTCCTTAAAGCCAGTCATTATGGTGCTGTAAATGTTCCCGTTGAAGAAATTGGGAGAGAACGAGCTACCAAATTTCCAATGTTGGTACAATCACTTGCGAAAAGAGGCTGGGCATTTTGATTTGACAATATTTTGTTTGACTGTTCCATTCAACTCTACCTTTCTTTAACACTCATATCATGAAACTAACAAAACCTTCCATTTCAAAAATTATATTATTAAATTACATTCTGATTTCTTTGAAATAATAAAAACATTTCTTAGATATTGATTTTATTTTCCTTTTTCATGTGTTTGTTTGGGGGGGCCACACCTGGAAGTGCTTAATGTTTGTTCTTGTCTGTGCATGGAGGGATTCCCTCCTGGTGGACTTGGGGAAATCATACTGGATTCAGGGGATAGAACGTAGGTCAGTTATGTGTAAGGCAAATCCCTACGTGCTGAACTATCACTCTGGCCCGATTTCAGTTTATTACTATCTGTTCTAAAGTCACTTTTTGTACATTCTCATATATAAGATTTCTAGAAAAGTATGAAAAGCAAATAAACATTAATTGTAAGCTTATGAAGGTTATTGGTGGCTTAATGGTATTCAACAGACTCCCTTCAAATAGGTCTTTTTTAGTCATAACATTACCTAAATGAGCATTAGTAATTGCAATACATTCGTCTGACCTAAATACTTTATTTCAGTATCTGGAGGAAATCTTTTCTACCAAAACCCTCAGGATGAACTGTTTTGGTTAGCTATCAAGCATGCATTAGAAATCCAAGGAGAGAACCACAATGTTATATTGAGCTACATCTCTCTATTACTGAAAGACACACAAAGCCATTGCTTTCTTACTCAGATGTGAGGCCTTGTTTCTGCTGGTTGTGTCCCAATTTCAACCTTTAGAAAACAAACTCAAAATTTACTGATGAGTTCCTAATCATGTTAAGTCGTGAGAAAGCAGAGGCAAATGACTCTGGGGCACAGTGTTAAGATGCAAGCTAGACACTTCTCACAGAGCAGTCAAGGGACTCTCCTGGTAACAGTGTATGTGGAGGTGCGTATTCCGTTCAATTTGCCTTTGAAAACCCCCCCACACTCTTTATACTTCCTTCTTTGCCTTTCCCTGTTGCTGCTTTTAAAATGACTTACTTAAAGCCTTACCCTCTTCCTAACTCTATACCCCTCTCTATACTGGTACACATAGCAGCACCCTCAGAACTTGTTTATCCCTAAGGGAATAATTTGATACTCAAATAGCTATAGCACAGGTGTGAGAGCAACCAGATTATCAGACAAAATTCATTGCTTACTCATATTTCTTTTCAAAGTGTCATTAATGCAAAGGCTATTTTTCATGTTAAATGACAACTCAGAACAAGGTATATCAAAATTCACCTTCTTTTGCTTAGTCTGAAATGGTAACTCAAGCTGATACCACAGAAATTCTTCCTGTTGCATGAATGTTTTAGACATGGGAGAAAACATCTGATTTGCCTCACTGGAATTTGGTAAATGAAATTTCTCTGACGTTTTCATATCTTAACTTAGAAAATGACTAAAATGACTATGGATTTGAACCATGCCATAATGTTACCCTTGTGTCATCTGGCAAATTGTGATAAGCAAGCGCTATTCCAAAATTGTTTAAATTGCACCTACCCCAACCTTTTGGAAGTCAGTACACAACAAGCTCCACACATACACGTATGCACAATTACACAATCACTTGGTCTGTGAGGCCATTCTGTTTTAATGAGCAAACTGAGAAATGAATTGAATAGACCATGTGGTGATAAACAATAGATTAATCTTTTTAATAACTTGGGAGTTTTGCTTACTGAATTTTAATTTCCCCTTCTTCTAAAATACTAAGCAGAACCCATAACATGGTAACAGGGTTTCTGAGTGTATTTGGGGAGGTGAAGACAATCATGAGTTTACCCTAGCCCCTTTAACTCAACTAGGTCCTTTGGGCACTGACGTTACAGCCCATCCTTCTCATACTTTCTGTTCTAGCAGCACCAGTTTCCCATCACTACCCACACACTTCCTTCCTTCTCCTATTTCTAAGTTGGTCATTAGTAAGAGAAATGCACACGAAGAGAAAGACAAAAAGTAATTAATTCACTGAAGTGCAGCTGCAAATGAATTTTCAAAATAAATTATTAATTTTCTCTTTAATATTTCTGCATCGATACTGCTTTGTATCTGGGCACTGGGAGCAAGAGCAGCTTTGCTTCACAGCAGCATCACCGGGGTGGAGACAGCAGCACCTCACTGTAACTTGTGCTAACATCATATTTCTCTCCTTCATCAGCAACGTGCCGCTAGCTGCAGTATATTAAATATGCGCGAGTTTTAAAGCTTATCCGGCATAGAGCAGGGCATAAAGTGGTGAAAAAGGGCAGTTGCAGTGAAAAAGAGGTTGAGCGCCTTATTTTTTTGTCTCTTCCCGTGTCAGCTTCCCAAATACTGAAACTAAAACAAAAGCTTAACCATGTAGGATGAGTCTGGAGGAAAGGGCGGCGGCATACATGCAAAAATTATTTTGCTATGTGGCGGGGAGCGAGGTGGGGGCGATGCTGAATTGCAAAGAGATGTTAGGGTAGGGAGGACTGGATGTCAACAGCATGGAAAAGAAGTGCACGTCTTTATAATTCCTAGCCAAATGGAGGACGAGATCAGGGATGGAGGCAGCACAGGGAGGCTGGATTACCTGCACAGGATTTTCCATTTTCTGCTGGCTCTAAACCCAGATTACAGAAGCCACCTTTTATCACTCCCTTTGCTCAAATCAAATGTTATCAGGAAATCTGCTTTTCTTGACCTCTGCAGCATGTACTTGAAAAGTAAACTTAAGCATTATATGGAAAAACTATTTTTAGTAACAGATAGCAACAGTACTGCTTCTGTGTTCAAAGATGTTGGCTCCAAATGGCAGAGGAATGATTGTTTCCATTTAAAGTGATTGATATGTCTACACACTTGCGAGAGATAGAATTTCATTACCTATTCTTTCTGCAGGGACTGACTGAATACAGTTTCAAAAGAAATCGGGAGCACATTTGTATAACATACCATTTTCTCCTATGAAATGGGGCTGGGGGTGGGGAAAGACAGCGCATATAGGGAGATATTGTTCATGTTAAATAAAGAAAAAAACTTATGGGAAGAGGAAAGAAACTACTACCATGGAAGAATGTTCAATACATACAATAGATTAGGCTTTTAACTTTCTGTTCAATGGCAGTGAAATATTTCTATTGGCTCACTTGCAGAAGTACTTATTTTTAAATTACCTGTAATGATTCAGCACAGAAAAAAATGATTATAAAAGACAACCTAATAAAATTCGATTTATTCCACAATAATACTTAGGAATTAATGCTTTAATTTTGGGTGGCATTTGAAGATGTGGAAAATCATGCAACCCAATATCTTGCAGATGATTTTAGAAAAGAAAATTAAGAAATCCAAACTCTAATTTGGGGTCAAACATAAGGGAAAACAACTTAATGAGCTCCTAAAAATGTAATGTTCTTTTATAAAATGAGAAATCCTTCTGCAACCTAAAAATCTGTTTTCTCTCAAATATTTTTCTCTAATGTTGTTTAGTTACCACCTAAAGCCATTATTTCCAGCAGAGTCACAGAAATCCTCAGCTGTGTAGGCGGTCCCAGTAAATTTAGCAGCCAAGCTACATTTTGACATGTTAAGAATAGGCGTCCATAAATCTTCTCAGCTTCTCCTGAGAAGATTAAATCTTTCTTTTCAAGAATTTGCTAAATTTCAGGAAGTGCTGTAATATAACAAATGAGTTATAGACAAGACTGAAGAAAGAGTCGAAGATAATGGAATTCCTTTGTTTGCAGCCCAAGGCAAAAGCTAAGGGAAAGTTCTAGAAGTTCTACTTTGGCTACTGGAAAAGAAAGGAAAGGCTGGGGCAAAACAAACAAACAAAAAACAATTTACAGTAGCACTTGGACACATGAGCAGCAGCATGCTGAAACCTAAGAAGCCCTTCTGTAGTTAAGATGTGTTTCTCTTTTCAGAATTAAAACAGAAATGCCACAGATGTGTTTTCTGCTGAAAAGCATCATTCAAGTAGTCATATTTCATTGTTCTTTCTGTTAGGAAACGGTCTAGAAAGGACCTCTTCATATGGAACAATAAATAACACAATCTCCCTTCCTGCCCCCTCTCCCCTCCAGTAGCTAAAGAAATCCTCAGGAGAAAGAAGATGGGAGGCATCACCTTCCCCAATCTTAAATTGTACTATAAAGCAGTAGTAATTAAAATAGCATGGTACTGGAATAAAGACAGACCCTCAGATCACTGGAATAGTGTTGACTATCCTGAGACAGATCTCAGGAATATGATCAATAAATCTTTAATAAAGGACCAACATATATGAAGCAGTGCAAGGAAGACCCCTTTAACAAGGGGTGCCAGAAAAAGTTGATCAGCTATATGCAAAAAAAAAAAACATAAAAACTCAGACTTATTTCCAAAACCACGCACAGAAGTCAAATCAGAATGGATTAAAGACCTTGATATCAGACCTGAATCCATAAGGTACATGGAGGAAAATGTAGAACTCTTCATGATATTGACATTGAAGGCATCTTCAAGGATGAAACTCCATTGATCAAGCAAGTAGAGCAAAGCTAAACAAATGGGACTACATTAAATTAAGAAATTCTGCACCTCAAAGGACATGTTGACAAGATTATAAAAACAGCCCATGGAATGGGAGAAATTGTTGGCCCACCACTCATCTGATAAGGAATTAATATCAAAGATATTAAAAGGCACTGGTAGAACTTTCCAATTCCACCAAAATATGGGGAAAAGAGATAAGCAGAAACTTACTCAAAAAGAAAAAAATGCAAGTGACCAAAATACACATGAAAATATGCTCTGCATCACAAATTATCAGGGAGATGCAAATCGAAATAACATGATATCTCTCACCACCACAGAGACTGGCACACATCAAAAAGAATAAGAAAAAACATACTGGTAAGTATGGATGTGGGGATAAAGAAACTCTTATTCACTGCTATGGGAATGTTTACTGCTCTGACCTTTACATATATATATACATATATATGTAATATGTGTGTATGCATATGTATATATTTATAATTAAATATCTCTTTTTCTACATATATGTATATATGTAGAGAGAAAGATATTTCTAAAAGAAAACTAGGCTAGGAATTGAGCTTCCATTTCTCCCAGTTGTTCTATTTTTTGGAGTATACCCCCAAAGTCTCAAGAATAAATGAATTAAAGACATTTGCACCCCCAATTTCATTGCACCACTGTCCTCAATGGCCAAAATCTGGAAACAATCGAAGTGTCCAAGAGTAAATGGCTGGATAAATAAACAATGCTACATATATACAATGGAATACTACACAGCCATAAGAAAAGATAATGTTATGCAATTTGTATGGTGAGACCTGGAATATATCAAGCTGAGTGACTTTAACCTGAGGGAGAGAGACTGACACAGAATAATCTCTTTTTTTTTCAACCTGAGTATGTGGGATCATAGATCACATAGACCATCTTTATTTACTTCCTTGTATTATCTATAATTTAGACCTTAAACTAATACTTAATTTTTATTAAATGTTATATGTTTTATTTTTTATTTTAATTTTTTTGTTTGTTTTAATGAATCACCACGAGATACAGTTACAGACTTACAAATTTGCATGATTATGTTTCAGTCATACACTGTTAGAGTCCCCATACCTCCACCCATGCCCATTTTCCATCACCTATGTTTCCAGTATCCCTCCCGCCAACCCCCCTTCCACCCCCTGCCTCTGTGCCAGGCACATTCCCTCTTATTCTCTCTTTCTCTCTCTCATGTATGGGATATAAAGAAACATAATGATGAGATAAGAATATCAAAAGGCAGTGGAAATAGAGAATATGAGAACTGTTATTCAGTAGAAAACATGCCAATTGAGAGAGTTGGAAGATAGAGAGGGAGAGGACAATGATTTAGGTGGAGAGAAGCATTCAACTGGAAGGTGGTGCTGAAAGGTTGTAAAACAACTGGATGGGAGGTAAATGTTGGGGTGTTATTGGTAGAGGAAGGTAGACACTGGTGAAGGTATTAGTATTGAGATATTGTGTGTGTTAAACCAAATAATGAATAACTTTGCAACTTTTTAATGACTATTTTTTTTTAAGGAAAGGGCCTCTGCCATTGAGTAATCTATAGAGAAGGGAGCTTGAAATAGTCACTATGTGTCTCAGTCCCTTCCTAGATGCTACTGAAAGGCTCCACAAACTAGAGTGGTTTTCGAGGCTGGAAATCTGAGGTTAGGATGCAAACAGGATCTGATGAGGTTTGAGAATTTTGGTATGAATTCTTTCTGGTACTGTTAAATCTTCATGTGGTAGAAACTAAAGAACTCTCGGAGCTTTCATACTAAAGCAGTAAATCATGAACATTAGCGCTGTAGCACTGTCCTCCCATTGTTCATCGATTTGCTCAAGCGAGCACCAGTAACGTCTCCATTGTGAGACTTGTTGTTACTGTTTTGGCAAATAGACTATGCCACAGGGAGCTTGCCAAGCTCTGCCATGCAGGTGGGATACCCTCGGTAGCTTGCCAGGGTCTCCAAGAGGGACAGAGGAATCAAACCCGGGTCGGCCCTGTGCAAGGAAAACACTTCCTACCCGCTGTGCTCTTGCTCCAGCCCAATTGTTGAACATTACAGCCTAAAAATCTAATCACTTCACAAAGGTCCCATTTTCTAAATACTATTACCCTCTGTAGTAGTCTTTCAACATATGAAATTTGAAGGACACAAACATTCAGAAACCTAGACAATCTAGCAAGATTGAACAACTCATTAAAAGGTTACCAGACATGTAACAGAATTGAAGACAGGGTTAAATAGGGAGAATGTGGGAATCCAAAGTTACTCCAAGGTATTCACATGAAGAAATCTCACAAGGTTTATAAAGGGATTGTTCTGCATTGCCCATTTTTCCATGCACATGTCACTCATATGTATCTCTTATATTTCTAGAGGTCAGGAAAATACAGTCCAGTTGGTTCAACTCGAGCCCTGGCTGACAGTGAGGTTGGGGAGGTCGTAGTCCTCAGGAATATGGAATGGTAGTGGAGAAATGGTTCCCCAAAAGAAAAAAATGACTTCCTTTACACATGAAAAAGGAAGAATTCTTGAATGGCAACAAATAAAAATATTATAAAAGAGAAATACGAAATTAGAAAGCAGGCTCAACTTCCCAGTCAATCATTTTTGTTTTAAAAGGTACCCTTTATCTCTCCTACTGCACTTGTTTCTCCTCTCTTTATCTTACCTTCCCTAAAATAAGTTGCTGTTATAATATGCAGAGGCTTAATTGAATTTTATTTCATGGAACTTGTGGAAAATAAAGTTTCTTAAAAATGGGAAAGATACATACTGGACTTAGCTCTCATGTAACTATGTCTGTAGTGGATCTATCCATGCATATTAAGCACACACATTTAGACAGAACTGCATATTCACTGGAGTAGGTCAGAACTACACTAATACCTTCTGTGCTTTTGATGATATGTTCTCTGAACTACCTTTAAAGGTAGAGTCTTGCTATTTTCAGTCATTCTGTTTTCAGGATGTCTATTTAACTGCAATATATTGGCACGACTCTTTGCTAAAAGTTCCCCAATGTGTGGTTATGTGTGAGCCTCAGTATCTGCAGTTTCAAGATTACTTTCTCAGGCTATCACTTTGGACAATAAATGCTTTTTTTCCCCTCTCCAATAACCTCCAACCCCATATGCCAAGCCTGACTCATAAAAAAGAATCTGCAACCTGAAGAATTCATTCTTGAGAAAATACTCTGTCTCAGTTCCACTACTCTCTGAGTTTCTATCTGTACATCTTTTGTGCCCCTAATGTGTATTTAACACATGTCCACTAAATAAATAACTGAGTTACTGAGTTAGTAAATGAATAAGCATTTACTTGTGTCTATTATCTAAATCCCATTCAGAAATGTTTAAAGTAGAAATCTTAGAGATTATCTCATCTAACCCTGTCATTTATTATAAGCTTGAGCATAGAGGCCCACAAAAAGGAAAGATTTATCCAAGGCCTATATCTAATAAGTGGCAGGAAAAAAATCAGTGAGATATTCTGGCTTTAACTTTAGTATTTTTGCCACCATATTACATCAGGTAATCTATGGTAAATTCCTGAGTGTAACAACTACAGGAAGATGTAAGATATGTGTTTTAATAAAAACTCGATATACTGCAAATCAAGTTACATTAAAAGAAATGACATTAGAATACTGTCATTTAATATTAAATAGGCAATTCTTTAGATTGTTTACTTATATCTAAGCATTCCTGAGCATTATTGAGAAAATAGTCTCCATTCATTCTGCCTACAGTTTTGAACATTTAGTTCCTAGGCAAGGTATGCTGAACTCAGGGGACTATTTCCTGGGGATATTATGATAGGATGTAGCTCATCTGAATGACAAGCTTGACCAAGAGTGAAACTCTCAAGCAGTTTACAGAGAGAGGAATCAATGATCTTCCCACAGTTTATTTGCCTCATATTTTTGCCCCACTCACAGAAAGGTATTCTCTGCACTCCAGTGGTGCCAGAGTACTTGGAGACCAGAGTACCATTCATCAATAGCATTCAAAATGTCCTGGTACACACTCCCATGGTCTCTATCCTCTCTTCCCACAATTAAAACATTCCCTCTGGTCTATCACATTTAATGTGCTCAAGACATTTAAATTTAAGTTATATCTTAATGACTCGCAACACTCTATTTCAAAAATGAACTTCATCTATGAGCTCTAGGCCTACTCTATCTAGACCTCTTAGGATTATAGGATAATCATTTAAGTCTACTAAACTTCTCTCACAGATATCACATATTCAAACTGTATGATATAATTCATGACCCAGGCTGCTCTTCTTATCTTGCTCCAAATTCAGAAATCTGGGCTGTATCCTAAAGTACTCCTACCTCATCAGTCACATCTAATCTTTCTGTTGTAGTATAATTCCTGCAGCAATGTCCAGTGTTTGTTTATTTTGTTTTGATTTGTTTTTCAATATACTTGTAGTTAGTATCTTTGTGTCCAGCCTTGCCTCTCTCTCTTCCATACTCACCCGCTAAGTTGCTATAAAAGTGATCTTTGATAAGCATAAATATAAACTGATACTCTCTGGTCTCCTTGGTACTCCAATGAATGGATGGAATTAGGCACTTTGGCGAGAAGTTTAGAGCATTCCATATTTTCCTTTCAGGCATGAAGTTGCTTTCATCTTCTTACCACTCTCTATGGTGCCTTCTTTAAGCAGTCTTCGAGAAACAGCAAGTACCTGTCCCCTTGAAACAAAATATTTCTTTAGCAGTTTTCCCTCTGGAAGTGTTTGTGTGTGTGTGTGTGTGTGTGTGTGTGTGTGTGTGTGAGTGTGTGTGTGTGTGCGTGCACCTATATCTCACAACACAATTCTTACTACCAGTATCATGTGTCTCCATTTTCTACTCTGTATAGCAGAATTCTTGGTATGTACAGTAATTGAAAGACTAAAATAATGAGTGCTTTAGGATTAGATTACTACTACCCCTTACATCATGCACCCAAATCTAAGGAACTCCTGAAAGCATAGAATTGTTTTGGTTATAAGGCCAAAAGAAAAAAATAATTTTTAAAGTATAATAGTTTTATTTAGGAAATATGATAGGAAAGTAAGAAAATGAGAATGCCATAGAGAATTACGCATTGCAAATTGGGATGTGGGGGACTCCAGAATGCAATGCTCTCCAAGAGGAAATATTTTGAACCTGGCAACAATCTGGGACCATGAAACCTCTGAGAGGCCAGGATGATCAAAGATCCCTATTCTTCCAGTCATCCATTTTTTGACAATCCTATTACAGAGGCTCTGACTAAACTCTAGTGTTGCTTGTACTTCCCTGCTTTGCTGCAGATGGTCTTCAGTTCCTGCCCCATAGAATGGCAGAAGATCCATACAGGGTTTCCCAAGATTTAGTAGAATAATATATAGAACAAGTGGAATAGTACCCAGGGGCTGGGAACCTAAAGATGAATTAGGCAAGAATTTTAATTTTAAGTTGATTTGAGTCTGCAAAAAGCCGTAGAGCTATATTCAGTTTGAGGAGTTGGTTTTTATTTTGGTTCTGAATGTAGAAACCAGGGCCACACACATGAAATTTATTATAATTCAATTATCCCCAGGCCAGAAGAGTTGGTATGGACTCACTCATTTAGGTATGAATTAGGTTCTTTCGAATATGGGTACCAGCATGGTTGAGACATAAAACTATTCCAAAGTCACTAAGTGAAAAGCAGTATGTAACCAAATTTTCTCTGACCTTTTATTAATCTATATTCCCTCTCTCTTCTTCAAAACTACCCCAAATAGATTAGATAATTTTAAATGAATTTGTAAGAGAAATGTGAAGAAATCATTATAACCAATTATTTAGAGAATATATTAAAATGATTCCCTTATATAATCTATTATCTTCATCTCTTTTGGTTAATTGTGCTGTGTTGGACTGAAATCAACAAATCAACTCCTAATACAAACCAGACATATGCTTCCCAAACATCTGACAGGAAATGAGGAAATACTATTCTGAACTTGATATTGACCTCTCAGTCTACACCAATTTCTATTGGCTGAACTGTTTTGCCTACAATAACCACAAAGGTATGGAGAAGTGGAATATCAAAACATTTATTTTTGAAAATTATATCATGTTTTCATTTAAAAGTACAAGACCAAAAAAGAAAATCTTATTTTAAAATGCCTCAGTCACGTCTGGCTTTATAATATCCACTATTTTTATATTTACTCTAGATTAGGAAAAACAAAAAGTGAAATTGTGTTTACCTATACTACCTGGTAAGGGTTTTATAATGTTTTTTCCAGAAAGTAGAATCCTGCGATCTTACCTGCATGTAGAGAGAAAATGGAATGAGTATGAGCCTCCAGTTCTATTAGTCTAGGAGTTGCTTAGGTATTCTTTGTTCTTATATTCACCTTGGGAAAATTGGTATCTGATAAAAAAAATAAGACACATTCCTCAAAGAATTTTCATCTGGTCTACAATTTAGAAAATATTTTTCAAGGCAATTTTCTGTACAACCTTTTGATACAAGAAACAATTCCAAACCCATTCTCAGCTCATGCAATGAAAGTATGTCACCACCATGTGAGCCTTCACTGGAAAGATTATTTTAAATAAAATATGTTCTTTGTCATTGAAATAGTTGTATGAAGCTCTCTTTCTCCTCATCTGTTAAATGAGATCATCTTCACCCATAAAAACATCTTGATGTTGTGTTAAGGCTCTTAGGGAAATTTAAATATAGGAAACATATTTTTAAGAATGTTCTGAATACGATTTTATGTTTTTTACCTAAATGTAAAATGATATTTTATAATTGTGTCTCTTCTAAAAATATCCATTTTCCAAAATAATACTGGCTAGTTAGGGTGGTGAGGTCAGAGATTACTAAGTCCCTCTACATTCTAAACTTTTTTTATGTTTTGTTATTTTCAAAGTTAAATGCATTTTGTTTTTGTTTGGGGGTCACACTGTATATTGTTCAGGATTCACTCCTGGATCGGTACTCAGGGGACCACAGGCAATGCTTGGATAAAATAAGGGTTGGATGCATTCAAGGTAAGCACTTTAACCCCAAGTACTATCTCTCTGACCCTAAATCTTTTGGAAAAAAAAGATAAGCAATATTCACTAAACAATGCATATTGGAAATACTACATCAGACCCTATAATATTAGATAATAAAGTGTTAACACTGGATGGACCAGAGGAATAACAAACCAGCAAAGAGATAAAGAATACAAAACATGCAAGGATAAAAATTATACAGAAAGAAGGATATACTGTCCTAGAGGAAAGAAAAGTCTATACTATACTATTGCAAATTTTGAGTGAAGGCTATTTCTTTTGTTTAGCACTTGCTAAAATGTTATCTTCAGCAATAAGTTTATTGAAAGTGTTCATCCTTCTCACAAAGGGAAATGCTTTCCTTCTAGGGAGGGTTAACCAGACTTCCCAGATTAGCATACTTCCTGAGGATAAATCCCAAGGAAAAGTTCTCAATTAACGGGCAATTCTCCAAGTAACATAGCTGTTTAATGTCTTTAGTCTTTCTAACTACCTTACACAATATGCTCTGTAGCATTGGCACCAGAGTATAACTTTCAGCTTTATCTTTGTTCCTATCTACCTTTCTATTACTAAGCTTCAAAGAGAGGTCTAATTTAAGACCTACGGTGTATTCAAACCTGCAGTTGCAGATAAGGATTCTCCCTTCTATATAATGCATTTTAAAAATGAAAGCAAAAAGTCCACATCAGTATTGAATTTCCACTGTTTAGCTTTGAGTTTTCTGAAACTCTAACACCATAGAAGGAGTGCAGAGTTTGTGAGTGCCAGTAATTAGTGTGCTGGTGGCAGTAAGGCTTGTAGCAGTGTTGATGAAAAGAAACATAATTTCTATTAAACTCCTTAGGGTTTCACTTCTGAAGTGAAGACTTTCTATGTCCCCCCACACCTTTTTTTTTAGTTTGGATCAAATAACTTAAGCATATGCTGTGACAATACCATTTTCAGAAAGAAAACCCATGGTGTGACTCATTCACCCTCCAAAATGACAGTTTAACACACCTACTCATTCCTTACCTTCACTCTGGTACTTCTGAGTCAAAGCATGGAATATCAGTCTGAATGTCAAATCTCCAGAGAATCCTACTTGAAGACACCTCTCCTGTTCATCCTTGTCTACTCGTCTCTTAGTGTTGGCAGAGTTATTAACAATTTAGTGCGTTTTCATTAATAAGGGCTGCATATAACAGAAAATTTGTTTTCTAACTCCAGGTTAACATAGACCATGTGCCTGTCATTATTTCTCCAACATTTCATTCTCTACAGGCTGAAAGAAGATTCTTTTACCCTCAACATTTTACAGATTTTCTAGTTCATCCCACATCTCACCCCTAGAAGCATCTGCCACTGAAAAGACAAACTTATAGACCAAGGTCAGCAAGCTGTTCTCTGCAGCTTTTATTCCACAACACAAAATCAAATGTTTTTCATTTGCATTTGAGAGTACTCAGGAAATACCAAATCAAATGGAGGTATGTTATCACCAGGTGGCTAGGAAATCCGTGGCTCTCTCTTGCTGCCTGCATTTGGTGGTCTAGGACCACTTCCCCACCCAGGATGGCCAAGGCCATGGCAGATGAAAGAGAAGACGAGGGTCAGGCTGGTTGGTGATCAGTTGCCTTTTATTCCATTCTCTCCATGTGCCTGTTCTAATCTCCCTAAACTCCCCAGTCTGGTTTCACACTGTCCCTCATTCCCATCTCCTCCTGTCTCTCCCTCTCATCTCCCCTTGTTTCCACATTGCCACCTTGGTCTCTCCCTAATCTCTCTCCAACTCCCTGCATTGCAGGTAGCCACCACACCCATCAGGTAGCACAATCAACATATGAAAGCCCTTGTTCAGTTTAAGGGCAAAATACCACTTAGGGGTTTTTCTCTTCTCCTTAGTCTAATAACTTAATTAACGTCTTAATTAACATCTTACTTCTACTTCTTAATATTATTTTGTATGGACACAGTAAGAGATACATTAAGCTTGTAGAATGGCTCTCCGGGGACATCTTATTATAGATCTCAGACTACAGTACTCAGGCCAGATTAATCTTTCCTAACCTTAGCAGGGTCCTATCTAGTTGTTACTTTTTGGATCATAACAGAATTTGTCCATGACCGTGCTCTTAACTTATTATGGCACTTTGGCCTGGCCCATTTTGACACCAGGGTAGCTCACTACTTGTTCTGGGTCCATCCAATCCCTCGTTGGGATCCTGCTTTTGGGGTGCTAGGAAGTAAGGGCAACTGAGACATAAGTCGAGAGAACAGATGCCCAGGGGTGAATATCATTCGGAGTCAATTATCTCCCAAATTACAAAAGCATAGAATTAACTGTCTTCTTGTGTCTATACTAAAAGGACATTGCTCTGAAGTCACTATGCAAAGGACCTAAGGAGAAGAGAAAAGCAATATTTACCAGTTAACAGAGTCTGATTAGGAGATAAAGGTGATTGACCAGTTGGGGAAGCAGAGCACAAAGAAAGAGTTTACAAATAAACACAGAGGAATGGAAGCACTGTGATGGGATTAATCCAGTAAACCTAAGCTCCTTGTGGCAAGGCAGAAAGGACAAACCAATGTTATCCTACAGAGGTGAATTACTTTTAAAGAATTAAATTTGATGCTTATAATATATCCAAATATACCTGCAAATAATGATAATAGTGCCTGTTGCAGAGTAAGACTTTGGAATGAGTAAACAAATTGTAAAGATGATATCTGGAATTATATGGCTGTACATTATTTTGTTCCAAAAATGGCACTATACATGTATGGTAGGCAGGGCTGCAACATGGCAGGTGTCATGATCTTGAATCCAGCACCCTGATTCCAGAACAAAGAACAGTTTTTTCATGGTATATAGAAGGAGATTTATATCATATATATAATTTCATCTCATAAAGCTTGTTTGATTCTAAAAAAAAGTGACAAAATTCCCTTTAATTTTTTTATTCCAGATGCATTTGAAGTCACAAAGAAGCTACTTAAAATTAGCATTGTAGGGGCCAAAGATACAGCACAGCAACAGGGCACTTTCCTTCATGTGGCCAAGCCAGGTTTGATCTTTAGCATTCCATCTGGCATGTAGCTCACCAGAATGATTCCTGAGAGCAGAACCAGGAGTAAATCCTAGGCACCAATTTGATGTGGCCCAAACAAACAAAACCCCACAAAATTACCCTAAAGATAAATTCACCTAATAATCCCACTGGACTATGAGGAAACTGAGATTCAAACATGTCACTTTACATAAGGAAAAAAAGATAGATGTAACTTCTTTTGATATAGATCAACATGTAATTGGTACTAAGATCAAAAGCTAAAATAAGAAAATAGCTTTTGTCCTCTCCCCTCAAGATTAGTTTGTTTCTGTGTATCCTTTCTTCTTACTAACATTTTTCTAATTAATCTGTTTCCTTTATTTGTTTAGTTTTATTTTAGAAATGTTAGTGTAGCTTCAGATTTTCATTGTATCTATCAGTCTCAAATGGGATTATATCATCCATAAATTTGGGGACATTTTATCCTAGAAAGAATATTCTAGGTTTTAACCATTATTATTAATTTTTTCTTGTGCATTTCTTGATTCTGAACACACCTTATTATGTCTTTCAGCAGAGGTGAAAACTAATAGGAAACCATAATTCATTGAATGAAAACAGTTAATTTATTTAAGGACAATCAACTAACCCTTTTCAGTATTCTATTTTTCCAGCTAATTTATCTTAATTACCTTGCTTCTATGTGAAATAACTTGTTGATATATTTTTGACCCAGAGGGAATGCCTATTAAACAGAATTAATATATCAGCATTATTTCCCTTTACAGAATATTTTCAAGATATTTTATTCATGAACTTAAACAAAAAATGAGAGAAATAGGGTATTCATTGAATGTCTGTTATAGATGAGCAACGTTCTGATTATGAAGTCAAGTTTAACTTTCAGTGTGTCATTGTGAAAATTGCTCCTGGAAGCTTTAAAACTTGAGAACAACTGGGCTTCATTAGAATACTAGGGTTCACTAGATGCCCAGTGTCACACAGTTAAGGAGAAGTGGGGACAATATACAAATCCAAATCAGATAGTAACAAAGACTGTTGTCTTTCCAACACAATACTCCGACTCACAGGCAAATGAGCAAAACAAAGCCCGCTATAGATGTGATGTGGAGTCTGGAAAGGTTAAATGCCATATTGTAAAGGGCCACTTTCAAGCTCTGGAGAGCCAGGTGCAGTCCTACACTCTGGACTCAAGGTCTGCCTTGAGTGTCTCCTTAAAGCCCGATTCTCTGCAGGGAGCTACACTTTCCCATCTGTGCCTAAGAGTTTAGCACTCAGGAAAGGTTCCAGATTGACATCTGGCAATTTAAAGTTCCCCTAGAGTTATATAGGATGAGAATCTGGCTTATATTTTCTTTTCCCTACATAGCAGCTCATAATGACTCGTCTGTCACTGGCTGTTAGAGTGGCTGGCAGTCCTGGTGTGTGCAGGAAGTCAGGGGGACTGAGCCAAAATGCTTCGGTGGTTAAGGATGAGAGGAAAGGGCCTGGGCACAGTCTCCGATTCCAGCTCTTGCTTTGGGCAGTCACTTAACCTCTCTCTGCCCAACCGTTCCATCTGTAGAATGGAAAGAAAAATACAGATGAACATCTCAGAGATGCTGTGAGGCAGAATCCATCCACGATTAATGCAAAATTTTGAATCTGTAAAGAGCAGTGGGTGTTTGAAAACCATTTTAGTGTGGGATAATTTGTAATCAATGTGATTAAAATTATTACTGTTTGGCAGCCCTGATGCACCAAACCCTCAACATAATATTGGCTGGTATAGATAGCTAGCCTTTTAGGAGAGACTGAAGCCATAACTTCCCTGTAGAAATTTTGTAGGAATATAAAAGAAATATGTCAAACCAAAAAAAAAATTGTGCATTAGATACTTTACTCTTCAGCCCTTTAGTGTACCCTTGAGGTTATATGCTGTTATTTCTTCACATTTCAACTATGTGACCTGAGGTACCTACTGCAGGGCATTGCACTAAATAAATTATTAGTTGAGAGTAACTAATCATGGCATGTTTCCAGGCCAAGAGAAGCTATAATGAAAGATCTCTGAGAATTTCCTTTTTCAGGTAGACTAGCTTATGTTTCTTTTTTCCTTTGTGTTACTTGGATCCAATTCCTAAATGCCAACTTTTAAAAGAAGTTTTGTCCTTATTCTCACTTGCCGGCATGCTACCAGTTGCCCAGGTGTAATACTTGGACATACAGGGAATCCCAGCTTCACTTCACCTTCAAGCTCATCAAAAAGTGTCAGTTTATAACACTCTGGTCTGGGTGAAGTCCGGCCTTAAGGTTTTATTTCTCTTATCCATGTGAGGAATAAGAAGACTTTCTGTAGACACTACATGTTTTATATGCTATGACTAATTTTGGCTCTGTTTTATTATGAAAAGAAGTCATGAGAATGAGGAGAAAGAAACAGTAAAGTCTGCTTACTGAGCCCCAAAAGAACTCAGAAAAGGGATCGACCCAGAAAGAAATAGGCAGAGAGCTGGAGAGAGGTAAATCAGCAGTACGCATACACTTGGAATCCATACCACTAGAGCCACTCAGGTTCAGATTCAGAATCCTCATTCTAACAAGATTCCCCGGTAGTTTTGATGCCCATTAAAAGTGAGAAGCACTAGATTCTGGGTTTAGGATTTTTGGGAAAGGCTAAAATTAAGATTTAAAATTAGAATCAAGGGGCTGGAACCATAGCACAGTGGATAGGGTGTTTACCTTGCATGCAGCTGACCCGGGTTTCATTCCCAGCCTCCCATATGGTCCCCCGAGCACTGCCAGGGGTAATTCCTGAGTACATGAGCCAGGAGTAACCCCTGTGCATCACCTGAAATAAGCAAAAAAATATATAAATAAGAGTCAAGATCCCAGGACTTTTGCAGTTAGCAATCACCAAGGGTTTCCATCATCAATACTTGAGTAGAGTTTCATAACAAACAATTATCTATTCTCATATCTTAGAAACTGTGAGAAGCCAGAAACCTGGGGCAAAAAGACTCAGTCTGCCCTGCTCCACAGTTATGAAAACTCTCTAGTCCTTCTGCTTGGAATTTTTTTTTTTTATTGGAGAGTTCCTCTAACCAAAGCTGATGCTATGCTCCTTTTTTGTTAGGTAAATAAGGGACCAAAGTGGTTCCCTAGCCTCTGTTATACTCTTCTGTCTCACCTGCATCAATATGACAACATCTTGAAGAACTCAGACTAGCTTTCTTTATAAATAACCCCGAGTCCTTTAAACTTGTCATAAGAGGAGGAAGAAAGAAGCATTGAAACTCCCTAACTAGCTTACTTTGGCTCCTGGATGCCAAGGCAGATGTTACAAATGACATGACATCTCTGCTCAGGGCCTCAGTGTGGAAATTACTCAGCAGAGCAGACATGGGCCTTTCTGTTTTACTGCCTGTTATAAGCTGGTGAATAGCACACCACACTACCCTGATTAGTGGATGCTTTCACTCCCTCCTCATAATCACAGGGACTGGAGCAGAATGATAAGGAGAGTTTCCGTGATAGAGCTGGTGGTGAGAGCCGCCCTCTCTCTTTTCCTCCTTTGTTGAGCTCCCCTTACAGCAGAAAGCCCTTTCACGTATGATTTTTTTTGGTTCCGATTGACTCACCCGAGCCATCAGAAGCTCAACATTTTCCATATCCTTCCTTATCACTGTCCTGACTGAGATGAATATACCTGAGGGAGAGCATCGATGTTGATGCACAGTTGTTGAGTTGTACCATTCCCTGATGCCTACTAGGAAGTGTTCATTCTCCTCTTATACTGCAATGAATAATGATCTTTTATCTTTAGACCTGGCTTAACTTTTCTGAAAAGCGTGTGTGTAAATGCTATCGATTAGGATTCCAGTTGGTATTGGTAAGGGATTTTTCCAGAGGAACTCTTCCAAGATTTCAATTCCATCCTGCTCTGAGTATTCAGACTAGAGGTTATGAGGGAGTAAGGCAGGATGTCTAGCCTGGAGCTCTCAGTACTCAGGTATGTATGACTCATTTTCTTTGGATCCCAGTGATGCAAATCTCTGACTCTCACCTTCCTTGATTTAAGGAAGGTCACAGAAGAAAACACAAGTGGAAAATAGCTACATTTAGTAATAAAAATGCATATAGTCTATATGCATAGTATAGAGTTGCTTCTTAAAAAGCATCAGATATTTTTATGATAATAGGCACCCACCTAACCCTAAATAGACATAGATCAGCAATGTGATCTTTCAATATGTAAATCTCTTTAAAAGCAAAACCAGTACTTGAGTTCTTTACAGTGATGAAAACTTTAAACCTGAGAAGAAAATTGCTTTCATCTTGAATTGTTAACTGTGATCAATTGGTAGTGGTGCTTGTAGTCCTGTGTTGAGAAGAATATTGAAGCAACCTTAGGGCTACATGGAGAAAGAAAACCATGATAAATTCCACAGTAGATTGTGGCAGCATTTGTATGGCATACTTTCTCTATATCATTCATACATATTCTACCTATAATTTTTTTGCTATTCAAAAGGAAAAGAAAGTCTTCAAATGCCATGAGAACTAGCTCTGTTCAACTCAAAGCTCCTTTCTTATTTTAAGACACAGGTTTTACTGTGCAAACTAATGTCATTTTTTTTGTATAAATACTATCAACCTGTCCTGTGTAGTTATATTGGATGAAGTCTGAAGAAATCAGGACATGCCTATTATTTACAACTTCACGAATGATACATGCATGTGTTCTATTTCCACATTTCCCTAGATGAAGTGTTATAGGGCTATGGTCACATCTGAGGTTAAAACTGTATGATGATGAACCAACTTCTCTAAAATTTGGTTTCTTCATTTTAAGACTAATAGAACATATAAATCAAGATCTGTTAATAAGAGTAAACTAGGAGTTCTTACATATATATTGTCTCAAATACATAATCCCATAATACTAGTCTCTTGTGAGACAAACATCATAACACATAGACTTAAAATGAATAACACTGCATAGAATTTCTGAGATGGAGAAATAGGATGGATTTAGTATGGGATAGCAGGATAACATACAAAATAGTAAATGATTAATACACAATACAGACAAAATTAAATAGTAAATGATTAAATAGTAAATAGTAAATGATTCCTAACAGTCTTAGGAAACATATATCTGAACATAAATGTATGGAAAGTTAAACAATTTTGGCTAGAGTAAGTGTTAAATATTTGAAGAGAATGTAGGCATGCATATATTGCTAAATCCCTCTGATGGGGGATCCCCTGTAATCCCCCTAAATATTTAGAATTTATTCCCTCTAATAGAGAATAAACTCTAAATATTTTTTCTCTAATATCTGTAAAAAAAATATGTGATTCTCTGGAGTCACACTGAGCTTCTGATAATGGTGTGTCTTTTCTTCCAATGTGCAATGACAAAACCTCTCCTCCAGTGCATATTGAACTGTAGCACTGTAGCAGTGTCCTCCCATTCATCGATTTGCTTGAGTGGGCACAAGTAACGTTTCACAACAAATTGTGAGACTTGCTGTTACTGTTTTTGGCATATCAAATACATCATGGGGAGATTGCCAGGCTTTACTATGCAGGTAAGATACTCTCGGTAACTTTCCAGGCACTCTGAGAGGGGCAGAGGAATCGAACCCCAGTTGGCCTCGTGTAAGGCAAATGCCTTACCTGCTGTGCTATTGCTCTAGCCCATATATTGAACACTCAAAAAAAATGAGTCCATATCTTTGATATGACTGAATAAGTTGGCAAAATTCACTATAAAAGATCATCTGCAAAGTAGACAGCCATGAAATCTAAAGCAATGGGTTTGGATACAGTTACTCGACCAAACAAAATAAATGATGAAAGTAAAGAAATGGATGTTTATGGAACAGATATTCCCTGTAATAAGATAACTAAAATTTATGTATGGCTGGGGCAAGCAGGCAGTGTTTTTCTGGCCAACATCACCTTGATAGTTTTCATACACTATTGCTACAGGGGATGGATTATGGAGAACATTTATACAGATGTCCTGGGCTTCAGTCCTCCTATGGTGATGTCTTTGGTCAATATATGTATGCGTCACTATGAGGATGATGTTTATGTTTAATATATGTATGCATCACTTGCAGGAAGGAGTACTTCTGGGTTTTCTTCTTATGACATTCAAGATCTTAGAAGGAGAGGGGAGGGGAAAAATAAATAAACAAAATTTGGAATCTTAGGCAAATATCTTAAATTCTTTGTATGTCATATCCCTACTTTTATAATGGAGATAACCATAATGTGTATATAATCTACATATAAAATCCAAAGAAAAGGAGATGTCTTTGTGTTATTTATTATAAAAATTCCTACCTCATCAACTATTCATCATGAAAAATAGTTTTGTTCCTAGAGCATTTTGTTCATATTCCTGCAATAAACTCACATTTGTCAGAAAATCTTCCATAGAACATTCTTTATCATGAGACATAGAATATATCTATTACATATAGATATACTCACATTTTTCACCCATTCTTTTATCATTCTAAGGATGTATGAAATTCTAAATCTAAGATAGTGCACTTGTATTCCCACTAAATTTAATTTTGTCAGCTTCAATAACTGCCCCAAAATATGAATATCATTTGGGAAGTTGATTCTATTATATAATATATTTTCTACTCCTTTTATAATATGATTGGAAAAATATGAATTTGGTATTCTCACTCTGTACCAATAATATCTATGACAAAATGTGGTCATGAAAATAGATTCCTTTGGTAGTTTGCAGGTGCTTTTTTCCAAATTATTCAGGATAATTTTAATTTGCACACTTAGTATTTTATTTTTCCTCCTTTTCTATAAGGTAGCAGACAATAAAATGCCTTGATGAGGTTATTTTATAGTGCTAGGTTTTCTTTACAGAAATCTAATAGAAAATAAAAGTTTCGTACCACTTTAAGAGTAGAAAAAGTATTCATAAGGTCAAATGAATGCTTTAAGTTTCTTTGATTAAAAAAAGAACCTATATACAGGGCTGGAGCAATAGCACAGAGGGTAGGGTGTTTGCCTTGCACGTGGCCGACCCGGGTTTGAGTCCCAGCATCCCATGTGGTTCCCTGAGCACCAACAGGAGTAATTCCTGAGTGCATGAGCCAGGAATAACCCCTGTGCATTGCCAGGTGTGACCCAAAAAGCGAAAGAGAGAGAGAGAGAGAGAGAGAGAGAGAGAAAGAAAGAGAGAGAGAGAGAGAAACAGAGAGGGAGAGAGAACCTATATAAAGGTATAGAGGGTGAGAGAGATAGTATAGCAGGTAGAGCATTTGCCTTCCATGCAGCCAAGCCATTGGTATCGATCCTTGGTATTCCATATGGTCTAACAAGCACTGCTAGGAGTAATTACTAAGAGAAGCTCCAGGAAAAGCCCTGAGCACTACCAGATGTGGGCCAAAAAAACTCAAAAAATAATAACAAAATAATTCACTTTGGAGAGTCCTAAATATTCTGTAGCCATTTTCATCTATTAGGTAAATGACTACATGGACAAAGAGACTAAGCTAATCAAACTCTGAAACTCACATTGTGAGTGGCCGGTTTAAACTTGTGTACCCCACCCCACCCCTCACCGCAAATCAAGGGCATACTATTTGGGTTAAAAAAAATAGAAACCAACACGAATTCTTCAGTATTTTCTGAATTTCTGCCATCCACATTTCCTGTATGAACACTAGATCAATTTCTACTAGTATGTCTTCATGAAGGGCACAACAAACACTTTTAGACAAGTATCTAGTTTTCAGGCTCAAGTGAGTCATTCTAGTTATAAAGATGGGGGAAAACAGGGCTTCAGCAAAGAGACCAACAGACCCTTTAACTACTTAGGCTACTTTAGATGTAAAGGTCAAAGGCCTCATGTATTTCCCCTGATTCACTTACCTGCAATATCTAAGCTTGATAAAAAAATGACCCCATAATGGTGGCTATTTTCTTGAAAATATTATTAGCAAGTTCCGGAAAGCAAGTGAGAAGAGCAGGAAGGCAAACACTTGATAGGCTGGACTATCATAAAGCAACTGCTTTTGTTGTGGGTGGTGAGGGGCTCTGCAGTACAGAATCTGAATCAATTACAAACAAACTCCCTCCTTGAAGGTCCAAGAGCCCAGAAACCCCTTCACACTAGACTAAAGATGCCAGGAAAAATCAATAAGCTATTGAATTGGGTTCTCTGGGGGAGAACACAGTGTATTTTGTAATTTCAAAATAGCTTTTTTATTAGAGTGCTGAAGAGAGTATAGTAGACATTACACTTCCATGAAATATAATCCAGGCAACATTCAGATCTGTTTTAAAATTATTAGGGCTTCCATTATTTTTTATTTGTTTTGGAAGTAGGTTGAGTTGGATGCCTGCTAACTCTACCTACAATATGGTTTGGTAAGTATTTATTAAGAACAATTTTATATTTCTCTAACTGCATTGGCCAAGTCTTTTTCTGTACCCTGTATATTAAATTAAGTATGAAATGATTGCTGTGTAGCTAAATAAACAGAACCTCAATTTTCCTAAGCAAGACACATATGTATAAAATATATATGTTATGGTGTTGGGGTAGAGGAATGATGGTTCATGTGTAGGTTTAGTTATCAAAATCCACAGCGTATAGTCTGACAGCTTTTGAAGTACATAAACTGTTTCTCTCTCTCCTGTTTCCATAGAAACAGAGTGCACAGAGCCTTAGTTTTTGTACATAGAAAAAATATTGGGAATGGAGACTGGAACAAAAGAAAAATTCAGAAAATGAAAAATTAAGCATCTATACCTCTCAAGAGTCTCATATTAGTTCATGACCCATTATGTTATTATTAAAAATATGCACTTGAATCCATGTTTGGCTAACTTTGAAATGGTTGATAAGGTCTTGAAAGGTAAGACATGCTCACCTCCCTTGTGCATTCCACAAAGTCAGTACAAATTACTCATTGTCACCTTCTTCCTTGGGAAGTTCATTAGTCCTCCCTTCTTTAAAGCATTCTATCCAGACCTTTGTTCATCAGCTTTTGTCTTCTGATCACACTGCTGGTTGAGTATTATTATTTCTCCATTTTCTGTTTTCCCTCTCTGTTCATCAACTTTAAAAGGTCAAAGATAATGTCCTGTATTCAACATATACAGGGCGAATGTGACACAGTCATTAAAAATGAATGGTACTATGTCAAGCATGAAGATCAACCCAGTAACCCACATCAAGGAATCCCTCACCTGAAATTTCCCTGTTGAGGTAGAGTTTAAAGAACTGTATCCGATGATTTCACACTCAGCTGCAGCAAATAAACAAAACATGGGGATTAACAATATTAAATGATGGCAAACCCTATTCCTTTGTAGATATGAGATCACTAAGCAGTAGGAGGAAGAAGTGGGAGGAAAGGAAGAAGACTTACGGTAGTATAAGGACAGTGATGGACGGTCTCTGGCACTGACATTTTAGAAGTTGTAAAGACGCAGGAGCTACGTACATGGAAGCATTGAAAGTCAATGCTATTATAACCATAATTTTTAAATATTTAAAAAAAAGTGTCCTATCAACACTAATTTAGTGCATCCAACCTACGCCACATAATCTCTTTCTTCCACACTCCAGTTATGTTGTTATGTAAGGAGGTATATATTTGTGTGTGTGTATAAATATATGCATATATATACAAATTGTGTGTATATAATACATATATAATTATATATTTGTTTTTTAATTTTTGATTTTTATAATTTTGTTTTTTTGAGCAACAGTCAGTGGTGCTAATTAACTATTCCAGATTGGTGCTCAGTGAGTACTTCTGGTAGTGCTCAGAGGACCATGAGGTGGCATGCATCAAACTAAAAATCTCACATACATAGCATGTCTACTAGTCCTTTGTGCTATCTTCTCAGTTTCTCTTTAGAAGTTTCCATGCCTTATATTGGTTCTTTCTGAGATTGCCTTGAATGTTCCATGTGTTGGCAATCTAGGCTAGATATACCTATGGAAAAATTTAATATTTAGACAAACCAATAAGTGTTTTACCAAATTGTCCATCTTTTGGATATTAGAAACGTTTTTCAATGAATAATAGCTTTCTTTAAGAAAACCCAAGCAGCTTTGTCTGCTTTCTAATATTTCTTCTTGGTCTGGGGGGTGCTGGAATTTGTATATTTCAGATAGCACTGTAGCACTGTCCTCCCATTGTTCATCAATTTGCTCTAGTGGACACCAGTAACATCTGCATTGTGAGACTTGGCATATGGAATACGCCCCGGGGAGCTTGCTAGGCTCTGCCGGGCGGGCGGGATACTCTCGGTAGCTTGCTGGGCTCTCTGAGAGGGGCGGAGGAATCAAACCCGGGTTGGCTGTGTACAGAGCAAGCGCCCTACCCGCTATGCTATCGCTCATATTTCAGATAAGCTCTATTAAATAGCTGGTGTATGAGTAGAGACAAATAAACATCCATAGTTCTCACTGACATCCCTTTAATGATGAGAATGTCAATTTGAACCTTGTCATCTGGGGACTAGTTCTAGATAGCACAAGGAAATCATCAAGGTGAGGTCTTTGAATTGGTTTTACTTTAGTATGCCTGGAATAAGAAGAAAATAGCACTGCAATAAAAAAAAAATGTAACAAATGCTACTGTGGATCTTGGCACTCTGTACGGGGTTCTCACAGGAATTTTTCTAAATGCAGGGCATGCCCTAAATATATAATGACATGATGAACTAGATTTGCTGAGATGAAGTCATTACTGTCTATTTGTAAATAATAGACCTTTTAAAGAAGCACATGAATGAAAACATTTTAACTGGCACAATAAAATGGCTCCTAAGGGGCCTTTTGGTTTGATTGTGAAAATAAATAAAACATGTTTTCTAAAATTGCCAAAATGTATATTGACCTGCTAGATCACAGGGAAAATTACTGGGTTCAATATATATATATATATATATATATATATATATATATATATATACATATATATATAAAATAAAAGAAAAATAACATAAATCTAAGTACAAATCCCCTTTACCAGTAGTTCTTGGAAAAGGAGCTTTAGAATTTTGAATTATTATGATACAAGACCATCTTTTGATTTAATGAATGGATTTTTACTACAAATGTAGTCTGTCCTCAAATAGTCAATGACCTTCTCTGGTACTTATTATTTCTCTCGTCACAAGTTAATCTGAACTGAGAAAGAACGTCTTTTATGCTAACCTCTCACTTTTCGATTCTTGAAATAGTATTTTATCTGCAATGTTGAAAGCAAGACTGAAGAACAACTCCAAGGTGACACTATCACAACTCAAGTATGTCCAGGCCCTTGCTCTCTCCAGTCACTGAGAAAGGATATAACCCAGAGGTCAGTAGACTGATTTTGTGGGAGTCTCTCAGACAATTATGGTCTCATGACAGCACAGATTAACCTAATGGCAATCGGTCCTGAGCCTATTCTTGTGAGGGTGGGATATTAAAATTCAGACTTTCATCTGAACCAGACTCAACCTTATCATGGTTAACTGTGTGACAGCCTTCATATATCTGGTTGTATAAATATTACCTCTCTTTAGGTGATTTTAAAGCCATTAAATACATTTAAACACCATTTCAACCTCTCAAATCATATCTTTAAAATTTTTCTGACTTTTCTTTGTATTCTTTAGTAGTTTAAAAGTTGTCACCTACACAGGCCCACGTTATTCTTTTCCCTTCCTTTCTTGACGTTTCCCACTGTCCTTTCAAGCTCTTTCACATTTCTCAGAAAATGGCTGGAAATTACTTGTGCTGAGAACCCAAATACTAATACCTCACTGGAGACTCATTTACATGTATGACAAGTAGGAAATCCGAAAACTGAATTATATTTTTCTCTCTGATTTTTTACCACTGGATAAATCATTCCTTTATAGACTTTATCAGGATTTCTTTCTTCTATAGGCTTCATCAGTTCATCAGTTTTCCTTCCTTTCTCCTTCCTTCCTTCCTTCCTTCCTTCCTTCCTTCCTTCCTTCCTTCCTTCCTTCCTTCCTTCCTTCCCTCTTCTTTCTTTCTTTCTTTCTTTCTTTCTTTCTTTCTTTCTTTCTTTCTTTCTTTCTTTCTTTCTTTCTTTCTATTTCAGTAGCTTCTCCCAAAGCAGCCCTTGAATTTCCTGTTAAAGTTAGTTGTTCCTAAAACCCTCATATTTCTTTCTTAGAAGTGATACTAAGAATCATTGACGTGGTTTGTTTATTTCTAGATGTGCTAATACATATGGAATCAGTGTTTTTATATATCTTATATTTTTATATATCCTATATTTAATTGTACTGGAGCAATAGCACAGCGGGTAAGGCATTTGCCTTGCAAGCGGCCAACATGGCCAACCCGAGTTCAATTCCTCTGCCCCTCTCAGAGAGCCCGGCAAGCTACCGAGTGTATCTTGCCTGCACGGCAAAGCCTGGCAAGCTCCCTGTGACGTATTCAATATGCCAAACACAGTAACAACAAGTTTCACGATGGAGATGTTTCTGGGCCTGCTCGAGCAAATCGATGAATAATGGGAGGACTGTGACCGTGACCATATTTAATTATCACATGCAATACTTTTTCTTCTCCAAGAAAATAATCCTTATATGATTTTTTAATAAAAACCAAATATTATAAAGTATTGCTGACGAAAGTGGGAGGTAGAAACACCAACACCAACACTTGATCCTCTCCATAGCCTCATCTGCAATATTCATCAGACACCTCACACTGCGCAAGCACTAGGCCTTCCAGAACAGGGTTTGAAAAATGCTGCCATCAGCCATTAAGTGACTATGAGTTGCCCTTGAAAAGGATTAATAAAAGTCCAGTATTATATCAATTGAAATATTACCAATTACTTTCTCACTCACTCCTGCTCCCATTCCACCATCCCTGGTGAGAAATGTGATGGGCTTCTTTGACCGCTCTTCATCCAAGGTAAAGAATCAGAAGGTCCCTTTCACAAACCATCTGCAGCTCATCAGTTTCTGGTTGCATACTTAAGTAGTTCCATTTGTGCAGCATTCAATAAATGATAGGTTAGTGATTTGAAATTCTGACTATAGTTTTCAATTCTTATGAATAATTTCTTGCTTTAGGAAAAGTTTATCTTTCCTAATTTGAAAAATAACCATAATTTCACCTTCTAACTATATATTCTCCTTGTGACTATTATTTGTAAACTCAGTAAAAAGTCAGGGAGAGAAATATTCTATAGCAGGGAAAGAATTCATTAAAATCAAGGAATCTATAGATACATTGTTTGTAGCTTTTGTTTCATACCCATCTTCTTTTTCTTTATTACTTTTCAATTTTAAATATCATACAAAGAAATTTGCTTACATAATGTTGCAAAATTTTAACAAATGTAAACACTGATATAATAACCAACACAATATGAACAGAGAATGATTTCCATCATTTCTCAAAAACTCCTTCAAGCTATATCATTATTTTGCCTTCATTCCTTATATAAAATTATGAGTTGACAGGTCTTTCTGTTAGCACTTAAAAAAAAAATGTAGCCACTTCTCATTTCCACAGTTTCTGATGAGAAATCTATTGTCACTTGAACGTTTTTCCCCTGGTAATTCATCAATTTTATTTAGATAAATACAGTTTTATTTTCTATCCTTTCATTTTGGTGGAGAGAAATCTCCTAAGAATTTCTAGGGGGCTCGGGGCAAGAGTGGGTTTCCAGGGCTACTCCTGATAGTGCTTGGGTGGAGCATATGGTCCAACACATCAATTGGACACTTATGCTATCCTCAACACCCCTATGCTATCCTCCATACTCTTACGCTATCATCAAGACCTCAGGTTTGTTGTCTTTGTTAAGTTTCAGCAATGTTGAATATGGCATATGTTGGCATGAATTTCTTTGAGATCATCACAGTTATATTCCTTGAGTTTCAGAAACTGTAGATTAATATCATCAATCAAATGTGGTTTTCACTCATTGCTTATATACATATTTTCAAGACTGCATTTTCTTTCCTCCTCCTGTATTCTACAAGTTTAAATTAGATTCTTCTATTGTTTCCTACAGTTTGTTAAAACCTTCTTCCCTTAGTTTCAAGATGATTTGTGACTGCTTACTGGGGCAGTTATAATTAGTACTTGAGAATATTTGTTAGATGATTACAGAATCTGTATTTCCTTCCTCAGTGTCTGTCCTTTCCCCACTAGAACCGAGGATTTCTTTCCTTTATTTTATTTCTGATGTAAAATAATTTTATTTAGAAAAAGTGAGGAGGATGGGGTATATGTTTAAGATAAAGTGTGGGCTTCTCCAGTGGGAGGAGAACTGAGGTTATATCATCAGTCAAAAAAGAAATTACACATCCTAAATTGAGGCTTGGGTCACACAAAAATGGGTACGCACAGTTTATCTTTATTGCTTTAAGATATTGGAGCATGTACTAGACATTTTGGATAATTTAGGACTCTAGACCTTTGTAAATTTCATGGAAATTCTCAACATTTTAATTTTAGTAGACAATCGTATGGTTATATTTAATATGCATGTTCTAAATTGTTTTGCTTCTGTGGTCTACAGTTCCCATGGCAGTACAGTTTTCAAAGTCTTTGTAGTGCTATTCAGATCTGCCCTGCATATGTACCACTGTGGGAAGTGAGTCATCTGTTAGTTCAGTTCTAGTCTTTGGTATGTTGATTAGATCCATCCAGCACAGCTTGAGTGAACCCAGGTGTTCTTAAATGACTTTCTGGAATAGCTTTCCTAACTTCTCCCACTCTGTCATCTCACTGTGACATTCCTGTTCCCTAGGGGCTCACCTTTCTGGTTCTCCAGTCAGAAAGCAGTGTCTTTAGTTGCCTCATTCTGCTGTGTATTTCCGTGACTACTGGGAGCCCAAAGGCAAAAGAGTTAAAAAGCAACAAAGGTTCATAGCTCTCTTTCAGGATCACAGCTCTGCCAACTATTGAGGAAGGTTCTCTTTTTGGTTTTCATAGTCTCCCATTATGCTAAAGTTCCTATCATCACATGAGTACTAGGGATATGGGAGTAAAGGCCAGAGACAGAATAAAGGTAAAACTATTCTATACTCTCAGTGAGCATTGAGTTGCCTTTCTGGTACCTTGAACCAGGTTTATTCAGCTTCTCTAGAGCTTTCTGTTTGTGCCTACATCCAATTCTGGATTTTAAGACTATGCTACATTTTGTAGAGGACATACTAGAAAGGAAATGTGTAAATTAATCACCCTTATGGCGATACTTTGAAATATTCCCTTTTCTTTCTTTTTTTTTTCAATCTACCTGCTACTATTTACTTTCAGAGTTCTCCAAAAGCTGTTACATACCATCTGTTCAAATTTTAGAGTTGAATTTGATGGAGAGACAAGGTAAAGTATGCTTATTCCTCTATCATTACAAGCATGAGAAATCCCCCAAACAGGCTCATCATGTATGACTATACAAAGGCACAATGCCCCAGTGCCCTCTTCCTGAGGATTTTATCCCATTATCTATATGCTGAATAGCAACTTCTATAATTGAGCTGTAGATAACTAGTGACAAACATATAAGGTAGACCTTTTCTTCTATCTATATTCACCTCTTTCTTTATATAACTTCCCTCAGTAAGCACATCAATTTTTATGTTTTATTTTGAACCTGCAATCCCAGATGTATCATGGCAAACTGCACCTCCACATTGAGTTTTAATCCCACATTTTCAATCACCTGATGAATATTTCTAGCTGGATACCTCACTGTTCCTTCACACACAGCACACAGAAGATAAATCTTGTCATCTTTCCCATTATAGCTCTCCCTGACTTCACTATTTCTGTCTGGAGCATAATCATTCTTCTGTTCACCAAACTGAAAATCAGCTTTGACTTATTTTCCCTCACTTTGTAAATATAACCAGTCATCAAATATCATCCATTCTTACTTTTGAATTTTTTATTCACTTGTTTACTTCCAGTCTCATATTATTTAAGCTTTTAATATCCCAGCCAAGGTAAAAGGAGACAGTAATACTACTTTTACTATTACTACCATTACTGAAGTTTACATTATTATCACCACCACCACCACACCACCACCATAACCACTATCTTTATCATTTATTATGCATCCACTACAGTTATTTTCTGTCAGCTTTGAGTACATGTCCTAGCCACAAAATACAGAGGGTATCATTTGATATTTATGATTCAAAGAGTAATGAAACACAATTCCATGCCTGGCTAAATGGAGATTAAAGGCTAAAACTAAATGTGGAGTACACCTGAGGTTTAGTTCTACATACTACACATATATTGCAGAAATGTACTTAGAGAATCAGAGGACTCATTCTCTTTGCACAAAGGTATTGTCTGTTTCTTTATCTGTGTACTGAGTTCATGGGCACAATCTGTTTAAGAGAGCTATTGTTTCAACCCACGCTATATTTATGCTAATGGTAGGCTAAACCTGAGAAAGAAGTGTGGGGGGAGGGAGTTACAAGTAGACTAAAGAGTGAATTTATTGAGATGAGTTTGGAATTCTGGTGTATCCCATCTAAAATTTCCCTAGATCCAGTTTCCCACAAAACTCTTTGGCTCATTAATAGAAAATAATCTTCCTAAATTCTGATTTTAGTTGTGTATTTTCGCTACTAAAAGACCTCAATGAATTTCCACTTCATAAAAGATGAAAGTGAAATATTTTGACTTGAAGCACAGAGAACTTGAGAAGTTGATCTTTCTGGCATCTTTAACAACCCCCCTACACACCCCTCCCCCCATACACACACCTGTTTACTATTAATACAAACAGAAAAACCTAAATTTTTCGATTTACCAGGGTTTTATTTTACTGTTTATTGCTTAGCTTTTGTGATTTTTTGAGTCTCTCTTTCATCCTTTCCCACTACATCTGCTCTATTCATAATATAAGTTATTTTCCACTGGAACTCTTTCTTCATTGCCCTCTGAATAGTGACTTTCCAATAGAAAGAAGAATGCCAAGGATGGAGAAGGGGTGGAGTATGGGATGAGGAAGAAGACTGTTAGAGCACTGGTCAAGAGTCTTGTACATTTCAGTGGTTTGAAGGTGAGATACCTGTGCGCCAAAACTAAAAATAGTCAATATTACTATAAGCATGTGACCCTTAAGAAAGAGGGAACCTCTCATTGGTGAAGGGATGATGACACTGTTCATTTATTTGGAAAGAGAACACTGAATGCCTGAATCTGTTATTGGAAGTTCTGTAAATATAAAAGAAGCAATCTTCCACCAGACGTTTTTGTTTTTCTTCTATCATCACTGTTACTTGTTATTATCATGTTAGTTTCTTTCTAACATTCAATTAGGGATATACTATTTTTAGTTTTGAATTCCTTTCATCCCCAGCATAGTATCAGATATACAGTAAGATACTAAGAAGTATCTCTTGAATGAAAGATCTAATCAACCAAAATATATGTAAGTGGAACAGGAAGAAATGTGCAAAGTTCCTGGAAATGATAATGTGCACACTTTATTGATTTTTCTTTGGCGGTCGGGGGTGGGCATACCTTCTTAACCTAGGAGGCCATGCAGTGCCTGGGAGTCATATATTCACTGCGAGTTATCTCCCTACCTTTCCACCCAGTACATTTTAAAGACTGGTACTTAAACCTTATTTCTTTGCAAGTAATTGTAGACTTCAAAATACTCCCCAAATAGGCAGTATTTTAAGAAATAGCTTACTTAAGTTGTGTGAATGGGAATAGATAAAAATATTCCTAAGAACCAAGGTTTAAATTATAACACATATTTAAAGCATTTGAATCCCTTTTCATACTATGGCTCTTTCACAATTTTTGGTTCCTGGAGGAGAGTTGCTTTTTTGGTATTGTACAGAATTGAAATTTCAAAGTTATATGTGTTTCTGCAAATAGTTTGTTTCCATATTTCATTATATCGATAGCCATATTTTATTTAAGAGTAGAGCTATTTTTGGACATTTCAGATCTCACAAAAGTCTACTATGACATTAATTCTGTGGTGGACATTTTGATGCATAAAGTATTTTTTGCCCTATCTCCTTTTTAATTCTTTAAATTAGATTCCTACGAGCAAAGTTTTCACATTTGGCAATAAACACTTTTTTTAAGGCTTTTAACACATATTTCTAAAAGCTTTATAGAAACCAGCTACCAATTTACACTCTCCCCAGCAGTATATCATAGTGCCCATCTCACTGCCCCTTCCTCATCACTAGAAACTGTGGTGAGAAAAAAATATTTTCCAATATGACAGGTTTATTAATTTTGTTATTCAATTTTGCATTCTTAGTAATTAGAGATTGAGTCTTTTTAAATGTATTGTCCATATTCTTCCTAGAATTCCATCATGTGAATTTAATAAATGAGAGACATAGACCAGTATTTTTTGGGGGCGGGACATTAATTTTAACTAGCAAAATCCAGAGTTATACTAATTTAGAAGAGATTCTTAAAGAACTGCACAAATAATTAAGATTTCATTACATAACATTTTGGAATTTTCAAACATTTGAATGCATTACATCATTTTTTCTTTCAACAACTCCAGAAGCAGCAAAGATAATTTACATTTATAGGTGAGTTCTCTTGATTAGAATATTCAGGTAGTGATAGAGCCACATTTGTGCAGAACAAAAGGCACACTAGGGCACTAGAATGATTAGAGGATGCACATCCAAGTCCAGTGACCCTGAATATAGAATCGTTTCTTTGTTCCTCAGCAACACTCAAGCCTAGGGTCTCAGAGGAGGAGCACTGTGATCACCTGTGAGATACAGAACTGTAGATTTTGTGGTCAATTGCTTTATTGCATATTGATACCTGTGAAGCGTCGCTTTAGAATATGCTGCAAGCACATATGAGATCAAGTATGAATTGACTTTAATCCTTATGTAAAAGTAACAGAAGGAAGTGCATTATGAATCAGAGGGGTCTTCAAAAGTATGTGTAATCTACTGATGGAAATGTAAAGGAACTTAATTTTAGTTTTTACTTTTATTAAACACCATGATTTGCATAGTTGCTTACAATGGGTTTTCAGGCATACTGTGTTCCCAACTCCAATCCTACCAGGAAGGAAACCTTAGTTAAGAGGCTTCTTGTGATCATCAGTCTTCTTCTTTAGAAAAATAAATAAATAAATTAATTAATTAATTAAATAATGAAACAAAGGTGTTACCCAGGAGTTCTGCTTACTTTCTGACATCATGATGGATCTATAAAAATTACCTTTCTTTTCATAAATAGGAATGACCAGTGAAGATATTTCAAATCAAAAGGTAAATGCTAGGCTCCTACTATAAACCCCATTGGTCTCCAAATACCTAAACAGAAGAAAAGAATCTGCTTCTGCTTTTTATTTAAAAAATCAGAATAGAAACCCTTGGTGGTTGGAGATAATGATTTATCTTCTATTAATAAAAAATCACACGGAGAGGACATATTACATCTTATTAGTCAAGAAAAGATAACCTGCTATGAAGTATCTAAATGATTATGAACAGCTGTTAACACGTTAGGTTCTCTTTCCTAATAACAAATAATAATATAATAAGTTACCATCAGGACATTTCCAAACCAAACAGTTGATTATTTTTACCTTGAAAGAAAATTGACTACCCTACAGGATAGAGCTTGAGATGGAAGAAAAAAATGTTACCAAGGAGAAAAGAAAATAGAAATGCATTGCTGGAAGAGATCAAGGCAAATTGACTTGAGAAAAGTTTGTCTAGAACTAGTCCTCAATTATAGGTAATAAATTATCACTTGCTATGACTCTGATAACTAAATTTAAATGTGAAGCTTGGTACTATTAAATAAAATCATTTTGGTAGTTTTACTTTACTGCCCATTTAATGTTTCTCCAAATACAAAAGTCAGTGGATAGATTTCACACAGAAATATTATGTTTTAAGCTCTTGAAATGCAATATCTGCTTAAATCTTTGCTTTTTAGCATTCAAGCAGAAGTACTTGATAGTTTTGTGTCCTGTGCTTATGACTCTAACATGTCCCAAGAAGCATGTGCTCAAGAATTTCTTGTCAGCAAAACTATGCCACATGTATTTTTCTTATATTTATACTTATACAATCCCCAATCAAATTTGATTTACTGCTCTGAATCCATTTTTGTTATGATGATACTGATTATACTTTATAACAAGCGATAGCACAGTGGTAGGGTGTTTGCCTTGCGTGCAGCCAGCCCGGCCAAGCCAGGTTCAATTCCTCTGCCCCTGTCAGAGAGCCTGGCAGGCTACCGAGAGTATCTCGCCCGCATGGCAAAGCCTGGCAAGCTACCCATGACACATTCAATAGGCCAAACACAGTAACAAGAAGTCTCAAAATGAAGACGTTACTGGGTCCGCTCGAGTAAATTGATGAACAACAGGAGGACAGTGTTTGTTTGTTTGTTTTTACTTTTGCAGGATAATACATTGAACTTTAATTTCCAAGGGATAAATATATCATTAAGCCCAGGTTCTATATAGCTATATTATGTCCAAATGAAGAAGAAATCTAAAACATGTCTCACTAAAACATATGCATAATAGCCAGTAGTGTAAAAATGGATATGACATGGCTGAATTATAACATATTTTAAGTATTTATGCTAAATATTAATTAATAAGCATTAATGAAATTAATAAATTTACAGTGCCTACTTTAAACTTCTGATTCCCTTAACAATGTATTTACTAGCCTTTGAATCAACTGTAGCACTGTCTGTAGCACTGTCCTCCCGTTGTTCATCGATTTGCTAGAGCGGGCACCCGTAAGGTCTCTATTGTGAGACTTGTTGTTACTGTGTTTGGCATATCGAATATGCCATGGGGAGCTTGCCAGGCTCTGCTGTGCAGGCGGGATACTCTCAGTAGCTTGCCCAGCTCTCCTAGAGGAACAGAGGAATGGAACTTGGGTCATCCGTGTGCAAGGCAAATGCTCTACCCGCTGTGCTATCACACAGTTGCCGTGAATCAACATTTGAATCAACATTTCAGGAAAATCATAATACACCAGAACATAATGAGATGAACATAGGCTATAACATGGAGAATATATTTTCAGTGCTTAGAAAACTTATTTTCAAAATAAACATGTAAAATAAAGTACACAAATGTGCTACCATTTTGAATATCTCTTTTCTTATAAATCTTGTCAGGCAAAATTCAAACAGAATATTAAATATCGCCTTGGAGCGATAGCACAGCGGTAGGGCGTTTGCCTTGCACGCAGCCAACATGGCCGACCCGAGTTCGATTCCTCCGCCCCTCTCCAAGAGCCCGGCGAGCTACCGAGAGTATCTCACCCGTACAGCAGAGCCGGGCAAGCTCCCTGTGACGTATTCGATATGCCAAACACAGTAACAACAAAGTCTCCAATGGAGACGTTACTGGGCCTGCTCGAGCAAATCGACGAACAATGGGAGGGCCTTATCTATTAAATATTCTAATAGGATGCTTAGATTTGTTTTTGTTTTTGTTTTTGCTTTGGGCCATGCCTGGCTGTCTTCAGTGCTTACTCCTGACAGTGCACTCACAAGTCACTCCTGGGTGCTTGGGAGATCATATGGAGTGCTGTGGGATTCAAACTCAGGTTAGCTGTGTGCCAGGAAAGTGCCCTATTCACTCTGCTATAATTCCGGTCCCCAGACTTAGATTTTTAAAATATCTCTTTTACACTATGAGTCTACAAAGCAAAGACAAATGGGGCTTATGTATATATATGCTGATTTTTTGTGTTTCAATTTTGTATGATAATTTGTATAAAGTTATCAATAGAATAGTGTTCTAGTTGGCAAAATCTGCCACTTTAAAATGTCTTTGAAAAAATTATTGGAGCAAAATTTGTTGTGGATTTCATTAAATGAGTAAAGATCAGTGTGCTTTTGGGGGGCAATCTTATTCTATGCAAAATATATTCTACCTATTAAAATCAATGAATACAGATCTAATGATGTTTTTAGGAATCTTAGAAATGAAGTGTGTGTGTGTGGGGGAATCACATTACAAAAGAATGACTCAATATATATGAGATTGATTTTACCTCTATTTGCAGCATCTTGAAATGCAACAGAAACACACCAAAAAAAAAAAAAAACCACACACAAAAAAATCTTAGCACAAAATGGAATCCTTTTTTAAAAATTTTAAAAAAAAATTTTTATTAGTGAGACATCATGAGGTACAGTTGTAGACTTACAAATTTTGTGCTTGGGTTTCAATCATACAATGATCAAATATCCATCCCTCCACCAGTACAAAATGGAATCTTACAGAGACATCAGAGTTGTTGATTTTCATGTTTTTTTTAAAAATTCTTTTCTATGATTTGTGTTTTTATTAGGATAAAAAAAAGTTGGAGACTTGTTTTCTTTGTATAGGCGTTTTGACGGAAACTGAAATTATATTATAGGAGCTTCTTTATTATTATCACTATTCAAATAAATTGTTTATATTCTTCCTCTCATATTAGATAAACTAATGACAATTCAGTAAATATTGTCAAGACAATTCAGTCTTGGACTTCTTTGCCCTTTGTCCTTGGGGGTGTTTTCAGGCTTGTACTTCATAGCAGTTTTCTCCCATCTTTGCTGTGTGTCCTTTCCTCCTTGCCTAGTCATTATTCTCAATTAACAGTTGCTATAGGCAGTCATTATCTATCGAACCCATTTAGAAACTTGGTCACAGACTTCATCAACTCCAACCTTTCAAGGATACAGTCTGCTGGCAAGAATCATGGCCTTTGAATAAGTAAGCCAGATTTGTTCAGAAGTGTCACATTTTCAGATTCAACCAATATTCTTCTTTTCTCTGGGAGTAAGCATCTGATTAGAGCTGTTCTTTTTGCTAATTCAGCTCTCTGGGTAATAAATATTTTATCTTATCAATAAACATGAATTTCTGGGATTCAAAGATATTTAGATCCTTAATTAGATAGTACATCTAAATTGGTTAATCAGAGTATTTTCTGGCAGTTTCTGAGTCAAAGTTACACTTCATCTTTGGTTAGCTTTTGTAATATTCAAGCTGAACAACTTAAAATTCCTAGTTCAAGCTACTTACAATCTGTGTTAATCAAAATGCTGTAATTAAATTGGGCATGGACTTATTCTGTAACCTCATCCACTTTGCATTTAAGTTGTCTCTACATGAATGTTTGACACTAGTACAGACTTTAAATATTAATGCATAGGAAGGGTTGAAGAAGATGAAAGAAACAGAGCCAACAAAAAGTACAAAATAGCAAAGGACAATTTGGGAATATGAACTAATTTAAGAAAAATAGGAGAGTATGCAAAGAAAAATAAGGTTGTTAATGCAGTTAGTGGCACTAAGTAGCACATTTTATATACAATCTGAAGTTCAAATGAACTGGTAGTATATAAGCTCTTGTGAAATAAAGATTAGAATCTGTGAAGCAGCTTCTTGTAGGTTTTACTTGCTTTTGAATTTTACTGTTAAGTGGATGTAAAGCTACAAAACAAGTTAAAAATGAGATAAAGCAAAGCAAATAAAAATATTTTTCTTTCATGTGTAAGGAAAATAGTACGCTCCTGAGTGTTTGATTTTATGCCTCAAAATATCCAGCTTCCTATCATTCTGGACCAAACAACATCATGAAATACTAGGTGTTTTTTTTCTTCACACACAATGGGAGCCTTTTACATTATCTGTAAAAGTTTCAAGTGAGTATACTGCCAAATAGTTTGGCTTTTACTATAAAAAAGGAAGGAAAATGTATGAAACTGGATATATAGCTCATGTTTTTCTTTGCACCAGATAGAGAAATTATATTTGTTGAGACACTGCACTGTTGAGATTCGAAGAAAGAGTATGCCCTCAATTTCACTGCACCATACTACTGTTCATTCAACTGATGAAGTTCTCAACTCAAAGGGCAACATCCACTTTGTTCTAAGTTCCTGCTGGAATGGAAAAGCTGACAAGGGAAAACTTACACAAAGGATATTGTGCTGTTAAAGTTTGTTCAAAGCCACACTTGTCAGATCTCTTTGAAATGAAATTGAAAAGGAAAAACCAATTTTCTTTGAGGACAAAGTTCATCTCATTTGGTGTACTGCACCTGTCTAATTTTCTTCTTTGAGAAAGAAATCTTGACTAGGAAAATTTGAAAATATAGTTTATACTAGTGCAGGTATGTATCATAAGGTTTGATTCAGACTAGTGTTACATTTTAAGAAAATAAATATAAGTGAATTACTGCCCGTTTGAAGCTGTGATAAATACCTGGATTGGCTGAAATTATTAGACACTATTATTCTGTCTTTGAAGGGCAACAATCTGAATTCTCTTGAAATGAGAGCTCTCTAATGTTTTCCTTTGTTAGTGATGCACAGTTTGATGCTGTACATTATCAGATTGAAAGAGAACTCTCAAAAAGTGTTCCAAGTAAACACCTTGCATGTTTTTGAATTTGGAGGAAAAAGTGGCATAAATTTATGAATTTAAAAAATCATAATTGATTTTAAATGCCACCAAATATTATTATCGACGAGGTTTTAATCAAAGGCAAAAGGATGCAGTGCATATTTGAAGTTACAACTTCCTGTAAAATAGGAATGTTATAAAATTTTCAGATCAACAAAAAATAAAATAAAAAATTATAAGTGACTATGTCATTTAAACTCGAAAGAAATAAGCTTTGACCTCATAAAAAGACATGTTCAAGACAGAAAACTGTTATTTTAATCAAAAGGGAAAAAATAATGAAAAATAAAGCAAAGGTAATCTCCTTTAATGCATTTTCTCTCTAATTTCCCTGTTTCACTCAGTCTTTATTTCTATGTTAACCTTTCTTGTTTAATCATACCTATTATTGGCTTCATACTCACATATAAATCCCATATATTGCAAAATATTGCAGGCTTTAATAGAGGAAATATTTGAAGACAGGGAGGGCAGGTAAAATTATATTTTGTTAGGTCATGGGAAATAGCTAATTTTGGCCTTTGCCAAATTCTCTCTGGAAATTTACATTCCCTTGCTTCCTTTGTTAATGTTTTCCATTTGGAACCACACAGCCAATGCCTTTTTATTTGCTCTGTATCCAAATGTGGATCCAGATGGATTCCACCAGTTTTGGTTTTTATTCTGAGTGTATCTCGGCAGAAAATTCTTCCACATGCCCGCACCATTTATGTGAAAAATAATGCCTCTTAAATCAATGTTCACAGTGACCTTGAAAAATGAAAACCTGCTATTAAAACTTCTGGACAATAGCTACCTTCCTTTTAGAATCAAAATGCAAAACAATCAATGCTTTTATAATCAAAGGACAATCATTTTAGAGTAGAAATTAGTCAAGTAAATGAAAAGGAAGCTGGCTAATTTTCATTCCTTTTTTTGTTTAATTTTTTTTCCTTTGTGTTCTGTTATAAAGTAAATGTGTTTCAATGTACAGAGAGTATTTCCTGAAATTAATCAAACCTCTTAGAGCATAAAAGTTGCATGTTATTTATGTTCAACATTTGTGAGGAATTATATTATTGTGGGCAAACTAATTCCTAGTTGAACTCCCTTCAAAGTCTAAGAGTTTAGGGGATGAAGTGATAGCACAGCGGGTAGGGCATTTGCCTTGCATGAGGCCAACCCAGGTTCAAATCCCAGCATCCCATATAGTCCCCTGAGTACTGCCAGGAGTAATTCCTGAGTGCAGAACCAGGAATAACCCCTGAGCATCGCCAGGTGTGATCCAAAAAGCAAAAGAAAAAAAAAGTCTAAGAGTTTAATGCAATGTCTTATAGACAACAGTTCTTTTTGCATGTGGCTCTCTTTTCTGGGTGTCTATATGCTTAATAAATATTTGTTGAATGGATGAAGGTATGTAGCTTTCCCTCCCCCCCCCTTAAGCATTATTCTTTGACAGTTCCCTTTATAATGCTCAAGACCCACAAATCATGTCACAAGACAGGGTGTTGCTTTTCTTCTTTACAGTGCACACACTAATGAGATACTCCTCTTTTGGGCTCATTTTTCCCCTGGACTAGTTAAATGAAGCACCTGCTCTAGGAGATACAACCCTTCCCTAATTCTGGGATACTATCTATGTGCTTCCTCTACTGATGGGATTTTTCTTTGTATTTTTTCCATTATTATGGGAGATCAATATAAGATCTCTAAAAGAAAATCAATCAATAGTAGCTGCACAGTGTTCTGTATTTCTGAAAAGTGTCTGCATGCCACTTAAGCGGAACCCTAGCCTCTTCTTTCCAAAGACTTATAACTCAGGAAACAAGGCAAAGAACCAAACTTTCTGCATGGAGTATAGCATAAAATATTGATAGAAGAGCCATTCTTCTGTCAAAACTCCTGTATATAATATCCACTCAACAAATATTTTTAGCTTTTACTGTGGTGATTTAATGCAGAGCTATAATAAGTACAAAGAAGCCTAAGGGATATAGTCCCTAACCTTAAAAGCGGAGAAAAATTTCTGTTTTCTATAGTACTTCTACATTAATTATCTCATTTTATTTCCTATCAAAATGAGAGAATCAAGAAAGATAACTACTATACTAATTTTCCATTGAAAAACCTGGAGCTCTTAAGTCACCCTACTAATTGGTTCAAGACCTCAGTTAAAACACCTAAAAGTTTGATTTTAACATTTAATATTTTTCCTTCTACATTATATAGAATAAGCATGTTTAGAGGTAAATTGCCTCTCAGTCTGCACAAGGATATTCATTCCAAAATTCTTTTCTTTATAAAATCCGAAGTAGGTCAGTAATTGAAAGCACTTAGGACCTAAATGGAAACGTCCAGTTCTCCATTTACCTGCTTCCTGTACTTTCTAGATTTGCTATACTTAAAATCACAATGCATTACTTGAAGATCAAAAATAAAGACTGGTAAGTGTTTAGGTTTGGGTGACAGCTATGGTGCACAGTCCCTCAGTCCAGTTGCTATTAACATGGTCCCAAATCAGACCACTATCCTCTTATTTCAATAACCTTTTACAATGGCCACATTTTAGTTACCCCTTCCACACACCTATAACCTTACGTTCTAAAGGCAGATATGTCTTTTTATATTAAATGTATATTTATATATTCCAGTAATTATATTCTGTAAATTATATATTCAGAAAAAAACAGATGGTTTCTTATTGCCAACTTCTTAGTTCCTTCATATTCTGACCAAAATTCATTTTTTATTTACCATTCAACCTACAATAAACATACATGATACATTTCTTTGCATACACTATTTCCTATTTTTGGTGCTTTTTTGTGCCATATTTTTGGGGGGTCTGGGATACTTCCTTTTTCTTCACTATCTCTTCTAACATAAAAACCAGGAAACACAACATAAACACTTTCCCTTGTGACTCAAACGAAGAAGAAATATAGCTGCAGATGTAGCTCAGCAGTACGGCACTTGCCTTGCATGTATGACTTCTGGGTAAATACTTGCCTTTCATGGTAAAGTCCTAGGCTCACTCCCTCCCCCCACCTCCACACAGACAAAACACACACACACACACACACACACACACACACACACACGGTGAATACAACTTACTTTGGAAACAACTTTCTTGAAGTTTATTCTCTGAAAACTTGTAAAGAAAAAATTTTTATAGACAAAAAGAAAATCGGAGTTAGCATTGAATTCTGACCAGGTCAATGTGAGCAAATTATTTACCTTCTCCATGTATTCAACACCTTGTTTGGAAAACCACTGCATGTTTTTAACAGAAGCAGCAGATATCCATTACAATGTCTTTGGTTGATTCTTGGTAATTATACTCAATAAATTACAGCTCTTATTTTTTAGATTCTATATCACATTGTGGTTATATCTATACATATTATGTAAATGTCCATATGTTGTCTGCTTTAGGCAAAGGTTGAAACTATGATTGTCATTTTATTTTAATTTTCATTTTTGACCCATTTAGGTCTTGCTACCAAAAAAGGGAAGAAATGAGCAGTTGTCATTACCTCTACTGAATACCTCGTTCATCATAAAATAATGACGGATAGTATCCAACTAGTGAATTACAAAGACTTGTAAGTAGTCCTTACTACTAAAGGCATGTAATATGCTGTTTTTAATCTAGTTTGAGAATAATGAAAACCATTGAGTTTATGACTATTCTGTTTATATATTTTAGTAAAAAAATTGTTCATGTAGAAAATACTGAAAGCCTAAAATGCAATTACTATGCAGCAAGGAAGTGAATCATTCAAAGAGTATTGTAACCTTTGAAAAATGGAGCAGCTAGAATACTGTGTGGTGCTGTTTCCAAGATTATCACTAGGTTGGCTCTGTGTCATCCAGGTTGTGCCAACCGTGGAGAATATAAAGTGGTAAGCCACAAAGCTTGTAAAGTTGATTGCATCCAAACTAGATGAGAACAAGTTCCATCACAAATGTGGCCTTTGTTAAAGTGAAAATAAATGGAATGTCGTGAAGACCTATGGTAGAGATTAGATGATATAATCATAACTCTTTGTGGAAGAGATTACAAGACCATTCTTTATAATCATATACATAGACTAGTGACATCATCAATTTAATTGAGCTTTCTAATAGAAAAACAAAGGATGGGTTTACTGCACAACTTTTAAAATAACTAGTATTCTATAATGTGGAAGGAAGGCACTTTTGATATTTAATGGACATCGCTCTTTGACATAATTTTAAAAGATAACCAACTGAGAATTAACTAAATCCTGTTTGATTGTAAAATTTCATATTACAAACCTCTAAAATAGTGACCTCTAAATACACAAATAATATATTCTTATAGAATTATCTAATTACAGTGAAAATAGTAAAATAGAAGTGTATATTGAGGTGCAGAAATACTTGCTATGGACTGATTATAATCCAGGTGAGAGATGCTGGTGGTCATGTCTGTGGTAGGTGCAGGAGTGGGACAAAGTCATGGAATAGTCACCTCTATCTGAAAGAAGTCTCAACTGTTGGTCACTGTTTTATGATAGCTTCTTGATTTATACATAACAATGTCTACAAAAAGCATAATCTAGAATAATCTAGAATTACTTTAATGCCCTTCCAATCCTAGAGAGATATGAAAATGATAATATTAAAAAAGAACCTCAAGTGAAAGTCAGGAGAGAGACACACACAGGCTGGGGGTCGTGGTAGGGAGGAGGAGGAATGAGCACAAATCCAGTTGGAAAACAAAAAGGTATTTGGGATAGTACTGTCCTCCCACTGTTCATCAATTTGCTTAAATAGTAACATCTTCATTGTGAGACTTGTCACTGTTTTTGGTATATCGAGTATGTCATGGGTAGCTTGCCAGGCTCTGCTGTGCGGGCAGGGTACTCTCGGTAGCTTGTCAAGAAGGGTGGAGGAATCAAACCCAGATGGGCTGCGTACAAGGCAAACACCCATAGGAAGAGAAAAGTTATGTTACTTAATTTTATCAGTAAATTCTGTTCAGACAATCAGGTAAGTGGTTGTTACAACGAAGAAAAGATGGGTTGATAAGATTTTAAATTCACTTTTGGGCATGTTAAGTTTGAAGTAGAACAGGAAAATTTACAGACCCTGAAATCAGTGAAGGTTTTGAGTCTGAAACTCAAGAAGTTTTCATTGGATTAGGAGTCATCAGCATATAAATGCTGGATGAGATTTCCCACTGGAAAATTATATAACCCAAGAAAAAAGCTGAGCCCTCAGTTAAATAAACATTTGATCTTTAGGTAAAGAAAGGGATGCTTGTAAAAAGAATAACCAGGGATATGGGGGAATATAGCATCCCTGAGGTTAAAAGAAGAAAGTGCTTCATAAAGGAAGAGGTCATCAAAAGTGTTAAATGTTGCTGATATTTCAAGTAAGTTAAGTTCTATGAAGTTTTCATTTGTTTTACTTTTTGAAAAGTAAAGAAATAACTTTAGTGCAACTACTTTCAATAGTGCAGTAAGCCTGAGATCCACTTTTTGGGTAATGTTAAGTATGTCATTCAATGTAATTTTCCACAATTAAGACGTTTAGCTCTGAACGCAAAGATAAAGGATTTAAAGAAGAAAGTTTTATCATTTCTCTCTTCTTCTGTTCCAATATATTTCATGTCCACATTATTTTATTTATTGAAAATTCTGAATAGATACAGAAATGGATTGATTTGCAATAGTAAATTAGAACTCTATTTTTATAAATATATCAATGACATACTGACATGTTGCTTTAGTATTGTTCTCATTCTGGGATTTTACATGAGGTTTTCAGTGATTATCAATGAAATGTTTTTACGTTAACACTAATGTTGACTTCTTTGAATTAAAAAAAAAAACTGTTTTCTTCATTAAACTTTACTCAGAGGACTTAGTCATTGGACTTGGCCTAACATGTCTGTAGTTAGAAAAGAGATTTTAAAATATATTGCCATATTTTAATGGTCCTAGATATTTCATTATTTTTAGAGAATAAACTTAAAACATTGGCTATAGAAATTGTAATGGTTTTACTTAGACAAAAAGTTTTTCACAACCTAATTGGAAGAGAATTTAGAAAGTACTTGTGTACTATCATTCACCTAACATGAGTTATGAGAAACGTGTAAAGAAAAAGGAATTTTTTCCTCTTTGGAGAATAATGTGCATTCTATCTTTTTAAAAAATTTATTTTTTATTGAGTCACCATGAGACACACAGTTATGAAGCTGTTCATTAGGTTTTAGTCACACAATGTTCCAACACCCATCTCTCCACCAGTGTACATTTCCCACCACCAAATCAATGACCCCAGTTTCCCTCCCACCATCCCCTCATGCTCACCCTAGTCTGCCTCTTTAGGGGCACTTTTCTCCTTCTCTCTCTCTCTTTGTCTTTGTCTTTGTCTTTGTCTTTGTCTTTGTCTTTGTCTTTGTCTTTCTCTTTCTCTTTCTCTTTCTCTTTCTCTCTTCTCTCTCTCCTCTCTTTCTCCTTTTGTGAATTATGGTTTGCAAATACAGATGCTGAGGGATTGTCATGTTTTTTTTTCTTTACCTGCTTTCAGCACACAGTTCTTATTTGTGGTATGTATATAAACATATGAGACTAATCTCCAAGAACAGTAGAAACAAGGGCCAGGAGGATTGTTTTAATCTTGCTTCAAGTGAATGGGGAAAAGGTAATTGGGATAGAAAAGGGCTCACCATGTCAAACATGGTTAAAAATCATCACTCTGTACATTCTACCCTATCAATATAAAAATATATCCGATAAGAGTTTATATTCTTATTACCTATAAACTACAATTAGAAGAGCATGAAAGGTTTGAGAAACTGATTACCTTTTTTATATCATGGATAACTACTTCAGAAAACTCAATGCTTAAATGCCAATCACATTATGGAAACATTAAAGAAAACTTTTGTCTTTTTGGTTTGAGGGCTGCACCCAATGATGCTCAGGACTTATTCCTGTCTCTGACCTTAGGGATCAAACCCCTGTGGTCAGCATGCAAGGTAAAAGCCCTATTCTCTGTAATTTCACACTGACCCTAAGGATGACGTTGGCTCTAAGTTTTTTATGTCAACTATCACAAATCTAGTTCAATATTATTGTTCAGTTGGTTCAATTTCATTGGTTTCAGTGAATGATATGGACGAGGTCTTCTAGACCTTAAATTAATACTTTTCCTGTAGATATCAATAGTAAATATCAACTCTGGTGTTAGGAACAATAAAATACTTTCTTTTTTAGAAATATTTATATCTGGGTTGTAAAATCAGATATGTGAAACATAGAGACAAATAAAACCAGAATACTACGATGTGTTAAATAGCTAAATAGGCTTCATTCTATTTAGTTTTTGTTTTTTTTAAAGATAATATAAATACTGTCACCTTGTAAGAGCACTTTTATAAGGGAGCATAAATAATGGCTTCTGGTTTCTGTTATGCTTCGTTTTACATCTTCTTTACTAAGCTAAGAGATGCTCAGAGAGCTGGTAAGAAATTATTTCTGGGTATATTGTGGTGAGAGAATCTCTCGAAGAGATTAGCATTTAAATTGAATAGTAAAGAGTGAATAAAACAGATGGCCTTCACCAATGTGGACAGTCATCATCCAATCTACCAAGGACTTGAATTTGAGAAAAAATAATAAAGGCAGAAGAGGGTGGATTTACATTGTCTATTTGAGTTTAGTTACTACTTGAATTGCTGTTTCCGGTTTAAAGGTCTTCAAACTAGGCCTAAATTTCACTACCAGTTTTCTATTTCTCTGGCATACAGATGGTGAGTCTATAAATGCTTGGCCTTCATAATCATGTGAGCTAATTCCTTTGATAATTTCCTTAATAAAGTATGTTCTACTTATTATCTATTTATAATCTTTTTATGGTCTATTCTATTGTTTTCTTTTTAATTTTTCTTGGCTTTTGAGCTATAGCTGGTCATACTTAGACCTTACTCCTGCTTTTGTGCTTAGAGATAACTGTTGACAGTGCTTGGGGACCACTTGTGGTAACAAGTATAGAACATGGGTCGGCCATGTTCAAGGCAATAGCCTACCTGCTGTACTATTTCTACAGTCCTGGTTTTATTTTTATTTCAAAATAATACAGCTTCTCATGTCCTCTATTAAACATTTCTTAGGAAGCAAACCAAAAGGAGTTCAGATATCACAGTAAAATTGTTGGGTTCTCACTGTATCTGCTGATACAAATTGAGTGCAAGAAGAAATAAAAATACGAATCATGAAGTTAAGTGAAGGATTGTATTAGATTCAATGGGTATTTGTTTTTCCAAATGTAATGTGATTAGAGACTCTTTAAAAAGTTCACTTTTCTTTTTAAATATCTACTAATTTATCACTGTCAAAAGTGTTTCTCATCCAATTTGAAATATCTTATTTAAAAAGGTATTATTTATTAACTTATTTATTACTTAATTCAAATGGATTTTATGATGAAGTGACCACAAGATTTCTTAAGCTTATTTATATTATTCTTGCTTTAGTAAGACTAATATCTAAATGATATTATATATTGTGGCATTCTAGAAATTTTAGGTGTGATAAGAAGTGAGAAACCTACAAACCATTGTATTATCTAGAGGGAAATGAAGCATAATTCTCCTGAGCTATGAAGACAATTTTAATAGATATCCAGAAGAGAATATGGAATGCAAAGTGATGTGAAGAGAGTACAAAGTGTAACAGAGAAGCTAGTTAAAGACTAATGGAGGAAATCAGATATAATTTTGGGCTCAACTAACTCATAATGGGACTTTCCTAAACATAAGAATAAGGAAATAGGTGAATAAATGTAAGAGTGGAATACACTACTTTGTGGGAGGTCAGCTAATAGAAACTTCTAACTAGGAAGGTCCAATAAAAATGATTTAATAATGATAATTACATTTCAGTACATGTGTATGATAGAAGCTTTAGATATATCCGTTATTCACAAAAATAGCCTTCAAATAAAGCATGCACACAGGATTGTTTTTATACATGTCTGTATTTTTCCTATTCAGAATTCACAGTTTAGAGGTTTAATAAAGTAGTCAAGAACTTATAATAAATGAAAAGAGAATTTGCATATAGACCAGCTGTTTCTTCACTATAGTTCATTTCTTTCTACTATACAATGCTATTCCTCACATCTGGTTACATAAAAACAGTATCCTGAGATATCATAATTTCAACTATACTAGCCCTGACAAATCAGAACCATAAATGCAATAACATCAAAATAGAATAAGGCTTGAGATAAAACCCAATTTTCTTTGGTTGAGTCGTGTTTCATTGGAAAGAGAAAGTCCAAGAACATAGCTAGTTAATTATAAAGGAAGGTATAACTCTAAAAGTACTCTGACTATCAGAAAGCAAATTAAGAATAGACTTATGCATATTTCAATATTATCGGGGTGTAAACCTTACCTGTTTACCCAGATTCACCTCTCTCTCAGATAGCAGAGGGTCCTTAATATGGGCACACAATTGAATGTCAAAAGACTAGTAGCCTAAACCTCATTAACCTTTACAATTTCATATCTTTTATACCCATTAGATTTCTATATTAGTCATTTTCAGATTTTCTGTTTAGAGACTTCATAAAAGGAGAATTTGCAAATAAGTTTTTATCATTATTAACAATACAATCGCTAAAAGGCATATGTGAAGTTTTATGATGGTTTAGCACATTAATATTTTACAATCAAGCTTTAACATGCTTTTATATTTTTTACACAAGATTAATATCCTGCCTGAATTAGTTTTATTACATGCATTTTCAATTTCCACTAAGCTGATTTTACTGTACCAGAATTTGTTTTTATAACTTTACCCCCTCTCATTTGTAGGATTTAATATGTTTAATTCATCCCTATTTTTCCCCACACCACTGCAAGTATTTTCTTATTGTGCTGTCATGTGCAGTGCAGTTTCATTAGCTTCTCAGACCACTTGTTAAAATTTTCACTCTATACATTTACAGATTTGTTCCCTCTGAAGTCTGTATTATTGCTGCCATATCTATTAAGTCTAGGCAACATTGTAGATTTGAATTAGTGGACAATTCATTTGATACATACAGATGATCAAATAAAGTAATTTAACTCCACTTATTTTGGAGGCCAGAAAATACAGCTGATAGGTCCTTTCTCTGGGTTCTATCCCTGGTACACTATATGGTTCCCTGAGCACTCCAGGAATGATCCCTGAGTGCAGAGCCAACTGTAAGCCCTGAACACTGCTGGATATGACCTAAAAGAAAAAAAAAAGAAGAAAAAATAGAAAACCACCAGAATTTGAGATCACGTTTTTTACTTTTGGGCAGATTGGGTGTTTTGCTGTAAGAATGTCAAACATTATATTGCATTGAAACTATCCTACATAGGATTAAAAATGTTTTTAAATAATGATATCAGTATTTTGTATTTTAACAGTTTTATTTGGAAATTCTGACATAGCCCAGCACTGTCACTGTCACTGTCTCTCGTTGTTCATCGAATTTCTTGAGCGGGCCCAGTAACATCTCCATTGTGAGACTTGGTTGTTACTATGTTTGGCATATCAAACACATTACAGGTAGCTTGCCAGGCTTTGCCATGTGGGCAAGGTACTCTTGGTAGTTTGCAGGGCTCTCCAAAAGAGGGACGGAGGAATCAAACTCAGGTCGGCCATGTTGACCGTGTGCAAGGCAAACGCCCTACCCGCTGTGCTATTGCTCCAGCCCAACATAGCCCAGTATGCATTATTAAATATAATATAGCATTAAATGTAATATAGACACATTTTCTCTATCAAAATTTACTAAAATCTCCATTTTGGTTTATTGAAATATAGAAATCAAAGGCAAGACTTTCAATTGAGACTGAAATTCACTCTTGGTTGAATCCTAAGCTTAGTCTGGACTTGAGATTAAAGATAATTGACAAGACAGAAAGAGTTATGAGTCAAATACCAATGGCCAACAATGACATCTGGAGTAAAGGAGTAGTTATATGGGTAGAGCAATGGTATAGATACAAAGCTGAATGTAGGGGAAACAAAGTCATGTATGGTCATGTTTATCTTCTCCAAAAATATGCTATGATATTTTCTGATACAATTTAATATCTTACAAAATATATTCTTCTATCAAAATATTTCAGTATTTCCAGGCATTTGAGAGGACTTAACGATCTCTGATACTTTCTTCTATTTTGTCTCTTTATTTCTCTATGGGATGGAGCAATAGCACAGAGGGTAGGGCATTCGCCTTGCATGCGGCCACCCTGGATTCGATTCCTCGGCCCCTCTCAGAGAGCCCGGCAAGCGACTGAGAGTGTCTTGACTGCATCGCAGAGCCTGGCAAGCTCCCTGTGGCATACTGGATAAGCCAAAAGCAGTAACAACAAGTCTCATAATGGAAACATTACTGGTGCCCGTTCAAGCAAAGCAAAACAATGGGCTGACAGTGCTACAATGCTATTCTTATATCACTTGGTCATTTACAAGAACATGAAGAGACAATAAATATTCAGGGCTAAAGTTTTAATGTTGAGAGTTACATAACATCTCACACTTTAGAAACAAATTACTATATAAACATAATTCTCAGTAAGTTGATTCAAATTAAGTCTTCATCATTATTTGTTAGCCAATGAAGAAGTTACTTTGACAATGAACAAAGGGTAATTTCAGATGACACTTAAATTATGCATAAGTAGATAAAGGAAAAAGTGAGACTATAGGTCAGTTCCATAAACAATGTTTTCTATTATTATTTCTGTTTGTCTCTCCAATACACTGATTTGTATACTAATTGGCCTTAGGTTAAACTTAGTTAATATTATTTTTTTTGGAGCTGATCAAGCAGAACAACCAGCAAAATAGTATTCATGAGTGTAAAATCATCAGTCTTCAAATCCTATATTTCCACTGACAAAATCTTAAGTGAAATGAAACAAAAATATTGGTCCATAAACTCAAAGCCAGAAAAAAATCTGAATAATCTAAGAAATACCTTTCATTACTTAGGGCTGGAGTGATAGCACAGTAGATAGGGCATTTATCTGTTTTATGCAACCGACCCGGGTTCAATTCCTCCTCCTCTCTCCAAGAGTTCGGTAAGCTACGGAGAGTATCTCACCCACATGGCAAAGCCTGGCAAACTACCCGTGACGTATTCGATATGCCAAAAATAGTAATAATAATTGTCACAATTTGTTGTGAGATTTTACTGGTGCCCACTCCAACAAATTGATGAACAACGGGAGGATAGTGCTACAGGGCTACCTTTCATTACATTCACCCATCCAATGAGAAAGGGGAAAATTATATATAGGCTTGAAAATCTAGGTTACTTTTATTCTGTTTACTTTGGGATAAAAGAGTACAGTATTAATGTACATAGTAAGTGCAGGATAATATTGGTTTGTCCTTTCTGCCTTGCTGCAGGGAGGTTAGGTTTATTGGGCTACTCCCATCACAATGCTCCCATTCCTCTGTGTTTACTTGTAACTTCTTTCTTTGTGCTCTGTTGATTTGTAAATATTGTTTTTATCTTCTCCTTAAGTCCTTTGCATAGTTAATTCAGAGCAAGTTTCTTTTCCTATGGGCACAAGAAGACAGTTAATGCTATGCTTTTGTAACATGGGAGTTGGTTAATTGACTCCAGATAATATTACCTCTGGGGCATCTGTTCTCTCAATCTAAGCCTCAGTTGCCCTTACTTCTTAGCACCCTAAAAGCAGAGTCCCCACAAGAGACTGGATGGACCCAGGGCAAGCTGTGAGCTATGTGCTTCCCTGACATCAAAATGGGCCTGGCCGGAGAACCATAATGCTTAACTATAAGTTAAGAGCATGGTCATGGACAAATGCTGTCATGATCCAAAAAGCAATAACTATATCTCGACCCTGCTAGGGTTAGTAATGATTAATCTGGCCTGAGCACTGTAGTCTGAGTCTGTGGAGGGATGTCCCCACAAGATCCACCCTACAAGCTCAACGTGTCTCTTACTGTGTTCATACAAAATAACTAATATTAAGACATAAAATTCAGATGTTAATTAAGTTATTAACTTAATTTAATTAAGTTAATTAAAAACACCTTAAGTGGTATTTTGGCCACGAGCAAAGGAAGGGCTTTCTTATGTTGATTTTGCTGCCGAACTGGTGTGGTGACTACCCCCAATACAGAGAGTTGGAGACAGACAGGGAGGGAGAGAGACCAGAGCAGCAAGATGGATCCCGGAGAGACTAGCAAGGGGAGCCAAGGGAGAAAAATGTAGGGGAAGAATACAGGAACAGGCATGGACAGACGAGAGAAGAGGATGCAAGATGAAGTGTAGAGAGATGAGCAGGAGAGACAGGAGGAGACAGAAATGAGGGGCAGTGTGAGACTAAAATGAGGAGCCCGATGAGACGGGAACAGACACGTGGAGAGAATGGAATAAATGGCAGTTGATCATCAAACAGCTTGGCCCTCTTTCATCTGCCCACGGCACGGGCTGCCTTAGGCTGGGCGAATGGCCTGAGACCACCAAACCAGGGCAGCGAGAGAGAGCTGCTGGGTCTTTCCCTAGCCGCCTGGAGATTACACAAGTAAAAATATTTTTAAGTACACTTTCATATTGGATTTTAGTTAAGTTTTGTTCATTACAAAAACATGCAATAAGTAGATTCTATAAAGACATACACAGAAGAGAAGTTTTACATATGAAATGCCAATAATTTTGGATATGGGGCAGTTGACAAGGACCAAATTTCATGATTTTCACCCAAATAGAGAAGGCAGGACCTTCTTTCTGAATTATATGAAACAGAAATCTTTGTCTTTCCATGAAGCAGGAAAGAACAGTCCCTCATGGCAGTCAGTATGTGTTCTGGTTGTTTCTTTTACACTAGAGAAACAGCTATTTTCAAGAGAAATGGAATAACTATTTACTGAGTCCTAGTAGGATAGCTGGAAGTCTCTTTATGCATACTAACTATGGTGCTCACAAACAAGATGGTGGATGAGAAGCATAATTAATATGGTGTGGACTGAGAGACAACACTGTGGGGAGTTTTGAATTGTGGCAATGAAGATAAGGTAACTCCTAAGTGCCAATTCAATTACTATTAGAATTCATCTGCCACTCTCCACTCCACTTCATATTTAATTATTTCAATAAAGAAGTGTGAGTGATTTTTATCATTTCCATTCAATTCCCCCAAAGTACTTATTTCTTCCCTGGACACATTTATTCTAGTGTATTCTGAGCTGTGTTAGTGTATAGATTTAGAAAATGAGCTAAAATTTAGAAAGCAGAGAATAGTCAGTATCAGACATCTTTTCCCTATAGATTAATAAAAAAATTATCAGCTACTATTGGTTCTTTCAAAATTTAACTATTTAACTGGGCAAAAGAGGCTAAGCTTTTTTTTTTTTCTTTCTCAGCTTTGTTTGGAATCCCATTTATCTGCTTTTAGAAAATCAGTCTCTTGTTATTAAAGATTTCTCCAAGCTTCTTTTCTGAACACTATATATTAATTTTAAGTACTTCCATTCATTATTTTTCTAAAAAGGAAAAATAAGAAGTCAGACATTCAGCAGTACCTTCCCTCTTAAAGTCTAAAAATCTCTCTGCTTATTTCCAGACTCCCCATGGATTGACCTGATTTAGTTAATATCCATGTTAACTAAATGTTGGCACCCCAGTTTTGGACAAGTAGAGTTTCTCAGTTACTAAGAATTTTCCTGTCAAAACCCACTGAAACTACAGCATGGTGAAAGTACATATAGTACTATGTCATGTTTTAAACTACTCCATAATCACCACAGAGTTCTTGGTTTTCAAGAAGTCTTATTTTCTGTGGTCTTGGAGTATATCTGAGCATTCAAACAATTTTAAAACTATAATCCAGTAATGCAACATAAAGAACATTAAAATGGATATTTTTAAATAGATTCTAGACTCTAGAGCCAGCAGTAAAACAATCAACTTAGATTCCATCTTAATAATCAAATAATCAATCAAATTCAAATTCTAGAAGAGAAAAGAATTCAAACATCACTGCTTCATCTAAAGCTGACGCTATCACAGGCATATTTCAAACTAGAACAATTGTTCTTCCTTTAGAGAATAGATGGTTGGTGGGAGGAGCAATATACTGTTTTCACATATATATATGTATGTACATATATATATATGTATAACAAGATGATTTCTGAGTAATGACTTCCAATGCAAATGTGATTTAAAAAGCCTAAGTGTTAGTTAAGATTAAAATGCACTAAAATGCTAAAATGCCCAGGATATTAATGTATCTAAAGAGTTTTAAATAAACATTGACTGCTATTATTCACAAAGTTTCTCTTTTGGTGAATTAATTTTTCTTTATGGTTTAATCACCATCATGTTTTTTCTCTTTTTCTATGAAATCCATTGAGCATACTATTCCCTCAAACACAAAAACATTAATTTGAAAGGATATACGCATACCAGAATTCAACAGAGTTGGTGTAATAGACAAGATATAAAACCAATCCAAACACACAACTTCAGATGAATGAATCAAGAAGGTTAGGACATATTTACACAGTGGAATAAAACATAGCTTTAAGAAAGTACAAAACCATGCAAATGGTTACAAAATCAGTAACATAGGTGGAACTAGAGGATATTACACTGGGTGAAATAAGATTACTGGATAATCTCTCTTATATGGATGACTTAAGGATACAAAGCAAGGTAAAAATGAAGGTCCAAAGGCAAATTATGGGAGAAATGATCCACACAATTGATTTGGGGGAGGATTTGGGAGGAAGGGTCTTTGGTGTACTTGGGAGAAAGAGATGGATTACACTGCTGATGAGTGCAACGTAGAAATTATGTATGTGAGAAAACATTATTAATAGAATTATTAAAAACAGAATCTCAATGATAATAAAAACATAAATTCATTGAGGATAGTGGTCTGAAAAAGTGTGATTATCCTTGGCATGTAGCTTCCCACCATCTATATATTTTTAAAATATTATTTAAACTTATTTATTCATTTTTAAGACAAGGTGATTTACAGTTACTTATTACTAAGTTTTAGGCATATAACACCAGTCCCTTCACCTGTGCCAACTGACCTTCACCAGTGTACTCAGTCTTTCTCCTATCCTCCTATCCCTGCTTGTCTTTATGACAGACACTTTTTAAAATATCTTATGTTCTGTATCCTATTTAGTATGGGCACAGCCCCCTTCACAAAATAATTTATTGAATGAATTGATGAAGTATTTTTTAATTGAAGATTTCCAACATTCAGTGTATTTTTCTGGCAGTGTGCTTTAGGGGTACATAGAAAAGTCTCTTCAATTTTAATCCCAGAGTTGTTTCTCAAGAGGCCTTTTTAAATGAGTTGGCAGAAGATTCTCAAGTTGCTATTGGTTTCTCTCTATTGCCTATCAAAAGACACCTGACAATGTTCCAAAAAATAAAACATTACATCCTCATTCTGGAAGAAAGAAACTTTATCAAAATCAAAGGTTTCGTTTCTCCCCAGAGAATCTATACAATTCTGGCATAGTGATCAAATAGGAGAAGATTTCCTAAAATACTTTCCGGTAACGAGCCACTAAAACTGTCTCAAATGACTGATAAAGGAATGAAAGTTTTAAAATCCTTAACCATGCATCAATCCTGCATTTTAGAGTGTCCCATTTTATTGTACTGATTAATCATATGCTCAGAGGAAGTTGGCAAAAGCTATCAAAAGCTAACCAGTATAACTTGAATGCCAACTTCACAAAATAATCAGGGTCTGGTGGGATGTGTCATAAAATATGCCAAGATGGGTCATTCTAATGCACTCTTGAGAGAATTATACATATTCATCCTCCTCGTTTAGCACCTGAATGACAACAAGCAGGTGAAAGCATCAGAACCAATGTATCAAGCCAGACAGTTGCCATTATGAACAAAACATAAAAGGAGAGTGAAGGTGCTGAAAAACGGTAAGAGTCTTCTACTCAGTTCTTGCAAGCACTGCTCTCTTTTGATAGGGAAATGAAGCTCTCCTGGAGAGAGAACACTCTGTCTTATTGTTGCTTGCAGTTTATAGCAAATTTACATTATATATTTCTTAATATGATTCACTATAACTTTTTTATTATTTTTAGAGACAGTGTGAGGACAAAAAACCATAAATCTGAAATAAATAATTTCTTCAAATATCTTAGATGATCTCTGAGCAGTGGATGTCTCCTTTAATCACTAATGAACTCTTAAATGCCACCTTCAGTTGAAATAATGATGGGTGAAATTATACCATGACATTTTGAGTGACTAAAAACAGCCCCCTTACCTAATTTTTATAGTGTTTTATTGTATTGTAAGACTCTGTCTTCAAGGAATAAAATAAATATCTATAATAGGCTCTATTAGACTTGCTTAGTTTTATGGTGTGGGTATGTTTTTATGCGTATGTGTGTGCATGTGTGTGCATGTGCATGCATGTCTGATGTGTGTATGTGTATGTGTGTCCTCTTCCATTCAGTTCTTACAGAGTCATACATAATCCTTCAAATCATTTGTTCCTAACATATATACTTCTTTCAACCCTGTGAATCAATAAAGAAACCTTTCTTTTTCAGGGGCTGGAGCGATAGCACAGCTGTAGGGCATTTGCCTTGCACGCAGCCAACATGGCCAACCTGAGTTCGATTCCTCCGTCCCTCTTGGAGAGCCCGGCAAGCTACCGGGAGTATGTTGCCCGCACAGCAGAGCCTGGCAAGCTACCCGTGATGTATTCAATATGCCAAACACAGTAACAACAAAGTCTCCAATGGAGACGTTACTGGGCCCGCTCAAGAAAATTGATGAACAACGGGAGGACAGTGCTTTTCTTTTTCAGTAATTAAAATAATTGCACTTATAACTGGAAATACGTAAAATCACAGATAAACTAGGTAAAATTAACTACTCAGACCAGGACGCATTGATATTTTCACTGTTCTCCAAATTTGAGGGCTGAATTGGAAGGATTAGGACTCCAAAAGGCCAATCATACTTTTATATTATAAAATATACAATGAAAACACAGGTTGCCTCTCCTGCGCAGTTTGTAGTGGTTACTCCTCCATGTTCACATAGAGTGCTACTATCTATAAAATTAGGAGAATTCTCTAGGTTTCTCCTGTATCTCCTTCTGCATTTGGACATTTTTGCATTCTAATTAGTCTTTACTGCAGACTAACCAGGGAACTGTGCATCATGTATTCAATTGCTGGGATTCCTATCTATCTTCTTTGCTCCTCTTGAAGCGAATTCTTTGCTAGGACCCTCAATGTATCTCTTTCCACTGGACCTTGGATTAGGTCCTCAACACCATTCTATCAGATTCCTCTGTTTAGAACTATTGAAAATTCAGAGTACACACCTACCTCACAGGTGAAAACAACACCCACCAACAGTGCACTGATAAAGCAAAAAGAACAAATGCCTACGCTAAATTCATGGGTCCATCAATGAATGACCATAGTACTTCAGTGGAGATCTCAAAAAAGTAATATATGTGTGCTACATACCTGAAAATCTTTGCAGACATTTTAGACAGTCTTTTTTAAAAGACATTGGAGACATTGAGTCTTTTTCCCCTTCCAGAATTGTCTTATTGTCAAACTAATAAAATTTTGTAAAGCAAACAAAACACAATCTTATTTTGTCAGGGAAAAGCAAATTCTCTTCCCTCTTTCCATTTTGTGGAAAGTTTGAAGGTGTTTAGAGATGTTGCAAGGGAAGAGTCTAAAGTCGGAATGTTTGTTTATTAAATGCCTGCGCTACTTCATTCTATCTTCTGATCTTCATTTGTTTTCCTGCCATCTTTTCAATTATTATGACTTTTTCTAAAACCACCTAATTTTGAAAACACAAGTATTACAAAACTGCAATGCCTGTGGCTTAAACTGGGAGCCCTATCTCCTTGGTAGAGAAAGAGAAAGTCGTTCATGAAAAATATTTTCTCCTGGGTCACTCTAAGGCTGCAAAGGATCCTAAAACAGGATTTTTCCTGCAACCCCACCAAAAGAGATTCAGAGAAAAGCACTATGTAGAATGAGGAAAGCTTTATCATGACACTTACTGGCTCTATCAGTTTCCTATTGAGACTTAAACCAACTTAGCAACTTGCTCTTCCCCCTGGGCAGCCCAATAATTGTGTAGCAGGTGCATATCCACAGGTGATCTTCAACCATCTCACCCAATATCCAACTAGAGGTCTCATTATCATTGGGGGTAGCTGAGGGAAGTAGAGAGTGGCAAATAACAGAACAAATTGAGTGAAGGTTTGATTGAGGAAACTGCAGTTCTTTGCTGTCTTCATCCTTTGTTGCCCTTCTGTCAACAAATAAGTCTAACCACGTTTTTTCTTCTACATTGCCTTGCTTACAAGGCTAGCCTTAAAGGGGCATGCCATTTTATTTGCTTCTTGGCAAATTACCAACACATTATTTAACAAATATGATGAGAGCGTTATATCTTTAGTTATTACTTCAGATGTTACAGAGGAATAATAAATTCTGTTCTCACTAGACCTACATTCTAGTGGTGAAAGGCAAAAACACACAATGGTATATTTGATGGATCTTCTACTATATCCACATATTGAATTAATTCTTATGCTTATTATAAATTATAAGCCAGAAACTTCCATCTGATTCTATTTTAGTGTCTTTTCCCATCTTGTCATCTATATTCTTGGACATTTTTATCATAGTTATCTTTAAATCCATGTTTAATAACTACAAAATCTGAATCTCCTGTGGGTCTCTTACTATTGTGACAACATATACATACACACATATATACATTATACATATATATGAACATATATTTTTGTCATGTTGCAAAGTCTCTTGGTATACATGGTGACTTTTGACTAAACAATAATTACTGTATGAAAACAATGTAGGAGCATTTAAAAGGTGGAAGAATTATATCCTCTTCTATGAAAGTTTTAGAGTTTATGTGTGTGTGTGTGTGTGTGTGTGTGTGATGTTTTTAATGCAAGAAATAAAGTGGAACAACCCAATCTGTAATAGAGCTGATTAAAGTTAGCTTTTAATTTTGAAAGTGGAAAATTTTTATATGTTCTTTCTCATAAGATACTCTGTGATGCTTTTATTTATGGTTTTATATGTTGTACCTTATTTTTTAATATTAATTTAATCTTAGGAATCAAAGGCAATGGTGAAAGTTGGATTCCTACAGTGCCAATCCCAGCAAATATCAGACAACCAGGCCAGACAGATCAAGGCCTGGAGATGCAATGCTCTTAGTTCTCACCATAATCACACCTGGTTGTGCTGGGGTTGAGGGGAGGGGAGGAAGAGGACAGGGGCATTGGGAGCTGGGGACAGTGGCCAGAGCTCTACGTGGAAGGTTTGTGTTTAAGCAATTGAGCTAACTCCCAAGCGATAGCACAGCGGGTAGGGCGTTCGCCTTACAAGCAGCCAACATGGCCGACCCGAGTTCGATTCCTCCGCCCCTCTCGGAGAGCCCGGCAAGCTACCGAGAGTATTCGATATGCCAGACACAGTAAATAAAGATATACCTTTAGAAAATCCAACTTAAAGTCCAGAACTGCCAACTTTTGACAAACTCCGATTTCTGTCTCCAAAGTTTTAGGAGACTTGAGAAGCTTAGATTTTTAGAGGCTCAGACATTATTTGTGAACTATTGTATATCTTGAAGTAAAAATACCAACAACCAAGTCATAGCCTCACTCTTTTTACTCCTTTATTTCTCATATTTCTCTAAGATCTTGATCTCTCTAGTTCTTGATGTCCTTGTACCTTTTTTTCACTTATTTTATTGAAGTTGAGGGAAAGTGATACAGTAGTAAATGTTTATGGTGTCAGTGTTAAAAGTTACTGAACCTCCATCCATGCAGTGACAAAGACTGCATTCCTGTCCTACCATAACTTTTAGTATTTTTAATATATTTCTTTGTTTGATTAAACATACTTATTTTACTACAAGAAAATGTTAATATTGTAAAGCTTTATTTTATCACTGTAAGAGTCCGGAAGTCATATTCTTTTCTCTGTCAATGATTATAGTGGTCTTCATAAGTAAAGGTATTCCTACAAAGGAATAAACAGTGAGATGATCTTACTATGTCATCTATCTTCAGCACTGAGATAAAAATGCAGAGTAATTGCACTATTCAGAGACATGGGTAACAACTTTATATAGGGACAACAGCATGCTTTAGCTTTGGATTCTCACAAATATTTCCAGACTACCAACATGGAGCTTTTTGGTTTTAATATATCAAGTGATTTTATGGTTTTTGAAAAATGACCACAGATAAGCAATTTAGTCACTAGAGGGATTTCAAATGTTGAAATATGCTCTTCTCTGCTTTATCTGACAGTAATGTACAAATAAGACGGGCAGCTTAGCAGATCCTTTATAGTGTTTTACTATCTACGTAACTTAAGTGGAGTCATCTTGAGAGTTAAGTTCACTTATCTTCTCTGGCATAAATATGATTTATTACTTCAAATATACATTACTTGTGCCCAAATTTCAAATATTCATTAAATTTAGCGATCTTATTAAAATAATATAAATATACAAGTTAAAAATATTTTGAGCTTCATAGGATCCTAGTTTAAATAGCAGGGTGGAACTCCTTTCCATCATAAACTCATTAAAATGCCAAAATTAAAATTTCAAGATCCAGAATGCTCCATCTTGAGTTATTTATTATTAACAATGAATAACAATTATTTCTCCATAGCTAGATGCATGGGGCATTATTTGTCTAACTACAATATACACTATTGAGTATTCTCATAAAATCTCCCAAAGTAAAGCATCAGTCACAGAATAAGTGGGACACTGATATCATGGAAGAAAATTTAATTAGAGAATTCCATTTCTCTAAGAGAAGTATTAGCAGGATGAAAATAGATTATATCATGATGAAACAAGTCTCCCCTACTTTCAGTCACTTTAAATATCAACTTATACTTACACTTTAGTGGTTAGTAGGTACCAAACAGTATGTGTTTTGTTGGAGACAAATAAGAAACCAGGATTTTATTCTCTGGTGTCAAGAATAGGCCAGAACAATTCAAAAAGTATATAAAAATACAGAAAGGCTGATTACTCAAAGTTGATCTTTCAAAAGCAAAATAAGAAAGGGTTTTAAGAAAGGAAGTGTTGGGACTGAAGAGGTAATATAGCCAGAGAGGTGCTTTCCTTGCATGCAGCTGGCCCCGGGTTTGTTCCCTGGCATTCCACATGGTCCCTGAGCACCGCAAAGAACTATTCCTGAGTGCAGAGCCAGGAGTGACCACTGGGCATTGCAAGGTGTGCTCCAAAACAAAACAAAACAAAAACAAGACAAGAAAAATAAGAAAGGAGTTGTTGCAGAAACTACAGGAAGAGGTTAGTTTAGCAGGTAAACAAGAAGCAAAGCTTGAGAAATCTTTCACTAACAGAAACTTTAAAAAAGTTAAAAGTTTAGAAGGTTAGATAACTCATGTAAATGCATCTTTTAGATGTTGCTTTCCATTGGGTAATGCTAAAACCAGCTTCAAAGGCATTGATAAATTCCATGGAATAGAAGATGAACACCCAAACTTCCTAAATTGCTTGAATTGATGGACTTTTATGTTTGTTTCACATTTGCCATTTTCTAAGATTTTGGGGTTTAAGTATGTAAGGTTTCAGAGCTTTCTTACTGGTTTTGCCTCTTGCTTTCTGTGTGTGTGTGTGTGTGTGTGTGTGTGAGTGAGTGTGTATGTATTTATACAAGCACAAATACCTGTACACATATACCTGCTGACATAAATTCAAAATATGAACTTTAGAAATCTAACACCCCATCTTTCATAACAGTTCTCTTTTCATTTTTTTAGTCATTCTGAGTAATACTGTTGACGACCCATTTGTCATAGGAACGGGATAAAAAGAAAATCAATCAATCTTTCTATTTAACTACCTATCTATGAGCCTGGGAGCCTGGAGGGAAAGCACAGGGACTCTGAGTGTATACCTGGAAAATGTGGTTATAACTTCATATTCACCATGTCACCACAAGCAGCATGCAATTCTGGCAGCTCTGTAGACTGAGCCTAGTAGCTCTGCGATTTGCAATCCTCAGCACCACAAGTAATTCCCAACCGCAACAGCAGAATGTGTGTAAGTCTATAAAGCATTGCACCTCTTGGTGAATACCACTAATGAAATGATGTATGAGCACTAAGGTCAGGAAGTATAGCTTTTTAGAAGCATGAGTGTGAGTACTGCAATGACCCCCAGCAAGTACTACAGCCAGAGAACATATCTCAGCTAAAGGGACTGACATTTGGGGTGCACCTGTGCAAACACTGAACTTCAGTGAGTACCAACCATGGCCAAGTGTGTGTGGACACTGGTCTGTTGTGTGACTCTCAGTAAGCACCACAACTGACAATGTGTGAACGCAACTTCCAGGCCTTTTTGCAACCTCCGGTCATCACAACAATAGCAACAACAACAAAGAACATAGAAAGGGAAGGAAAAATAAATAAATAAATAAAGTAAAAAATAAGAGAGCATGTTTTAACACATAAATATGCTTTGAAATATCTTAATATGTACATATCTCTGAGTCAGAGAAGGCTGGAGCGATAGCACAGCGGATAGGGCGTTTGCCTTGCACGCAGCCAACATGGCCAACCTGAGTTCTACTCCCCTGCCCCTCTTGGAGAGCCCAGCAAACTACCGAGAGTATCTCGCCCGCATGGCAAAAGCCTGGCAAGCTGTCCGTGACGTATTCGATATTCCAAACACAGTAACAAGTCTCACAATGGAGACATTTCTGGGCCGGCTCCAGCAAATCAATGAACAATGGGAGGACAGTGACAGTGAGTCAGAGAAGTGGTTCTATAGTAGAGCTCTTGCCTTGCATGTGTGAGGCCTTGGGTTATCTTCCCAGCTTATATCACTTGATCACTTGACTTCCCGTTAGTCATCGAGTTGCTTGAGCGGGTGCCAGTAATGTCTCCATTTGTCCCTGTCGCTTGCTAGTATAGCCCAATGGTGTCTGTTCGCTCTAGGAACATGAAGAGCCTCAAACCGATCATTCATGATCTTGATGAAGAAGTCTGACCATCTGGTAGGTGGGTGGCCATGCGGTCTTTTGACATCTCATGGAATCCAGTCGGTAACAGCTCTAGTCCAGCGGTCGTTTTTAAATCTCATTTACATGACCAGCCCATCTGATTTTTGACACCTTGGCAAATGAGACAGCGTCCCTGATTTTTTTTTTAATTGTCCAATCTTGCTGTATTTATTTATTTGATTTGCTCGAGCGGGCCCAGTAACATCTCCATTGGAGACTTTGTTGTTACTGTGTTTGGCATATGGAATACATCACGGGTAGCTTGCCAGGATCTGCCGTGGGCAAGATACTCTCGGTAGCTTGCCGGGCTCTCTGAGGGGGAAGAGGAATTGAACTCGGGTCGGCCATGTTGGCTGCGTGAAAAGCAAACACCCTACTGCTGTGCTTTTTAAAATTTTTTTGCTTTATTTTTTTATTTTTTAAATTTTTTTTATTAGTGAAACACCATGAGGTACAGTTATAGACTTATAAATTTTTGTGCTTGGGTTTCAGTTATACAATGATCAAGTACCCATCCCTCCACCAGTGCCCATCCTCCACCACCACTGGTCACAGCATCCCCTCCCACGGATGTCGGAACTCAGATTTCTTTCTCTCATTTGAGTGAAATGTGATATTCCAAGCATAGCTCTTTATAAGCCCAACTTATATAATGTAGATATATAAACATATCTGTAATTACTTTTAATATATATGAAAAATCACTTTTTCTTTTTTACTATAATGGAAGAAATCAAAACTCAGTTGGAACACCTTACCAAGGCTGACTAATTAATCAAATCCTAAACTTCTACTTCTTGCATCCTTTTGAGTGACATCCACTACTGATTAATTTTATTCATGTCTTCCTCTTACAAGGAAAGACAGTGAAAACTCTACTGTGGTCTCTATGCCTAGACATCAGAGATTCTATTCACTAAATGCCCACTCCTTTTATTTAATAATTATTTCCAAAAGTTTTTGAAGATAGTATGTATTTGTCAGAAATGCAATGCACTGTTGGGAAAAGAAGAAACTTCCCTTTATAATTCTGTATTATTTTTGGTCCGGTTCAAAGATCAAACTAACATCAGACAGATTAGGAGATAAAAAATATTCTAATTAAATACATTAAGAATATGGATAAGTACATTCCCCACAAAGAATGAGAAAAAATAGGAGTAGAGCTCCATTATGAACTTCCAAGAGAGAAGAGGAGGGGGTTATGCAATGTTTTATAGTTGGTGTTGGCCCTGTATTATAGATAGGTTTCTCAAAGATTAGGGTTATTTCTGGTAATAACCCAATTTGGGGGTAATGCCTTCAGTTTTCATTTATTTGAGTAGCTGAGGTAATAGCAAATATTTTCATAAACCTTCAAGGCCTCGGTTGTCTTTCCTCGAAGAGTGGCCCATTTGGGGGAGATCTGTTCTGAACATCTTAAGCCTATCCTTAAAAATGAATGGAATAGAATACTTCAAAGTAAGGAGATGAATCTCTCCTTCTTCTTTTTTTTTTTTTTCGCTTTTTGGGTGACACCTGGCGATGCTCAGGGTTTACTCCTGGCTTTGCACTCAGGAGTCACTCCTGGCAGTGCTTGAGGGACCATATGGGATGCTGGGAATAGAACCCGGGTCAGCCACGTGCAAGGAGGCAAATGCCCTCCCCGCTGTGCTATTGTTCCAGCCCTCTCATTCTTCTTTAAGTATCCATCTTAATTGATTATGGGGATTTTCTAGTGATTGAAATGCTGGATCTTAATGACATAAATAATCAGGTTAAAAATTAAAATACTTATTTAAAAATTATAAAGATTGTATTTATCTATCAAATTTGAAACACAAAAACAGAGATGTTAAAAAATTTAGAATGAGAACAGAAATCTATGATATATACCAAGGTGGGTTTCTTTCTAATACAAATTATTAGCAGATAAAAAGAGCATTATTAAAATAACAAAGTGCTATGGAAAATAAAAAGAACTGTCACAAAAATAAGTGATTAATAATGAAAATAAAGTATTATTTTATACATATTAAAATACCATCATGTATTAAGGTGTGAAGTTATAAATAAAATTGATTAAACCTATTATTCAAGTTTGATAGAACTTTTGTGTAAAATTTCCTCTTCTTGACTGTAAATTGGAAGAATAAGGAGGAGGTTATTGTAATATGTATATACGTATATGTTGTAATGTATAACAAGGTAGCACTGTCCTCCTGTTTTTCATTGATTTGCTCGAGTGGTCACCAGTAAGGTGTCTATTGTGAGGCTTGTTACTATTTTTGGCATACGCAATACATCACGTGGAGCTTGCCAGGCTCTGCCATGCAGGAGGGATATTCTCGGTAGCTTGCCAGGCTCTCTGAGAGGGAAGGAGGAATCGAACCAGGATCGACTGTGTGCAAGGTAAATGTCCTACCAGCTGTGCTATCACTCCACCCTTGCTGTAATATATACATATTCTTTTAACATTGTGTGACAGTTTTTTAAAAAATTTGTAAAAGTTATTCTATTACAAGCTAAATAGTATATATTTTATCTTTGTAGGGCATGCTATTTTAATGTTATAAAAAGTAATATGGAATGACTGTCATGGAAAATATGTAAATGAGCACTGCTTTGCTTCAATAAAATTTTACTTACAATAGAGTATATATTCAGATTATTTTCTATTGATTATGATAGACATTTCCTGACTTCTAGGTTTGAATAATTCCTTTTGACTCCATTTTTCAAAAGTACTTCCCTTTGTAAATTGAACAAAATTTTTATTGAAAAATGTCCATAAATGTGTCCAGAGAAATAATGCAGGAAATACGGTGATAATTTTGCACACTGCTAACCCTGGTTCAATTTCCAGAACTGTTAGGGATGTTCCTGAGCAAGAGCCAGAGAATTCCCTAAACACTGCAATGACCCTCTCCCCCTCAAAAAACTCATAAGGTACTGTGTGTGTGCAGTGTGTGTGTGTGTGTGTGTGTGTGTGTGTGTGTGTGTGTGTATACACATTTCTTTGGGGGTGGGGATTTGGGCTGTTCCCAGTGATGCTCAGGGTTTACTCATGGTTCTGTGTTTAGGAATCACTCCTGGTAATTCTAATTGGGGACTAAATGAAATGTCAAGGATTGAAGCTGGGTTGGCTGCATACAAGTCAAATATCCTACCCACCATACTATCTCTCTGGCCCCAAATATATTTCCTTTTTTTGTTTGTTCTGTTTTTGGCCACATCCAGCAATGCTCAGTAGTTACTTCTGACTCTACTCAGGAATTATTCCTTGCCATGCTCAGGGGACCATATGGGATGCTAGGCATCAAACCCAGGTTGTATATAAAGCAAGTCCCCAACCAATTTTACTATCTCTGTGCCCCTTTCCCAGGTTTCCTGACATTCAGATGTGGCCATATACTGCTCTGTAAATTCTAGGTGAAAAGCATTTCTATAAAATGGGATTAACTTATTAAAAAATAAACATAGAGCAGATTCAGTCACTGAGACAAGACTTATATTTTCTGTATGAACTTTACCTAACTGCTAACTTATTAAACAACAAAAACTTTCCTGGTGTTTTTGGTGTTATAGTATTGGAACTTTAGTAACTGAAAAAGTGCATTGTGTTTAAAATACTGAAATCCTGGAAAATGCATGCTATACTCATTAAACTGCAATGCATTTTATTTCCCATATAATCTACATCTAGCCAATAACTTATGTGAATAATAAAGTTTTCAATTTGTATATGTGGGGAGGGCTGGAGCGATAGCACAGCAGGTATAGCATTTGCCTTGCATGCGGCCAACCCAGGTTCAATCCCACTGTCCCTCTCAGAGAGTCCGGCAAGCTACCGTGAGTCTCCCACCCGCACGGCAAAGTCTGGCAAGCTCCCTGTGGTATATTCGATGTGCCAAGAACAGTAACAACAAGCCTCACAATGAATATGTTACTGGTGCCCACTTGAGCAAATCAATGAGCAATGGGAGGACAGTTATACAGATAGTGCTATATGTGGGGAATTCATTTTATAAAAATCAATCTTTTGGCTTTTTGTCCAATTCTGGAGAAGCCTGTGTTCTCTTGAATACATATCTCTGGCTCTTTATCTCCCCTCATAATGTAAATAGATTTCTTTTAATGAAACTGATTTGCTTCATCAAAAAAAAAAAAGAAACACCATCTTACTTAGTATATAACTATCCCAGAGAGATATGTGTAAAAGGATACACTTTGCATGTACAAGACCCTGGTTTTGATTCCTGAAACCATGGTGAGAGGAGTAGGTGCGGCGGAAATAAAAAAAAATAATCAAGTAGCTGAAGAGCTCCAAAATTGTAGTTTTCTGAGTACCCCATGGCATCAATAAGAAGAATATATAAAAACTGGATGGAGCATAGCATCTTAGACCCTGCAATGGGTCTCTCTGAGAAAATTCACCAGGGAAAAACAATAACCAACCTCAGAGACTCAACTCTAAGGAACATAAAGAACTGTGGACAGATCCAGAGCTAAGCAGTGTCTTCTCTGGGAGGAAGAATAAACTGAGTTTGAAAGAGAAAAGGAACTTGCAAGTGCTGCAAGCCAGGCAGAAAACACCAATTTATGAAAGAAGGGTGCTGAAAGCAAAAGAATTAAAGAACTTTCATACCAGTACTCACTAAGAAAACAGACACGGGGCATGTGGAGTTCAACACAGTCCTCTGTTTTTCCCTGTTTATGTATCAGCGTGAACCAACCTGAAGGTGAGGCAATCCCGGTATAGCTGAAGTCTTGGCCCGAGCCCAATAGGCTTACCACCTGTGCTAATGTGGTTCTGTTCCACCTGGCAGGTTGAGGTATTACACAATTAGACTTCCCATATAATTCAGTTTTGCCCTGAAATTTGGGATTCATTGAGTCTTTTGTGATTGTTAATCTCGAAAAATGTAACCACACCCGGCTAGGATTGGCAGTAGCGAAACCAGAGGTGAGATCCAATCAACAGTGCTGCAGTTTTCCCTCTGCCTAGTAAGGGTAGCAGTCACAATCCTGCCCACAACAGACACACAATTTTGGTGCCACTATTCAGGACTGAACTTCAATACATTTAACAGGTATGTAGCTGCAGCAACTCCAAAGCAAAGGAACCTTCCCTAAAGCAGGTTTCCATATTAATTTCCAGCCTAAGTCAGAGGATACTAAATGCAAAGCACCCAAACAGGCTCATTTTGGTACTGTTCTCACTGTATCAGAAAGTAACTGGAACTTCTAGTACTCAGTAGAAACAGGAATCCTTTGTCACCAAGCCACAGCTGGGAGCAGCTATTACCAAGAAAGTAACTGGAGGCTGCCATTCAGAGGCCCCAATAAATAGCAGAGACTTGTTCATTAGGCCATAGTTACCAGAGAAGTCACCCCTACACTAATACTGGTGAATATAACAAACTCTCCATAGCCACAAAGGTCTGTTTGGTGAACAGCTGTTACTGGGCATGCATGACAATCTCCAGTCACTACCCAAGGGACACTGTGATGCTGTATCAAATGCCAGATGCAAGCAACCATACATACTAGGCTAGAGTCCAGGTCTGCTGGACCTTGCTATTCTAGCAGCTTACTTATAGGTGTCACAAATCCCTTTTGCAATCCAGTTCACATGAATCAGAGCCACAGACACCAGTTCAATCTTGCAAGATTTAAGAAATCCTTATAAGGTATCTGTGGCTGCCAAAAATCTGTAGTCATAGACGTTAGTCTAATTCAACAAATGGGAGCATGGTATCACCGATCAGACCACATGGAATTTGGAGCTCCATGCTAAGTCTCCACAAAGAACCGAGTATAATTAAAAAAATTGAGCCAATTCAGTCACATAAATGGATGGAGACTGAAGCCAGGATGTCAGCAAGTATACAGACACTGTGTTTCTGATGCAGCCTTAGGATAACTTCAGAGCAACACACGATGTTCAATGAACTGAGGAAATCATTAGAAAAGAGATCCAATAAACTTGAAGAAAGATTGATGGAAAAAATGAATGAAATCATTCAAAGAGAATTGAAGGAACTAAAGAATACAGTAACAAGACACAGTAGCAGAATGGAAGAAGCCAAAAATTGAATCAGTGACCTTGAGGATAAGGCATGTGACATATTCGATAAAGAAGATGTTATAGAAAAGAGACTTTTTAAAACTTAAAAAAAAACCCCTTACTGTATTTATTTGACAAGATCTCCAAAATCACAGGAATTCCAGAAGGAGAAAAAAGAGAGAAATATGAAGAAAGGCTGGTAGAAAAGCTAAAAATCGAGACCTTCCCTAGTCTAAGAATTATATCCATAAAATATACTGAGGAAGATATAGGAAAAATTATTGATAATACAAGTGTCTAAGTTTTCTTCAATCAATTGACTCCATTAGCACAGATAACAAAAAACCATCAATTTAAAAAATATGGCTGCATCAAATTAAAAACACTTTAGATGGTAAAGGAAATCATGCTAAAATAATGACATCACATTGAATGGGATACTATATATGTACAAGGCATATGATAATAGGTTAATGTAAAAACTGACATTATGCTGTTGTTCGGTAACAACAGCAACAAAAAGTACCCATAATCCTATCAAAAAATAAGGAGAGGAAATGAACAGACATATCCTTCAGGAAGGCATAAAAATGGACAGAAGTCATTTGTACAAGTATTTGTTGTAACTTATTATCAGGAAATTCAAATGAAAACATCAATGAGTTATCATTTCACCCAGTAAGAATGGCATCCAAATGTACCCAAAGGACTGGTAACAACCAGTTGACAGGAATGTTTTATAAAAGGAACCCTCATTCGCTGTTCATGGAAATGTAGTCCAGTTCAGCTTCTATGCAAAACAGATTTTCTCAAAAATGTAAGATTTCAGTTTCTATAAGACCACATAATTCTACTTTTTGGCTTTGACATCCCCCAATTTAAAAATCATTAATTCAAAAATAAACATGTAGACATATGTTCCTTGCAGTGCTAAATACAATTACTAGGCTATGGATACAACCCAAATATTCAATACCAGATGAATGGATAAAGCAGTTGTGATACACCTATGCGCATATGCATACACACACAGTGGAATACTATAGGTTGAAAAATGAAATCTAGTAGTTTGATAAAACTTGGATGGAACTGGAAGGTATGTTATACAAAGTAAGTCAGAGAAAGATGGACAAATATTGGATAATCTCATTTATCTGGGGATTGTAGAGAGACAAAGGAATACACAATACAAAATGATGACAATCCTTATAAAGGGTAATCTTATAAAGCTAAGATTACCAAGCAAGAAGAGGAGAGAGTGAGGCAAATGAAAGAAGTGAACTAGAAAATGAAGAATATTGGTCACATATTGGTAATGTATTATTTGTTTGGGGCCACAACTAGAGATAGTCAGGGCTTACTTCAGGCAAGGTAAATGCCCTACCACTGTATATCTCTCTGGCCCCACAATAGGCATTCTGATAGTCTTAATGAGTAGTAACTCAGTACATCAAAATATAAATTTTAACACTATTGTAACCATGTTACCTAAGATTTGATAATAAAAAGAGGAAAGAAACTGAAAAATGTATAGAGTATTAAAATGAACATATATATATGCAGATGTTATATATTATCTGATGTATATGCAAAGTTCCATCCCAATGGAAAACCAGCAGGACCATTCTACTGTACAAAAAGGTAGACATCCAAGACATTGGCAACTATCACCCGATCTGCCTGTTGTCCATCGTCTACAAGCTGTTCACTTGAGTCATCCTGAATAGGATTGGCAGAACACTAGATGAAGGACAACCATGTGTGCAAGCAAGGTTCCAAAAAGGAGTCAGGATGATCGAACATATCCACATGGTAACCAAGGTCATTGAGGTTCCTTGGGAGTTCAAGATGCCGCTCTGTCTAACGTTCATTGATTTAAAGAAGGCCTTTGATTCTGTTGAGACTGAAGCAGTCATCAAAGCCCAGCCAAACAGGGCGTTCAAACTCAATAAATCAGGATCCTCCATGAGCTGTATTATGGATTCACTATCAGGATTTCATCATTCTACAAGGAAGTGTTCATCGACATAAAGAGAGGGGTTCAGCAAGGTGATACCATTTCACTGAAACTCTTCAGTGCCACACTCGAGAATGTCATGCACATCTGGAATGGGAAAGAATGGGAGTGAAGATAGACAATCGGCAACTACACCGCCTCCGCTTCGCTGATGACATCATTCTAATAACACCAAACATCAGCCAAATGGCACAAATGCTGGCCGACTTTGGCCATGAGTGTGGAAAGGCTGAACTCAGCTGAATCCCACGAAGACAATGTTCATGAGAAATGGTATCATTCCTGACTTTCCATTCACTCTCAATGGAACGAATATTTCTGAACGCAGCAGTTATGTGTACCTAGGTCAAGAAGTCAACATGATGGACAACCTGGCAACTGAGTAGTGCAGGAGGAAGAGAGCAGCTTGGAATGACTTCAAGAGCATCAAAGAAATAGCTAAGAGAATGAAGAACCTCCGGCTCAGAGCACATCTTTTCGATTCCACTGTTCTTCCTGCATTAACATACGCCTCAGAGACCTGGGCCCTACGAAAACAAGATGAGAACGATATTTGGGTCTCCGAAAGAGGAATCAAAAGAGCTATGCTTGGAGTATCACGCTTCACTCAAATGAGAGAAGGAAGCCAGAGTTCTGACCTCTGTTGACAGTCAAGAATCAGGGACTCTGTCTCGTCTGCCAAGGCATCAAAAATCAGATGGACATGTAATGCGATTTGGAGACAACTGCTGTACTAGAGATGCTACTGACTGGATTCCATGGGATGTCAAAAGATTGCGTGGCAACCCACCTATGAGATGATCAGATTTCTTTGTCAAGATGCTGAATGATTGGTTTGAGGCTCTTCATGTTCCTGGAGCGAGAAGATGTCACTGGGCTACACTAGCATGCAACAGGGATGAATGGAGACGTTACTGGCACCTGCTCAAGCAAATTGATGAGTAATGGGATGCCAAGTGATCAAGTGATCTAGAATATATTAAATACATAATGATATAAACTACAACATAAACTAATATCTAATTTAATGGACTGTATAATTGCTTAATGAATGAAAATGATTTATATTTTAAATTTTTATACCTGACTACAGATCTTAAAGAGACCAAATAAAATGCCACTATTATTAAAGAGATAGGCCCTCTTGGTGGTAGACAAGGAAGTGTTTCCAGATCTAATGATTCTCTCATCCTAAAACTGAGCTCACTAATTACACATAGGACAATTTTTCTTCAGTGAATCTCTTTCCTATGCTCACTATTCAGAAAATCTAGTTTAAATATGTAGCCCATATGAGTGTGTGTCTCTGTGTGTATCTGTGTCTTGTGTGTATGTTTATGTGTGTGTGTGTGTGTGTGTGAGCATAAGAAAACCATGGTGTCTGTGTCTGGCTGCCTAGAATGGCATGTCCATTTGGATTTTTACTATAAAATTAGTATCTGAGAAAAGAAAATTAAATATATAAATAGTTCTAAGCTTATTCAGTAAAATAATAAGAGTTTATATTCCTCTGAATTACATGTAATTTATTTAGTCCCATCACTAACTGTGTTGCTAACTGATTCCACTGACAGGTCATCCTAGTCCTGGAAAGTGCTCTTGGCTAAAGCATAACAAGTAGCTGATTTAAAATCTTATCTTGCTTGCAGTGAAGCCTATGAGTAATCTATGAATTTCATAGATAGATGACTGGGCTGATGAATGGTTAAATTTCTACAAGTCATTTTGTAAGAACGCCTTTTAATTTGGTTTGAAAAGTTTAAAACCAAGCTAAAGAAATGGACAGAGTTGGTTTTGATTTGGGGACTGCAAAGCGAGTTTATGTGATTAATATCAGATCCTAATATTCTGAAGACTTTTAAGTCAATGAATTGAGATGCTTCTTTCTTCTACAGTATTTCAATCTTCTCCATTAATATCACTTATTATTCTATTGAGCGGGCACTAGTAACATCTCCATTGTGAGACTTGTTGTTACTGTTTTTGGCATATTGAATATGTCACAGGGAGCTTGCCAGGCTCTGCTTTGTGGGCAGGATACTCTTCGTAGCTTCCAAGAGGGGCGAAGGAATCAAATCTTAGTTGGCCATGTGAAGGGCAAACACCCTACCCGCTGTGCTATCGCTCCAGCCCAGGTACTATAAGCTTATCATGTATATCTCTTTACTTACTTTTAGCATCAAAAATTTAAAATCAAACAAAAAGCATAAAAGCTTCATCCTCTCATAAAAGAGGTAGAGATCATTGTTCTATTATTCAGAAATTGTCCCAAAAAATACTGCTTGATTGTTTTCCCTTTACTTTGTACTGGAGCGATAGCACAGAGGGTAGGGTGTTTGCCTTGTACGTGGCCAACCCGAGTTTGATTCCTGTGCCCCGCTCAGAGAGTCTGGCAAACTACCTAGAGTATCCCGCCCGCTTGGCAGAGCCTGGCAAGTTCCCTGTGACTTACTTGATATGCCAAAAATAGTAACAACAAGGGGGCTGGAGTGATAGCACAGCAGGTAGGGAGTTTCCCTTGTATACAGCTGACTCGGGTTTGATTCCCAGCTTCCCATGTAGTCCCCTGAGCACCGCCAGAAGTAATTCCTGAGTGCAGAGCCAGGAGTAACACCTGTGCATTGCCGGTGTGACCCAAAAAGAAAAAAAAAGTAACAAGAAGTCTCACAATGGAAACATTGCTGGTGCCCACTTGAGCAAATCCATGAACAATGGGAGGACAGTGCTACAGGGCATTATTCTATTGTAAAGCCTCCCAATTTAAAATATGAGTGATAGTCTATAGTCTTCTCCTGTAACTTCTTTTCATACTTACTTCACTTTAGTAACTGAAATTGTAAAATTAGCAAGCATTTTTTATAAAATAGCAATGCCTGTTCTGAGAGCTATTTCTGACTATGGAGTGGATACTACTATGACCATGCAGACAATGGAGAGTCATTGGAGTTTGTGTAGGACTTACATGTATTTAAAGCAAATTTAGTGAAAGCTACTAGATGACAAATTTTGGTAGAAAAGAATAAAAATTTGATAGTGTTTGAAATAAAATTTAGTTAATAAAATCCAGTAATAATAACGTGAAAAGAAGAAAATGAATATAAGATTTATTTCATTGCTAGTGGGTATAGTATGATAACATTGTATCCCTGAGGCATATAAACATACATACTCTTATAAATTAGTATGATCTCAATAGGTACATTTTAAAATATTATTTTCTGAAGAAAGAAAAAATAAGACATGTTTTTAAACCAGAGGCAATCAATGTAAAATGGTTTGCCCAGCTGAGATGTCCAATGAGCAATTGAAAATTATTGCTCTAAGCTTGTCAAGGACAATAGATACCTGAACAAAAGCAATTAACCACGATAACCTTTTAGTTCTCTTAGCTTGACTAAACAGGATACCACCTAAATGATCTATACAGCCCACCACTCTTTAGAACTTTTACTTTAGAAACTTTGAACCTATAAGATTTTCCTCTGTCTCTTTGAGATGTAAATCTTCTCAAGCTATCTACTTCAAATTTTACAATATTTCTTAGGGACATGGAAGATATTCTTCAGATTATCAAGTAATTATCAAGAGATAGTGCCCATATCACAATGTTCCTAAGAATATAAAAGCCTGATTTCTGTATGTACCAATTAGTGAACACAAGTGACCCAATACAATGACAGCTTCCCCCTTAAAACTTTTCCAATAGCTTCTTAGTGCCTAAAACTCTCCTGTGTTTTCTTTTGCCAGTTGAGTTTAATTTATCTCACCTATTGCAACAGTTTCAGTTTTCATTGTCTCTTTAATCTATCAAGTTCAACTTTTCTTTAAACAACTCAATAGTGCCATGAAGTATTCGAAATATCCAAGAAATACAGTGAGAAATGGAGGACAATTATGTAAATTGGTTAGACTAGACCTTTTATTTAGAGGACTAAGAAGAATTTGGGGAAGTAGAAAGTAAAGCTGGGATGTTTTACATAGAATTTAAACGCCAAGAAAATATAAGAAGGGAGATGTCAAAAACATCAGCTCTCACAAAAGCTATGGAAAAGTGATGATTAAGAAAGATGGATAAAACCTATCTGGATAAAATGAGCCAGACAGCAGTGCTGATATTTTCTATTAACATCTGGAGCATGTACTTTATGCTGTGCTTCAAATCATGGATTTCAGAGGTGAGTAAGAATAGCAAAGCTCCTGTATAGTGCAATTTATACTGAGTAGGATAGGATAAAACAAAATTTCAAATGATAATTAATTCAATTAAAATGAAAAAAAATAAAATGAAAATAAATTAAAATTATAGCATCTACCAAAATATGGATGTTATATTTTAAGAAAACATTCCAATAGAATCTGTCAGACAGTTTTGAATGGTTTGATCTCTCTGAATATAACACAGTCTGGCTGTGTTCTGACTAACCAAAAGGATTTAGCCACAAAAAGTAGATAAACTGTGGCAGAGACTTTTTTGCAGGTATCCAAAGGAACAATTCAAAGATGCAAATTTGATATGGTGCTGTACATAGAACTGAGAATAGGTTTACAGAGACTATAAGTTTGTAACCAAGTTTCAGGTGCTTGGATTTTATTTTCATATGAACAAGGGTGACATTATCAGGGATGAGTTCTAAAACAATAAATTTGACAGAGAGAATGAATTTTAGAGATGCATAATGGAAAGCAGTGAGAGATCTGCATCCTCCAGGCTAGATACTTCCATGGCTTGGACCAAAGTTCATGAAGCAAGCAGTTTCAATAAAAGACAGGCCCCCAGTCATATTTGCAGGAGGAATCAATGCTACAGGATCAAAGGCAGCATTATTGTCTTTCTTACCTACTTTGGATGTGAGATTTGGAAGTCAGAAATGAAGAGTATTAAAAATCTTCTTCCTATAAAGGAACACTGATGTTTCCAGGAGAATAAAAGGGCATTTGAAACAGAAGAGCAAACACAAGTAAATAATATAATATCATGAATACATTCACAACTTGAAATGATGTGAATCTTTAGATAATTTAATGAAAAAGATACAGCTTCTTTATTTTCTTTTTTACTTTGGTGGAAAAGAATACTGAGTTGTTGAAATAAATAACAATGGAACATAAAGCCTGGCAAGTTAATCTACCACCAGAGCCTGAAGTCATTCTGGAACTTGTAGATCAAAGTCAATGAATACTTATTGCATCAGCTGCCACTGGACCTTCTCTGGGTCTCAGAGGAACTGAGAAGGAAAGTCACACTATAAGAGAACCGAAACAAAATTTAAGTAAGAGGAAAAATGAATAATAATGGTGATAATAATAATAAAGAATGGGAAGCTGAAAGGTTAGAGGAAAGAGGAAGAAAATAAAGAGTAAAAGCTATTTTCTTTGAAAAGTTTTCCTCCAAATAAGCTTAGTTTATGAGTAACAGATATGTGAAGTCTATACACTGGGCAGGATATTGGTGAAACTCTGAAGGCATTTCCGAATACAAAACTCATGCCAAAGAGTAATTTGGAGCATGTGACTCAATTTCTCATTAATATGTCCTAGCAACTCAATAATGCTTATGTATAAATGATGCCTATGACTATGACTAAACATCATGGATACAGTGGACAGAAGGGAAATCATTATTCCTGTTACTGTCACTGTCACTGTCATCCTGTTAATCATCAATTTACTCGAGCGGACTCCAGTAGCATCTCCATTTGTCCCAGTCCTGAGATTTTAGCATATCTCTCAGCGTATGCAGCACACCAGCTGGATGTCCTTGGGCATAATGGTGACATGCTTGGCGGGGAATGCGCAGAGGTTGGTTTCCTCGAAGAGCCCCATCAGGTAGGCCCCACCAGGTAACCTTAAATAAGTTAAGTTTCTGATAAATTATTTTTCATAAAAAACACTAAAATTTCTCAAAGTGGAAAAATATCTTGTAGTTACAATAACTATATCCCACAAGGTGTTGGTGCCTACAAAAGACAAGGAAAGTTAAGCCTTGATGATATGTATTTTTATTAGAGGATCTTCCACTGGGAAGATTGGTTGTTTCAGTATTGTTTCTTGCCACATAAACAGATGTTTTCTGAAAGTTATATGAGGAGGTGAAATATACTGGTGTCATATGAATTTATTGACGTTCATTTCCAAAGTAGTGTCAGGAAAATAATTTCTTACTAGATAGACCTTTTATTTCAAGATCACTGGGGTCTGTCAATTTCTAGTGCTAGTAATTATCATAATGTTACTGACAAGAAATATAAAAATGTTAATAATGTCTTGGAGTTTGAATTAGAATATCAACTGAAATTCTAACATTTCCACAATTATTTTAAGTCCGGTTTCTATGAGATGCAAGAGACCATGAGTCTGTCACTGGCTCCCAAGGCAAATTCACAAAGCCTGGTCTTGTATATGGGGGGAAATATTTTCAAATACTCCAAGCACAATCTGCTGCTTATTTCTTGAAACTCCCAAGACTTCTGGATGTTTTTTTTCCCCATAATCAGCATATGAAAGGTAAATTTTTATGATTCCAGGATTGGTGTGAGCTCTATTCCTGGTCTGCTTTGCTCTACTACATTTAAGAGTTGAAAGTGTATATGTCATCTCTAATTGGAACTCCCAGGCAGAAATGATGCCATCAGGGAATGAAAAATATGTGGCCACATGAATCACCCAGCAGACCAACCATATTGCTATAAAGCAAATAATTTACATTTAAATAACTTATCTGCATTCACCTAATTTAAAAGTAATCTTTATTCTTTCTCAACTAATCCCCAAACTTATGGACTAGTTTGATCATATTTGTGCAATAAAATTGAAATTTTCAGATATGGTAGGTAATCAATTTTAGTCACCTCATCTGCGTTTCCAATCTCATTACAGATTGCAATTTTCAGTGCAGATTACATGATGACCCATCAGTGGCTTTGTTGTTTCTGAATTACCGATTCCTTGCCTACTGCCAGATAAGAACAAAGCCTATGCATCAGCCTGACAGCTTGCAAACAGAAAATGGGCTTGTAGGATTGGATTTAAATCCCAGGTGTAGGGGATAATTACCACATCACTCATGCAGTAACTGAAAAATGGTATTTCAACAAGAAAAATTACATTCCTTTTATAGTGCCAACAGAAATCATTATTTGAGGCTTCACACTGATTCACTGTATCATTACATGTGCACTGTACTCATTAAATGTAATGTTTGTTGCAACATAAAAAAGTTATTGTTTTAGGTACTTTGGTGGAGCAGGTAGCTTAAATTTAAGGTTTGTGGAACCTTGATGGTGCAGAGGTTGTTTGGACTCTAATATATACCATGCAAGAGAAATGACAACCCAGACACACAGCTTTCCAGCCGCGTCCTATTACAGGAGGCGTGGATGGATAGTACAAAGAAAATGGAGTATAAATCTTTTGTCTCAAAAATCCCAGCCATTTAACCCTATAGCTTGTACAGAGGAAGAAGATAAATAATAATTCAAATCTTCCTGACAGAGCAGTGCTGCAGAGTGCATATTTTACCATTAGCTCCAAGATCATCGAAGCCCAACACTCTAAAGGACAGAAGGACGGAGTCCATATTCATTTAAAAAATCATTAAAGAAAACAGTGGCAGACAGTGGAAATGCACTCCTCACCCCTGGCGTTTGGTCCATCTCACACACAGCTGCGATTGTTTCCCAATGAGTGTGCGAGAAGCACAATAATGAAAACGAAATCGGCTGCGTCCTCCGTAGGTGCAAAAGACTACATGTCGACTGCTGAGAGCATCCCACACTGTGTTAATCGGAGTCCTAGTTATGTTTATGGACAACTGGCTTTCTCATTAAGATGATGAGAACAGTCCGAAAGAGGGCCGTGCCCTCAGAGGCGCTGCACTCTTGCATGAACTTCAAAGGGAGAGTCCATGACTCTCCCTGGTAGATTCGATGGATAGATAAAAAGGAGAGAAATAGATGAAATGTTATGTGCCAGCACATCGCTTCTTTGCCTTGGATTCCTAAATTAATATAATGAGTTTTAACTTTCCATGTGTTCAGAGGAAGACCTATTGTGAAGAGGCTTAAAATACAATGGTGAAGAGCTGAAAGACACCGTTTTAATCTACTCTCACCTCTATAGTCTCTTTGTCTCTGCATGTTCTCCAGGAAAGCTCAGATGTTTATCAACGCAGATGTAGCCTGCGTTCAAGGTTTTCTCCTTTCTCCCCAGGAGAGAGTACTTGGAAGGTACTTGCAGGAATAAACTTCTTTTCCTGAGAGTTAGTTCAATCCTCCCACAGTCCAAGAACAAATATAAATGACAAACTTTAAAGTACTTATGGTAGTTGAAAAAGAGGAACACAGAAGTGAAAATCTGTGCAGTAATGAAAGGTTACATATAAGTAGAAGGGGCAGAATGAGTAACTGTCTCAGTGTTCCAGCAGAGCAAACAATAGCTCCTGATTGTAGAAGTGATAAGGGAAGGGAAGATCTTAAATAAACAAATAATCGGACTGAGGGAATTCCTTGGTAAAATCATCTCTAGTGATAATGACAAAAGATACTTTGCTACTCTCCGAGATGACAGGTTTTCAAAGACAGAGATTGCAACACTCCTGGTTCTTTTCAGGATCTCAATCACATTACTCTGATTCTTAATCATAATAAATGTAAAGGTTACATGTATATTTTAAATATACATGTAAATATTTAAAATATTTTAAACATTTTAAAGGCACAGTACTAAGCACTTAATATGATATATCTTATTAAGTTCACACACTAATCTGGTGAGATTATCATCACTCGTTTCAAGTTGCTGGAAATACAGACAGATGTTAAATAATCTTCTAAGTGATGGAACTGAGTTTTGGATGTAACCCACTTTTCCACAGGGTTTGTTTTCTTAGTCGTTGTGCTTCATATTTAATAGTGACCTCATGGTAGACAAGAAAAATCATTTAAAAGTACTTCTCTTTGTTCTTATGATAAGAAACTAACAATACTTAAGCCCATAATTTGTCAACTAAGTCATCATAGCTACATATGAAATACTCTCAAGGTGGATAGTCATTTTAAAATGATGAGTGAAGTTCGAATTAATAGTCATAACAAGACTATCTCAGGGGTGAGTTAGATATTACTTTTTTTGAAAAGCATAGTCTGAGCTCCAACTATGCCACTATTAAAATTGTGTTGTTGGTGGCATTTCCTTCTATTTCTAGAAACGCAAAGCATAATCTGTTCCACCCACTCAGAAAACTTAAAGAAATAAGTCTGTTTCCCAAGATTCCAGAGAGGATTTTTATTTTTCTTCCCTATAACTATGGGTTCTGGATCAGGTGGTCGTATTAGAAAGTGTATTAAAATGCAGGCTTACAAACAAGACCAAATGCAAAATTATCATTCTGTTCTGCTCCTGACAGTACTGTGGTGAATGAGATTTTTCTGAATTCATGCCATCAGGGCCTGATACGGCATGGTTTAATTGAAGGGCAACATGTGGTTGAATTGGAGTTTGTAAGCTCTGTTCAGAAATTAAAACTGACCAGACACAAATATCATTTCTCACCTGCAGAGTCCTTGTAGTAGACAAAATTTTTCAAATGAAAATCCTTGCACCTTCCCTGTAGCCTGTCTCTGGTCACACTTACGCTGTAGTTCTTTATTTAGTAAGAAACCAAACAGCCACATTCATCTAAGAATTCCTGTGTAGAGGCTGATCAAATGCCTCCCTTATGTGAATTAATTGACTGTGCCCAGAGTTAGAAAATCTGCAGAGGATTTTTGAAATGAACATGGTAAGCGCGAGTTTGTCTTCCAAATGATGAAGTATTTTCATTGCAACATGTAAATAAATAGATTTAGACTCCATTGTAGTTCATCCTTTCCCCTGCCTGGTGTGAGAGGTTGCCTCTTTGACCACTTGGTGAACCCTAAGGAGAGCCGTGAAAAAGTAGCTACCAAAATTGACCTCTGAGGATGCTTCATAAAAGTTTTCCTTGCTCTGACAAATTTCACTGCTTCACTTTATGTGCTTGTCTAAATGTGTTCCATATCACCCATTGGTGCTTCCTCCCGCTGCCTCATTGTTCACTGCTGGAGTGTACAGTATCTCCATGTTCCAGAAAGGTGCTATACAAATTGCACAGTGGAGATCTCATCCTGTGTGTGTTCTGGCTTTATGTTGTTCATGAAACGTGGGGAAATTTGTCTTCCTTTCCCCTTTCTAGTTATCATGGTTAATCAATGTTTCCATGATGTATTTTTACTTGTACTCAGCAGGATACATTGTTGGGGTGGGGCAATGAATTTTGTCCCCTTGGGCCAAATGCCTCAATGGGATCAAAATCCTATGTCTATCAGTAGCCAAACTTGCCAAGCATCTTCAAAAACTGTGTTCAGTTTTGAGTAGTTTGGTCAGTGTTTATAGGTGAGTAAACTGATAAATATTTGAGGATGAAAGACAGATCCTCTTACAGTTTGCAGAATTCTGGGGATATCAATATAATCACACAGGACATGCTCATTGATTAACTGATTAACTGGCCTTAAATTTTTGTATCTTCTTAAGGTTTCACACTTCTTATGCCTAAATCTGGAGATCCTCTGACATGGCCAGTTGACTATTTCTGGATTTTCCCTAACTGGTCTCAAAGATGATGGATCATGGGAACTGCCCTCACACTGACCTTTCACTTAATTAAATTGTATTAATCACCTACCAGAAATAAAACTCTTTGCTAGGTGCTTAGGGGAAGATGAACAGTACCTAATCCTGCTTTCAATCATTTTATAATCTCATAGAGGTTGTGAGCCTCTCAAGCTGGCCACAATATTGAATTGAAAGAGGTCTGAATGATAGACCTTGGAAGACTGAAGTTATATTTAATGGAGATGACTAAACGAAGATTCCCATAGGACATCCTTTTGAGTCAAGTATTAGTGAAAGGATAGAATTCTGAAGAGCAGAGATAAAGGAAAGAATTATAGGCGAGCAGAGAAGGAGAAAGAAAATTGTGCAGTTAGGTTAAAATGCAGGCTGTGTTTAGGAGTACCGGATGAAAGATACCAAATGTCAATTTGTATTTCATTTGATAGGCAAATGAATTTCACTTGATAGAGATAACTAACAGTTGTTAATCAGTTCTGTAGCAAAGTAATATTTTAGTATGACATATCTGGAACCAGACGCAGAGACACTTGATAGTACAGGCAATAATAAGACCCAAAACGAGAAATGGATCTTTGGAGAAGAGAGAGAGTTGAGAGGCATACAAGAAAGGTATAAACTGCAAGCCAGAATGTATAATCAGCTGACAGCTCTGAGCCTGAGTGGATGGCCATATGCAACAAAGAGCAAGATGAGCCCGAAAATGAAGGAGAAAGAGCAATTAGAGAGGATTCATATCAGCATTGAGTATATCAAGGGACCTAAAAGAAGAGAGATTTGTTTTTTTTTTCAAATAAGAGCACAAGTTCAATAATATAAAATGCTGTGAGGTCAAGGATAAGAATGATAAATAGCCCATGGAATTGAAAATCAGAAAGCAATTGTTCACTGCCAAGAGAAGAAACTCAGAGTACAAACATTAAGAAGTGAGAGTTGGTAAGGAGTAGACTTTTTAGCTCTGTGTTCAAAGAATTTTGTAGCACAACATGGTGGGGAGTTAAGGAAAATGAGAACTAATATGTGGAAATGGCAAGACAGATGTAAATATATAATATAATATAATATAATATAAATGTAAAATATAAGTTCTTTCTAGAGACAATTTCAGTGGCACACAGAAATAGAATAGGAAAGATTCTACTGGGGTTAACTATAAGTACACACAGCCACTATGGTTTGATCCCTAACACCACATATGGTACCCAGAACACCACCAGAAATGGTCCCTGATCACAGAGCCAGGAGTAAGCTCTGAGAACTGCCAGGTATGGCCCCAAGACAAAACAGAACAAAACAAAAATAGAAGTAAAAAATTTTGGCTCTCCAATTAAAATTTATAATACTTTAGGAAACTATATATTCTTGAACACAAAAAAAACCTGATAAACAATTTAAGTCAACCTAAATAATTTATGAAATATCTCTAATAGGACTTTGAACTATATAGTCATTGTGAAAAAAAGTCAATAATTTGTACCCCTTATTAAATGAATTAATCACTGTATCACTGTCATCCTGTTGTTCATCGGTTGCCTAGAGCAGGCTCCAGTAATGTCTCCTTCGTCCGAACCCCGAGATTTTAAAAAGTGCCACATTCAAGGCTCTTTCAGGGTCAGTAGAATGAAACCCATTATTGTTACTGGTTTTTGGCATATTGAATATGTCATGGGGAGTTTGACAGACTCTGCTGTGTGGGAAGGATACTTTCGGGGGCAGGGTTTTATAGTCTCTGGGTCTTGGCCGTTAATGGGATTACACGGCCCCGGGAGCAGTTGGTGGGTGTAATGCCTACATACTGGAAGATGGGGGATCTGGGTAGAGGAAGCCCCAGTCTCAATCTGAGCAGGCTTGGAGATCTACGTTACACCCACCCACCAACTGCCCCCAGGGTCGTGTAATCCCATCAACGGCCAAGACCCAGAGACTATAAAACCCTGCTCCCGGAGGAGAACAGTGCAGTCTCCTGCCTCCACACTTGGCTGTCCTCACCAGGGCCCCTTGGAGGAGAGTGGGTTGAGTTTCCCTCCCCACCCCGAGCAGAGCCCCGGCAGCTGAAGACCTCTGGTTCCAGCCATAGCCATGCTTAAGACCACTCTCCACACGTTTGGACGAGCCTCACGCATGAAGGAACCGGCAGATGAACCCAGGTGTGTGAGAGCCAGGGCGTAAATGAATTAAACAGGTTATAAAACCATAAGCAAGATGTGAGTTCTCTTAATAATGTAAATATGCATCACGGTCTCGATCACCTGTTGTTTGTCGATTGCCTTGAGCAGACACTAGTAACATCTCCTGCATCCTAGCCCTGAGATTTTAAAAAGTGCCATATTCAAGGCTCTTTCAGGGTTAGGAGAATGAGACCTATCATTGTTACTGGTATTTGGCATATTGGGTATGCCACGGGGAGTTTGCCAGACTCTGCTGTGTGGGCAGGTTACATTCGGTAGTCTGCCAAGTTGTCCAAAGTAAGACAATATACATACCACAAATAAATATGTTCATATATATAAATAATAAGCAGACTAGCACATTATATAATATGTGTGCAACTCACAAACACATGCGTATGTATATATACAATAGTGATAGATCCCACGACACTTTATGATTACCCCTTCCTTGTTCTCTGCTTCCTGCTCTCTGATTTATCAAGATTCCTTCCTTCAACCGAAGTTGGATTAGGAAAATGGGAAACTAAGGCAGGATAGTTGGAGAGAGTGAATAAAATTAGTATTACCATGAGTATTCCCTCAAGACCATCTTGCTTTGGTTATTTTGATCTCTTGATGTTCCTCAGGCTACTCAACTATTATCCAAGCTGGGTTGTTCTTTATAAGATTCTCTCCATCAGGATTTCAGCATTATTATTTTTCCTTACTCTTTCAGATATAAGGCTGATGATAACATATATAAACTGATAATCATGCACCATGAGCTACTTTTGTACTTCCTCAACATCCATTCCACACTTTAGAATTTCAACTTCAGTTTGCCTAATTTGAGTAATCCCTAGAATGGTATGCGAGATCAATCTTTAAATAAAACATCTACATCTGGAAATTCCAAGTGTAGCAGGATAAATTCAACTAATTTTCATCTGGTTTATAATGCCAGAAGTTTATACAGTTTTAGAGACAATAATGAATATAATCCTAACAAGAGAAAAACTTTTATTTTACCCATTAATTGGTGAGGCCAATTTTTTTATATATCATTTTATATATAAAATGACAAGAATATTCCAGATTAACTTCTGGTTATATACATTTTAAACTTTTTTCATTCTCACTCTACATTTTTTTGGAAAAAAAATCTTTATTGTCTCATGGTCTCTGGCCTTTATCCTCCATATCCCAAACCTGATATGTTGATACAATAAATGAGAAAAATATCCTGAAACTTAAGCCAAGGTTGGAATTCCAAGAAATAATTTAGATATATAGCAATGTGACCTCAGACCACTGAGATATATCCCATCAAGCCAAACTGTTCTGAGCTCCACCTCCTTCTAAGGATATCCTGAAAAATCTGTGCCCTTTTTAAGTCCACCTGAGCCAAAGTATATTGGAGGAGTTGTTGGTACACAAAATAAAATCTTAATTAATAAGGGTTAAAATAAATAATACAAAAATACATTCACATAAGAATACCACCCAAAAAAAATCATGCAAATATAATGCCCTAAAATATAACTTTCATTGGGAAATACACTTCTAGGTTTATCAAAGTTATCCCATCTTAAACATGCTTCTTGAATTCCTTAATCCCCAGATAAAGTTCTCTGCAACTTCTATACTACATGAAGAACTAATTCACTATATCTTTCCCAAATTCTCATAATTATTCATTTTATACTTTATCATGATTATATAACTAATGGCTGAAAAACCAATTACCTCTAAGATCTATGAATCTATAAATCTTAAAGTAACAGAGAAGTGATGTAGAGAAGAGGGAAGCTGAATAAGCATGTTTTCATTCTTTTCAGTAAAGGAAGGAAGGTAAATCATCAGATGAAATGAGGACACAGAACAGAGTTAAAGTGCAAGAAAAATAAAGCAGGTAAAAAAAGACACTGAAATGAGTTTATCAGAAAATAATTTTAAAGGATTAACAATAGAGAGTGGATCCAAAATTATGTCATAATTAGCTCAAAGTTGGTAATTAAGAAACCCTGCTCTTTATAAAATACTATTTTGACATTTTAGCCATTATTGTTAGAGAGATTATCAGAAGGTTTCAATGGAGAATTCAATCTCCTGAACCATTACCAAATAGAATCGAAGCTATCCATCAAATTTCTAGACAGCATTACGTGGACCAAACAAAATATATCTGCAGACTCAATCCTGCCCACAGGCAAGGAGCTTGTAATCTTTACTTCAGAGCCATTCAACATCTATAAAAAATATGAAGATCTCTGCCCCCCACCTTATATCCCGCAACATCCCCAGCGAACTTCATTACAAATCTGCAGGTGGAGTCAGAGAAAGTTGACAAATTGCAATATTGTGAGAAGTTTATTAAACATGTTAATTTGTTTATGTCAGAGTGATATATTCATTATTCTAAAATTAACATGATTAATCCTCAAGAATGGTGACTTGAGTCAATAGAGGAGATGCCAAATTAAGAACTGATAGGTTAAAAGAAAAACAATTAAGACAGCAGTCAATTGATCTGATGTGCACAGGGCCTCTGACCAATGAAGACAGAAATAAAGAGGTATTAACGATAAAGCAAGTTCTTATTTCCCCACTTAACATGCCACAAATACAGAGTTCTGTCTGATTACAATTCACATTCTCTCAATTACAAATCCCTTGACTGAAAGATGCCACCAATCTGCTAGAGAAATGCATCAAGTCTTATTCCACAGGGAAAAGAGATTTGATTTAATTGATACACTTATTAGAGAACTAAGTCCATTTAACAGTGTTATCAACATAATCTAAGGATTCAGTACATAAGGATGGCTCTACTAGGCCCTATAAATCAGTCATATGAAAAGATTCAAACTAATTCCTTCAAAGCAGATGTTTAACCAGGACTCCAATGAATAAAGAGTTTCACTGTTAGTGATATTTTAGTGGTCAAAGAGTGCTTTAGAATCACAGGTACATGCTTAAGGAGACTGGAAGGAATAAGTTTTTAGAACGTATGGTGAAATTATTCCTTTTCATAGGGTATTAAAGCTCATGTTCAAGTAATATGGTATTTTCTCATCTCTTTATTAAAGTGGAAACCTAACTCAATGGCTCCAAAACTAACTGAGTTGGTGACTCTTAGTGAGCTAGTTTAGCTATGCAAAAATGATCCAAACACAAACAAACAGAAAACAGGAAGAGGTGTTTATATTCTCTAGGGAAATGGCTCCTTTGTCTAAATTACCTTTTTTCAACCTGTTTCTCTTTGTGTTTAACCTAGATCTTGTATTGTTTCAGCTTAATCCCATTAATCCTAGTTTACTCCCAAGTGGCCACACTGACTAAAGGTAATGTTACCTCTGGGAATTAAATTGCAGTCCTGGAAAGGCAGGTTTATCAAAGTTTTCTATAAAGGAAAGAAGATAAAAGAAAATGCCTCAAGAGGTCACAAAATGGTTCCAAATCCAATATAAGTGACATTACACATTCAGTATTTATGAGAAATGAGATAAATAAATAAAAACTCTAAATGTTTCAGTGGGGGTAAAAAGGGGATAAGTAAATGAAAGTAAGAGTCCTTACACCAAGACCAGACACTGAAATGATTCTCTGAAAAATCCTGGAATTTGCTTCTAAGTGGATAGTTTTTAAGTCTATGGAAAATAGATATATGATATGAGTCACAAGGGAAGGGTTCCCTGAAAGTAATCGAAGGGTAATGAACTAATTTCTATACTTATCAGAAAAGTTGGTAGAAGGATGGGCTAGGGAAATAAGCATTATACTCTGGTCTCTGGATATATAGTTGTTGCAAGTTTAAGACTGAAGAAAGAAGTTAGGTGGAGGAATAACTAAATTTGAGATACCAAGAGTTATCCTTGTAGAAAACTAATTTACCCACTGGGGATATCAGGAGACAATTTTGAGATCAGAAAAATATATTTGAAAAGATGGATCAAGACACAGGAGAAAAAGTAAATGGATAAGGAGAAAGGTAGGAGAAAAATGAGCATGTGATGTCATAGAAATCAATCATAATGTTTTTGCAAGGTTATGATAGTAATCGCTGAAGAGTTGAGCAGAATTTAGGAAAGACATGTTTCCATAAGACCATGAGATATACTATTTCTTCAGTAACATGATATAAAAAATAGTTTCAATGTATTTTCTCATTATTATTTGTAACTTCGGTTTCTTTGATATATATGTAATGAGCACAGATGTAGTTTTGTTTAATCTAATGCCCACGTCAATTGGCTATAAAATGCCCCCGATTACTGAGGAACATCCACTCATTCCTTAACTATCTGGGACTGCTCAAGGATTTTGATATTATCTATAGGTTCATACAGGTGAATCTGTGCCACCAGTGAGAGTGGAAAGCCATCAACAGACAAAGAAACATAACAGTAAAACGCCATGATAGATTCCCGATTTCTGTGAATAAAGAAGCAGATCTACCCGTTCTGTTGTTTATTTGGGGAAAATCCAAAATAAAGTTGATTGGTTACTATAGTATATAAAATGACCCAGAGTACATTTTAGATCACATATACTCTCATTCGTATCATCAGAGTATACCCCTTCCCAAAATGACTAGGTCTGACAAGAACACTTGCTATGTCTTTTAACAACACAATTGGATAGCATTACTCCTCTATATTACACTATCTAGATTCTTCCTTCTCTTCTGGGAAGTTTCGTCTTGAGAGTTTTCATTGTCCTTACAGTAATCTGGCTTTTCTACACAGTTCTGTGAGTGCATCAGATATCTGTGAATATGTAAGAAACTCAATGAAGGATGGGAATTACGCCTCTCCATCACATTCCAGGAGCTCTTAAGTGGTTTTTTTTTTTCAAATTAGTGAATGAAAATGGAAAGGGAAGAACCTACACAGTTTTACCAGCATAAGATTTCTATAGCTGATCTATTGAAGACATCTTGTTACATATATTCACAGCAGTTTTAGAAAGTCTGAAGGGATTCTAACTGAATAAATTTAAAATCAAAATGAGCCTGAGAAGTCAAATAACTTGCCCAAAGGCACACAGCACAAGAATGGACAAGGTGAGACTTGAATCTAGACAGAGCTGACTTCAAGGCTGTACTTTGAACACATGTTTATAATATTTATAAAGATATAATTGTCATGTAATATACTAAACATATTTATTGTGTATTTTGATGTTTGAATACATATTCTCATAAAATTATCACACATTCAAGAAAATGAACATCTGTGTCACCAATAAAAGTGTCTTCATGCCTCTTTGTATTATTTCCCTCATGTCCCTCCCTGACATTTAAACAACCACAGACAACTCCTAATCTCTTTTCTTTACTATAGATTAATTTGATTTTCAAAAATGGACATTTAGAGTATGTACTAAATGTATATACACTCATGTATACCTTAATACTTGGACCAAGTTTGAACCATATACTTAAGACTATCCCAATAGGCTATCTCATACTTACTTCATCATGCAGCAGGTGACATCATCTACATTTGTGTAATTACATTTTATGACATTTGCACAATATCATGACGGAATCTCCTAATGACACATTTCCCAGAATGTATTCTCTCATTAGGCAATGCCTGACTGTCATCATTTTAATATTCTTTCCATTATTTTGAGTAAAAGTAGTTAATTTCAATTTATTGATAATTAGTATTTAATTTTATGGATATCCAAAAAAACTATCCATTCACTAATTGGTAGATATTTGAGTTGTTTTAAATTAGGAATCATTATAAATATATTGACCTTGCACATGCATGTATAATCTTTGTAAAAGATACATCATCCATTTTCTTAAACAATAAAAAGAGCTCACATTTAATTATTTCAGGAAAGTAGACAACTTTTTTAGAAGGCTATTTCCAGTCATGCTCCAGTGAATGAGAACTTTAGTGTCTACATCTTCACTGGGCTGGAGTGATAGCACAGTGGGTAGAGTGTTTGCCTTGCATGCTGCCGATCCCAGTTTGATTCTTCCATCCCTCTCAGAGAGCCTGGCAAGCTACCGAGAGTATTCTGCTCGCACGGCAGAGCCTGGCAAGCTCCCCATGGCGTATCCTATATGCCAAAAACAGTAACAACAAGTCTCACAATGGAGACATTACTGGTGCCCACTCAAGCAAATCAATGAACAACGGAGGACAGTGCTACAGTGCAGTGCTACATCCTCATTGATATTCAGTAATCACAATTTAATTGTAACAATATCAATAATTTTGCTGTGTTATCTCATGATTTCAATTTTGATTTCCTTTAGTGGCTCTATGTTGAGCATGTTTGTATCTGTGTTGATTTGTTTTCAGTGCACCTTCTTTGTTAACATACATAATCTTTATTCTGTCCACTTTTAATTCAGTTGTTTTTTATTAGTGAATTTTAAGAGATTTTTATGTAGTCTGAATACAAGTTATCTTCATCAAATAGGTGATTTGCAAATATTGTCTAACAGTCTTTGTTTGTCTTCATTTTTAAGGTATTTACAAACCTTTTCATAGTCTAAAAAATGTCTTTCAAAGAGTTGAGATGGATCATTTTTATAAAAATATAACTTTATGTTTAGTACAGTTTAATTTTAAGCTTTAGTTTGCTTAATGGACCATACAGTGGGAATATAATCAATAAAATAAGATTAACTTAAGGTCACAAATATTTTATTTGCATTTTTCATGAAAGTTTATTGTTAATAGATTTTATATTGATGTATATTATTCATTTGGAATAATCTTACATACATTTAAAATAAGGATGGTTATGTATCTGTTTTGCTTATGGCATGATTTTCTTACATAAAAATATGTTTTTAAAAATTATCCCTGAGTCAGAGAGATAGTACTGAGGCATTATCAGAGATAGTACTAACAGTATTTGCCTTGTAGACAATCCTAGTTTTAACCTTGGTAACACATTTGATACCCCCATGCATCAATGGGAGTAATTCCAGTGCATAGAGTCAGAAATAAGTATTAAGAAATAAATACTAAGCACTTCCAGGGGTGCCTCCTCCCCCATATAAATAAATAATATCAATATTCCATTGAATTTTCCTTTGATATCACCCATATATATGAATATATACTAGAATCTTTATTCTGTTACTTTCATCTTCAGTGTCTACATGTAAGCCAACTCTGTACTTCCTTGACTAATTTCAATACTAACCTTTAATTCAGGTATGGCTTTAAATTTTGTTTTAGTCCTCAATGTTGTATAGACTAGTCAATGTCTTTTACATTTCCTTGGGGCTTTTTGAATCAATGTTATTAGTTTTCTTTACAATATCTTTAAACTGCCAGTATTTGGATTTTGATAGTGTTGAATCTACAGAACAATTGTTGGCCATTGACATCTTAACACGATTGAGACTTTCATCCTATAAATGTGGCTATCTTTTCATTTTGCTTTTCTTTTATATAATCATATTTTATAGTCTTTAGAGGTTTTATATATGTTTTCCCAAATTTATTACTGAATTGCTCACATTTTGTATGCTATTATAAACAGTATTTTTGTTTTTATTTTTTGTTGCCTAGCATATAGAAATACAATGGGGTATATTTGATCTTAAATCACAAAACTTGCAATACTCAATTATTAGTTCTAGTATCTTTTTAGATAGCCTTTATATTCTCTGTACAGATAATAATGTTATCTATGAACAGAATAATAATACTTCCTTTACAATTAGGTGCCTGAAATATCTTTTCCTTGCTTTATTGGCACTGGCCAACCATGTACTATTCATCCTTCATTTATACATTTAACAAATAATATTTCTTGTTATTATATATTAGTCAGGGCTGGAGCGATAGCACAGCGGGTAGGGCGTTCGCCTTACAAGCGGCCAACATGGCCGACCTGAGTTCGATTCCTCCGCCCCTCTCGGAGAGCCCGGCAAGCTACCGAGAGTATTGGATATGCCAGACACAGTAACAACAAAGTCTCCAATGGAGACGTTACTGGGCCCGCTCGAGCAAATCGACGATCAACGGGAGGGCCTTTACCTTTACCTATGTATTAGTCATGACTATAAGGGAGAAAATGCAGTGTGAGTGAAAAAAGTAGAATTTATATCATGGAGCTTACAATGATGATTATGTAATTGTTTAAGAAAAAAAGATATATTTGAGTGAAAAATTTAATATTAGCCAGAAATAGCTAATAAACTAAATCAGAATAGTCTAAAAAAATAACAGACATAAGGCAAAATAACTATGCCTTAAAGTATGCAAGGGGGTATTTTGAAAAAAGGATTAATTTTTTTGCATAATTTCAGAGGATTTAATTAGGATTAGTGGTAGGAAGTTGAGAAGGGAGAAACTTAAAAATGTTCTGTTATAAAATAAAAAGAGAATATTGAAACAAGCTGCCTCATGGGAATCTTTCTGTGAGACGGTTGTCAAGAGGCTGAGTAATATTGCATTATGTATGCCATTGAGAGCAATCATTCTCACTTAGAAGATGTAGCTAAAGGGTGACCAAATTTGATAACCTGAAGTTCTATGTCTTACAAATATTAATGGAACAAACTCTGCTCTAATATGTTTATAATCACCTTGGAAAGAAAAACAAATTTATGATGTAGGTAAGTAATGTAAATTTTGGTACAAGACACCAAATGAACATGTTTATGAAGTAGGATAGGATAATGTTTATATAAATTACAGAAATCAAGTACTCAGAGGCTTGGAGAGAACATACTAGTTTGATTCTTGGCACCAGAAGTTCTTCACTGAGAACTGCTGGGCAGAGCACTGGAGGTCTCTGAGTATCTCTTATTGTCTTCCTCAAGGCGTCTGGCACTGACCAGGTAGTCCTGACATTGCATTGCTGAAGCAGCAGCATTGCATCTTATCATTTTTTTCTACACATTCCAGTTCCTCTCCAAACTTCCATTTTGCCTTGTCGTGAGTGGCTTTTCCTCTCCTTTATAGAGATTCTAATCCATAATTCATCCTTGAATGTTCATGTTAACCTCCAAGAGCAGTTGTCTGTAGTAATTCTCTTTACTCATTGATTGTTTATACTTCAGTCAGATCATCTATGTCCTAGAGTATGCCTATCCTAAGTGGGTTCTTCTCTATGTATGTCTGATCTCTAGAATAACATTGACAACATGCCCTCAGCAAACAGGAGTTAATATTAACTATGAGGATGATGCAAAACAAGAAAGAACAGGGAGAAAGAACACATTCGTAATTTCAGATAGCATAGCCAGAAAAATCTTTCTTAGAGGAGATCTAGAAATCTTTCTTGCCTTCTACTTCTTACAAATAGTTCTTACCTCTGATTTCTCTCCTTATTTTCTGATATATTCACTCATTTCATAGACGATTACTTCTAAGTCATAGTTTTACCAGCAGGCATAAAGTAATGGATGCCTGATGTAGGAACTGCTATTCTTATTGTAGAAATAAGAAAATTAGATAAATATACAGATGAATAAAAAAATTATAGTTTTGAAAAAAAACCTAGAGACTAGTTTTGTGTAGAATGGTCCATTTGAAATAGCATTCTGAGTAATTGAAAGGTTGTTACCTGATGAATTGGAGGCGCAAACAGAGCAAGTAAAGAACTGGAGTATATTTTGGGCATCGGGAAGAATTTGTGTAAAATTAGTTATTAGTTAGCAATGATACTAGCTTAATCCAGGAATGAGTGAAAGGTCATATTCTGGAGTTTAGTGGGTAAAGGTGATAACTGGATGAGCTAAACTTGGAAAGCAAAGAAAATGCGGTTTGAGGGCTCTGGGGATGAGGTTCAGACTTCATTTTAAGTATAAGGGAAGGCACTAATGGATTTGACAGGGCATACTTTAGCACATGGCTATGCTCTTTAGGTAATGAATAAACAAGAGCACGGAGTTAGACGACAGTTGGCAGCAACTCAGAAAGGAAAAGATACTTGTCGGAACAAGATTAAAGAAGCAAAATGAGATATAAACTGACAACTTTCCATTTTGTAAATATATATGGAAATGGTATTACATTTTTGCCTACGAAACATTTTTCTCAGTTAAAATGCTATTTTATTTATTTTGTCATGGAAAAGGCTTGCTTCTTACTGAGTGTATGACTCTTCAGGCTTCCATCAGCAATGTACTGGTGGTATTTTTGATGAACCTCAACCACACAGCTACTCACTGCTCTGCCAGCAGTGGTACTTGCTCCTTTGTAATATCAAGAAGTTCTACTTATTACAGGATATCGTTTGGCATAATATTTGCTTTATTAAGAGAAATCTCCATTGTAAACAAAAGCAAATAGTGTGGCCGAAAGAGTAACTTATGGAGATTGGCTGAAAGATATGATACATAGGCACACCTAAGAGAAATTAAAAAAAAAAAACCAGAATTTTATGGATTCAGGAACATGGCACCCTACCTGAACAACATACTATGGTACTTAAGCAGAAGCAATACCAAAAGAACAGGAAGGTTATATACTTTGAAATTGGGCTGCTCTGACAGTCAGAAAAAAAATGTTGGCCTACTGAAATAAAAAAAGGGTTAATTTCTATATAAAGTCCATTCTTCAGCTCAGCCAAAGCTCATCCATTTCCTCCAATTCTCAGACTTAAGTGTTCACTGACTACAACAGAACTAACTGTAAACTACTGGGTGAATCCATTCTCATCTATGCAAAGTAAAGTGACTTATACTTTGTCATTTGTGTCTGAGTTTTAGATTACCAAAGCACTGATGCCAACAGGCTGAGAAATTGTCTCCGACCTCCCATGATAAAAGCAACTGAGCCAGAAATCTTGTGTTGAGCCCAGCAAATGATGAGCAGCTGTTTTCAGAATATGATACTCATTTCCTCAGTCAGATTTTGTATCAGAGACTTGTTTACAGTCGTGTAATCTCTTGTGCAGCAAAAAAGAAGAAGCTCCCTACTAAGTTCTTATCACCTGGGTTGACAGAATAAGGTTTTTACTCTCTTTTGTTTTATTTTTCAGGATACATACATTTAGGTTCATTCCAGGGGCTTTGAAAATTGAGACTCCATTGAACTTTATATACTATAATTCACATGCAATTGTAAGGTAGGCAAAAACTGGACTTTGAAAAACCCCACTCATTAATTACCCCTCCCTGGAAATGATAAAATATAAAACATCTATCAAAGTTTCTTTTTAAAGGTTTGTTTCTTGGTGAGGTAAAACTGGTTTACAAGGGTGTAAATGTGTATAGATTTTAGGGGTACAATGTTATCAAGCCCTTCCCACCATCAAAGTGCCAATACTCTTTTCCCACATAGGCAGGCCATCAGACTTCCAGTCCCGTCTCCCACCAGCACTTGCCTTGGTAACTTCAACTCTGATTTGAGTAAAAGTGTTAGTTTTCTTTGAGCCTCTATTTCTTTGTGGTTTCTTTACATATCACATGGAAATCATTCAGTATTTGTCTTTCTGTTTCTGATACAATCCCCATACAATTCCCTCCTGTTCAATTCATGTAGCAAATGGCTACATCTTTCTTATAGTTATCCAACAATAGTTTCATTGTTGAAAACCATTCTTTTTTTTTAGTGCTACTGGGGACAAAACCCAGGTTCTATATATGCAAGGAAATTGTTCTACCATCACAACCATGGAGCCATATCCCCAGCGATGGGTATTCTTCTTTATGCAATATTCTGTCATTGTTTGGGTTGCTATCAGACTTTAATCATAATTTCCAGCATTTGGGCTATTTTCTGACCTTGGCCATAGTAAATTATGCTACACTAAAATTACATATGCACATACAGTTTTGAAGCATTGCTTTGTGTTCCTTAGATTATAGGCATTCTATTTTTACCATTTTAGAAATCTTCTGACTGTTTTCCATACTAGACCCAGTTTATAACCCTTCCAAAAATGAATAAGAGTTCCTTTTTTGTTGCATCTATATCAGCACCAGTAGTTTCCAGCTGTTTTGATTTAGGCCATTTTCACTTATTCAAGGTGATATCTCATTGTTTTGAATTACATTTCCTGATAATCAGTGATAATGAGAATTTTTTTTTAATGTGCTAGTTGACTATCTTCATGTCTTCTTTGGGAAAGTATTCCGTATTTTTCTTTCATTATCTTTGATGGTGTTATTTATTTTGTAGTTATTTCAGTTTTGTGAGACTATATATATCTTAGGTGTTAGCCCTTCTTATATGGCATACATATATTTTCTCCCATTTAGTAAAATGTCAGTTTTTTTTAATAATTTCTTCTTTTTCATTGTAGAAGAATTTTAATCTGATACAACCCCATTTATTTTTGCTTTGTTTCTCTTAACTATGAAATCACTGACAACACCTATCAAGAAAGATGTTTCCTTATTCACAGTAAGAGACTATTCAGGTCAGCCTCTGGACATTCAACCTGGATGTGATACTGCAAAAGGTAAAGCAGTTTCAACATTGAATGGAAGTGAGTTGGAGTTATTAGAAAGCAGACCAGGGTTCTATGTGCTTTGTACCCAATTTAGGAAGACAAGATTTTTTGGGGGGGCACACATCATTCTTGGAGATAACACTCCTGGAGGGTGACCATATATGGTGCCAGAGATCAAACCGGGTCAGTGCCATACAAGGCAATTGACCTTACCTACTGTAGTGTTGCTCTAGCCTCCAAATACTCTCTGATTTTAAAGCACATTCTCTTGAGTGTGCTCTCCATTTCTTGTTTTTGTTTTCTGCTTCTATATCTACTCTTTCATGAGAGAATGATATAATATTTTAAGATATTCTTCTAATCCTAGCACTCAAACAATGCTAAATATTGTCTTGCATATATACTAAATGTGTATATGCTTCTGATTCATATTAGTCTTTTCAAAAATCTATTCATCATGTATTAGGTCATTTTGATAACATTATTTGAACTCAAATAATATTATGGTCATTCCACATCTTATCAAATATATATTTGAAAGTTTAAGCAATGCCCTTTATTCTGAGCCATGTTGATAGGGGACTCAGTGGCCCAGGAAGGTAGTTACAAAGGAGGCAGATAATTTCCTATCTTAATTGTTTCAAGGTTTATTTCTCTGAACTCCTTCTAGATTTAATCTTGAGAACTTGATGGATGATTTTGGAGGCTGAGTCACTTTTCTATTTAGGAAGATGAATTTTTCCCAGACAATGCGATGATAGGCTGCTACTACCAAGCACACAACTCTATGAGAGATATGCAGAGTGCAATGTTTGAGAGCAATGCCTCAGGCTTTCTGGCTTCCTCCTAGATTTATTGTTTGCCTGTGAGATGAATGTAAGCAAGTTTTTTTTCCAGTGTCTTTAATTCTCCTTTCTCTCACTTGTACAATGAAAACAGTAAATAGAATATCCCACAGAGTTGTGATAAGAGCTAGATGAGTTCAAAATTTAGAGCTTTAAAAAAGTTACCTATTTTTATTATTATAGTTTTAAGGGTATTATCAAGAGTTTTCATTTACCTAAATTATTTTAACTACCCTTCAAAATTAAGGAAATAATGACATAATTGGTAAGTTTTTAATTTCTCCTCCAGTTTAATCTGCCCTCTATACTGTCAACATGCCTCAGACTCTCACTATTCACAAAATATAACAGTCCTTTTCCACGTGTGATTTTGTGACTGATCTGCTGCTGGAATGTGCACCCCAATACTTTCTCATCCACCTGCCAAGTACTTGCTCATCCCTGCTATATCCTCCTCTGTGGACCCCTTTCCCAAATTTCCAGAAAATTGTTGTTCCACTCTGTGCTCTCCCACAACACTATTGTAAAACCAATATCCCTGATATAGCACTTACTAGGGTATATTTGTTGTTAATTGATTTGCTTACACACCATTTTTTTCTGCTGGAATATCTATGCTTTGGGGAGATGAAGGAATACATCTTTGTCATCTCAGAGAGTTCAACGAATGCTTTGTGCTGAGTGAATGTGTGTGTGTGTGTGTGTGTGTGTGTGTGTGTGTGTGTGTGTGTAATTTCACCTGAGGGGGAAACTGCATGAACATTTAAGAGTCTGAAGGGTAGATCAGTTTCCTGCTTTGCACTCCATGTGTTCAGGACTAGAGAAAGCCCCCAGTGGAGTCAGAAGGAAGAGTTCCATTCAGCACACACCTAATTACAGTGCTCGATTCTTTCTTATAAATGACAACCATCAGATGCCAAGTTGTGGCAGAATGACATCTGGCTCTTTGGCAAACACCCCCAGCAACAGCGTTAATGACTTCAGAGATGGCTCTGTATGTGTAATGTTGTTAAGTTTGTTGTCTGGATTATATTATCCTCTTCAACATCTTTTTACATTGTCCTCTAACTCACTTCTGATTCTGATTCTGTGAAACCTGGGCACATTTATCCAAATTTGCCCAATGCCCTTCATAGCCTTGACATGACAGTTCTTTAATATATTTTCATCAGCTACTGTACATTTTTCACACAGAGTTGTGAATGTACTTCACAGCCAGTTTGTGTTCTCCTAGGCAACTCAAAGGAGAAGGTTTTTGTCATCTGGGGAAAAGTTCTTTAGTACTTGACCAAATTACATTTTCTAAGATGACCACATTTGAGGCTCCTTTTGAAATCAAGCTATATAAAGAAAAAATGCCTCAGTGACTACATATGCTTTGAATTTGAAACCAATATGCAAAGCTTCATTAGCTCCCAGGATGAACTATAAAAAGGCAGGGGTTGTAACCATAACAGTCCAGCTTCTGACTGAGAAAAATATATACATTTTAATTTTTTTCCTAGGCATTAAAAACAAAGCCTTTATCTGAAATTTCATCCAGTTTTAGAAATGATGCATTTAATTTCTGTACTGAGTTCCTTTATTTTTTTCTCTACCATGTAAAACAGGAGACCAACTTGGGAAAACAGAGGACTGTGAAAAATAAAATCCCCAAAGATTGGCTATCTATCCTCGTTGATTATTGTGATTTGGGAAGAGATCAAAGATGAATAAATAGAATATAAAAAATGTTTAAAATATTAAGAGAAAGTTTAGAATTCAAATGTTAAATCATTATAAGAAGTAATGATAATAACAAATCTTTGTAATGTAAATCAGCCCCTGGATTCCACAGGCTAAAATATTAACCTCATTCTATGGATATTTGACTGTTTTTTTTGCTTACAAAGTAACTGCAGTACTCACAATTGAAAAAAATCACAATATCTAGTGTTTTGACTTATTAAGAAAACATTTATGTATGAACCAATGCATTTATCATGCTTAATTAGAAATTAATGAAACAATATTTATATTGCCTGTGTTTTTATTTCTTTTTATTTAGGCATATGCCATCTTAAAATGTATTATACCTATTTAAAATGTTGATGAAAACCATAGATATAAGATTATTAAATGTCAAATGAAAAATTAAAAGGGACAGGATAATTTCATAGTGCTATGTGATAGTTCTCAATAGTATCAAGAATTCTTGGGGTACTATCAAAAATAGACAGAATATTTGAATAATCACTTCTATAAAAATGACAGGTTGGAGAGGTTGTACAAAGGGTAGGGCTCTTGGCTTGAGTCTGTCAGGTGCAGCCCAAGAACAAAAGTATGTTTAAAAAAAAATCAACATTTATTATTATAAAACTGCAAATAAAAACATGATATAACCCCTGTTAGAATAGACTATGTCAAAAAGACTAGAAACAACACATTTTGGCAAGCAATACAAAGAAAAAAAAAACATATACTTTTGGTGGGACTGAAAATTAGTGCTGGGTCTATAGAAAAAATATAGAGGGTCATTAAAAATTAAAAATACGGGGCCAGAGCAATAGTACAGCAGATAGGGCGTTTGCTTTGCAGACAGCAGACCCAGATTCAGTCCCTGGGATCCCATATGGTCCCCTGGGGAACTGCCAGGAATAATTCCTGAGTGCAGAGACAGGAACATCAAGTAGATCAACCCCTGAACATTGTCAGATGTGATTCCCACCCCTCAAAAATTAAAAATAGAAATTTCATATGGTCAAGAAATTCTATCTGGAGGTATGCAAAAATTACCAAAATGCGAATTCAAAATAATATATGATTCATGTACAGCACTATTCAAAATAGTTAAGAACCATAAGTAGCCTAAGTATGCATTAATACTGTATAAAGAAGATATAGTATGTATACACTCAGTAAAATACTACTCATCTATTAAAAAAGGCATGAGGTCTAGCCATTTATGACAAAATAGATGGAATCTGAGATGACTGCTAAATGATATAAGTTAGAGAAAAACAAATATGGGAAATTAAATATATATCTCAAGTTAAATGTAAAGAAAGAAAACAGACGAATATGTAAACTATTTGTCAAAATAAATAACAAAAATAGTGTTTACAGAGGATCAGAATGTGGGGTGGGAGGACTGAATAGAGGGGTTCAGTTTGATAGTGGTGAATAGTGCTAAAATTTTGGTGATGCAGCATGGTGTGGTTTGTATATTTATCGAGGTGTGAAGCTACATTTATGTATATATACATATATGTTAGAAAGTAGAAAATTTATTGAAAAATAAAAAAAGCAACTCACCGCCACTCCTCAAATCTGGGAAGAACTTGCACAGGGCTAAGTTAACTATAGATCTGTTTATGGGGTTTTCATAGGAAAAATGGGTCTCTGTGTTACAGAAAAAGGAAGGAAATTAGAGATAAGGTTGTGTTTTGTTTGTTTGTTTGTTTGTTTGGTGTAAGTCCTTTTAAAAGAAACTTGAGCACTTTGCACTTCTTAACTGATAAGAATGTTTCAGAGAATGCAAGGATCAAACAGATATCTTTCCTTAGGTATTGCCCATTATCTTAGCCTTTGGTGAGCTTACACTCTGGGCACAATTTTATGTTGAACAATTGTTAACTGCCTGTTTATGAGAAAGAGCATAGGAATTCCAGGAAGTCATAAATGCGGGCAGTCAAAAATGGGAAGGCTGAGAGGAACTGGCAAGGGAAAACTAAGGCTTCCTCTTTCATTCCCCAATTTCAAAGATAAAACCCTAATGCAATCAGGGAAGAAATGATAATTTTAAAACATATTGCAAAACAATGGTACATCAATCAACATTTCTTGGCCACATCTATAGGAAATATGGATATTCTTAGTTCAAGTCATTTGGACTTCAGATACCATGTTTGTCAATTTTCATTGAAAACATAAAATAATAAACATCACAACATGATATTCTGAAAATGGCAAAATATTTTTATTCATTGATTTGATAAAGAATAAATGGTGATATTTTTCCAAGAGTTGTCAATCTTTGGTCAAGTTGTACCCTATTAACGAAACTTCAATTCCCATAAATATATTGATGCTTCTTTCAAAGGTGTGAACAGATGCTTTATCTCTACATTGTGTGCATAAACATACATTCTGAGATGTAAATTGATAAAACTGTAGAAACAAATCATTTAAGATTTGTGCAGTGATTAATAATGGAAGCTAGTAATCAAATCTCCCTGCCACCAGCACATCTGTTACAGAGAGTTTCTAGTTTGCCCTATTATGCAAATGTGCAATAAAACAAATACATTACTTAATTTAGCAGCTGGTCCAAAAACATTATTTTAGGTGATTTCTTTATGTTTTGTGTACTTTGCCATAAATGGTGGCTAATGTGAACTAATTCAATTGTTTATGAGATGAGAGCTTCCACATAAAAAATAGCCTCAAGGAAAGCCAGTCTTGGGAAAGTCATTTTGACCCTTGTCTCTGAAATCCAAATACTGCAGCAAACACAAAGTAAGTCATGATTCTCACAACTTTCCACTCAAATAACTCAGGGTTAAAATTGAAATTCCTTTTATTTCAGTAGTCATGAGGTGGCTGGGGAAAAAAAAATCCCATAACCAAATCTAAATCTTTCTGATTAAAAAAATGTTCTTTTAAAAATTATATACGCAGATAATTAAAAATATTATAATAGTCCAAAGCATTGTACTGCTATTCTTTTTTCTTTTGGGGGACTGGGGCCACATCTGACAATGACCAGAACTTTCTCCTGACTCTATGCCTCTGTGCTTAAGGATCCCTTCTGCAGTGCTGGGAACCACTAATCTGGATAAAATGAACACATGGCAAGTGCCCTATACGTTGCATTATCATTCTGGTCCTTGTCTATAATATCTGAAGTTTTTCTGATAAAAAAGATCCTATAGAATCTCTCAAAACTGAATAAATATCTGGGAGCATTTCTCTTTTAAGCTTAAAATTAAATGAAAATTCAGAAGAAGGTAGTAGGCTGGGCTTCTGCTCAGTGCTCAAGGCAACATTTTGTGTTGAGTATGCAGTGATCACACTTTACTAGATAAACTGAGGAAGAAAGGGAAAAAAAATAAAGGCATCAAGTACAAGAGTCTAGAATCTTCCAGAACATGACAGCAAAAGAGTAAAGAATAGATAGTAAAGAGTAACCCTAATAAGAAATGTAGTTTTAAAAACTGGTGGCAGGAAAATAAGAAGTAAAATATTATTATAGAAACTTTGATTGGAGGCTGCCATCATACTAGAAATGCATATAGTTGAAAATCAGTATGTATTCTTAGTGAAGGTTTTCCTAGTTTCAGATCCCAGTAAATAGGCTCAGTTAAAATCCTTCACATTAAGGACACAGAGGGTAGGTTTCAAAAATAAAGCATTTATTTGTTTATAACTAAATTCAATTTCACTATGGGCAAAAGTTATAGAGTAAAACAAAGGAACTATATATATCTTTGCATGCCTAATATAATATCCATGCCAATCCAAAAGTCAGGACTGTTGAAACTTAAAATTACACATACTACAATTAATTATCTCTTTAAATCATATTTTGCCTATAAGACCACTTAAATCAGAAGTTCGTTTCCCAAGTCATAGAGCAATGGGGCTGGAGTAAGTGGCAACTTAAAAGTTCATGCTCAACACTTTGTGGTCTTATTTTCTAAATCATGTTTCCAATTCAATAGGAGATGTGAAAAAAAAGAACTTTGGAGTATGCTAGACATTACAAAAAAATAGATTAGGCTAATAAATAAAAATGATTATTACTCAGATTTCACATATTAAGAAATAAGAAGCAACAATATAGATTTATAACACTTGACTAATGTGACTTTTGAATCTGGATTTTCCAGCAGGAAAACTGCGCATGCACACACACAGACACAGACACACACACACACACACACACACACACAAATAAAGAAACTCATTATCAAGAAATTGATTCATATGATCAGGGAGGCTGGCAAGTTCAAACCTGCAGATACTGATGAAGATCAAAGGCAATTTGTTTAAGAGTTTCCTTTTATGCAGGGAAGTGAGTCATTGTTATAACCAGGTTTATTCAAAATTAGATAAGGCCCGCCCATAATTTGGACTGATGTTTTGTATCACAGTTACAATAATATGTGGCCTACCCAAAACCAATAAGCAATTTTCAACTGTCAATGAGATAAACAAGAGTTTAATGGAATTCTGGTACTGAAGAAGGATGTCAGAAAAATGTACAATTTACATATACCGTAGGACTATTCACAATAGCTAAGATCTGGTAGAACTTTAAATGCCCAAGAGTAAAAGAGTGGGAAAAAAGATGTTGTATATATAAATGGTGGAATGGTGGAATATTACTCGGCAACTACGAAAAAGGTGAAATTATCTCTTTGCCAACAACATCTGAAACTGCAATGATCCAGTCCACTGCCACAGGAGGATCACTCAACCTAGGCAGGGATTGTCTCCAGAAAGAGCTTTAATGACAACAAATAAGCCAGCAGGTTGGGTTCATGTCTTCAAAGCAACCATCTTACCTGCATAATCACAATCAGCAGCTTATACAGAGAACAGGGAAACTCATTTTGAAAAAGAGAGTGATGCAGGCTGGTCAATGATATGGTGATAAATAAGTCCACTAGAAAAAAAATATATATATGAGGCATGCTTAATCTTATCTATGAATCTAAGCCAAAGATTTGTGAATAAAGGTTTACCTGTCTTTATCTTTGGAATTTGGAGTAGAAGAGAACTATATCTGCCCAGAAAAACTTACTTTTGTTTTTTAAGTTTGAATAGAGCATTTAATTTCTTCTGGGATGATTTCATATAGATGGATGTGGAGGAGATTATGTTAAGTAAAAGTAGTCAGAAGGAGAAAGACAAATACTAATTACCTCAGTACTTTTTTTTAACTATACAAAGGAACAAAACAAGGTAACACATCATTCCCAGCATAAACAGAGCCTTAGACTCTGACTACAGGGCTGGAATTAGTAAAATGGAGCTGATGAAAATGCCTTATAGACAGTAGAGAAGGTATAGTAGCAGTTCAATGGTAGAAAAGTTAAGGTAATGTTGAACCCCTATAATACACATGCTGTATTTCATTTACTGTAAGATCAATAAAAATAATTAAGCATATAATGGTTAGAGAAGTTGCCATATCACATGCTATTTATATTTTAATAGACATTTATTTTCAAATTTTTTAGTTTAAATATTTTGAAGAAAAAAATTAAGTTATAGGTAGCAATTTTTTAAAATTTTTTAAACGGTTCACTGATCCTAGGTGTTATTCTTATAGTTCATAATGGTAAAAGTCTTATGTGAGTTTTACATAATACAGAAAGAGAGAGGAGAGTGCATTGTGTTCTTTATTCATTAACAAGTACATTGCAAGTTATTTTAAACCATTCATAACATAAAATATAAAACGATGAAATACATTTACAGTTTCTAAGTTCATTTTCTTACTTCCAGGGCCAGAGAGACAGGTACTTGTCTTGCACTCAGCCTGGGTTTGATTCCTGGCTCCACATATCGTTTACTGAGCCTTGCCAGAAGGGACCTTAAGTGCAGGGTCAGAAGTAAGTCCTGAACGTAGGCAGGTACAACTTGAAGAGCAAAACCAATATTTTCTTTCTTACCTGTAGAACTAAATGCATGAACTAAGTTTAGTTTGGGCTCAAGTTGACTGTTTGGTTAACTAAATATAAGTATTAGCTTTCTAGGTTTGCTTTGTCTTTGGTGCTCTGTAACATGTCCATAGCATACAAGGTATAAAAGGCACAAAGAGAAATTGTATAACATACATAAATAATATGTTTATGAGGTAAATACTCTTGGTTTTTATATATGATGGTCATCAATTCTGTAACTTTGATTTTTTTTTACTTGCTGTTTTTATTTTTCTTTTCTTCCTGGAATCCTATTACTTATTAAACATTAGCCAATCTCATTCTATTTCTTAAATTCCTGTACATTTTTTTCTCCCCATTTTTATTTCTCTTGCTTTCTCTAGGATATTTCTCAGATTTATTTTTCAAATCACAAATACCTTCCATTTACTAATGTTCAATCTGTTACTTAACGACCTTGAATTTTTAAAACTTCAGTGAGATAATTATTCATATCCACATATTATAGTTTTACTCTTTTGAACTGTATTCATTTAGTAGTACACTATATTCTAGGATTTCTTGAATTTTTTTAATTCATTTTAGGCCTTATTAATGTTACCTCTTTGTAATTGTTTATAATTTCAAGTCTTTGGTTTTTATTTTCTATTAAAATCACTTACAGTGAATTATAAATTGTCTTTACAAACAATTCCTTTCCCAAGGGCCCCTTTTCCCCCAAACACTGGTGTGTGCACACACTCTCTCTCTCTTTCTTTCTCTCTCTCTCTCTTTCTCTCTCTCTCTCTCTCTCACACACACACACACACACACACACACACACACACACACCTAAATCTTGAATTATAGGAGAATCTCTATACTGCTACTTTTCATAATTTTGCCTTCAGTACTAATGTATTTAGTATAAAATATCACTTTTTTTTTTATTTATCAGATAGGGCATTCCCAGGTAAAACATTAATTTGAACCCCAGACTTATGTAATACCTTTGTTTAGTGTTTCAAAATCTCATGAGAGACTCTTTTTGAGATAGCAAAGTTTGATTTATTCTCTGAGGTGTTAGGTAGGTTTTATTTTCCTGGTATACCCTTACAAATTATTAGACTCATGCATAGATCTTTATACTAGTGCTCTGTTTTACATGAGCCCAAAAACACATGCTCCTTCTCTGGTAGAAAGATATCACTCAATTTGTTATGTTTTGGAGACTATAACCTGTTATGGTCAACCTAAGTGTTAATTTATCATGTCTTTGAAATTTCTTAATAATTTTTGTAACTGAAAAAATATAAAATTAGCATCTACTCTGAAAAAACCTCAAGTATTTTTAGCTATTGAAATGAGGAGTTTTAAGCATTTAATGTCAGACGGCATTTATTTTATTCAGTATTATAAGTTGATTTATCACCTCCTAAATTCAAATATTGAAGTTCCATTCCCTATATGATATTATGACAGTGTCTGGAGATGAGGCCTTTAGGTGTAATTAGTTATGAGGGTGGGACCCTCATAGTGAAATTATTATTTTTATCTGAAGAGACACCAGAGACACAGAAGACAGAGAGCAGATAACTATGTGCAATTGAGAGAGAAAGCTCTCCCTAGAACCAAAATATGTTCACAGCCTGATCTAAGGCTCCTGGTCTCCAGAACTGCAAGAAAATTAATTTTTTTATGTAAGTCCTCCAGCCTATGGTATTTTGTTATGGCAGCCAGAGCAGACTAAGATTATCCATCATCTTTATGAAAAAGTAAGTCTCTAAATCCAGTATTTGTTAAATTAATATTGATGAATTTTAAGAAAAAAAAGCTGCTTTTACCTTTAAATCAACAATTGGAGCTTCCTAGTAAGTATGCTCCATTTGACTCTCCCTGGATTCAGATAAACCACAGTATCTGAGCAAGTAACAGATAGTAATTTTAAAAATATACTAATTCACGTGGAACAAATAGTTCAGTTCATATTAATTCCAGATGGACTGTAGGTAAAAATAATAGCCAAGAATAGAATGGGTTTACTTTTTTTCATGAAAAAAACAAAACAAAAAACTAACAAACAGCTTCTATATGAATCCAGAAGGCAATCTATAGAAGTCTAACAAAGTGAAAAATTCAATCAATATTGCAAATGAAATATCTTGAGGGGGTATGTATATTTAATACAAATATGGGACTATAATTATTATAGAAGACATAAATTATTACCAGAGTCCTCTAGCTAATTTGAAGGACCTTTAGCTTTTATGGGCAATAGCTAGAAAAGAAAAATTTACTGCAGTAAAATATGTAATATCTATTACAATCTTAAAACAAAGAAATCTGTTGGATAGCAGCGATATAACCCTGAAGCATCTTTATGAGCTGTAAATAATCTAGACTCTACTGTGTATGCTAGAAAATAAAAGCTGATAATTCATAAAGGACTGTATTCTTGCCACACAACCAAAAGGCTTTAAAAGCACCTTTTCCTTGTGTTTCAGAGGGTGGCATTAATAAAATTACTTGGTAGTTCAGCAGTTGTAAATTGCAACCTCATCACTGACTGGGTCACAAATGTCCCCTCTTTTCCTTTTTAAGCACTGATGGGTTCAACAGAGTAAACATTGACTTCATAAATAAGCAGGGAGTCAGAGCACTAGGTTCTACTCAGTTCCATAATATAAAGTAAGCAGAGTAATTTAATAACGGATGTGATAGAGGGGAAAGTGGGAGGGTCTAGGATCACAGTCATCAGATGGCGGGATGAATATCCTCTTTAAGTATGCCAGACATACTCATGTAAAAGGAGTTTATGGGTCACTATGAACTACAGGAATAGTTTAGTGGGTTGATCCCATAATTAAGAGGAAAGGTTTAAGTCAAGGATTGTGTTCTACCATACACTGTAATTATTACCTTTGATTCCTACTCCCATAGATGCTTCATATTGATGATAAGGAATATATTCTCCTTTTTGTGTCATGAGTCAAACAGTAAAGGATAGGATATATTGGAGAGTCAGTTAGCGATTCCATTCACTACTGCAAAGACTGTCACCATCTTAGCAGAGCTAGAAAAGCAGGGATCTCTACAGGGAAGTCTAAACAATGGCTGATTCTTAAATAAACTGTTAATTTAAAGACACTGTACATGAGATAAATTTCTGCCAGTACGTTCCCAAACTAGGAAGTTCCAATTGAGGGAGAAAAATGTTAAACTCCTACCATCATCAACATCAACACACAAGCACACAAGCAAACATATCCTTATATCCACTGCAAATGCTGATGAAAAATATTCCGTCTCCTTCTAATGTTTTGTTCCTCATAATATCCTCAGATAATAATGTTACATACATAGCAAATACATATCCAAGATTTTAAAATGATCTCTTTGGGGCTGGAGTGATAGCACAGCGGGTAGGGCGTTTGCCTTGCACACGGCCAACCCAGGTTCGATTCCCAGCATTCCATATGGTCCCCTGAGCAGCGCCAGGAATAATTCCTGAGTGCAGAACCAGGAGTAACCCCCGAGTATCGCCAGGTGTGACCCCAAAAGCAAAAATAAATAAATAAATAATAAAGTGATCTCTTCAAGGACACCTTAACTTACATTACTGTGTATGTTTCTGGGTAAATTTTGTATTTTCCTGAGTGAGAACACATGTGATGGGAACTATCTTCACCTGTCTAGGATTTCTTTCGACAACACAACATGGCTATTAGCCCTGCTTCAGTCATTTGTGATCATGAGGTAAAGATAAAAACAACAGGGGGGAAAGGGCTATTACCTCACAGAAATGGCTGACAAAACCAACATTTTCCTAGTTATGTAAGGGGAAAAAATAACTTCATTTCAACTACAGTTAGTAACATTTCCTATGACTTGAAGCCAAATCAACTTTTTGACTGATATGTAATGTAAAGCATTGCCATTTAACAAGCCCATTTCTAGATAAAATTAAGAAGCATACAGCATTTCATCTTTACAATATTACCAAGGTGCAGATAGTAGAGGATTTCAAATTCTAGATCTGCATATAGAGAGTCTAAAAGTTATTAACTTAGCTTGGGTTAGTATGTGGCTGTGCCAGACTTAAAACTGTGCATGATGTCATTCTTTCTTTGTTCATTTATAAAAAGACTTTGAAACTATATATAAGAAAAACACCTGTGCACCAGTAGCATGGATATAAATAATTAAGACAGTTTGTGCTCTCAAGGACCTCACAGTTTAACAAGTTCATAGTCTTTGAACTTGCAGTTCAGTCATATTTTAATTTAACTAGTCTATCCTCTTGGTGATAGCCATAGTCAGATGAGTTTAAAATCCAAATACTTATGATTTCAAGGGCATCTGTCTAATCAAAAATGTATCTTTCATCTGTGCTTGGACATAAATGAACATTTCCAGCATAATTTGAAAGCCAGAGTTTTCTGAGCAGTCTACCTCACTTAAGCAAAGGCAAATCTGTTCATGTTCCTTTCTAGATGTCTATTGCATTTGAGACACTGTGAGAATTTACAAGAGTCTAGTGGCAAGAAATCAAATGGGGGCTGGAGCCCCCTCTACAGTGGATAGGATGTTTGTTTTGCACTCTGACCATGGCCAACCCATGTTCAATTCCAGGCAACCCATATGGACCCCCAACACATCCAGGAGTAATTCCTGAGTGCAGAGCCACAAGGAACTCTGAGCACTGCCATGTATGAACACACAAAAGCAAATAAATAAATAAATAATAAAGATATATCATAAGATACTATAAATGCGAAGTGAACATGAAAGTGGTGGAATTTAGGTCGAGAATATGCTCAAAAATATGGAAAGATGTAGATTTAAATGCTGGCTTGATTATGCCAAAATACTGTATTAAATCTGAAAGTCTTTGGTATCAGAAAGATAGTACAAAAGTTAAAGATCTTGCACAAGGCTTACCTTGGTTTGATCCTGGTACTACATATGACCCCTGCAAAGTGACACAAGGAGTGATTCCTAAACATGGAACCAGGAGAAAGACCTGAGCATGACTGGATAAGGCCCCAAAGTCAAAATTAAATATATAAATAAAAATAAAAGGCAAAAACTCTAGCTAACTATGATATGCTAATAAAAATAATTGTAATATACACAAATGAGAATAAAAAATAAATTATGCAGAGTCAAACTGGTAAAGATGCCAACATCATGTTGGTAAAAAAGATATGTTTGTAAAATCTACCAATTATTTAATCAATTTTCTAGAAATAGCATTTTTTCTTTTCCATTTTGGGAGGGATGGTGTACACCCAGTTGTGCTCTAAGCTTATTCTTGGCTCCGTGCTCTGGAATCATTCCTGACTCTGTGTTCAGGGAACCATATGTGGTGCTTCGGATTAATCTTGGGTCAGCCACAAGAACCTTTCTTCTGTACTGTCATTCTGTTCCCATATATAGTTTCTTGAAATTTGCATGTGCTTAGAAATGAGCAAAGTGCATTAGAGAATAGCAGAACATAAGAGAACCCTGGGCTGAAGCGATAACAGTGATAGGGCATTTGCCTTGCACGTGACTGGCCAGCCGAGCCGGGTTCGAATCCTCCACAATTCCTCCACCCCTCTCGGAGAGCCAGGCAAGCTATCGAGAGTATCTCGCTTGCACGGCAAAGCCTGGCAAGCTACCCGTGAAGTATTCGATATGCCAAACACAGTAACAACGAGTCTCACAATGGAGACATTTACTGGGCCAGCTTGACAAATCGATGAACAACGGGAGGACAGTGGAAAGTGGAAGAGAACCCTAAAATATCACATACTTGCTGAATTAAGTTACATTTTAGTTCAGGATATTGGTTGGGAAAATAAAAGATATATACATGCCAGAGACAGTTCAGGAGCAAAGGCACTTGCCTTGCATGAAACCTGCCCCAAGACTTATTTCTCCCAGTTTGATCTCTGGCATTGTATATGATTCCCTGAGTACCACCACCACCAGAGATCACTGGTGAGCACAGACATAGGAAAAGCCCCTGAGCACTGCAGAGTATGGCCCAAAGACCCCCAGATAAATACTTGAAAAAGACTGTCTGGAAAGTAACACCAAAAGAGACGATGCAAAGTGTTTCAGACCCCAGTTGAAGCTCTCTGACCCTAGTGGTCAAACATATTAATTTCTGCTTCTCAAGAAATAAAGAAAACTTAGAAAACATGACACATTTTAAAAATTGAATATGGTTCATGGTAGCATAAATGGGATTTTTGGTTGTGGCCTAACAGCAGAGCTCAGGACCCAGGTGCCACTCCCAACAGCAATGACCTAACAGTATGGGCCTGATAGAAATGTTTCAGTGCTATATCCCAGAGATGCAGTTGGGTCCTCAGAGACAGACTTTAAGCTATCTCCAATTTACCACTATTGGGGTTTGTGCTTCTAGCTCATAGCATTACTTTGACCCATTTGCTATCAAGGTATCAGTATTCCTTCTGCCACTGTCCCCAGGTCTACTTTTTCTGCTTCCCCAAACTGTACCCCCACAAAGGTGATCCATTGAGTGTAAGGGTATTAGACTGGCTAGAGCAGAGGCATCATCTGGAGGTTAAAAGATATACAGGTTGATACAAAAAGGGCAGTTGTTTCCTGACAAAGAAATGCCAGTTCTTTATTTATTTTTTAAAATAGAAGATTGCATTTATTTTTCAAATTAAAATTTTTTTTTTGTATTTGCTTTTAGGATCATACCTGGGAATGTATAGAGGTTACTCCTGGCTTATGCACTCAGAAATTACTCCTGGCGGTGCTTGGAGGACCAAGGACAGCATAAAGTGTCTAGCACCATCAGTACTATTTTGCCATTCATTCAATAAAACTTACCAACTAAGAGGAGAGAATTCCCTAATGGCCCAGGGGAAATACATGGGTTAATGCCTTAAAATCTAAAGGCTACATATGATCCATCCATAGAGAAAAAAACATTGTCAAAAATACTAAAATATACCAATTTTGTCACATCTGTGTGATATAATGTGACCCATCATACCAGGAAAAAAAGAGAAAAAGAGAGGTGTATTTTTATTTTGTACAGGAGCATAATATTTGCTGTGATATTTTTAAAAATGCTAACCAAAATATTCTGCATTTTATTATTATCAGCAAGAATTAATAATTCTAACAGTGTATGATAAAATATGCCATTGTAGAAAAATTTTTACTGATGTATTTTAAAGTTATTAAAATTAGAGCTGTTTTTTAAATGCTATCATATGTACATGGTCTCTACATTAGCATTGTTTACTACTTCTTCATTAAAAAATATACATAGACGATATTCTTAAGAAAATTCCTAGATACGCAGTAGGCCTTGACACATATGAAGTCAGCTAAACAAGTTTGATTTAAAATACACTAGTATTGGTGCAATATCCGTCAAGCTTGTCTAAAGGTGCTGTAGTTCTGCATAAAATGGAGAATGAGAATTAAGATATTTGGCATGTCATTCCAGGTAACTACTAAAGTTTGTGTGTTTAAAATGTATGAAAGTGGAACAGTATGACTTCATAATACTGGAAAATGCATGCAATTTTTAGATCATATATGAAGTACCTTAAACTTTATTAAAGGTTGAAACATTCCTTTTAACTTGTTAATTTAAAAAAATCAAATTATGAATATTCGATATGCCAGACACAGTAACAAGAAAGTCTCCAATGGAGACGTTACTGGGCCCGCTCGAGCAAATCGAAGATCAATGGGAGGGCCATTACCTTACCATTACCTTACCAAATTATGAATAAAAAAAGATTATCTTTGTTACATTATCATTCTGAAAATGAATTTATCCTATAAAAGGCAAAGTTATTAAAACTGGCCCAGACCCTGAGGAGAACCACTCTATGCCAGAGGGTCAGAAAGATTCAAAAGATCCCTAAGTACTGTTTCTTTAAAACAGTTCAGTGTTTTGTGTGTATTATCAATAGACTGTACTATTGAACACTCAAAAGATTTTAATTCACAGCCAATTCTACAGTAGAACATGCCCTAAAATTGGAACACATTCTCTTACACATTGTTTGAAATCTTTCCTCTAGCCCTGAAAACAAAATCTAAGACAGTGGAAAACTCTTCAGACACTATTTACACTAGCAGCCAAAAACCACAGGGCAATACAGAAAGATTGCTTTTGAGAGGTGATACAGAACTTATTCATTTTTCTTGGAAGCTATAATTGTGAAGTTTCACTAAAGAAAAAATGGATATAGTTATGATTTCTGAAGCTTGAACCTAGTTACTTTCACATATTTGTATGAAGAGGAACCATTTTGAATGGGTGTAACTAACCAAGGATACTTGGAATTTGGAATACAGTATAGAACATCAAACCTTCACTGAACACACCGATGATCTCTCTTGGACTAGAAGCAGACACAACTTTAATGAATACCAAGGAACAAAAGGTGTCATGGAAGTAATGATTTGCTTTTGATTGTTAAGACTTCTAACTCTTATACCTATTCATAATGTATGTATTACTTGAGGAACTGTCTGATTAGCTCCAGTCCACATTTTTTAATTGCTTTCTTGTTTTTGTTGTTGTTAAATTGTACAAGTATTATCACTTATCACTTAATCACTTAACTTCCTTTAGTCGTCGATTTGCTCCAGCGGGCGCCAGTAACGTCTCCATTTGTCCCTGTCGCATGCTAGTGTAGCCCAATGGCATCTGTTCGCTCTGGGAACATGAAGAGCCTCAAACCGATCGTTCATGATCTTGACGAAGAAGTCTGACCATCTCATAGGTGGGCGGCCACGTGGTCTTTTGACATCCCATGGAATCCAGTCAGTAACAGCTCTAGTCCAGTGGTCATCTTTAAATCTCATTACGTGACCAGCCCATCCGATTTTTGACACCTTGGCAAATGAAACAGCGTCCCTGATTCTTGATCGTCGACGGATGTCGGAACTCCGGATTCTTTCTCTCATTTGAGTGAAACGTGATATTCCAAGCATAGCTCTTTCAGTTCCTCTCTGGGAGACCCGAAGAGCGTTCTCATCCTGTTTGCGTAGGGCCCAGGTCTCTGAGGCATATGTTAATGCAGGAAGAACAGTGGAATCAAAGAGATGTGCCCGGAGCCGGAGGTTCTTCATCCTCTGAGCTATTTCTTCGACGTTCTTGAAGGCGTTCCAAGCCGCTCTCTTCCTCCTGCGCAGCTCGGGTGCCAGGTCATTTGTCATGTTGACCTCTTGACCTAGGTACACATAGCTGTTGCATTCGGAGATGGTTGTTCCGTTGAGAGCGAATGGGGCATCAGGAACGAGGCTGTTTCTCATAAACATTGTCTTCGTAAGATTCAGCTGTAGTCCTACCTTTCCACACTCACGGTCAAAGTCGGCCAGCATTTGTACAAGTATTATATATATATTAAATATTTGCCCTTTGTTTGATGAGTGGTAGAGCAACTATTTTCTCCAAGTTTGTAGGTCTTCTACAAACTAAAGTTTTACTAGAGTAAAAACTCTAGTCATATGTTGTTCTTGCAGTACAGAGGCTCCTTAAATAGTAACCCCACTTGACTCATTGATTATCATCATAGAAATGAAAATAAAAACAATGAAATATCTTATACATAAAAAACAATAGAAATGTTAAGAGATAAAAAAAATCACTTGCTGTTGGTGGGAATATCAATTGATTCAACCCCTATAGAAAATAATATGGAGACTTCACAAAAATTTAAGAATTGAGCTTTCAGTTTTTGATATCCACCCCATAGGCTCAAAACACATTCAGTGTTCCTATGTTCACTGAAGCAGTATTCACAATGGCAAATATCCGGAAGCAACATAGGTGTTCAAGAACAGATGAATGTATAAAGAAGTTGTGGTACGTACATATATATGTATATATACATATATATGTGATATATATATATATATATATATATATATATATATATATATATACTGTCACTGTCACTGTCCTCCAGTTGTTCATCGTTTTGCTTGAGCGGACCCAGTAACATCTCCATTGTGAGACTTGTTATTGTGTTTAGCATATTGAATACGTCGGGGGTAGCTTTCCAGTTTTTGTCTTGTGGGCAAGATACTCTCGGTAGCTTGACAGGCTCTCTGAGAGGGGCGGAGGACTTGAACTCAGGTTGGCCATTTTGGGCACTTGCAAGGCAAACACCCTACCCGCTGTGCTACCGCTCCAGCCCCTATATACATACATATATATATATATGTGTGTGTGTGTGTATATATATATACACACACACAGACATATAGGGGCTTCAGCCCCTATATACATACATATATATGTGTGTATGTATATAGGGGCTGAAGTGATAGCACAGCGGGTAGGGCATTTGCCTTGCACGCAGCCAACATGGCCGACCCGAGTTCAATTCTTCCACCCATCTCAGAGAGCCCAGCAAGCTACCAAGAGGATCTCGCCTGCACGGCAAAGCCTGGCAAGCTACCCGTGATGTATTTGATACGCCAAACACAGTAACAACCAAGTCTCACAATGGAGATGTTACTGGGCCCACTCAAGAAAATTGATGAACAATGGGAGGACAGTGGTATATATATGTATACACACACACACACACACACATATATACACACACACATAGGGGCTCCAGCCCCTATATACATACATATATGTGTATTTGTATATACATATACATATATGTATACACACACACACACACATATATATATAGATAAACATATATATGGGCTGGTGTAGGATAACACTGTTTTGTCCTTCCTCAGGTAGCTTTGGTTTATTGGGTCACACCCATCTAAGGACACTGAACTTGTACTGTAAGCAATGTCCTTTCTGTATGGACACAGGAAGAAAGTTAATATTATGCTCTGTAACTTGGGAGTTGATTGACTCAGAATAATATTTACTCCTGGGCATCTGATTTCTTGACTCAGTTGCCCTTAATTCCTAGCACTCCAAAAGCAGTGTCCTGACGAGGGACTGAATGGACCCAGGGCAAGTTGTGAACTACCCTGGCATCGAAATGGGCCAGGCCAAAGCGCCACAATACTCAACTATAAGTTGAGGGTATGATCATGGACAAATGCTGTCATGATCCAAAAGTAAGTAAGACGAGACTAAGACTCTGCTGGAGCTAGAAAGATTAACCTGGCCTGAGGACTGTGGAATGTATAGTGAGATGTTCTCAGGAAGAACCAAACTAAGTTTATATCTCTTACTGTGCTCATACAGAATGGCATTGCTGGAAATATTAGAAGTAGATTTATTACAACTATTTAAGTAGATTACTAACTGAGGGAAGAACATACCCTTGTTGGGATCCCTCAGATTCTGAGTCTGAAAGTAGCTCAGATGAGTGTTCTCCACACCACTCGCGATGTGCTCCTAATCACCCAGTCCAGGCTGAAAAGCAGCAGCCTCCATCTTATCGTAGGTTAAAAATGGATTCTCTCAGTCATTTCAAAAAGGTCTGTGCCTCATACGGGCCTACATCTATGTACTGTAGGGAGTATCTTACAGACTGGAGTTAAAAAGCTTACTGGTTACCTCAAGATTTTCACATGGTTGCTAAAACGTGTTTAAGCCCTTCTCAGTACTTGCAGTGGAGGATGTGGTTCAGTGATGAGGCCAAGGCAAAGCTTCAGGGCCTAGGCCATGCTGGATGAAAATTTTCAAGGATTAAATTGACTTATGCGATGTTAGTAGGTCAAGGGAAATGGCGCGACCCAAATAGGCAAATCACCTTGCCTCGTGTTGTTTTTGCTCATGTCCGTGACGCAGCCCTGAGTGCACGGGAGAAGATTGATACAGATGCAGAATTTAAGGGAAGTTTTACTAAGATTGTCCAGAGGGCCTCAGAACCTTATACAGACTTCATAGGAAGGTTGATGGAAGCTATTGAAATGCAGGTTAAGGGTAAGGAAACTCAGGAGCTGTTGACTAAACAATTGGCATTTGGAAATGCTAATGAGGATTGCCAGGCCATTCTGTATGCTATCAAGGAGAAGGAAGACATAATGGGGTATTTGAAAGCATGTAGGAATGTTGGTTCTATTAAACATAAGGTGCAGATGAAGGCTTTTGAGGCCTATACTGTACAGAGACAAGCTCAGAAAAGATGTTTTAATTGTGGAAAACCAGGCCACTTTCATAAGGACTGCAGTGCACCTCCCAAACATGTTACTGTGAGAGCACCTCCTGGGCCCTGTCCCAGGTGTAAGTAGGGAAACCACTGGACCAGAGACTGCAGAGCCAGACTTGCACCTCCTGGACCCTATCCCAGGTGTAAGAGGGTATATCATTGGGCCAGAGATTGTCACTTCAATTTTGATGCAGCTGTTGACACCAATTCAGGAAACCTGCAAGGGCACCAGCCCCAGGTCCTGCAATATCAGGGGATGTTCCAAGCTGCAGCCCCTCTCCCCATTGTAGAGTTTCAGAGCTTCAATAAGTATAATCGCTGCAGCCAATGATGGCAGGAAATGCACAGCAGGTAGGGAGTTTGCCTTGCACGCAGCCAGCATGGCCGACCCGAGTTCGATTCCTCTACCCCTCTCGGAGAACCCGGCAAGCTACCGAGAGTATCTCGCCCGTACGGCAAAGCCTGGCAAGCTACCCGTGACGTATTTGATATGCCAAACACAGTAACAACCAAGTCTCACAATGGAGACGTTACTGGGCCCGCTCGAGAAAATCAATGAACAACGGGAGGACAGTGAGGGACTGGAGTGATAGCACAGCGGGTAGAGTGTTTGCCTTGCATGTGGCTGGTGGGCTGACCTGATTTCAATTCCTAGGTCTCTCTCGGAGAGCCTTGCAAGCTACCAAGAGTATTTCACCCACACGGAAAAGCCAGCATTTTCACATAAATGATAAACAAACAAAAAAGTATACTAATAAATATCACTCACTCTCATTCCCAGAAAAAAATAATAAGACAATATAAGAGTAAAAGTAATAATAAGTAACACTTGATCACTTGACTTCCCATTGATCTTGATTTGCTCGAGCGGGCTCCAGTAACGTCTCCTTTTGTCCCTGTCGTGTGCTAGTGTAGCCCAATGGCGTCTGTTCACTGTAGGAAAACGAAGAGCCTCAAACTGATCGTTCATGATCTTGATGAAGAAGTCTGACCATCTGGTAGGTGAGCGGCCACGTGGTCTTTTGACATCCCATGGAATCCAGTCAGTAACGGCTCTAGTTCAGTGGTCATCTCTAAATCTCATTACGTGTCCAGCCCATCTAGTTTTTGATGCCTTGGCAAACAAGACAGTGTCCCTGATTCTTGACAGTCAATGGAGGTCGAAACTCTGGATATTTTTTCTCATTTGAGTGAAATGTGATAGTCCAAGCATGGCTCTTTCAATTCCTCTTTGGGAGACCCGAATAGAGTTCTCATCCTGTTTGTGTAGGGCCCAGGTCTCTGAGGCATATATTAATGCAGGAAGAACAGTGGAGTCAAAGAGATGTGCCTGGAGCCGGAGGTTCTTCATCCTATTAGCTAGTTCTTCCACGGTCTTTAAGGCATTCCAAGCCGCTCTCTTCCTCCTGCACAACTCAAGTGCCAGGTCATTCATCATGTTGACTTCTGGACCTAGGTACACATAACTGTTGTATTCAGAGATGGTCATTCTGTTGAGAGAGAATGGAGCATCTGGAACAAGGCTGTTTCTCATAAACATTGTCTTCATAAGATTCAGCTGTAGTCTGACCTTTCCACACTCACAGTCAAAGTCGGCCAGCATTGGTGCCACTTGGCTAATGTTTGATGTTATTAGAACAATGTCATCAGCAAAGCGGAGGTGGTGTAGTTGCCGACCATCTATCTTCACTCCCATTCCTTCCCATTAGAGTCACCGTATGATGTTCTCGAGGGTGGCACTGAAGAGTTTCGGTGAAATGGTATCACCCTGCTGAACCCCTCTCTTTGAAATGGATGATCACTTCTTTGTAGAATGGTGAGATACTGGTAGTGAATCCGTAATACAGCTCACGGAGGGTCCTGATGTATTGAGTTTGAATGCCCTGGTTGGCTAGGACTTCAATGACCGCTTCTGTCTCAACAGAATCAAAGGCTTTCTTTAAATCAATGAACATTAGACAGAGTGGCATCTTGAACTCTCGAGAAACCTCAATGAGCTTGGTTATCATCTGGATATGGTCGATAGTGCTGAATCCTTTGCGGAACCCGGCTTGCTCGCATGGTTGTCCTTCATCTAGTGTTCTGCCAATCCTATTCAGAATGACTCGAGTGAACAGCTTGTAGATGACAGACAATAGGCAGATCAGGCGATAGTTGCCAATGTCATGGATGTCTCCCTTCTTGCATAGTAAGTACAGTCCTGCTGGTTTTCCATTGGGACAGAACCTTGCATTCAGACAGATAGCGTGTGAAGAGCCGAGCCAGCGTATTGATGAGTATTGATGGCAGGTTCTTTAGGTGTTCAGGTCTAACTTTGTCTGGGCCGGGTGCTGTTCGTTTCTTTACTGATGAAATGGCGTGTTGGATTTCGGAAGGGAGAACATTGGGAACGACATATCCATTCTGTGGTATTTGGTATGCCAAAACCAGTAATTAATCACAAGTAACAATAAAGAGGATATAAGATTAAGAAAGAAAGCTACTTTAAGAGAAACAATTCAGTTAAAACTTCTGTAGTAATAAAATGGTCTGAGAGTGAAATATCTTAGTAGATTCAAAGGGAAGAGGAGAAATTTTATTTGGAGTTTTTATTGTCAAATGTTTGTGTCTTCCCCAAAATTTATACACTAAAATTTTGACTCCCAGAGTAGTGTGATTAAGAAGTGGGGTCTCAGTGATGTGTTTAGGTCCTGGGGGCGCATGAGGTTCCTGTGAAAAGGATCCCAGGGAATTTTCATCCACCAGGATGCTAAAACAAGATAAGCCAACAAGCAACTGGCCACTGAATCTGCACTGAGACATCACAGCTTTCAGAACTGTGGGAAACAAATTTCTGTCGGCTATTATCTCCCTGGTGATTGGTGTTTTACTCTAGCAGAGCTCAAGGGAACAGGACAGAGTTCAATAATAATGAAAATGTGGCCTTGAATTCCACTTCTAGGAGAATTTGGAGAGGAAAGATGAAAGCATTTAAGAACATATACATATAACAAGAACTATTTTTTTCCTTTAAAATCTCCTTCTTTTTTACTTGCAGTAAAATGATTTTTTTTTCTCTAGCTGCAGTTTAATTCAGAAATGTCTGGGGAGCACACATTTTGTGCATCCTTGCTCCGCCGTGGCTTTTATTCTACTTGCGGGGGTTGAGGTATAAGGGACAGAGAGAGCTGACCCACATCTTACTCTGCCCACACCTGGAAGCTGTCTCAGGAAACTCGGACTGACATTCTGGCCCATCAAGCCTGTTTGTGATTTAGCCTGGGAAGGGAGGGGCGAACTCTAGCAATTGTGCGCATGTGTGTATGGTCCTGCTTGTAAGGTGTCCTGCCACATGCTGCTAAAGCGAGAACATCTTCCACATAACAAAACATTGCCCCCCGGAGACTGAGTCCCAAGGGAAAAACTTACACGCCAAACTGAGTATAGCGAAGCAGATGCTTGAAGCAGAGGGAAGCGAGATAGAAACTCACCTTCCTATACCGACGTGGGTCCTGATCAACTCTGAGGGTGACCTCTCCCCATTCCCTATCTGGGCCAGGGCAAAGTCAGCCCTTGCCTTAACTAATGGACAGGCTTGTGGGCCGTTCTCTTAGATAATTCTTTTTCTTCTTGTCACATCTCATTTTGCCAGCTAGATGATACTGTTACTGCCTCTCCTTAGGTCGAGTCATGCACCAGGGAAGCAGTGAGACCATCTTGTTCTGATATTAAATATAAGCCCCCAGAGTGATGTACACAGCACACTGTGTTCTTTGGAGCTGCTTCAAATGGGGGAGGTGGGGGAATAATAACCTCTGTGTGTTGGCTGGTTGTTTTAAGACACTTCATTTCTTCAAACATACAGATGATAACAAACAACAAAAACCAAGATTCCCCCCAAAAGCAAATCTCTCCCTCCTGCCCCACCCTCCCGCTTCCTAAATTAAATCCAGTCTGTTTTCCTCAGGAGGGAACCCTTGCAGGCTCTGTTGTCACTGGGTCCTGAGGGAGTGTTTCTCATGGTAATTCCTCACAGCCTAATAAGCCTGTTGCAGGCCCAGTGTGTTTTTCTGGGGGCTGATGTTTCCTCAACCCCACCGCCCTCCCCTGCCTTGCAGATTTATCTGCCTTCCCATTTGTTCCCTCCCCACTCTGGAAAATCCGATTTGCTTGGGACCTTGTGGGGTGACAGGACTAACCTGGAGAAAGGAAGTCCTTTGTAATCTCACTGTAACCGTCTGTTATCGATTTCCATCCCGGGTCACCCCATGTGGCTGCACTTGCTGTCTCTCACATAGAAATTTCATACCAATTTCGCAGTGGCAGTCCCGTCCAAGTCACGAGACATGGCAATATTTCAATACTAAATGAGAGATGCCGTATTGAAATACTTTCCGTTGCTTCTAAACTCTGATTTCAGGTGCCATTCAGAAATGGATAGTCATCTTTCACAAGTCACTTAAGACAAAAGTCTTTCTTTTTTTTTTCGAAAGACTCAAACATTGTACAAGGGACCTAGAGTCCAAATGCTCCCCCCCACCCCCCAGTGCATCGCAGCCCAGCGCTCCAGTGTCCCTCCTCATCCAACCAAGGTGTAGAGGCGAGAGAGCCAGAAATTGCCCATAATCACACTATGCCTTTCTACTGTACATGCAATGTGTGCTGTCATTATTTCAGTTTTTGAAGCTCTCATGGCAGCATTGCCAGTGAAGATAATGGGGCCTATTATTTTCGATGAGCTCCATCAGGAGGTTTCAATGGGCCCGCTATCACACGAACAAAGACACATTGGGAAGCAACACCGCTTTCTTGTCATCAAAATGGCTGTTAGTTTGTGTGAAGCTAAAGAACACCCCTTCTCCTTTTCAGCTCTGTCGGAGTTGAGAGGGCCAAGAAAGGCAGTTTAGAAAGGAACGATCCGATCACCTTGCAGAGTGCCCTTTGCCCTGACCAGGTGTATATAAGAGCAACTTTTGTTTTATAGAATCAATAAATTCAGCAGAGTGAAACCTGCTTTACCAGAGCTTTCCTATTTATAGTCAAGAATATGTTCCCATGGAAAATATCTTCTGATAGAATCAGGACTGAAGCGAAGCAAACAAAAGCAAGAAATACCTGCCAGCTGAAAAAGAAAGCTAGAGGATGGATAGGTGTACGGCAAACTAGGAAATTCTGTGTCATTGAGGGAGTTCTGAATCTCCCTTTATTGTTGTGTTTTGGAGGGACTACACCCAGTTATGCTTGGAGCTTAACTCCTGACTTTGGGCTCAGGGGTCACTCAGAAGTGCTCATAGAATGTTATATGATGACAGGAATCAAAATCAGACCAAGCTTGTGCAAGGCAATCACCTGAGCCCCTGTGGTGTATCTCTGGTCCCCAGCTTTGAATCTTTTTTCAATTCTGTTTCAAAGTCTTCTTCCCCAAACTAAGGTATATTTTTTTGTCCTTTTTCTTGATATACTGGTTCACTGAAGTATAATCCCCAAAGTTCTTTAGTTTTATATATATATAGAGACTTAGTAGAAAAACTTCTAGGAAACAAGATTATTATTCTAGCAATTCTTAATTCTGGACAATTTTAGGAATGGGAACAAATTATGTTAAATTTTGCAAATGTAAGTATCTGAAAAGCAAATTCATTTCTAATAAAACTCTGCATTTAAACAAAAAAATATTCAACAAAATATATCAACCCCTGAATACTTACTGTGTGCATGATTTAAACTCTCATTATTTGATCATTTTTAGCCATTTAACACCCTTAACATTGTTATCCATTTAATTCTCTTAACCCATGAGAGAGAGAGGCTGTTGTGAGCCTTTTTCACAAAGACCTGCTTGAAACTCTTACACATAAAGTAATTTGCTGAAAGTTATTCAGCTACAAACTGCGAGAAAAGGAACTACAAACTGCAGTCTCATTTCTAGGAGATCATCATGCATAATCAAATTGTAGTAAAGTTGTCTGAAATCACATTTTGGTTTCTAGGTTATGTTTCCCAGCCCCTTCCAAACTCTAGGGTCTTTTCCCTAAATATCTTTATTCAAGAATTATATCAGTTCCTGGTCTATGTCCTCAAATGAATTTACTTGAGGACCTACTAACTGAACCTGCCAACTTTAATTTACACCAATAGACCGTTAAGGAGCAGAAAGCTTGTAAACTCTGCCTTCTATAATTTTAAATGCCAAAAAGTTTATTAGATGTATTATTTTAGCTACTTCTGTGTCAAATATATAAGAATGGAGGTAATGCTTTTGAAAAGTATAGAGAAAAAGGAATTTTTAGAAACCTGGTAAATCTGTAGGATTTCTACAGAGTGAGAGATGTCTTGGTTAAGTTATTATAGTTATTATAGGCAGAGACATTTTGTTGTATCCAAAAGCACTGTGGAATCATATAATTTATGGTACACCCAGCCTTCACTCACTGAGGCTGACCCAAACTCTTAACTGGACTGCTTTCTCTTCAACTGCAAAAGAACTGTAAGCCTTCATGATTAGCTTCCACTCGACCTAGTACAGTGCCAATGTGTGTATTACCTTGTTGTGAAAAAAATCTGATCATAAAATTTATCTCTATAACTTATCCTCTAAATGTTCCAGAATTACAGCAGTATCAAGAGAACAAAGGATGATGTGAGAGAGATAGTGGCAGTAAACAGAACTAGTTGAAGTTCCCTAGAGCTAGGGTGTTGGTAGATACAGCCCTATACAGTTACATATTCTGCTGTGTTTGAAGTTTGTATGATCAGACTTGGCTATAGGCAGAAAAGAATGCTACATGGCTAGTCTAACCATTTCAGTTGTCTGTCTAATAAGTATAGATTACTGCAAGGTGAATTGAGTCATAATAGCATTGTCAATGAAAAATGATTGGAAATGTTTGTAATATCCATAGTAGGGCAGTGAAAGATAAATGTTTTCATAATGCTACTTGACTTCTGGTTTATGTGTTGTGTGCTGGGGGGCACACATAGGGAAGGGTGTTTTATTGATCTGTGTCAAATATGCACAGTAAAATGTGGGTAAAGCGATGACTTTTTTGTTTAGCAGCTCATCCTAAAAAAGATTTTACAATGACAATAGTGTTGTGAAGAATACTTCTACAATATGTAAAATATACCCCAAATTACTTCCCAGCATTATTTAGATACAGCTTTATGTTCCTTATATTCTAGACACCCTGCACACTGTTTCTAAGTTCTCACCTGAACTTCTAAGACATTAATACTGCTTACATTTTGAAGGACTTATTTTTAAGACAAAAGGTATCACAGACCAATCCTTACCACATACTACAGCTGAACTTTAAATATCTATTTTTTTGGAGAAAAATAAACACATTTAGATACTAAAATGCTTACCATAACTCCAAAGTCTAGAAATAACTGACATGTCCATTTACCTGTACTGTAATTAGCAGTCAAACATTTGATAAGACCATTTGTCTCTATGTTATTTTTGGAGGGATGGGGTAATACCTAGTAGTTCTCAGAGCTTACTCCTGGCTCTATACTCAGGGATTACTGGACTTGGTTGACCATAGGAAAGTAGAAGGCATCAAATTCCAGTTGGCTACAAGTAGGTAAGCACCTGCTATACTATCTCTCTAGTCTCCTGGTCCCTATTTTTTTTAAAAACAACAACAATGCCAGCAAAAACAACAATAAAATATGTCTTATTAATCTACTGTAAAAACAAGTTGAATACATTTTTTGAAATATAGTGCTTAATAAAACGTTGAATGAAAGATCAGTATTCTCATTCAGCTGATAGCAAGCTGAAGAACAGAGATTATGAGAAGGGTCTTCATCCTGTCCCTGGGAAACTTGACTCCTTAAATTTTGTGCTAAAAATGTGAGTAGATGACAAAAAATTATAGTGTGCTTACTATACTACAATTTTTATAAATGTAGAAAACTTCTAATTATGGTACAAATATTCTAAAAGGTGCACCAATCTCATAAAATATTATTTTCATAGCAGTCTTCCCTATCTTACAGAGAAGGAAGCTAAGAGAGATTGATTTGTTAAGACTGTATTATGAATTTATCAATAAAACTTAAGTTTCTAACATCCACTTTCATTATGCCATCCTGTATTAGTCTAGAATATTTATGCTTATGAAAAATATGGGCTAATATGTTGGCTATCTATGAATTAAATTAAATCCATATGTAATTTTAAAGGCAAATTTTCTATCTCCCTCAAAATTCTCCCATTGTAAAATAAAGCCTACTTAAGGATAAGAGTAAAGGGGGGTTCAGAGCTAAGTGTCTTGGACTCCAGATTTAAGAAAAATATCTTAAGCCACAATTTACTCTATAGAAATTCACACTAACACTGTAAGTATAGCTTTAGTGTGAATATACCTATATCACTTGATCACTTGATCACTTGACTTTCCGTTAATCGTCGATTTGCTCGAGCAGGCGCCAGTAAAGTCTCCATTTGTCCCTGTCGCGTGCTAGTGTAGCCCAAAGGCATCTGTTCGCTCTAGGAACATGAAGAGCCTGAAACCGATCGTTCATGATCTTGATGAATAAGTTTGACCATCTGGTAGGTGGGCGGCCACGTGGTCTTTTGACATCCCATGGAATCCAGTCAGTAACAGCTCTAGTCCAGCGGTCGTCTTTAAATCTCATTACGTGACCAGCCCATCTGATTTTTGACACCTTGGCAAACGAGACAGCGTCCCTGATTCTTGATCGTCAATGGATGTTGGAACTTTGAATTCTTTCTCTCATTTGAGTGAAACGTGATATTCCAAGCATAGCTCTTTCAGTTCCTCTTTGGGAGACCCGAAGAGCGTTCTCATCCTGTTTGCATAGGGCGCAGGTCTCTGAGGCGTATGTTAATGCAGGAAGAACAGTGGAATCAAAGAGATGTGCCCGGAGCCGGAGTTTCTTCGTCCTCTTAGCTATTTCTTCAACGCTCTTGAAGGCATTCCAAGCCGCTCTCTTTCTCCTGCGCAGCTCAGGTGCCAGGTCATTTGTCATGTTGACTTCTCGACCTAGGTACACATAGCTGTTGCATTCGGAGATGGTCTTTCTGTTGAGAGCGAATGGGGCCTTTGATTATGTTGAGACGGAAGCGGTCATTGAAGCCCTAGCCAATCAGGGCATTCAAGCTCAATACATCAAGATCCTCCGTGAGCTGTATTGCGGATTCACGACCAGGATCTCACCATTCTACAAAGAAGTAATCATCGATGTCAAGAGAGGGACTTGGCAGGGTGATACCATTTCACCGAAACTCTTCAGTGCCACCCTTGAGAACATCATACGACGACTCTAATGGGAAGGAATGGGAGTGAAGATAGATGGTCGGTAACTACACCACCTCCACTTTGCTGATGACATTGTTTTAATAACACCAAGTAAAGTAAGGCCCTCCCGTTGATCATCGATTTGCTCGAGCGGGCCCAGTAACGTCTCCATTGGAGACTTTGTTGTTACTGTGTCTGGCACCAAACATCAGCCAATGACACAAATGTTGGCCGACTTCAACCGTGAGTGTGGAAAGGTCGGACTACAGCTGAATCTTACGAAGACAATGTTTATGAGAAATAGCCTCGTTCCTGATACCTATATCATTATCTACTATTTAGGGATACCTATATATCACTATACCTATATCATTCTCTCTTATGTAGGGACATAAACTATTTTAAAACATAATCTTCCAAAAGTCAAAGCATAAAAGATTTGGGAATATTCTAAAGTTTTAGAATATTCACAAGTTCTAAATATGTCTACATAATGACAAAACTTTTTAAATGATACAAAAATCTGAGAGTAAGTGAGTAAAAAAAACAGTGTCTTATTTGGGGGAGGCAATGAGCTGACATATGGAGTATGACTTTAATTTCAGGCATCTCATTTAAAGGAGAAAAATGGAGATTTTATATTATTCCCCAAAAAGAGGCAAATAAGGGATCATTCCATCAAAGGGAGGGAGACATTTGATTTGACAAATAAAAACTCAACAACAATTATCTTAGAGTTTTTGGAAGAGACAGAATGAGGACGAAATATTTTCACTTCATATCTTTCCCTTTCTATCTGGAGATACACCCCTTATCCCTTTCCATGAACTCTGATTTAAAATGCATCCTTATTACAAAACTTTTCAAATTAGTGTTCTTGAACTTCATCTTTCATTTCTTCCACATAAACTACTCAAGACATACTAAATTATCTTTTCAAAACAAAAATCTTATTGTGATAACTTTATTGTTTGCCCCAGTGGCTCTACATATTGGCTCTACATAGAGTGCATACAAAGTAAGCATAAATCCACTAGCATTATAAGGTTTCTGACTATAATTCACAATCATATCCAGTTACTCATCTCTTATCCTGCTAACCTCATGCACTGAGCCATTTCCCTTTCCTTAAAACTAAGGTCTAGCTTCTTAGAATTAATCATTCTAAAAATGCAATACTTTATATTTTGTGTTCCTTTACCTTATATACATCCTCTCCTGTATCTCTCTGTATATCTCTATCCCTCCACCTCATTTCCCAGATAATAAATTCATTCTTTAGAACCAGATAAAAATATTTTATCTCTTCTAATAAAGCTATTCTACTTCTCAGAGTCAGGATTTGGGGCCTCCTCCTACCCCTAGCTCTTCATACAAACAAGCAGATGATTGTAGAAATTTCTTTGTAATTATTTCCATTAAGCGAATTTTAATTGTTCAATTTTGTGTCTTCTTTTTATTGGGAGGGAAGTTGGACTATACCCAGAAGTGCTCAGGTCTATTCCTGGCTCTATTGTCTGTTCTTCTTCTTCTTTTTTTTTTGTTTAAATTTATTGATTCACCGTGAGATATAGTTACAATCTTTCATGTTTGAGCTACAATCACACACCCATTCCTCCACCAGTGCACATTCCTGAACCACCAGTATCCCCAGTGTACCCGCACCTTTCCCACCCTCCCCCTGCCTCCATGGAAGACAATATTCCCCATACTCTCTCTCTTCTTTTGTACATTATGGTTTTCAATATAGATACTGAGAGATTATCATGTTTGGTCCTTTATCTACTTTCAGCACACATTTCCCATCCTGAACAATTCCTCCAACCATCATTTTCTTAGTGATCTCTACTTTATTCCAGCTGCCTTCTCCCCTTTGCTCATGAGGCAGGCTTCCAGCTATGGAGCAGTCTTCCTGTCCCGTGTATCTACTATCCTTAGGTCTCAGCCTCATTTTATGTTGTTTTATACTCCACAAATAAGTGCAGTCCTCCTATATCTGTCCCTCTCTTTCTAATTCATTTCACTTAGCATGATACTCTCCATGTCTATCCACTTATAAGCAAATTTCATGACTTCATTTCTTCTAACAGCTTCATAGTATTCCATTGTGTAGATGTACCAAAGTTTCTTTAACCAGTCATCTGTTCTAGGGCACTTGGGTTGTTTCCAGATTTTAGCTATTGTGAACAGTGCTGCAATGAACATCGGTACATATGTCATTTCTACTGTGTTTTTTTTCATCCTCGGGATATATTCCCAGAAGTGGTATTGTGGGGTCACATGGAAGCTCAATTTCTAGTTTTTGAAGGACTGTCCATATTGCTTTCCAGAAAGGCTGGAGTAGTGGGCATTCCCACCGACAGTGAAAGAATGTCCCTTTTTACCCACATCCACACCAGCACTGGTTGCTTTTGTCCTTTTAAATGTGTGACAATCTCTGTGGTGTGATGCCACGCCGTCAACGGTGTCGCCCGCGTAGCAACCTGCTAAGGTGACCTGGGCCTGGCCCAGGTCCCGCGGGAAAGGGAGGTTCACGACCTTTGGGTCTATGCCTCCGGCGCCCCCTTTTTCTTATCCTGCTTTGTGTGCTTCTGTGGCACTTTGGTATGTGGCTCTTCTGCATCCCGGATGGAGTTCATAATGGTTGCCTGCCAATTTTACTTATAAGTTAGGTATTTAGAATTAATAGGTAGAAGCTTTGTAGTTATAGTTTGCTTTTAATCATTGTGAAATCTGTAGGAAACTAAGGAGATGTTAGGTTCGACAAAGGTCAGGAGTCATAGTGAAACCAAACAATAACAGGAGCCAGAAAAACCGCCAAATATTGTGGCTGAAACAATTAGATCCTTAGCATACAGTACAGCCCTTAATTTCAAGCAAGGGCGCCTAACATAAAAGAAAACAATAAGTTACCGTATGAGAGAATGAGGGACATTGTGAAACCTCTATCCCCCCCATACAAAAACTGGTCTAAGCACATACATCCTGGAGTTTATTAACAAAAAAACAAAGTGTTGCAAACCAATATATGGGAAGGTCCGAGACCCTTCCTGGATTGTGATGTGTGGTTAAGACCCTGTCAGATGAAAACATAAGTTGCTGAAGAAAAACAATGATAAAGAACTCTGTAGAAAGGGGAACCATGGTTAGACATTAAATCCTGTGTAATCACTGTAAAGAATTCATAGGTAAATGTTTTGTCCTAATTTGAAGCAGGAAGTGTATTAAGAAAGTGTTTTTGTCCCTCGATATTTTTTGGAATATGTCACCAATAAGTAACCACGATATGATGTAATGTCCGATTGTATTCTGGCCCTTTGTTCTATGATTTTGCCTTGACTGTATAAAAAAGGAACTCTGTGCTCAGTAAAATCGCAGCAGCACTCAACCTCACTTGTGTTGGTGTCTGTCTGTCATCGCCGAATCTCCTGCTTTCCTGTAAACCTTCTCCCACGTCCCTCAGCCTGGTGGTTCCCGACCGAGCCAGTCTGCGGCAGTGTGAGATGATATCTCATTGTTGTTTTGATTTGCATCTCCTTGATGATAAGCTATGTGGAGCATTTTTTGATGTGCCTTTTGGTCATTTGTATTTCTTTTTTGAGGAAGCTTCTGTTCACTTCTCCGCATTTTTTGATGGGGTTGAAGATTTTTTTCTTATATAATTCTACTAGTGTATTGTATATCCTGGATATTAATCCCTTATCAGGTGGGTATTGAGTCAATATTCTTTCCCATTTTGTGGGCTATCTCTGTATTTTGGTCACTGTTTCTTTTGAAGTGCAGAAGCTTCTTAGTTTGATATAGTCTCATTTGTTTATGTTTGTTTCCACTTGGTTGGTCAGTGGTTTTTCATCCTTAAAGATACCTTTAGCTTCAATATCATGGAGGGTTCTGTTTACATTTTCCTCAATGTACCATATGGATTCCTATCTGATATTGAGGTCTTAATCCATTTTGATCTGATTTTGTGCCTGGCACTAAACAGAGGTCAGAGTTCATTTTTTTTGCAGCTAGCTCTCCAGTTTTCCCAGCACCACTTGTTGAAGGGGCTTTCCTTGTTCTACTTCACATTTCCTGCTCCTTTGTCAAAGATTAAGTGGTCATATATTTGGGAGTCTGTGACAGAATATTCAACCCTGTTCCACTGGTCTGCTTTTCTGTTTCTAGCCCAATACCATGCTTTTTAAATTACTACTGCTTTGCTTTCCCTCTAAGATTGGGCACAAGACAAGTTTTCCCACTTTCACCACTCCTATTCAATATAGTATTGGAAGTCCTGGCCATAGCAGTTAGGCAAGAAAAAGATATCAAGGGCATTCAGATATGAAAAGAAGAGGTCAATCTATCACTATTTGCAGACGATATGATACTATACTTAGATAACCCTAGACTATACAAAAAAACCTCCTAGAAATAATAGTTCTTTATAATAAAGTGGCAGGCTACAAAATCAGCACCCAAAAGTCCATGGCCTTTTTATATACAAACAACAAAAGAGAAGAAAAAGACATTTAAAAAAATCCCATTCACAGTAGTACCTCAGGAAATCAAGTACCTCAGAATCACTCAACCAAAGAGGTTAAGTACCTATACAAGGAAAATTACAAAACACTACTTCAAGAAATAAAAGAGGACACTAGGAAATGGAGACACACCCCCTGTTCATAGATAGGGAGGATTACCATTATCAAGATGTCAATACTGCCCAAAGCACTATAAAAATTTAATGTGGTCCCTATCAGGATACCCATGACATTTTTCAAAGAAATAGACAGAATACTCCTGAAATTCATAAACCCCTACGGATAGCTAAAGCAATCCTTGGGAAAAAGAAGACATGTGGCATCGCCTTTCCCAACTTCAACCTTCCTCTGTTCTTAAGCATGACCATTGGAAGTGCTCAGCTGACTATATGTGGTACCAGAATAGGCCACATGCAAAGCAAGCAACTTACCCCCTGTACTATTTCTTTGTCCCTTAATTTGGTGTCTCCACGAAGGCTAAGTGTTAATTATTTTTATTATTACTTTTCACTGATGATTGAGAGTAAATTTAGAGGCAATACAAGGGAATACATCTTGATTTAATATAAAATATAGTGATGCTAATAATAGTTGTTATCATTTCTAAGTACATACAAAGTTTCAAGCAATGTTTTGGGACTATGAATACACTGTCTTACCCCACACAACTATAGGTGATATAGTATTTACAATTAAAGAATATGAAAGTCTGAGAGATAAAGGAATTTGTTCAAAATCAATTAAGAACCTAGAGTTAAAAATATTTCTCTCTAATTTGAAATTTCATACTCCAACTCAGATATCAAAGTGCTTTCTTTAAACCTCTCCCAAATCTTAAGTGTCTAGTAATTCCTTGTCTTCAGCCATAATTTTCATGTTTTAACTGATGAATATATTTCTGGAATATTTCTAAATAATAACATCATTCATTGAAAAATAATATTAAAGATGGATGACTATTTTTAACTGTTGAACGTTGTTTTTGCTCAGGAATATTTTTAAATGATTAAAATCACTCATTGAAATATATTATTAAAGATGGATATGAGGCCAAAAACAAAAGTTAGGGCTAGAAAGACCCTAATTAGCTCTCCCTCTTTGCATAATCCCAATCTATATTTTCATAACACCCTGAATTTTAACCAAATTAATGAATATTATCTAAATAAAGCTAGAGTACTTATAAATAAAGAGAATTCATAGATACAAGTTTTAGGTCCAACTGATAGCTAAAGTCACTGCTAACAAGAAAATTGGGAGCTGCTTCTGACGTCATGCTCCAAGAATGCTTTCATGGCTGAAATACATTGAAAAAAACAAATTTTATGGATAGAGAACAGAAATGTAGCATACCAATGCTTATTAGGCCTTCTGCTTAATATAGCTCACATACATTCCATATTTCTCTTCTTCAATCTTCCACAAAAATAGTTTTTTTCAATCTACCCTGGATTTATTTCCATTTCTAGGATCCTAGGCTTCTGCTTGTGTTCTGGGCTATTTGAAAGTCTAAAAAACATTCTGAGTTGTTCACTGAAAAAGTGCTTACCATTTGCTTATCACCCTACCATGGGATATATGCAAGGAAAAGTTAAATGCATTTATCTTCCCCTTCTGATTGCATCTTACCATCTGTGGTGCATCCAAGAGGACCACGGAGGCCTGCATCTGTAATGGCTGTACTTTAATATTCCGGATGCTACTGACGCTATCAGTTGATTTGGGAGGGAAACGAAGCCTAGGGAAATATATGGGTAAATTCAGCTCAGTTACCTTCCTTTAGATGATCTGCCTGAAGTAGAACATTCAAAAGTTTGCAGGTTTGTACGTGACATCTTTTAAAATAGCACTAGATGTGCGGCCAGTTCTGTTCAAAAGATGAAACGTCAAAGGTGACTCAGCCTGGCTGAGGGAAGAAAAGTTTAATTCAGAACATAATTTGCTTTCCTTTATTTGCACACTGCAGTTCTGGGGAATAAAAGCCATTATGGAATCAAAGGACAATTTGCGTTTTTGTTGCTGTTGTTGTTCTGTGCTGAATTTTTAAAAACTTTTTTAAAAGAACATAAACAGATAAATGATACTAGATTCAGTCCAGCTTGAAACTAAGTACCTTGAGCTTTGTTTCCTGATAAACAGAAACCAATCTTGTTTCTCTGCCCCTGAGCACAGTTCTATTTGTACTCAGTGAGACAGGTCTCTTTTTCAGGTGGGGAGGAAGGTCCAGGCTGTAGGCATGTGACAGGCCATGAGATGGGGATCTTGAAAGATATTCAGTTATAAATGTTTCTGTTTTCTTTCCCCATTCTTCCCCAGAAGGGAAGTCTTTTGCTGTCTAGGGCTTTCTATCTTGTCAAAACATGATGGGATGGGGGAACAGAAGGGGAAGCACAGCGAATGATGCTCAGACTATGCCTTCCCTTCTGGCTTGGTGCTGTGAAGTCATTCCTGGTTATACTAGAGATCAAATTAGGGTCCGCTGCACTCAAGGCAAGCTTCATAACCCATGTACCACTTCTTCAGCCCCCTCTCTCTCCATATGTTCCAAGTAAATTTGAGTCATCCAGAGAAGTCTTGGGTCTTTTTATGCATATTATAAGCTAAAAGGAATAAAACTGGGAAGAGAGATCAGGAGAAAATATACGTACACAAAAGTAAAAGGATAGAGAAGATCTGAGGAAAAAAGAGGGTGAAAACTCAAGACTGGCTAGTGCTTTTTCAAGGTTTAGGTTAGTCAGAGTGGACTAAACGTTCAGGTAAAGAGTGAGGAGGGAAGAGCAAGTCCCTTGGTTCTTCTCCAAGAAATATTGGTTTTTCAAGAAACTTGGAATTGCTTTCAATCATTTTCTGACTGTTGAGCTATCTTTCTGCATAGTGAACAGGCCGCGACAACCTCCATTTTAATATGGAAATTAAGAGCCAAAAATGGTCTAAAGTCAGAAAGGAGACTCTAAACTCAGTCTTTTACAGTTCTTCATGAATTGGGGATGCTTCATGGTGTCCAGCAGTGGTGTGATGCCTCCGCTCCTCAAGGGTGACAGGGAAGAAAGCTGACCTAGAATGCAGATTATTCAGAAAATTTTCTGTACCAAACATTTATTTCTATAGGACTAGATGCCAGATGGCAGAAGTCATGACTGGGGCGGGGTGGGGTTGGGGGTGGGGCGGTGGCATGGCATTCTCCTTAACCACAGCAACCTAAAGACTTTAGATATGCAAAGTCATATGATAAACAGTGCATTGTCTCTTTCATGCAATGAAACATTATCCAATAGCTACTAAGTGCCAAGTTTGGTTCTTTACACTTAATATTTCCTGGGGTTTGGGTGATGAGGACAAACACAACAGATGAAGAGTTTTGCCCTTGGGTACTCGTGGGAGGACCAGACAACAAATAAGAAACATTAACTGGTATTAAGCTTCTTTCTGTGGGAGGATTTTACTTCCTACATTTTTTTTTCTACCTCAGGCTTGGCCATATTACTTGTTTCAGCTAATGAAATTTCAGTGATGGTTGCTATCTCTAAACAGAAGCTTCTTGCTGTCTCTATTTTTTCTTTACTAGGATAAAGGCAACTCAGCATAGAATAATCAGAATAAAAAGAAACTGAAGCACAGTTTCAATCAATCCTTGGAAAGAAAACATTGTGATTAAGGTATTTTGTTACTATAGTATGTTGGGAGAAACTGATCAGTACTTTAATTAAAACAGCATAGAGACAATATTTATAACTATGAGGGGAAATGGGTGGGGAGTTAGGTGCAGAGAATCCTAGAGCAACTGTAGATAGGAACAAACGCTGACAAAAATATTAAATAGAATGGGGCTAGACCTCACTGAGCTTGTGAGATTTAAATTTGCATTCTGGAATTCTGAGCCTATTTGGCAAAGATGCTATCTGGGGGTTGGGGAAAATATTCTAGTAAGAATCATCAACTCGAGGAAATAGTTCAGATGAGAAGATTTTTAGTGTATAGGACCATCAAAGAATTTCACTGGTCAGTTCATGTACAAAATGGTCGTGAGGGGCTGAGGATAGGAATCTCATTCAGAGAAGTACTAGAGCAGGAGGCAGGAGGGTTTGCAAGGTTGAGCTAAGGTTTTATCTGTTACTCATTGTTAAGTAGGCAATCAATGCAGGGTTTCCAAAAGAATAAAGGGTGCTGGCTCAAATTTTAAAAGGATCGCTTGTTTTATTATTGAAGAAGACCACTGAGGGACAAAGAAAGAGGAGATAGACCAGTTTGGATGCTGTTGCAGGAATCAAGGAATTTCTGACGGTGATGAGTCAGAGAAGTGGCCAATGAGATTATAAGATATAGTGATTCTCCACATATTCTAAAGACAGAGCAAACAAGGTTCACTAATGGACTGGTGTTGGATGATAAAAAGAGAGGATTCTGTATACCTGTGATAAAATGAAATGCGTTCTCTTACAAACTAACTCCTATATTCTCCAGTGGGAAAAAATATTAAATACTATATCCCTGTTGATTACTTGGTGTACTTGATAGTTGTGGTGTTCTGGGTTTATGAGGCCTGCTGAGATAATCAAGACTACCAGATCACCAGTCATGTGTCTTGTAGCCTTGTAAGCAGTGTCAGTTCTTAAAAGGCTTTTGAAACTGGCTAGTCCTATAGGGAAAAGAATCTGTATACTCTTGCTTCTTTTATTTTATCACATATTTTATTCCAATATGTCATATGTGATGAGAAATATATATGTTTATTAACTTACTTAGACTTAAAACACTAAATTTATGCTTAATTCTTTTAAAGAGAGTGATTTTATTTCTCAAGAAAATTGATGATAAATATGAGGATACCGATGACACAACATATCACCTGAAAACAAGGTGATAAAATTGGTTGTAGTACCATTTTCTAGTTTAACTACGATTTAGAAAAATAAAGTTGTACTTCTAAATTATTTTATATGTGCACCTACCTGGGCTGGAGCAATAGCACAGCAGGTAAGGCATTTGCCTTGCATGCAACCAACATGGCCGACCCAAGTTCGATTCCTCCGCCACTTTCAGAGAGCCCAGAAAGCTACTGAGAGTATCTCGCCCACACGGCAAAGCCTGGCAAGCTACCCATGACGTATTCGATATGCCAAACACAGTAACAAGTCTCATGATGTTACTGGGCCCGCTCAAGCAAATTGATGAACAATGGGAGGACAGTGACAGTGACAGTGCACCTACCAAATATAAGGTTATAAGTTACTGGTTAAACAATTTTCATTTAAACCAATGATTATTATTTTATATTACTTTCCAAGACCTTTTTTTTCAACTTTCTTTGGGTTCCGTCATTAAAAAGCTTTATGAAGGGCTCAAGAGTGAGCAGAATAGGATTGGCAGAACACTAGATGAAGGACAACCATGTGAACAAGCTGTAGTCCGAAGAGGATTCAGCACAATCAACCATATCCACATGATAACCAAGCTCATTGAGGTTTCTCGGGAGTTCAAGATCCCACTCTGTCTAACGTTTATTGATTTAATGAAAGTCTTTGATTCTGTTGAGATTGAAGTGGTCATCAAGCCCTAGCCAATCAGGGCATTCAAACTCAATACATCAGGATCCTCCATGAGATGTATTGAGGATTCACTACCAGGATCTCTCCATTCTACAGGGAGGTGTTCGTTGACATCAAGAGAGGGGTGCAGCTGGGTGATACCATTTCACCGAAACTCTTCAGTGCCACCCTCGAGAACGTCATAGGACAATTGGAATGGGAAGGAATGGGAGTGAAAATAGACAATCGGCAACTACACCACCTCTACTTCACTGATTACATCGTTCTAATAATACCAAACATTAGCCAAGCAGCACAAATGCTGGTTGACTTTGACCCTGAGTGTGGAAAGGTCAGACTACAGTTGAATCTAACAAAGACAATGTTTATGAAAAACGGTCTTATTCCTGACATTCTACCAGTTCTCAAAGGGACAAACATTCTCCAAATGCAACAGTTTTGTGTACCTAGGTCGAGAAGTCAACATGACCAATGACCTGGCACCTGAGTTGCGCACGAGGAAGAGAGAGGCTTGGAAAGCCTTCAAGAGTACCGAAGAAATAACTAAGAGAACGAACAACCTCTGGCTCATGGTACATCTCTTTGATTCCACTGTTCTTCCTGCATTAACATACGCCTCAGAGACCTGGGCCCTACAAAAACAGGATGATAACACTATCGGGTCTCCCAAAGAGGAATCAAAAGAGCTATGCTTGGAGCATCATGCTTAACTGAAATCAGAAAAAGAATACGGAGTTCTGACCTCCGTTGATGGTCAAGAATCAGGGACACGGTCTCGTTTGCCAAGGTTTATAAAATCAGATGGGCTGGACACATAATGAGATTTGGAGATGACTGCTGCACTAGACCCATTACTAACTGGATTCCATGGGACGTCAAAAGATCGCGTGACCACCCACCTATGAGATGGTCAGACTTCTTTGTCAAGACACCTAATTATCAGTTTGAAGCTGTTCGTGTTCCTAGAATGAGCAGATACCATTGGCCTACACTAGCACACGACAGGGACAAATGGAAACGTTTCTAGTGCCCGCTCCAGCAAATCAACAAGTAACACAATGTCAAGTGATCAAGTGATACTTGCAGATTATTATATTTTGTATTATTAGAACATAGTGTTGTAGGTTAATATAGTGATGGATGCTATTCTCTAATTTTCAAAAAATGTTAAGCCGATATGATGATTTGCAATGCTAATATAGCCCTGTGTTTACTTCCAATGTGTTACAACCAATGTGTTTCCAGATGGGAAAAACCATGAATGTATTACTGTTGAGATCCTTATTAGACATAAATAATACAAATGGACTAAAGCATAGCACAGCGGGTAGGGTGTTTGCCTTACATGCTGCCGACTGGGTCTACCTGGGTTCGATTCTTCCGCTCCTCTCAGAGGGCCCAGCAAGCTACTGAGAGTATCTCACCCGCACGGCAAAGCCTGGCAAACTACCTGTGAGGTATTCGATATACCAAATACAGTAACAACAAGTCTTACAACGGAGATGTTACTGGGCCCACTAGAGCAAATCGATGAACAACAGGAGGACAGTGCTACAGTGCAGTGCTAATATAGATATTTATCTATATTACAAACTTTACAATGATTAAGTTTGTGGTGTGTGTGTGTGTGTGTATGTGTGTATATTTATGGATTCTGTAGCTACTGAAGATTCTTTAGCACTAACCAAGGATACAATGACAAAAAAAAACACAATAAGACTTTATGCCATAATAAAATATGCAACCTAGTGGGAAATAAAAACAATTAAATGAGCCATTAAAATATGATGGTAAACACCACTTGCTATGGGGAAACATATACAAGTCAAACTTAACCTACGAGTCTGAGAGTTGGGAGAAAGCTAAGGTCAGACATTTTTACCAAGAATGTCTCAGATGCATTTTTAATAACATTGAAACACTAACCAGTCACAGAAAGTAGCAAGACATGAGATTTTTAAGATCACAAGAGAGATGCCATTATATGTTTTATAACTTTTAAAAAAACGTGATGTATATTGCAGGGGAGAGATAATGAGCTTGAGAACACTGAGGAGTATGTCTAGCAGTGAGAATGAAAATTTAGTAAGGATGTTATTCCAGAAATTTGACTAACTTTTCTGTAGAGTGGTAAAGGCAGAAACTAGTGGATTGTGGGATGAGTGGAATGAGAAGAACAGCAACAAAGATAGGCCATTCTTTCAAGATATTCAGCTATGAAGTGAAGATGTTCAGGGAGGTGTTTGGGGGTAGACTATAGTGGAATATCAAGAAGATGTTTGTTAGGCAATGCTTGAACATATTTAGTCCTAATTGAAAGAAAGTGAAAAATAATAGTAGTTTATAATAAAGGAGAAGAATGTATCCCACATTCATAGATTATAAGCATTCTGGAAAGATAAGAAAAGAGATAAAGAATTCATAAAAATTAGCATTGGGCACCAATTCACACAGAGAGAGGAAGGAGAGAAAGAAAAGAGCAAGGCAGGTGCGAACAATTTGATTTGTTGCATGAAATTGACAAAGTTGTCAGTAACTTTCTATATTATCCTTGAAGTAGATGGTGAGAACACTTGCTGAAGATTAAGACTGAAGATGGGAACAGAGGTATATGGAGGGATCAGGCTGAAAATGATTCAATGGCAGCCCAGTTGAGATTGGGTATTGTGAATTTATAATAGTATCAATATGCTAGTTTCAATCTCATTAGTGTTATCACAATCACAAATCACAAATCATCCTCTTGTTCGTTGATTGCCTCGAGCAAGCCCCAGTAACTTCTCTTTCATCCTAGCCCTGAGTTTATATTCAAGGCTCTTTAGGAGAATGAGGCCCATCATTGTTACTGGTATTTGGCATATTGGGTACGTCACGGGGAGTTTGCCAGACTCTGCCGTGTGGGCAGGCTACATTCGGTAGCCTGCCAGTTTGTCCAAAGTAGGAATGAGATAATAGGATGCCATAATAAGATGTTGCGAGGCCGCGAATGCGGCCGCATGGTTCCGGGAGCTGGTTTTTATAGTCTCTGGGTCTTGGCCATTGATGGGATTACACGGCGCCAGGGGGCCAGTTGGTGGGTGTGACCCCCGCCTACTGGAGTTTGGAGGATCTGGGTGGAGGATGCCCAGCCCCAATCCGAGTAAGCTTGGAGGTCTCGGCCCCGGAACCCGCGTGACTTTGTCCCTCTGCCAGTACCTTCATGTGTGCGGAGAGTGGTCTCAGCATGGTGGTAGCTGGTCCTGGAGGTCTTTGGCTGCCGGAGCCCTGGTTGGGGCGGGGAGGAAAGCTCAAACCCCCTCCAAGGGGCTCCCCTCCAAGGGGCGCCAGTGAGGGCAGTCAGGCGCGGGGGCAGGAGACTGCACTCTTCTCTTCCGGGAGCTGGTTTTTATAGTCTCTGGGTCTTGGCCGTTGATGGGATTACATGGCACCAGGGGGCCAGTTGGTGAGTGTGACCCCCGCCTACTGGGGTTTGGAGGATCTGGGTGGATGATGCCTGGCCCCAATCCGAGTAGGCTTGGAGGTCTCGGCCCCGGAACCTGCGTGACTTTGTCCCTCTGCCAGTACTTCATGTGTGAGGAGAGTGGTCTCAGCATGGTGGTGGCTGGTCCTGGAGGTCTTAGGCTGTTATAGGGTTATTCATTTAGAGAACCAATTAAACTAAGACAGAACTAGCTTTTCTTTGGTAGATTTTATAGAAGGGCAATGTATCCATAGAATGAATTTTGACAAACATGCTTCAAAATAAGGCAGGCTTGGATAAAAGTTACAAACAATTCCAAAAATGATGTCAATAAATGTAGGCAGAAGAGGTAGATCACTATTGGATGCATTTGTCTAAGAGAACAATAGGTATTTTCTAAGATAAATGGGAAGTGTCAAGATACTCAAGATAAGAAAATGGCATAGTAAAATGTTATAAAGGGAACAGAATGCTCACTGACAAAGGAAGGTGTTGTGAAAATAGAATTCTTAGGGCTGAAGGGAAAGCTCAAAACTCTGAGCACATGCATGATCCATTGCCAGGAACAACCCTCAAATACAGAGCCTGGCATAGCCACTGGAGAATCATTCCCAACAAAATTGAACAAATAAATAACAAGAACAAAAGAAGTGTGCTCTTGATGAAAAGGGACAGTATAGTGAGTAGGTTGCTTGTCTTGCTCATGGTGAATCTCTGGGTTTGATCTCTGGGTTTGATTTCTGGAAACCTAAGTGTCACCAGGAGTGATTCATGAGTGCAGAGCCAGGAGTAAACCCTGAGCACCAAAACCAGTAGAATAAAATAAAATAAAATAAAATATGATATGGATTAGATAAGTGGGCCTAAGTATGAATATGTGTGTGCATGTACATGTATATAGTGTAGGTTTGTGTGTGTTTGGAAGCCATCAGTCATCACCTGCAGCAAAGGAAAGATACCTATTCAGAATGAATGGAAAGTACACACATGCATACATGCATACATACATACACATATATCCCTATCAACATCAATATTGAAGTAAAAACTGATGCTTACATGTGCTCAGCAGTAAATGAATACTTAGAAATTTGGAGAAAACCATGACATTCATACAAACAATAATATTCTGTATCTAGTTGAGGTATTTTTCACAACTAAACAAATTGTTCATTTTCCACAAAATCCCTGCTTAATCCTTTCATCTAATATGATTAACTACCAGGTACGAGTCTAGGTACTAGTCTAGGGCTGGAGCGATAGCACAGCAGGTAGGGCATTTGCCTTGCACTTGGTCAGCCCAGCCGACCCACGTTCTATTTCTCTGCCCCTCTCAGAGAGCCCGGTAAGCTACCGAGAGTATCTCGCCCGCACGGCAAAAGCCTGGCAAGCTGCCTGTGAAGTATTCGATATTCCAAACACAGTAACAAGAAGTCTCACAATGGAGACATTGCTGGGCCAGCTCAAGCAAATCAATAAACAATGGGAGGACAGTGCCTCAGTGCAGTACTACTAGTCTAGGTGCTAGTTTTACATGAAACAAGAGTGATAGCACAGCAGTAGGGCGTTCGCCTTACAAGCGGCCAACATGGCCAACCCGAGTTCGTTTCCTCTGCCCCTCTCGGAGAGCCCGGCAAGCTACCGAGAGTATTTGATATGCCAAACACAGTAACAACAAAGTCTCCAATGGAGACGTTACTGGGCCCGCTCGAGAAAAGATAAAAGAGAAAATGCCCCACTCTCAATGAGTTCAACTTTGTTTTTTCTAAAAAAAAAAGGGACAATAAAAAATACATAAATAAAACATACTGTGTGCAATGATGTGGTAAGTTCTTTAAAAAAATGACTTAAAGCAAAAGTGCCAAAGCTTTTGCGATGCTTTACAACATTAAACTGAGTGGTCCGCAATGACCTCATTGTGAAGTCCACTGTCACTGTCCTCCTGTTGTTCATCAATTTGCTTGAGTGGGTCCAGTAACGTCTTCATGGTGAGACTTTGTTGTTACTGTGTTTGGCATATCGAATACGTCACAGGTAGCATGCCAGGCTTTGCTGTGCGGGCGAGATACTCTGTAGCTTGCTGGGCTCAACGAGAGGGGTGGAGGACAGAGGAATCAAACTCAGGTTGGCCATGTTGGTTGCTTGCAAGGCAAACACCCTACCCACTGTGCTATTGCTCCAGCTCATTGTGAAGTTAACTTTTGAAAAAGAGATGAAAGATGTTATGGGACAGGTCAACGGGGCAATGGGAGGTGATTGTAAGGATTTTGCCTTTTACTTTGAGTAAAAAGGTAGGTCAATAGTGGGTTTTGAGCAGGGGGAACATGATCTAATTTAAGCTTTAAAAATATTGCTTTAGCAATTGTACCAAAAAGAGTAGTCAGATGAGAGACGAAATGGTGAAGTAAGCAACATAGCACTGTAGCACTGTCCTCCCATTGTTCATTGATTGGCTTGAGGGGGCACCAGCAAAGTCTCCATTTAGCATATTGAATACGATACTGGTAGCTTGCCAGGCTCTGCCATGTGGGCAGGATATGCTCAGTAGCTTGCCGGGCTCTCTGAGAGAGACGGAGGAATCGAACCCAGGACAGCCGCGTGCAAGGCAAACACCCTACCCACTGTGCTATCACTCCAGCAACATAACTGCAATAATGATTCAAAATACCAACATGCCTTTACATCATAAGGAGCAGTGTTATTGTGATAATCTGTTTTAATATGGACATACTCTGAAGATAATGTCATCAGGATTTGCTGAGTGGATAAGGTATATGTCAAAGAGTGAAGGAAAATTTACCACCAATTTTTTTCCTGAGATAAAGGACGTATTTGCAATATATTAAGATGGGAAACTAGAACTTGGAGAATAAGATCAAAAATTTAATTTTGAAACCTATGTAATCAAAAATGTTTATTAAATATCCAGATGAAGAAGCTACTAAATGGCTAGACATATAAATTAAAATTCAAAATTGGGTGGGAATATAAATTTTTTTTTCTAATTTTTTTCCCCTTTATTTTATTTTATTGTTTTTTACAGTTGTAGATTTACAATTTTTTGTGCTTTGGTTTCAATTATACAATGATCAGATACCCATCCCTCCACCAGTGCCCATTTTCCACCACCATGGATAATATCCCTCCCACCCCCATTCCCCCATCCCCCCTGTCTCTGTGGCAGGGCAATGCCCTGTGTTCTCTCTCTCCTTTTGGGTGTTGTGGTCTGCAAAAGAGGCATTGAGTGGCAAACATGTTCAGTCCATAGTCTACTTTCGAGATGAATCTCCCCTCCTGGGAGGATCCTCCAAACATCCTTTATTTAGTGCTCCCTTCTCTATCTGAACTGCCCTTTCCTCTAGGATACCCGCTGGCCTCTAAGTTATGGAGTAATCGTCCTGGTGCTGATCTCAGCTATTCTTGGGTATTAATCTCATACTTTGTTACTTTATATCCCCCAGATGAATGCAATCTTTCTATGTCTATCCCTCTCTTTCTGACTTATTTCGCTTAGCATGATACTTTCCATATTGTACCACTTGTATGTAAATTTCATGACTTCATCTTTTCTAACAGCTACATAGTACTCCATTGTGTAGATGTTCCAAAGTTTCTTTAACCAGTCATCTGTTCTTGGACATTCAGGTTTCTTCCAGTTTCTGGCTATTGTAAAGAGTGCTGCAATGAACAAACAAGTGCAGATGTCACTTCGACTATACATTTTTGCCTCTCTGGGATATATTCCCAGGAGTGGTATTGCTGGGTCAAATGGGAGCTCAATTTCTAATTTTTTGAGAATCGTCCATACTGTTTTCCAGAAGGGCTGAACCAGTGGACATTCCCACCAACAGTGAAGGAGTGTCCCTTTCTCGCCACATCCACGCCAGCATCGGTTGCTTTTGTTCTTTTGAATGTGGGCCAGTCTCTGAGGTGTGAGATGGTATCTCATTGTGGTTTTGATCTGCATCTCCCTGATGATTAATGATGTAGAGCATTTTCTCATGTGCTTTTTTGCCATTCGGATTTCTTCTTTGAGAAAGTTTCTGTTCATTTCTTCACCCCATTTTTGGATGGGGTTGGATGTTTTCTTCTTGTGGAGTTTAACCAGTATTTTGTATATCCTGGATATCAACCCCTAGTCAGATGTGTATCTGGTGAATATCCTTTCCCGTTCTGTAGACTGTCTTTGTATTTTGGTTACTGTTTCTTTGGAGGTGCAGAAGCTTCTTAGTTTAAGATAGTCCCATTTATCTATCTCTGTTTTCACTTGCTCGGCCAGTGGCATGGCATCTTTGAAGATACCATTAGCTTCAATGTCATGGAGGGTTTTGCCAACTTTATCTTCAATGTACCTTATGGTTTCTGGTCTGATGTTGAGGTCTTTAATCCATTTTGATCTTACTTTTGTACATGGTGATAGGCAGAGTTCTGAGCCTATTTTTTTGCATGTAGCCGTCCAGTGATGCCAACACAATTTATTAAAGAGGCTTTCCTTACTCCACTTCACATTACTTGCACCTTTATCAAAGATTAGATGAGCATATGATTGAGGGGAGATGTCAGTGTATTCAACCCTGTTCCATTGGTCTGCAGTTCTGCCTTTGTTCCAGTACCATGCTGTTTTAATTATTACTGCTTTGTAGTACAGTTTGAAGTTCGGGAGGTTGATTCCTCCCATTTTCTTTTTCCCAAGAATTGCTTTAGCTATTCGTGGGGGCTTATTGTTCCATATAAATTTCAGGAGTGTTTGCTCCATTTCTTTGAAGAATGTCATGGGTATCCTTATAGGGATTGCATTGAATTTATACAATGCTTTCGGTAGTATTGCCATTTTGACAATGTTAATTTTCCCGACCCATGAGCAGGGGATATCTTTCCATTTCCTCATGTCCTCTTTTATTTCCTGAAGTAGCGTTTTGTAGTTTTCTTTGTACAGGTCCTTTACTTCCTTAGTTAAGCTAATTCCTAGGTACTTGATTTTCTGGGGCACAATTGTGAACGGGATTGTTTTTTTCATGTTGCTTTCTTCTCTCTCACTGTTTGCGTATAGGAAAGCCATGGACTTTTGGGTATTGATTTTATAACCTGCAACTTTACTATACGAGTCTATTGTTTCTAGGAGTTTTTTGGTGGAAGTTATTGGGTTCTCTAAGTAGAGTATCATATCATCTGCAAATAGTGAGAGCTTGATTTCTTCCTTTCTTACCTGAATGCCCTTAATATCTTTTTCCTGCCTAATCGCTATTGCAAGTACTTCCAGTACTATATTGAACAGCAGTGGAGAGAGTGGGCATCCCTGTCTCGTCCCTGATCTTAGAGGGAAGGCTCTCAGTTTTTCCCCATTGAGGATGATGCTTGCTGTAGGCTTGTTGTAGATGGCTTTAATTATGTTGAGGAAGGTCCCCTCTATACCCATTTTGGCTAGGGTTTTCATCATAAAGGGGTGCTGGATCTTATCAAATGCTTTCTCTGCATCTATTGATATGATCATATGCTTTTTATCTTTTCTTTTGTTGATATGGTGGATTATGTTGATTGATTTCCGAATGTTAAACCATCCTTGCATCCCTGGGATGAATCCTACTTGGTCATGGTGTATGATCTTTTTGATGAGTAGTTGGATTCTATTTGCTAGTAGTTTGTTGAGGATCTTTGCATCTGTGTTCATCAGGGATATCGGCCTGTAATTCTCTTTCTTTGTGGTATCTCTGTCTGCTTTTGGTATCAGTGTGACATTTGCTTCGTAGAAACTGTTCGAAAGTGTTTTTGATATTTCAATTTCGTGGAAAAGCTTAAAGAGCATTGGGAGTAAGTCCTCTTTAAAGATTTGGAAGAATTCACTAGTGAATCCATCCGGGCCAGGACTTTTGTGCTTGGGGAGACTTTTTATTACCATTTCAATTTCCTTGATGGTGATAGGTTTGTTCAGGTATTCCAGGTCTTCTTGGTTCAGCCTTGGGAGTCTGTAGGAGTCTAGGAATTTATCCATTTCCTCAAGGTTTTGATGTTCCGTGGCATAAAGTTTCTCAAAGTACTCCCTGAGGATCCTCTGAATTTCTGTGGTTTCTGTTGTAATGACCCCTTTTCATTTCTGATTCGGTTTATTAGGGTTTTCTCTCTCCCTTTCTTTGTGAGTTTTGCTAGAGGCTTATCGATCTTGTTAATTTTCTCAGAGAACCAGCTCTTGGTTTCATTGATCTTTCGGATTGTTTTTTGGGTTTCCATCTCGTTAATCTCTGCTCTGAGTTTTATTATTTCCTTTCTCCTGTTCGGGTTGTGCTCCTTTTTTTGGTCCTTCTCCAAGCTCTTAAGCTGTGAGGTTAGGTTACTTATGTGTGCTTGCTCCTCCTTCCTGAGGAATGCTTGTAGAGCTATAAACTTTCCTCTTAACACAGCCTTTGCTGTGTCCCATAAGTTTTGTTAACTCGTGTTCTCATTTTCATTCGTTTCTAGGAATCTTTTGATTTCCTCTTTGATTTCCTGTCTAATCCACTCGTTGTTCAATAGTGCACTGTTTAATTTCCAGGTGTTTGATTTAGTTTTCTGTTTTTGTGTGTGATTTACTTCTAATTTCAGCGCATTATGGTCTGAGAAGATTGTTGATAAAATCTCTACCTTCTTAATTTTATGGAGGCATGTTTTATGGCTCAGCATGTGGTCTATCTTGGAGAATGTTCCATGTACGCTTGAGAAGAATGTGTATTCAGCTTTTTGTGGATGAAGTGTCCTGTATATATCTACTAAGTCCCTTTCATCCATTGTTTCCCTCAAATGAAGTATGTCCTTGCTAAGCTTGAGTCTGGTTGATCTATCAAGAGGTGACAAAGCAGTGTTGAAGTCTCCCACTAGTATTGTGTTGCTATTGATGTCTTTTTCCAAATCTATGAGTAGTTGTTTTAAGTACTTTGCTGGTCTCTCATTAGGTACATATACATTTATTATTGTAAGTTCTTCCTGTTGTACAGATCCTTTGATCAATAAGAAATGGCCTTCACTGTCTCTTATGAACTTCCTCACTCTGAAATCGATGTGGTCTGATATAAGGATGGCTACCCCAGCTTTTTTATGGGAGCTGTTTGCCTGTAGGATTGTTTTCCAGCCTTTGACTCTGAGTCTGTGTTTGCTTTGACTATTGAGATGCGTTTCTTGCAGGCAGCAGAATGTTGGGTTCAATTTTCTAATCCATCCTGCCACTCTATGTCTTTTAATTGGTGCGTTAGCCCATTGACATTGAGAGAGATTATTGTTATGGGATTTTGTCCCATTGTTCTGTTAAAATTTGGTGTATTTGAGGGGCCTTTCTTGCCTTAAAGTAGCCCATTTAGTTGTTCTTGTAACCATGGTTTTGAGTCTATGAAGTTCCTGAGCTGTTGTTTGTCTGTGAAACTGTGTGTTGTTCCTTCTATTATGAATGAGAGTCTTGCTGGGAAAAGTATTTTTGGGGAGGCATTTATTTCATTGAGTTTTTTTACTATGTCGCACCACTGTTTTCGGGCCATGAGGGTTTCATCAGAAAAATCAGCTGTGAATTTTAAGGATGCTCCTTTGTAAGAGATTTCTTTCCTCGATCTTGCTGCTTTCAGAATTTTGTCTCTGTCTAAGGTTTTGGTCATTTTGATCAGAATGTGTCTTGGGGTATTTTTATTCGGATTTCTTCTAGCTGGTACCCTTCGGGCCTCCTGAATGTGGTCACAAGTTTTCTTCAGCTCTGGAAATGTTGTAGCAATGATGTCTTTGACAGTTTCTTCTTCATCGAGGTTTTCTTCCTGTACCTCTGGGACTCCAATAATTCTTATGTTACCCCTCTTGGCTTCATCATGATCTTCTCTTGCCATCTGTTCCCGAATTGTGAGTCTCTTTTCCATTTTCTGCTCTTTTCTGGAGAGTCTCTGAACTTCATCCTCGAGCTCACTGATTCTGTTCTCAGCAGCTGTTACTCTGCTGCTGAGGCCTTCCACTGAGCTTTTCAATTCGCCTATGAGATTTTTCAGGTCTGACATTTCTGATTGCATTTTCCTCATTTCTGCCTTCAGATCCTCTTGTCTTCTATTGGCATTGCTTTCCTTTGTTTCTTTTAATTCCCTAAGTATCCTAAGTAGCTCCCTTCTGAATTCCTTGTCAGAGAGGTTGTCTAACATTATAGTACTGTTGGTGTCATCTGGTCTAGACTCTTCAATATGAATGTCTGGTGGGCTTTTGCGTTGCTTTACCATTGTGAGAGGTGTGGTTTAGTCCTTCACGTTCACTGTTACTATTCTGCTTGATATGCAGTGTGAGTTAAGATAGGCTTATGAGTTATTGGCTACTGTGTTTCTAGTGGCTGAGCTAAAATGGAGAAGTTTCCATCTAAGAGGGTAGCTTATGGTTCCTATGGCATATGTAGTGGGAAAATAGAGTCCCTGGCACGTGGCGAGGAGTTGGAAATGTCTCCTGTTTGGAATTGGAGCCGTTCAGCTTTGTTGCCCAGAGCTGGGCCTCTGTGCCCGTCCCAGGCAGATCAGGGGTTGAAAACCGGCTTTCTAGGGGCTGGTTCTAGCTGCGCGTGCCCAGAGAGGGACCCAGGCCCTTGGGGGCGGGCTGTACCTGTTGGAATTGGAGCCGTTCAGCTTTGTTGCCCAGAGCTGGGCCTCTGTGCCCGTCCCACGCAGATCAGGGGTTGAAAACCGGCTTTCTAGGGGCTGGTTCTAGCTGCGCGTGCCCAGAGAGGGACCCAGGCCCTTGGGGGTGGGCTGTACCTGTTGGAATTGGAGCCGTTCAGCTTTGTTGCCCAGAGCTGGGCCTCTCTGCCCGTCCCACGCAGATCAGGGGTTGAAAACCGGCTTTCTAGGGGCTGGTTCTAGCTGCGCGTGCCCAGAGAGGGACCCAGGCCCTTGGAGGCGGGCTGTGGGGAATATAAATTTTGGTAGTGTTATATAGATGAATATAGGTAGAGAATAAAAAACAGTAAATTTAGTGGCAGATTTAAGTAAATTATAATGAGTTAGGAAGATCCAAAGAAGCTGTTGGCATTCTAAAATTATGTAATATGTTTCAGAGATAAAAGAATGATCAAATATGTCATATATTACAGGGAAGGGATATCATACAGGGTCTGAGAATTAACCATTGAATTTAGCAGCATGGAGATTACCAGTAAATTTGACCAGAAGATAACAGGTAGAAAGGCAAAACTATTTGCTTGGATTTTATGAAAGATAAAGGGAGAAAAGGGAGAATAACCCAAATGGAACTCTGTATACATATTTTTGTTGTGGAAAGGAGAAAATAAATAATACATAGACTTGAGAGAGACTTAAGATCAATAGGTCTTAAACACAGAAATGAGTTTCAGCTTTTTTGAATGCTGATGGACAAAATATATAAAGAAAAAAATCTTACAGATGCAGAAGGGAAATAGGGAATTGCTAGTGTGATGTCCTTATATAAGGAAAAAGGAAAGGGACATAGTGACTATATATGAGTTGGGTGAAGAAGATAAAGTATGGGTCGCTCATTCAAAATGCTAGAAAAGCAGGAAAAATACGTGAATAAAGATTCAGGTAGGTGAAAATGAGAAATTGTGAAAAAAAAATTCTGGATTCAACTTTCAGAAGTGAGTTATAATTTAAAATAATATCACATTAGTTGGTAAGAAAATAGCTAGAAATTACCTGTTAGAAGTTAGCCATAAACAAATAAAAATTATACCAATAAATTAGTTTTTTTTTTCAAGACACAAATTATACTATGCATTAAAGAGCCTGGCAAGTTCCCCATGACGTATCCGATATGCCAAACACAGTAACAAGAAGTCTCACAGTGGAGACATTACTGGGCCCGCTCGAGAAAATCGATGAACAACTGGAGGGCAGGACAGGCAGGCAGGATTAAAGAACAAAGTAGATGGTAAGATTTCATTATGATTTTGGATTTTCAGGTGAGTGTAATAGTCAAAGTAATCTAGGGAATTGAAAATATATGATAGAACATGAAAAAAAAATTGCCCTTAGTAAGGAAAACAGGATAAAATAATGTAGATGAAATATGGAGAAAGATTGCATAATTATTGAACTGTAGATTCTGATAGAGAAGGTAAATGTTAACTGAGGTTAGAATTAATGAGTTTTTCCAGAACTATAAACACTTTAGAAATAAAATTAGAATTTTTAAATTCAAGAATTATATAGTAAATGTCTTGACCTGTCAACTTCCAGTCATTCAGAACTCCTTTCCTATGAATAATGCTTATATTGCTAAATAACACATTGCCTCTAAAGATAGATCACTGTTTCACTGTCATCTCGTTCGTCAATTTACTAGAGCTGGAGCCAGTAATGTCTCCATTTGTCCTAGCCCTGAGATTCTAGCAGTCTCTCCTTATTCATCTTTCCCAATAATTGGAGGCTCTTTCAGGGTCAGCAGAATGAGACCTCTTATAATTACTGTTTTTGGAATATCGAATATGCCTTGGGGAGCTTGCCAGTCTCTGCCCGTTCGGGCGGGATACTCTCTAGCTTGCTGGGTTCTCTGAGAGGCATATATATGATTTTTTGCCTACTGTCTGAACCCCATCAAACATGGTGTGGTAATTGTGAAAAATGGCTAGGAAGTGTCTTATGATGTGTTCCACATTATCTGGGTTCTGTGGGACTTCATTCATGCATGAGGCTTGGCCTGAGCATCCAAAAAGTGGCCTGGAGCCTGGTGGTGGTTGGGTAGTGGAGGTTGGCTGCTGGGGCTGAGTCCCTTGGGGCGGGGAGGGCACTCACTCGCCTTCCTCTGGGGTGCCCAGAGTGAAAACACCCTGACGTGGAGTCTGGTGACATGGTTATGTGAGCCTCATTTTATGCTCCCTTCCGAGAAGCAGCCATGAGTTCAAAGATAGATAATATCACATCATTGATAAAGGACGTGTTTTATGGAAAATACTTTTCAATCCCTAAAGTACGACCTTTATTTTTAACTTTTTTACTGATTAAGCTTTAGTAGTGATTCATAATACTGTTAATGATGATTTCCTGATTACATCATTTCAATACCACACTCATCATCACTTGTATCCACCTCCCTTCTCCAAAGATCCCCAACATCCATCCCTTTCAACAATTTCCTCCACCCCCACCTGCCCCACTTGCCATGCTTAGTTGTATGGATTAGTTTTTCCTCTTTTGACTTTTGCTATATTTTCTTATAGGTATTTTTAAAGTTCAACAACTTCTGTTCCTTAAATATTTGCATATACCTCCATTTAAGACAAAATTACTGGCTTTATCATTACTTGCTCTCATACATACTTTTAGCTATCATACCCATAAAGATAGACAACAATATATTTTAAATTTTTAGGATGCAAGACTCCCATTTCCCATATGTAAATAAGTTGAGAAACTAAAGGTGAGCTTGTGGTTCATTGCATAGACTTATGATAGACTTATTATTTTATTCTCTACCAATAATGTCCTTATGTCCTCCATAACTGACATATAAAGACAAGTAATTCTAAATCACTATAACTTTTCTCCAGAAGATGCATATGGTAAAAATACTCTAAAAGACTCCAGATATTGCTAAGCCATTTTCTAGCAAATCAATGGAAAACAAATATGAGAATCAGAGACATATTCTATGGAGGTGAGCTTTGGCTCTTTCTTGCTGTGATTGACAGACCAAGATAAAAATCTCCAACATTTCCTTTGTATCGGTTAATGCCTTCTTAAGGGTCCATGAATAAAAATAAGGAATTAAAACATTTAACCAATATGGATTCTAAGCCACTATCCTCATCACAAAACCTTGAGTAGCTACATGTATTATCACTGTCTTCCATATCAAAGATAGTAGAGGAACTGTGTTGAAGAGTTAAGGATGGAATTACACTATCGTAAACAGTTATACCAAACTGAAGTGCATAGTATCTGTTGACAAGTAAAAATTATCAAAAGTAAAACTGGAGGGGTGTTTCTATACTTCATTTCCTCATTTACATGACTTTTTCACAGGAATATTATAGACACAGTCAACTAACTCGTCATAAATTTTGGGCTTAACTTCAGAAGAGATTAAGTCAGAAATAAAACATAAAAAGTTTCAAATATTCTGTATTGACTCATATGATAGGTTGAAGTACTAATTCCAGTACGTATTCTTCCTTTGCAGTGATCTATTCTTAAAGAAATTATATGCTCTGAAACAACTGAAAATATCAGTCAGAAATATAAATGTTTGCCTTCAGAAATTAGAAAACAGAACGGACAGGAATCCTGAAAAAAAGTATATAAGTGAGGTAAGTACTAGCATTGTTTCAGCTTGTTGCTTGGAAGCAAGTTTTAGATCACAGGGTAGGTAGAAATTATCATTCATGTCTCACTGTGTGAAGAACAGATTTACAGTTCAAGGGAGCCAAAAATCTAGGGTGCACAAGGCAGAGTACAAGAGAGAGAAGACAGGCCTATGCCCTGGAGATATGTGGAGGCTGTGTCCTTGCTGATGTACCCACACATTTTCACACAAGAAAATGAGCAAGGCTTAAGAAATACCTACCAAAGAGAAACAGGTGAAGCAACCTTTCAAGTCCCCATTAGGCTGAATAGTTGGATTTCCAAATGGCAGGTAAGAAAACTTCTCAGCATCTAGAGCAATAGCACAGCAGTTAGGGCATTTGCCTTTCAAGAAGCCAACCAAGGTTCTATTCCTCCATCCTTCTCGGAGAGCCCGGCACGCTACTGAGAGTATCCCACCCACACAGCAGAGCCTAGCAAGCTCCCTTTGGCATATTCGATATGCCAAAAACAGCAACAACAAGTCTCACAGTGGAGACGTTACTGGTCCCCGCTTGAGCAAATCAATGAACAATGGGAGGACAGCGACAGCAACAGTGACAACTAAGAAACTGAATAGATTTGTCAAATGCTCAAGCCTCAGTAACAGTCCTAGAGTAAATTTTCCTGCATCAGTCTAATAATGCCTGAAAGAAAACCTTAAAAGGGTCAGATGCATCTAAAATAATACTATTCTAAAATATTACCCAAATATTTAAAGGAATACAATAAAGAAAGTTCTAAAAAGAAACCCCTAAGACTCAACAATGTTTGGCAACCAATTAAAAAATCTGTGCATGTAAGGAGGCAGGAAAATAGGCTTCATAATGAAAAAATTAATTATGACAAAACTTGGAGCTGGAGCAATAGTACAGTGGGCAGGGTACTTGCCTTTTATGCATGCAGCTAATCCGAGTTCCATCTTAGATTCTTCAATAGATACCCAAAGTCTTTCAGGAGTGATGCCTAATCAAAGTCAGTGTGTCCTTCCAACCCTTGTAAAATATAGTGACAAGTATAGAAATGACATAGATGATGGAATTTGTAGATTAACATATCATAATGATAGAATACAAGAGAAAGAAGATAGTCCAAACTGAGCAGGTCAAAAAGTAGAGTATTTTAGATCTCTATATACTTACGAATAGCACTGTAGGACTTTCCTCCCATTGTTCATTGATTTGCTTGAGCGGGCACCAGTAATGTCTCCATTGTGAGACTTGTTGTTACTGTTTTAGGCATACTGAATACGCCACAGGGAGCTTGCTAGTCTCTGCCATGTGGACAGGATACTCAGTAGCTTGCTGGGCTCTTCCAGAGGGATGGAGGAATTGAACCTAGGTCATCCACGTGCAAGGCAAATGCCCTACCAGCTGTGCTACTGCTCTGCAAATATACATATAAAATGCAGATATAAAAATAGTAAAACATTTCTTGAAATGGATAAAAAACAAAATGAAATCAACGGATTACACAGTACAGAATAAGAAACAATGATAAGGGAAACAAAGAAATAGAAACTATACAGAATGAAAAAAGAAAAATAAAATCAATTAATCAAATATTCGTGAGCTGAGAGAAAGTATTAGACAATTTTATATATATGCCACTGAAATATCAGAAAGACAAAATGAAGAGGAAGAGAAGTTTGCACTAAACAATGTTTTAGACATATTCAAAATTAATAAAACTACAGATTCCAGAAATTCAACAAATTCTGAAGAGAAAACACATGAGGCAAATTATATGTAAATCACAACCAGACAGTTTAATCTAAAAACACATACAGCAATCTAAAAGCAGTCATCATGGAAAGATATTTCACCTACAGGAAGAAAGTAAGGAAGCCAACAAATTTCTCCTTAGAAAATATGCAATCTAGGAGATAATTAAATGTTACTTTTATATGTAGGAAAGAGAAGTAAATATAAATACAAGAAGAATTACCTTTTTAAAAATGAAGAAGAAAGGAAAACATTTTTGAGAAATATAAAAGCTGAAATATTTAATCACCAGAAGAATTTGTATATAAGAATCATTTAAATAATGTTTTTATGCTCAAAGAAAATAATATTAGACAAAAATTCAATCTAGAGGAATGTGGACAGGTGGGTATTTTAGAAAGTGAATGTATGCATAAATTAAAAAGCCATTAAATTTAAACTTCCTTGGTTTGTCTGCATAAAGCAGGCAGGACGAGGTCTGCATAAAGCAAAATGATAGAGAGAGGTATGTAGTTCGTCGTGAAGTATGCGCTTTGCATGTGTGAGGCTTTGGTTTTAAACCTTGCATTGTAGGAAAAATAATAACAACACCATTTCTTGGTGTTTATGATGTGTGGATATAAAATGATACAATAAAAAAAGGTCAAGGTGCAGGTAGTGAAAGTACACTACTGTAAAATTCTTATAACTTATGAGAAGAATGATAATGTTTGAAAGTGCCCACAATTCTGTGAAAACATAACAGCTACCGATGATAAAATCTTACAAAACGGTCAAAGCAAATGCCAAAAAGAAAAAAGGCAAAATAGGACTCCCAAACACAAAACTCAACACCAACAAGGTGAAACTAATAAAGAAGATAAAATAGAATTATAAAAACTATTAAATTAATCCAAAGACATAATAAAATAAAAATGTAACCAAAAAGGAATAAATGGATTGATTTAACACCAACTACATCAATAATTAAAGGTAAATATTAAATAAAATTATTATAATATAATAATGGAAGATGATTTCAAGAAATTTACTTTAAAATATAAATACAACATAGGTTAAACATAAAAGAACAGAAAATAGTATGTCATGCTAACATTGAACATAATAAAATTGGAATCAGGGGCTGGAGAGATAGCACAGCGGGTAGGGCATTTGCCTTGCACGTGACCAACCCGGGTTCGATTCCCAGCATCCCATATGGTCCCTTGAGCACCGCCTGGAGTAACTCCTGAGTGCAGAGCCAGGAGTAACACCTGTGTGACCCAAAAAGCAAAAATAAATAAATGAATAAATAAATAAATTAAAAAAATTGGATTCAGCATTTAATCTCAAAGTAGAATCTAGAACAACAAATATTTCCAGAAATTAAGAGGTTAATTTCATGAGTATAAATGTGTCAGTTCATTTCATAAAATTAAAATTAAAATTTCATAAAATTAAAACATCTTAAATATTTATGCATTTTACGTTTCACAAGAAAATCCAAAATGAACAACAGCAAGAATAAAGAGAATAGTCTACTCACTTTTATTACTCATCAGAATTAATTTCTGCATAATGGAAAAATGCTTTGTTTTGACAGATAGATAAACTGTGATTTGATGGAAATACACAGTTGTGAGAGGTTTGTGCTTAGAAGGGCAACAAGAAAACTTTGGGAACAGGAAGTTCACCATATTCATTGTGATGATGCTCAGTCTCAGAGATGTGTGCCTATATCAAACACATACAATTGTTTACTTAAAATATGTAAAGTGTGTTTTCGCTAGGGGAAAGGCAACTCAGATAGAGAAGGGAGCACCAAATAAAGGGTGTTGGGAGGTTCCTCTCAGGATGGGAAACGCGTGATGAGAGTAGACTATAGACCGAACAAGATTGCCACTCAATGTCTCCTTTGCAAACCACAGCACTCAAAAGGACAGAGATAACAAAAGGGAATACCTTGCCACAGAGGTAGGTTGGGATGGGGGTTGGGGGGTGGGAGGAATATTGGGACTGGTGGTGGTGGAGAATGGACACTGGTGGGGGGGATAGGTATTTGATAATTGTATAACTGAAACCCAAGAACAAAAATTTGTAAGTTTACAACTGTACCTCATGGTGTTTCACTAATAAAAAATTAAGGAAAAAATAAATAAAAAGAAGTTCTGAAAAAAAAACCAAAAATATTAAAAAAATAAATATGTAAAGTGTGTTTTATGTAAATTATACCTTCATAACACTATAAGAAATAAAGCTGTATGGATAGGGTGTTTGCTCTGCACGTGGCTGACTTGGGTTCAATCCCTGGTAGCCCATATGGTATGCTAAACCTGCCAGGAATTATCTCTGAGAGCAATTCCTGAGTAATACCTGGTGTAACCCCTGAGTACCACTCCCCTTCCCCCAAAACAGAAGAAAATAATAAAACTGTCTTCAAAAGAATTTTACAAACTTTACATTCTACCCTAACTTTAAATTAATTGCCCTCTGGGGCAATTACTTGCCTCTGATTTAAAAATTTTATTTATTTATTTTTGGACTGCACGCAGAGCTTTACTCCTAACTCATACCTCACTCCTAGCAGGGTTCGGGAACCCTATGGGTTGTCTGGGATCAAACCCCCGCCAGCGGTGTGCAAGGCAAATGCCCTACACTTTTACTAACACTCCAGCCCAGTACAATCAGTTTTAATTCCTTAATCAGGACCTTACAGTTTAACAAGCAGATGGGGAATATACCTAGACAATCTAACAGATAGTCACTTCACTTAATCACTTAACTTCCCGTTAGTCGTCGATTTGCTCGAGCGGGCGCCAGTAACGTCTCCATTTGTCCCTGTCGCGTGTTAGTGTAGCCCAATGGCATCTCTTCGCTCCGGGAACATGAAGGGCCTCAAACCGATCATTCATGATCTTGACGAAGAAGTCTGACCATCTGGTAGGTGGGCGGCCACGCGGTCTTTTGACATCCCGTGGAATCCAATCAGTAACAGCTCTAGTCCAACGGTCGTCTTTAAATCTCATTACGTGACCAGCCCATCTGATTTTCGACACCTTGGCAAATGAGACAGCGTCCCTGATCCTTGATCGTCGACGGATGTCAGAACTCCGGATTAATTACTAACAGATAGTAATTAATCATAAAGATAACTGAATGTTGGAAGGACTATGGTATAGGAGAAATATATATATATATATATTGCATTTAAACATTTGCATATTTGGATATATATAAGCTAGTCACCCAGAGAAGTAAAAGACAGGGGCAAACACTCTTCCACTTTTCCTTTCCTACCTGACATTGAATTTCAACTGTCCCAAATATTAAAATTGTGAGATAAGTCAAGTTTATTTAAATTATACTAACAAATGGAATTGAGAGAAAGAAATCTAAGTTCCAGTGCTAAAATATTCTAAAAGCCAAGTGGAAACTTAAGACAATCTATCCAACTCCTTCATTCTGTAGATAAGAAAAATGAGATACAGAAAGGCAAAGTGGTATTGTAATAACACCGGTGTACCCTGTCAATCAGATATCAGTCAAAGTACTAAGGGCAAGTAATAACAGACAAGCTTACTTAGTAATTGTCACAAGATAAAAAATGAGATTATATCAAATATCTTAATGATCATTTAATCACTGTCCTCACCATTCTTCTTTCTGATGCATGGATTGAAAACATTGATACACACACATCTGAACTATTATGCCTAAAGTCAATTTGGGTTCAATGGATTGATGATATATGTTTCTTAACATATTTCATTTAAAATAATTTTATGTCTACACATTTGTTTTTAATGTTGGGCACATATAAATTAACACACTGACCCTTAAAAATCAATTACAATTGTTTAAGGTTAAGATATGACCTGATTGTGAGAAAGAAGATTGGCATGAAGAGATAATACAGTGTTTGATTTTAAACAATTTAAATGTAGCATTGATTTAAAAAGTGGAAATAAGTTTGAGATCACTGCTTTCTTTTTCACTAGTGAGCCCCAAAAGAAAACTCTGAAGCTCAAATTGATTTACAAAGCCATATCAATCTCATGTATTTTTTTACCTTGTAAAATTTATAACCCAACATGGTATTATTTCACAAACAAAAGCATTGCAAGATTTTTTTGTCTGATTTGTCTGGTAGTTCCCTTGTTTCCTCAGCCTGCATTACACATTCTGAATAGGACCCTGTGAACATAATTAAGGGTCACACATAGAGTGGGGGATGAGGAATTAATTTCTCAGTTTCTCCTCTCTAAGCTACAGATTGGTTTGCAAGTTACTATTCATTTCAACAACAGAGCTCAGAGGAAAAGAGGAAACTGCTACAGCTGCTCTACATTATAAAGCAAGAGAAAGAGACAGGGAGAGAAAGATTAGATTTTATTTGCACACAAAATGAACATCTATTGTCAGTATACTCTAAAAATAGCTCCCTGTTTTAAGTTAGGTAGACTTTTTCCTTTTTTCTCACAGATTTCACTCAGTTCATGAACATCATTAAAGCTCAAAGTACCCTTTTGGGCATTATTCATGCAAATTATGGACTATTCAAAAGGTAGAATATAAAGGTGATATACATTGAGTAGGAAACTGTATCCTGAGGGTAATTATTAATGACAAGAAGGAATTTGGCGAACAGGATTAAATCATGTCCACGCAGAGTCACTATCACATGTATTCTCACACCAAAATGGGATTTTAGGATGAGGTATTTATGGCATTTACTAGAAGATAAAGATGAAAATGCCTTCAAGGGGCTGAAGCAATAGGTAGAACTCTTTCATGATGCTGATCCAGGTTCAAAACCAGTCACCCTTTGTAGTAGTTCCCTAGGTCCCAAGCACCACCAGTAGTTTTTTTCCACAAAACAAAAATAAAAAATAATAAAATGCTTTAAAAAGCAAGAAAACATTACATGGGTGGGTTTATTTACCTGTTGTCATTGTGAGACATTAACATTGCACGGAAGGCCGGAGCAATAGTACATCAGGTAGGGCATTTGACTTACATGTGGCTGACCCAGGTTCAACCCCTGGCATCCAATATAGTCTCCCCAACAGCACCAGGAGTAATTCCTGAGTGCAGAGTAAGGAGTAATCCCTCAGCATCGCTGAGTGTGACCCAAAAAGAAAAAAAAAACACTGGAGATATTTGTTAACATTTAAATGACCACTAATTATTATATCATACAGAAGAGAAGATCTTAGTTAAATTCCTCATACTTGCTACTTTATTCCTACTAAAACAGGAGTAATTTTTCAGGCTTTCAGAAAATCAAAGATAACTAGCATTGCCACTTCTACAAGAATGAACTGACCACTTGGTAGAAACATGTCTGCAACATCTCAATAATAAATGTATTTTCTTAACTTGAAAATCTGTCTTAACATTTGGATCTATTAGCTCTACAACATTAGTTGAATTCTTTTAAGTCCCATTCCAGGAATTGTATGGTCATCACCTTGAATGCATTTTAATCTTTATCTTCTCAGTGAATGCCCTTTTTCCCGAAATTTATTTTCTAGTTCTTAATAATACTTGTGCCTATTTCAGCCCTTGATCTTAAACCACATCCAATTTAATCGCTCCCATCCTGCCAAACAAATTTTCACAATCCCACTTCCCTTTCCTTCATAGTTGCCTAAATCTTGATAGATAACATGAAGAACAACAAATAGATTAGCAGGAATCAAATAAACAAGCTAAACAAACAATAGAATTCTACATAAAATAAACTCCATCATTATTGTAAAGGCAAAATGAAGATAGTTTGAATATGTATTGACTCACATAGTAAACAACTTCTCAAGATACCATTCCACAGCCTGAAAGTATATATTTTTTATAAAACAGATAACATGGTACAAAAGAAAAGGTGTCAGCAGAATATATGAACAAAAATAAGAGAGCACAAGTAAGAGGAAGAGACTCCAAAGGATTTCATCTTCACATACAAATCATTCTCATTTGAGTAGAGTTAGCAAAAGAACTTATTTCCTTCAATCTATTCAGTCAAACTACAGTCTAGAGTAAATAAACATTTTTATAAAAACAAACTGAAATATTGATTTTATTCATTTTAACCTATCAAATTTAATCTGTGGATAAAGAAAAATGATAATCATGTGTACATAGAGTCATATATAAATTCACTATAACATAATAATGAATTGATATTACCAATTAGCCAAAATCAGAGGTAAGAAGTATGGTTAGAATGACCCACTCTTCATATTTTACTCAGTTATAACTGTGTAAACTTAGCCAAGAAACAAAAATTGAAGTTTTAGTTACTAGAAATATTCATTGTGGTTAGCTTTGGAGAAATTGAGAAAATATTGTACCCTTCAATTTTGCCACTGCACTATCTGACTACATGCAGCTTACCTAGGATGATAAATACTTAATCTTGCTTCCCATTATCCCCAGGACTTCTTTGATGGGTAATAAAAGTGGTCACAAAGACATTAGCAGGCATTAGCATGATCAAATAAACAAGTTAAAAGGTATTATAATTCCAACTAAAATATCTAGTGCTCAAGACATAGAAGTTCACCTTCTGCAATGTCTCAGTAATACAAAAGATATCCCTTTTCTGTGAAGCATTTTACTAGCCCTTCAGTGATATCCTACAAAGAACAGATTTCCTTGACACAAGCTATTCTTGATTAAAAAATTACAAAAATAAATGATCAACGGGAAACAGAATATGCTTGAGTCAAATGCTGCTTATTTCTGGGTTAAGTCTAAGATTAAATTTGCATCTGACAGTCCAGATGGGCATGTAAGTAAATAAGTCACCAGACATTTCAAGGATGGAGGTAAATCTGGGGTCAGTTCTAAAAGTCACATGTTGCTTTGGTCACTAAGTTATGGCTTCCACACCCCAAGCAATGCCAAACCAACCAATTAAAGATGGCATAAAATGACCTACCTCCTCCTAACAGTCAATGAAGTTCTCATGGTCTCTTGAAGTCAAGTTCTCTCCTAAGGTTGCACATTAGGCTAAAGTCAAACTAGTTCCTACTGAGCCCAGGGAAATAGCTCACTCAGCATGAAAGAAGTATAACCCAGCAGGTTTCCTACCTTCAAGTGTTTTTCTCTGACTAAAGCAACATGAAATGGAAAGAGAATCACAACCAAAAACAAATAGTTCAAGCAAATGTCTTTTGTAGATTAAGTACCTGGAGAGTTCGTTTGATTTTCATGACTCTTCTCCTCTATCCCACTGTAATATTTTGTCCTCACCCATTCCTAAAGACTAGAAATCCACCTCAGAGGAGGATTCCAAGTTGTTTATGGCCCATGCTTCTGAAATAACAACATTTAAATCCTTGAAGAGATTTTCCCCCTCATTTTTATGGACTTTGTCACTTTTGTTACCAATTATCACTATGACTAACTTACTGAATTCTACTTCCTCCTGATTTTACCCACTTCCTTTTCTTCACTTGAGCAGTTTGGTGTGCTAAAGGAATATAGTTCTGACTCTTTTCCTCACCTCTTCACTCCAGTTAGCATTTCCCTGCTGGTCCCAACTGCTAAGCAGACTAAATTACAGAATTATCCTGAGGCAACAAAACTTCAACCATGAATGTTCCTTTGCAGTTCAAAAGTATTTTAGGTACTAGTGAATGCCTAGCGAGAGTTCATCCCAAAATGTACACAGCAGTATTCTGTGGTGTCTAATTTAAGCTATGGAAGCAAAAGCAAAAGAAGTGTTACTTCAACATGTTTTTCCTTTTTCATTTATCAGTGCTTCAAGGTCATCCTCTGAAACTGTCATGCTTAGACTCATTCTATAGCTTCTTCTACTAACAAATGGCCCTTATGCCTCTTGCTTCTTAGTTTCACAGGATCCCTCTTTAACCTTCTGTTAGTGGAAAAACAACCAGCAGTCTTGCTCCATCTTTCTGCTGTCTCTTAGATTTGCTCTTGAATCTCTGCTGAATTCTATTTGAATAATTCATCCAATTCAATTTTTACTGAGTGACTAATGTGCTAATTAAAAGAGGAGTCATTTTAAGGTTGGATTGGGTGCTCATTACTAAACATCACTATAAAATATTCATCTTATATTTGGGGAGTTGGGGGGGAAGGGTGGAAAGGACAGGCATGTGTAAGCATGTTAATACCTTTTCAAAAAACCATGAACGGAATCACCATTTTTCTGATTCTTGGAGTGTTGATGCTATAAATCCTAGGCTGTGCCATTTCTTGCTGGGTAAAAATGCATTTAGGTAATGGATGATACAATTTAAAACAAAAGAATCCAAAAACTGTGTCTCTGCCTAAATCGTTCTAGTGTCTAAAGAGCAATTGGATCCAGTAAACAAGGCTATCTTGATTCCAGGAAGGTCTCTTCATTTTTCAAGTCATGTCTTGAATACATCAACACATTTCTGCATTTTATTGTGCCTTTATATGTATCCAGATACACACAATTGAAGAAATAATACCATCTCTGTCTGACAAGAAAATTGTATTTTGGAGACAATTGTTTAAGAAATTGTGTCACATACCTGCAAGCAAATGGTCTTCTGACCAGAGAACTCTCCCTAAAAGTCATGGTATAAAAGCTCTGAAAAGTATATTTAAATCTTTCTTAACTGACATTCCAACACACTCACTTCTCAGATAGTCTTGATTAGACTTCCAATCTAAAAGTATAGTAAAACCTTGATTAAACGAAATATTCAAAGAATGGGATGTTCTGGCTAATTTAATTCCATAATGAAATAGATACCTATTTCTATTTCAATTCTTATTATTGAAAATCTTTTTCAAATACATGACTCCTCTTTCCTTAATACCATAAGTATCAGAAATGCATTTATATGAGTAAAACTGTGGAATTATCATCGTGAACACCTAGAATCCTACAAATTTCAATAGACAGAATATATTAAGGTTTTTAATGTGCATATTTCAAGTTTGGGGCTATATAAAGTCTGTCTGAGTATATTCATTTGACCTTTCACTCATTTCTCCTTAGATTATATGTCATATAAACAATTAAGCTGTGTCATCTGTTTGATCTAGATTTACTGTGTACCAATCTCAGAATTAAAAATGGACTCATTGGATCTGTGTGGGACAGGAACTGAGGCACATCATGCAGAAAAAACGCTTAACCCCTCCGGGCATTGTCTCCGCATTCAAACAGGTACTGCCCGTTGCCCAGCACCAGGAACCCTTTAGGGAGCTGCAGTCAATAATGCGGCTGCGAATTTTTCTCCCACTACATATTCCTTAGGAACCATAAGTTACCCTCTTACATGGAACCTTCTCTAGGTTAGCTCAACCACTAGAAACACATTAGCCAACAATTTGTTAAGCCTATCTCAATTCATTCTGCATATCAAGCAGAATAGTAACAGTGAACGTGAAGGTCTGAACCACATTGGTCACAATGGTAAAGCAACACAAAAGCCCACCAAACTTTCTTATTGAAGAGGCTAGCCCAGAAAACACCGACAGTACTGTAGTGTTAGACATCGTCTCTGACAAGGAATTCAGAAGGGATCTACTTAGGTTGTTAGGAAGATAAAAGAAGCGATGGAAAGCAATGCCAATAAAAGAGAAGAAGATCTGAAGGCAGAAATGAGGAAAATGCAAACAGAAATGTCAGACCTGAAAAACCTGGCAGGAGAATTGAAAAACTCAGTGGAAGGCCTCAGCAGCAGAGTAATAGCTGCTGAGAACAGAATCAGTGAGTTCGAAGATGAAGTTCAGAGACTCTCCAGAAAAGAGCAGAAAATGGAAAAGAGACTCACAATTCGGGAACAGATGGCAAGAGAAGATCGTGATGAAGCCAAGAGGGGTAACATAAGAATCATTGGAGCCCCAGAGGGACAGGAAGAAAACCTTGATGAAGAAGACACTGTAAAGACATCATTGCTACAACGTTTCCAGAGCTTAAGAAAACTTGTGACCACATTCAGGAGGCTTGAAAGGTACCATCTAGAAGAAATCTGAATAAAAATACCCAAAGACACATGCTGATCAAAATGACCAAAACCTTAGATAGAGATAAAGTTCTGAAAGCAGGAAGATCAAAGAAAGAAATTTCCTACAAAGAAGCATCCTTAAAATTCACAGCTGATTTATCTGATGAAACCCTCATGGCCCGAAACCAGTGGTAGGATATATTAAAAAAAAATTCAATGAATTAAATGCCTCACCAAAAATACCCAGCGAGACTGTCATTAATAACAGAAGGAACAACACACAGTTTCACAGACAAACAACAGCTCAGGAACTTCATAGACTCAAAACCATGGTTACAAGAACAACTAAGTGGGCTACTTTAAGACAAGACAGACCCCTCAAATACACCAAATTTCAACAGAAAAATGGGACAAAACCCCATAACAATAATCTCTCTCAATGTCAATGGGCTAAACGCACTGAATGAAAGACACAGAGTGGCAGGATGGATTAGAAAATTGAACCCAACATTCTGCTGCCTGCAAGAAACACATCTCAATAATCAAAGCAAACACAGGCTCAGAGTCAAAACCTGGAAAACAATCCTACAGGCAAACAGCTCCCATAAAAAAGCTGAGATAGCCATCCTAATATCAGACCACATTGATTTCAGAGTGAAGAAGGTCACAAGAGACAGTGAAGGCCATTTCTTATTGATCAAAGGATCTGTACAACAGGAAGAACTTACAATACTAAACGTATATGCACCTAATGAGGGACCAGCAAAGTACTTAAAACAACTACTCATAGATTTGGAGAAAGATATCAATAGCAACACAATACTAGTGGGAGACTTCAACAAAGCTTTATCACCTCTTGATAGATCAACAAGACTCAAGCTTAGCAAAGACATACTTCATCTGAGGAAAACGATAGAAGAAAGGGACTTAGTAGATATATACAGGACACTTCATCCTCAAAAAGCTGAATACACATTCTTCTCAAGCATGCATGGAACATTCTCCAGGATAGACCACATGCTGAATCACAAAACATACCTCCGTAAAACTAAGAAGATAGATATTGTATCAACAATCTTCTCAGACCATAATGCGTTGAAATTAGAAGTAAATCACACACAAAAACAGAAAACTAAATCAAACACCTGGAAATTAAAATGTGCGCTATTGAACAACAAGTGTCTTAGAAAGAAAATCAAAGAGGAAATCAAAAGATTCCTAGAAATGAATGAAAATGAGGACACGAGTTACCAAAACTTATGGGACACAGCAAAAGCTGTGTTAAGAGGAAAGTTTATAGCTCTACAAGCATTCCTCAGGAAGGAGGAGCAAGCCCACATAAATAACCTAACCTCACAGCTTAAGAGCTTGGAGAAGGACCAATAAAAGGAGCACAACCCAAACAGGAGGAAGGAAATAATAAAACTCAGAGCAGAGATTAATGAGATAGAACCCCCCCCACCAAAAAAAATCCGAAAGATCAATGAAACCAAGAGCTGGTTCTTTGAGAAAATTAACAAGATCGATAAGCCTCTAGCAAAACTCACAAAGGAAGGGAAAGAGAAAACCCTAATAAACCGAATCAGAAATGAAAAGGGGGTCATTACAACAGAAACTACAGAAATTCATGGATCCTCAGGGAGTACTTTGAGAAGCTTTATGCCATGGAACATGAAAAACTCGAGGAAATGGATATATTCCTAGACACCTATAGACTCCCAAGGCTGAGCCAAGAAGACCTGGAATACCTGAACAAATCTATCACCATCAAGGAAATTTAAAAGATCGATGATCGAAAAAGTCTCCTCAAGCACAAAAGTCCTGGCCCGGATGGATTCACTAGTGAATTCTTCCAAATCTTTAAAGAGGACTTACTCCCAATCTTCTTTAAGCTTTTCCATGAAATTAAAATATCGAAAACACTTTCAAACAGTTTCTACGAAGCAAATTTTACCCAAAAAATACCAAAAAATACCAAAAGCAGACAGAAATGCCACAAAGAAAGAGAATTACAGGCCGATATCTCTGATGAACACAGATGTAAAGATCCTCAACAAACTACTAGAAAATAGAATCCAACGACTCATCAAAAAGATCATACACCATGAACAAGTAGTATTCATCCCAGGGATGCAAGGATGGTTTAGCGTTTGGAAATCAATCAACATAATCCATCATATCAACAAAAGAAAAGATAAAAAGCATATGATCATATCAATAGATGCAAAGAAAGCATTTGACAAGATCCAGCACCCCTTTATGATGAAAACCCTAGCCAAAGTGCGTATAAAGGGGACTTTCCTCAATATAGTTAAAGCCATCTACCACAAGGCTACAACAAGCATCAACCTCAATGGGGAAAAACTGAGAGCCTTCCCTCTAAGATCAGGGACAAGACAAGGATGCCCACTCTCTCCACTACTGTTCAATATAGTACTGGTAGTACTTGCAATAGCGATTAGGCAAGAACAAGATATTAAGGGTATTCAGGTAGGAAAGGAAGAAATCAAGCTCTCACTATTTGCAGATGATATGATACTATACTTAGAGTACCCTATAACCTCCACCAAGAAACTCATAGAAACAATAGACTTGTATAGTAAAGTTACAGGCTATAAAATCAATACCCAAAAATCCATGGCTTTCTTATATGCAAACAGTGAGAGAGAAGAAAGCGACATGAAAAAAACAATCGGTTCACAATTATGCCCCAGAAAAATCAAGTACCTAGGAATCAACTTAACTAAGGAAGTAAAGGACCTGTACAAAGAAAACTACAAAACGCTACTGCAGGAAATAAAAGAGGACATGAGGAAATGGAAAGATATCCCCTGCTCATGGGTCAGGAGACTTAACATTGTCAAAATGGCAATACTCCCCAAAGCACTGTGCAAATTCAATGCAATCCCTATAAGGTTACCCATAACATTCTTCAAAGAAATGGAGCATACACTCCTGAAATTCATATGGAAAAATAAGCGCCCACTAATAGTTATAGCAATTCGTGGGAAAAAGTAAATGGGAGGAGCCAACCTCCCTAACTTCAAACTCTACAACAAAGCAGTAATAATTAAAACAGCATGGTACTGGAACAAAGGCAGAGCTGCAGACCAATGGAACAGGGTTGAATATACTGACTTCCCCCCCCCCAAATATATAATCATCTAATCCATGATAAGGGAGCAAGAAATATGAAGTGGAGCAAGGAAAGCCTCTTTAACAAATTGTGCTGGCAAAACTGGACAGCTATATGCAAAAAAAATGGACTCAGATATCTACCTAACACCATATACAAAAGCCAGATTAAAACGGATTAAAGACCTAAACATCAAATTGGAATCCATAAGGTACATTTAAAACAAGGTTGGACAAACCCTCCAAGACATTGAAGCTAGCTGTATCTTCAAAGATGACATGCCACTTGCCAACGAAGTGAAAACAGAGAAAACAAATGGGAATATCTTAAACTAGGAATCTTCTGAACCTCAAGAGAAACAGTGATCAAAATAAAAAGACAGTCTACAGAATGGGAAAGGACATTCACCCAATACTAATTAGATAAGGGGTTGATATCAAGGATATACAAAGCACTAGTTGAAGTCCACAAGAAGAAAACATCCAACCCCATCAAAAAATGGGGTCATGAAATCAACAAAAACTTTCACAAAGAAGAAATCTGAATGGCTAAAAGGCACATGAAAAAATGCTCTACATCACTAATCATCAGGGAGATGCAGATCAAAACAACAATGAGAAAGGGACACTCCTTCACTGCTGGTGGGAATGCCAACTGGTTCAGTCCTTTTGGAAAACAGTATGGATGATTCTCAAAAAATTAGAAATTGATCTCCCATTTGACCCAGCAATACCACTCCTGGGAATACATCTCAGAGAGGTAAAAATGTATAGTCGAAGTGACATCTGCACTTGTTTGTTCATTGCAGCACTCTTAAAAATAGCCAGAATCTGGAAAAAACCTGAGTGCCCAAAACAGATGACTGGTTAAAGAAACTTTGGTACATGTACACAATGAAGTACTAAGTAGCTGTTAGAAAAGATTAAGTCTTGAAATTTACTTACAAGTGATACTACGTTGAAAGTATCATGCGAAGCGAAATGAGTCAGAAAGAGATGGATAGACATAGAAAGATTGCATTCATCTGGGGGACATAAAGTAACAAAATAGGAGATTAATACCCAAGAATAGCCGAGATCATTACCCGGAGAATTACTCCATGGCTTAGAGGCCAGCCAGGCATTCTAGGGGAAAGGGCAGCACAGATACAGAGGGTAGCATCAAATAAAGGGTGTTTGGAGGATCCTCTGATGATGGGAGATGCATGTTGAAAGTAGACTATGGACCGAACATGATTGCCACTCAATGCCTCTTTTGCAGACCACAACACTCAAAAGGAGAGAGAGAACAAAAGGTAATTGTGTGATTGGGGGTTGGGAGTTGGAGAAATACTGGGATCCATGGTGGTGGAAAATGGGCACTGGTGAAGGGATGGGTATTTGATCATTGTATAATCGAAACCCAAGCACAAAAATTTGTAAGTCTACAACTGTACCTCATGTTGTTTCACTAATAAAAATTAATAATAAAAAATTGTAAAAAAATGGACTCATTCTGTCCTGGTAATTCAGTCCTTATGAGCAGGTAGCATTTATGTTTGCCTTAAACCATAGGTATAGGTTTATTATTAGATGTACATACAATATAAATCAGAAATTATTAAAGGTTAAAGTGCATGACCTTGCATGCAAAGGATCCCACTTAGATCACTAACACTATATGTTGCCCCCAGTATTACCAGGTATAGTCATAGAGGCCCTCAAAGATGATCCTGGTAATCTCACACCACAAGACTAAAGCAACAATGCAATTTCGTCCCATCCATCTTGGTTGGCAGTGAATCACTAGGAATGATCCTTGGATTTCCTGCACACCACTTCAAAGGGTTCTTCTCCACCCAACAAATATTAATACCATGGAGGTAGATCTTTCCCACAGTACACATAAAATGCTTAAATAGTACTATTTTCCTTGAATACAGTTGGGAATTAAAGGTAAAATGATCCTGAATTCATAATATCTCAGTCCATGATGGGAATTATCAGAAAAGCACAAACATTTTTTCAAAGAGATTCTGTTTGAAGATTAGTACTGAGAGTCCAAGATTAATATTGTCCAAACCCAGAAGATTTATATCTCCTCCCACTACAATGAAGATTAGAGAGTTATCTACATGCAGTGTGGAATTCAGACAAATATTGGCCAAGTCAATGTACAAAGAAAGAGATCTTGAAGGGAAGGTTTACTTCTCAAAAGTAAAAGAATACTGAAAATAAATAATTCTGAATATAGTTCAAATTTAGAGGAATTCTAAACAAAGTGAAAGAACAACAATGTGAAAATTATTTTAAAACTCTATTCATATAATGAGAGAATTACATAAAAACAACCCAGAATATTAGAAGATACTGAGCATTACAATAGTAGGAAGACAAAAAGAAAATTCTCAAAGATGGAAAAGACTAATTCTTGCTTCATTTGCCTGGGAAATCTCACAAATCCTCTTGTAAGGATGGTTTGTAGGGTATAGAGTAAAATGGAAAAACTAGGACTTGGGATCTGGCATAAATATAGGCCTTTCTAATTGGATGATCTTCAACAAGTACTTTTCCCTTAGTTTCCCACCAAAATGATGAACTTAATAAAAGCTACCTACTTCTTTATATTTACATTGGTTCAGGCTGAAAAAATATTAATCACTTAATCACTTAATCCCCATTATTCATTGATTTACTCGAGCGGGTGCCAGTAACGTCTCCATTCATCCCAGTTGTGTGCTAGTGTAGCCCAATGGTATCTGTTCGTTCTAGGAACATGCAGAGCCTCAAACCAATCATTCAGGGTCTTGATGAAGAAGTCTGACCATCTTGTAGGTGGGCGTCCACGTGATCTTTTGATGTCCCATGGAATCCAATCAGTAATGGCTCTAGTCCAGCGGTTGTCTGTAAACCTCATTACGTGTCCAGCCCATTTGATTTTTGATGTTTTGGCAAATGAGACAGCGTCCCTGATTCTTGAGCGTTGACGAAGATCAGAACTCCGGATTCTATCTCTCATTTGAGTGAATCGTGATATTCCAAGCATAGCTCTTTCGATTCCTCTTTGAGAGACCCGAATAGCATTTTCGTAGGGTCCAGGTCTCTGAGTATATGTTAATGCAGGAAGAACAGTGGAATCAAAGAGATGTGCTCGTAGCTGGAGGTTCTTTGTCCTTTTAGTTATTTCTTCAACGTTCCTGAAGGCATTCCAAGCTGCTCTCTTCCTCCTGCGCAACTCAGGTGCCAGGTCATTCATCATGTTGATTTCTCGACCTAGGTATATATAACTGTTGCATTCAGAGATGGTGGTTCCGTTGAGAGTGAATGGAGCATCAGGAACAAGGCTGTTTCTCATAAACATTGTCTTTGTAAGATTCAGCTGTAGTCCGACCTTTCCACATTCACGGTCAAAGTCGTTCAGCATTTGTGCCGCTTGGCTGATGTTTGGTGTTATTAGAACGATGTCATCAGCAAAGCGGAGGTGGTGTAGTTGCCGACCATCTATCTTCGCTCCCATGTTTTCCCATTCTAGTCGTCACATGATGTTCTCGAGGGTGGCGCTGAAGAGTTTTGGTGAAATGATATCACCCTGCGGAACTCCTCTCTTGACATGGATGATTATTTCTTTGTAGAATGGTGAGATCTTGGTAGTGAATCCGCAATAGAGCTCACGAAGGATCCTGATGTATTGAGTTTGTACGCCCTGATTGGCTAGGGCTTCCATAACCGCTTCTGTCTCAACAGAATCAAAGGCCTTCTTTAAATCAATGAACGTTAGACAGAGCGGCATCTTGAACTCCTGAGAAACCTCAATGAGCTTAGTAATCGTGTGGATATGATCGATGGTACTGAATCCTTTTCGGAATCTGGCTTGTTCACATGGTTTTCCTTCATCTAGTGTTCTGCTAATCCTATTCAGGATGACTCGAGTGAACAGTTTGTAGACGACAGACAATAGGCAGATTGGGCGATAGTTGCCAATGTCGTGGATGTCTCCCTTCTTGTATAGTAGTATAGTCCTGCTGGTTTTCCATTGGGATGGAACCTTCCATTCAGACAGGTAGCGTGTGACGAGCCGAGCCAATGTATTGATGAGTACTGATGGTAAGTTCTTCAGGTGTTCAGGTCTGATCTTGTCTGGGCCAGGTGCTCTTTGTTTCCTTACCGATGAGATGGCATGTTGGATTTCGGAAGGGAGAACATTGGGAATGACATATCCATCATGTGGTATGTGGTATGTGGGCAAGTGGACGTGGTTATTAAAGAGATCTGAGTAGAAGTTATGAATAATCTTCTCCATTGCCCTTCGGCTGGAGCGATAGCACAGCGGGTAGGGCGTTCGCCTTACAAGCGGCCAACATGGCCGACCCGAGTTCGATTCCTCCGCCCCTCTCGGAGAGCCCGGCAAGCTACCGAGAGTATTCGATATGCCAGACACAGTAACAACAAAGTCTCCAATGGAGACGTTACTGGGCCCGCTCGAGCAAATCGACGATCAACGGGAGGGCCTTTACCTTTACCTATTGCCCTTCGGGAAGATGTGATAGATCCATCATGATGTCAGAGGGCAGTCATCTTGGTTTTGCAGTTGGTGAAGGACAGGCGGGCTTTACGAATGCTTTTCCCAGCTTCTGCCTCATTTGCCAGTACTGCTGCTCTCCTGTTTTTGAGATCATCCTTGATGGCTTCTCTGCACTGTTTTGCCAGTTCGGATGTTCGCTCGTGGTTGCCTGAGGCATGTGCCAAGCCACGTTGGCGAATAAGTTTAAGAGTGTTCAAAGAAAGGCAGTTTTTTGTGGTTATCTCTCTCTTGGCATTCCTCGCACAATCATGGAGGTGCTGAATCATTCGATCGTATTCCTCATATTAAAAATATTACATGCAAAATTAAACCAATAGGAAGTGCCCAAAGTCTATTACTTTTGGACTGCTGCTGCTCCCACTATGACTGCAGGTATAAAATAAAAGTACACAAGTTAATTATGAAAAAAAATAAAGTTTAATCTGAATAAATTAAGAATTATCTGAAAGATCAAACCTTGAGCTGAATCTTGAACCTTAAGGAATGAATAGGAGTCTGTGAAAGTAAAAAGAAATAAAGAGATAATTTCAAGCAGTGAGAGTAATATGAATACTATGGGAGATGTGAGCTCTAGAGTGAGAGAGCAGAAAATGTAAAGGGATAAGGTACATTGCTAGGAAAACTACTGAGATATGCAAAGGAATATATAACACATCTTACAAAAAATTTCACAGAAGTCATTTCATTTGATTTATGTAGCAGTTTTGAAGAAATAGGTTAGCAGTTTTTACAAAAGGCAGAGGTTTTCATCAAAGAAAACTTTCCCAAGGATAAAATATTAATAAATAATTATCTGCTGTATTTCCCCAGATATTTATACATCAGAAAGGGGCAAGACCTAATTTGTTTGGACTGAAGAGACTGAATTGCTTAGATTTACAGCTAAGTTCCCACCCATGTAGTAGGTTATGATTAGAGTCAACTGTATGACCTAGTTTATCTGAGTACAGGGAGGCCTGATGCCACAGGGAATCCTAAAGAGTCTTAACTCACAACGTGATCAAAGTCAGCTCAAGGTTGAAATCTAGGAACCAAGAGTTCAAAAGTGAACCTGGATATGGCAAACGGGAACTCTCTAAATGAACTTCAAATATAGAACGATGCCTATTAGTTGGGGGTCTAGCCTAAACATGGCTAAATGGAATGGTCAGAGTCTTAAAAAGAAAGCTAACATATTTTTATTGATCCTAATTACTAGAATATCTGTAGCATTGTCCTCCCGTTGTTCATCAATTTGCTCGAGCAGGCCCAGTAACGTCTCTATTGTGAGATTTGTTGTTACTGTGTTTGGCATATCGAATATATCATGGCTACCTTTCCAGGCTTTTGTCGTGCGGGCGAGATACTCTTGGTAGCTTGCTGGGCTCTCCGAGTGGGGCGGAGGAATCGAACCCGGTGGGTCACAATGGCCACATGCAAGGCAAACGCCCTACCTGCTATGCTATCGCTCCAGCCCAATTAACCTATTCTGAATATCACTGAATTTCAAGAATTATAACTCTTGGGAATCAAAAGAATTATACTAATCTTGCAATTTGACTCTCATATTTCACAAATGAGAAAGCTCATTTGTCAAGAACCCAAGTAACTCGAAGTCTGAAGTGAAACTTCAGGCTTCTTTTTTTTTTCCCCCTAATCCAGCACTTTATTGTTTCTCTGTAGGGAATGTGGATAAGTGTAACTTTTGCTGCTTGGATTCTGTCTCTATCTCTCCCACATGTACCTCTATATTTCTAAGTAATACAGAAAGATGATAATGAAGCTAGAGGTTAAGGTGGCAAGGGGATAGCTCAGTGTTAGAGTGCCTATCTACTGATCATGAGAATCCCATCTCTAGTGCAATCCTTGGCTCTATGTGCCAAACACAATCCTGGCAATACTACCATTAGGACTACGGGACTACAAAAGAATGTGGAATATCTACTGTAATCACAACCCAATGTGAGAGAACCACAACTAAATGTGGGGTCTGAGTACCTCAACTAAATGTTCAAGTCCTGACAAGTACACCGACCTGAGTCTATGCAACCACGAGAGCTAAAATGTTGGAGCCTTGGTAAGTATCACAATCAAGTACACAGGCAGAGAGTGGAACTCCAGATCATCACAGCAACAACAAAGGGGAAAAAAGGGAGAAGTAAACAAGTAGTTATTTTAATGAAGTTTCTAGTAGACAGAAATAATAAGAAGAGTTGGTTAAATTTATTCATGATTGTTCATGGCTTAGAACCAGGTCTTCCATATCTTCGTTTGTGCAGTTTTCTATTGGCTTATATATTCTTTCTTAAAATGCTCACAAGATTAGTAGTTGAAATTTTATAGCTTGGCTGTGCTCTATACTCTGGCCAACAACACTGTGAAACAATGTTCTGCATCAAACTAACAGAAAACTATTATGACTCTTTATAATTAAGAATTCGCATTGTATTGAGTACACTAATGCATTTTTAAGATGTGATATTATCCCAATTTTCTTTCTGCCAGTTCTTTTTCTATTGATATTTTAAGTAGACAAGAGCAGACTTAAATGTATTTGAAGAATGTGGTATGTAAATATGAAGTGTAAATATAAATGTCTTTTAACACCTTATATCAAAAAGCCAGTGGAGAAAAAAATGACTTTTGGAAATAAAGAGAGAGATGTATCAATTAAAAATAGAAAAGATGCCAGTAGCACAAGGAGAACATAAAAATGTTAGTAAAGGGAACTCTAAGAAAACAATAGCATTTAACAAATGCTGCAGTGGGGAAAGAAGTAACACAGAGAAAATAGGTCCGCTAATAAATGAGGAGCATGAAATTAATGATGAGTCTAAAATGGTAGAGATAATGAACTCATTTGTAAAATCGGTCCTTAACAAGAAAAATGAAGATAGGAAGTTTGAACAATTAAGAAGTAATGAAAACCTTGCAAAAATAGCTGTTGACAAAGAAACAGCAAAGAAAAGGCCAATTCTATTTTGGGCTGGATCAAAAGAATGATATCATGGCAATGTGAAGAGGGTATTTATTTTGTTTGTGATTCTGTTCCTAAAGATCCTATTCTACATTTGTGGTCATCTTGATCAGTTTCATTTATCTATCCAAGACCAGGATGAAGAGTTGCTACTTGGTGTAGACATGGGCTTTAAAAGAAACTAGATATAACCAAATAGATGAGAAGTGAAAGGTTGCTTTTATGTTGTTTCCATCCTCCAAGCATTGTTGGTGGACACAGTGCACTGTGAACAGCTAGAAACAATTTTGCAAATACAAAATAGGTGATTCATTTTCTTAAAAATAGTTATAACTGTAGGAAAGGTTGGTTAATAACCTTAACTTGGGCAACTGAAACCAAGATAGGATGTATCATAATAGATTATACCTTGTCTGCCCATAAACCCTTGCTCTCTACTTGATATGAAAAACAAAGAATAAATACATGCACTATCAAACTCTTTCTAATCATAATTAATCAGGTGGTAGTAATTGCTTAAAGAATTATGGTTCCTTTTTCACTTTTCCCTCTAACTTTAATACTATGATTAAAGCTAGTTTTCCAATTAAGGAGCTACAGAGGCAGTGCAGGATCTGATGGAGCCAGGAAGAACACAGAATGCTCTATCAGGTGCAAGCGACCCTAGAGAACTCTGTAGAAGACCCTATGGTCACAAGGAATAAATACCATTAGACAGAAGAGTTACTAACATACTTTTGAACTAGTTGAAATTGAACTAGTTGAAATTGAACTAGTTGAAATGTCAAAACAGTGCACACAGGAAAAAAGCTAATGAGATAGGTTAAAAAAAAGAATCATAAATTGAGAAGAGTCAGGTTAGTGGGAGAACTAGAGAGAATGAAGGTGAATCGAGAGAACAGAGAGTAGGCAAGAGGATGGGAAGAGAAAAGAAGATATAATTCCAGTGATAGAAACACAAATTCTGATCTTGAACTCTGCTGTAAAAGAAACACATTCCAAGTTTATTGTGTGAGTTCCTGCAGACGGAGCTAAAATTGGCTGCTGCCACATGTATTCAAAAGGGCCTGCCTATGAAACTACAACACAGTGAAAGGAAAGGAGTATTTAGTGCTCACATCGATTTTACTCTTTTAAGAAACAGTAATCAGTCTGTGTATGTAATTTGGAGAGTAATGTAAATTTGGGTAAGGCGTGTTTATAACTGGGTACTAATGTGGGAGTATTGTGTTAATGAAAGAGTCAAGAGGGAGGCAGAGGCTGCTCTTTAATAGATAGTTTGTAATAATAGTAATTGTAAGACACAGCAATTTTACTTAACAATTAGGATGTTGGTTGGTTTGGAAGATCTATTACATTTATCTATAACACCTTTTCAGTCATGGTGCACGACACTGAGTTGGTCAAGGTTTTAGAGGATAGATTCTAAGAGTAGGAATTTCTCTCTAAGAGTATGATATTTCTGGAAACAGGTGCCGTGGGTGATGCCAAATATCACAGCACAGTAACTGCAGAGGGTAATTGCCTCTGTAAATGAGAGGCAATGGAGAGATGGTAGCCCTCGGGGCTACATTTCTAAGGCGACTCTCTGCGCATGGAGGTCACTGTTTCTTGCTCTATGTCTTGCCCTTGGCCAGAAATTTGGAGTCTTGATCTTGAAGAAAATTGAATGAGATTAAATTTGGAATTCTATAAAGGTAGGAAGTACAGGAATATGGAAAATGAACAAAATTGGAGTTCTATACTAGTGTTGGAATTCCAATTTAAATGCTCTGAGCTTTGGTCATAAGCAAAAACAATGTGTGTGTGTGTCCAACCATTATATCTCCTAGTATTATAAATCTTAAGTAAGTTAATGTATAAAAGGTTCAATAATAATCTTATAGAATCAAAATATTATTTTTGCTTATTATTATATCTAATGTCAGGCTGGAGCAACAGCACAGTGGGTAGGGCGTTTGCCTTGCATGCAGCCAACATGGCTGACCCGAGTTCGATTCCTCCGACCCTCTCAGAGAACCCGGCAAGCTACCGAGAGTATCTCGTCTGCAGGGCAAAGCCTGGCAAGCTACCTGTGACATATTTGATATGCCAAACACAGTAACGAGTCTCATAATGTTACTGGGCCCACTCGAGCAAATCAATGAACAATGGGAGGATAGTGATAGTGATTACCAATGTCATTAAGAAAGAAGTAAACTGATCATTTTCATTTCATTTCATCATCCTGTTATTCGTCGATTGCCTCGAGCAGGCCCCAGTAACGTCTCTTTCATCCTAGCCCTGAGATTATATTCAAGGCTATTTAGGAGAATGAGACCCATCATTGTTACTGGTATTTGGCATATTTGGTATGCCACGGGGAGTTTGCCAGACTCTGCCCTGTGGGCAGGCTACATTCGATAGCCTGCAAGTTCGTCCAAAGTAGTAATGAGACAATAAGATGTCATAAAAAAAAGTTTTGATAAGATGTCGCGCGGCCCCGAATGTGGCCGCGCAGTTCCGGGATCTGGATTTTATAGTCTCTGAGTCTTGGCCGCTGATGGGATTACACGGCACCAGGGGACCAGGTGGTGGGTGTGACCCCTGCCTACTGGAATTTGGAGGATCTGGGTGGAAGATGCTCGACTCCAATTCGAGTAGGCTTGGAGGTCTCGGCCCCGGAACCCGCGTGGCTTTGTCCCTCTGCCAGTACCTTCATGTGTGCGGAGAGTGGTCTCAGCATGGTGGTGGCTGGTCCTGGAGGTCTTCGGCTGCCAGAGCCCTGGTCGGGGCGAGGAGGAAAGCTCAACCCGCTCCCCTCCAAGGGGCTCCGGGAAGGAACACCCAGGCGCGGGGGCAGAAGACTGCACTGTTCTCGTCCGGGATCTGGATTTTATAGTCTCTGAGTCTTGGCCGCTGATGGGATTACACGGCGCCAGGGGGCCAGGTGGTGGGTGCGACCCCTGCCTACTGGAATTTGGAGGATCTGGGTGGAAGATGCTCGACTCCAATTCGAGTAGGCTTGCAGGTCTCGGCCCCGGAACCCGCGTGGCTTTGTCCCTCTGCCAGTACCTTCATGTGTGCGGAGAGTGGTCTCAGCATGGTGGTGGCTGGTCCTGGAGGTCTTTGGCTGCCGGAGCCCTGGTCGGGGCGGGGAGGAAAGCTCAACCCGCTCCCCTCCAAGGGGCTCCGGGAAGGATCACCCAGGCGCGGGGGCAGAAGACTGCACTGTTCTCATCCGGGATCTGGATTTTATAGTCTCTTAATGTCATTAAGAAAGAAGTAAACTGATCATAATTTGCTTATGGAACATCCATATTCTATTACCAGTAAGATCCCAAAGAGAGAAATTGTGAACTCAAAGATAAGACATAAATGAAGTCACATGAAAAAATATAACATTAACACTAATCCTAGAACAAGAAAATCCACTTCCTTTTCTTTTAGTTTTTTTTCTACAGCAACAAGAAACTGGAACCAAAGAATCTAACGTGAGAGAAACATAAAACTTCAACCCCTTAAGTCATCTCCCAATTCATATGTGTAATTTTTTCTCTCGATTTTATTTTCTCCGCCATCAATGTTTTTCATATTCCCTCTCCATTTCTTAAGAATTCGCCTTTTGAAAATTTTCAGAACAAAGAACTATACTGGATAAGGAATCATTTGAACCTGAAATACTACAATTATTAGGCAATCTCTATGCTAATCAAAGTATAACCTACCAAAAAAAAAGTAAAGGTAAAAACCATGAGTCATAAACTGGTTCATTAAAATAGGTGACCTTTAACTATGCCTCACTGGCATTTTCTCCTGACAAAATATGACTACATTTATAAGATATTTATATAGGAAGTACATACCTGTTATAGTTAGTTTTGCTCTTTGCAAATGGAGCAGCAGCTCACTGGAAATTAGAATAATATTTTGTATTGTAATAAATGCCTTTTAAATGAACACAAAATATGGTTTGATTTTGGATATGACATGTGCCAACTCAGAAAATGTGCATTCACACGTATGCACACAAGGTTTTTAGCTAAACTTTTCATGAAGAGTTACAAGAAGCTAATATATTGATGGTTCCTTTAATTCTGATGACAAATTGGAAAGAAAGTGCACCATGTTCTGACTATAATTGTAGCTAAATTGAGAAAATCCACTCAATTATTTTCTTCTCATTGAGAAAAACCAATGAAAAGAACCTACTTTAAAAAAAGCAAAAATTTTAAAATAAAAATAATCTGATAATAAACGCAAAATTTATAAAGAAACAGAAATTCTCAAATACCACTATTATACTTGATAGTCTTAGAGAGAAATTTGAAATATGTTATATGTATCATATTTTAATTGAGCCTTCCCTTAGATAATGTGTATTCACTTCTAGGGATGTAGTGTACAAATTCAGCAGTCAAGTGAAAGGCATTAATGAAACAATCTTTTAATAACAAAAGAAAGTATACAGGAAGCTGGAACAACAAAAATGCAGAGGGTAGGGCACTTGTTTTGCATGCAGTCAGTTGGTTCAATCCCTAACATCCCATATAATTTCCAGAGTCTTAGGAGTGATCCCTGAGCACAGAACTAGAAGTAAGCCCTGAATACCACTGGTATGTACATAAAACAAAGAAAAACAATGTACACGACCTATAAGCCAATAACAGGAAATTAATTAAACATTTAATTGATTTCCACATTGATATATGCTTGCCTTTTATAAGAATAAAATGGGCCTAAATATACCAAATGTACAAAATGATAAATAGAATAAATATTTAATGAAACTATAAAGAGTTAAGAATAATATACCAAATAATCACACATACAATAATTAGATATAAATATGAGATAGACAAATAGATATAGATATGGGGCCAGAGAGTTAGAGAGTCTTTATAGTGCCCTGTGCCCCACAAAGAATGATTCCTGAGTACAGAGCCAAGAGTAAGCCCTGAGCAGCACTGGGTATGACAGATGGAAGGAGCGGAGGGGCAGGAGAGGAGAAGGAGGAGGGAGGAAAGGGAAGGAGAGGAAGAGTAAAGGATAGAGAGAGAAAGGAGAAAGATGAAAGGAAAATGGAACGAAGGAAGGAAGGAAGGAAGGAAGGAAGGAAGGAAGGAAGGAAGGAAGGGAGGGAGGGAGGGAGGGAGGGAGGGAGGGAGGGAAGGAAGGAAGAAAGAAAAAGGGGCCAGAGCAATAGTACAGTGGGTACAGAATTTGCCTTGCATGCGGTCAACCTGGGTTGTATCCTGCATCCCATATGATACCCCCAGCACAGCCAGGAGTAATTCCTGAGTGCGAGCTGAAGTAAGCCTGAGCATCCCTGGGTGTGACACAAAAAGCAAAAAAAATTAAAAAAGAAAGAAAGAAAGAAAGAAAGAAAGGAAAGAGAGGAACAGAGGAAGGAAGAAAGAAGGAAAGAAAGAAGAAAAGAGTATAAGATTATATATATGAAACAATATATATATTGATCATATATATGTATATATATGAAAAACAAAAATAACGTAAGATATCTAAAATGAGATTTACTGTTTTGACATATCGAATATGCCACCAGACATCTTGCCAGGCTCTTTGAGATGAACAGAGGCTTTTAGGGCAGCCTCTAATTACCCTTGAAGATGTTCCCATGGTTCAAAACATATTTGAACCCCATCATATATGGTGCAGTAATCTTGGAAAATGGGTATTAAGTGTATTATGATGTCTGGAAAGTGGCCTGGAGTGTGGTGGCATCTGGGTAGTGGAGGTAGTGGAGGTCTGCCAATGAGCTATTTACAGGTATCGGTAGGGTGGGACTTTTGGGTGTGATTCCTGTGTCACCAGAGATTGGTGGAAGCAGGCAGGGCAGGGCAGGGTGGGACTTCTGGGTTTGATCCCTGGATCGCTGGAGATTGGTGGGAGCACACAGAGGATCTCTGTTTCCGGGCTCTGCTGAGCCTGGAATCAAAGGTCACAAAGTTTGGCACGAATGCTGGCCAACTTCGAAGTGAGTGTGGAATGGTCGGACTACAGCTGAATCTCACGAAGACAATGTTTATGAGAAATGGATTCATTCCTGATGTTCCATTTGCTCTCAACAGGATGAATATCTCTGAATGCAACAGTTATGTCTACTTAGGTCAAGGACTCAACATGACAAATGATCTGGCACCTGAGTTTTGCAGGAGGAAGAGAGCAGTGTGGAACACCTTCAAGAGCATCGAAGAAATCGCTAAGAGTACAAAGAACCTCCAGCTCTGGGAACATCTCTTTGACTCCACCGTTCTTCCTGCATTAACATATGCCTCAGAGACCTGGGCCCTAGGAAAACAAGATGAGAATGCTATTTGGGTATCCCAATGAGGAATCGAAAGAGCTATGCTTGTAGTATCATGCTTCACTCGAGTGAGAGAAAGAATCCGGAGTTCCAACCTCCATTGACGATCGTGAATCAGGGACGTTGTCTCATTTGCCAAGGCATCAAAAATCAGATGGGCTGGGCACGTAATGAGATTTGGAGACAACTGCTGGACTAGAGCCATTACTGACTGGATTCCATGGGACGTCAAAAGATCGTGTGGTCGCCCACCTATGAGATAGTCAGACTTCTCCGTCAAGATCCTGAACAATCGGTTTGGGGCTCTTCGTGTTCCTGTAGTGAGCAGACACCATTGGGCTACACTAGCACATGACAGTGACAAATGGAGATGTTACTGGCGCCCACTCAAGCAAATCGATGAGTAATGGGATGTCAAGTGATCAAGTGATTAAATGATCTAAACTGAACTAAGTAAATATTCTATGATCAGAAATAGGAAGAATGTATGTAGTTAAAATAGCAATTTGTCCCAACTTAATTTATATGTTTAACAAAACCTGAGTTGAAACACAAGGACTATTTAATAGGTATCAAAACACTGACTATAAAATGTATATGGAGAGGTTAAAGTTCCTCCATATTTAGCATACTATAGAAGTAGAACCAACTTGAAGTCTTCATTTGGTACATAAATGTTGATGACAGTATTTCTTTATCTATTGTTCCCTTGACCAATAAGTAATGTCCATCACTGTCTCTAATGACTTTCTTTCTATTGAAAAGAATTTGGTCTGGCTTTTTTTATTTTTGGCTTCCATTGACTTGTCTGATTGTTTTCATCCTTTCACTCTAAGTCTATATTTATCCTGAGTATTTAGGTATATTTCCTGTAGGCAGCAAATGGATGGATTTTCTTTCCTGATCTTCCATCTACTTGATGGCTTTTTATAGGTGAGCTTTTCAACGGACATTACTGATATCTTGAAAGAGTCTCCTGCACAGATTCAAGAGGCCCAAAAAGCACCAAACAAAAGAGACTCAAAACAATGCCAACACACATAGTAATCAAAATGGTAACATCAAAAGACTGACTACTTAAAGCAGCAAAAGAGAAGAAAACTCTCAAATGTAAGGGAAACAACACAAGAATCGGAATATATGACTTCTTACAAGTTAGAAAAGAGTGGAATAATGTACTCAAACTACTGACTTAGAAAAAAGGAAAAAAAACTTCAGTCTAGAGTCCACTACCCTGCAAAACTTTAGATTTGAGGGAGACATAAGAACATTTGAAGACAAACAAGAGCTCGCAGTATTTGTGACAAATAAACCAATCCAGCAAGAATTACTGAAAGGCTGCTTATTAAAAAAAAAAACTCTTGCAAAAATAACTGGATCACACACAGACACACATAAATGACAAGAAAGCCCTTTATGTCAATAATTTCTCTGAATGACATGATCTCTCTTATGTCAGGACTAAGATCCCCTATAAAAAGACATAGAGTAGATGGATAGATCATGAAAGAAAATCCATCCATTTGCTGTGTAAAGAAAACATAACTCTCGAGATAAATGCAGACTTGGAGTGAAAGGATGAAAACAATCACACAAACCAATGGAAGAAAAAAAAGTTGGGACAGCCATGCTTATATCAGACCAAATTTTATCAATATAAAGAAAGTAATTAGAGACAATGGTGGATGTTGATTTCTGCCATAATTTTTATTTTTTTCTATCCTACTTCTACTTTTTGGATTTGTTTTTTCCTCTCCTACATTTTTTAGATGTGTATATGGTTTATTGATTTAGGTTTTTCCTTCTTTCTTAATGTGGGCATGCTTTGCTATGAATTTCCCCCTTAGTATAGCTTTTGCGGCATCTCATAGATTCAGGAAATTTGTGTCTTCATTCTCATTGGTTTCGAGGAATCTTTTGATTTCTTCTTTGATTTTTTCTTTGATCCAATTATTTTTTTAGCGAAGTTTTTTTCAGCTTCCAAGTGTTGTGATTTTTCCCACATTCTCTCTGTGGTTCATTTCTACTTTCATGGCATTGCAGTCTAAGAAGTTAGTTTGTACAATTTCTATATTTATAAATTTATATATTTGAGTTGTGTAGACTTTAGAGGATTACTTTTCTAATTCTGAAGTCAAATAAACTCATCATAGAAAATGTGTAAATTTTAAAATATGTAAATAAAATAAGAGTAAGTTCACGAAAGAAAGAAAGAAAGGAAGAAAGAAAGAAAGAAAGAAAGAAAGGAAATGAGGTTGGTCAGAGAGAAAATAAGAAATGTAAGGTGCTCGCCTTGCAGACAGTCAACCAGTTAAAAAATCCCCTGTATCACATATGGTCTCCTGAGCCCTACCAGGAATGATCTATGCCAAAAGTAAGGAGAAAGTCCTGAGATATGTTGGGTATAGCCCCCAAGTCCCACTCCCCGACTTCCAACCCCCCAAAAAATGAAAAAAGAAACTAGCCATCAACCTAGGGAAAGGGATGAAAGAAAAGTAATTCATATTACTAAGTGAAAGAAGTCAATCTGAAAACTTTAAGATTTAAATTGTAAGATTCTAAGTATATAACATTTTGGAAAAAGACCAAACTTCAGAGACAGTATAAAGATTAAGTGACTGCTAGGAGATAGTAATGAAGAGACAGATCACAGAAGATGCTTAGGGTAGTGAAACATCTGTATGATCAATAATGACAAATATACATCACTAAACGTTTATCAAAACTCAACTGCAAAAGAAACATGCATCCTAATATGAATTATGCAGTTCAGGTGCTAATCACATGCCAATGTAAATTCATCAGTTGTAACAAATGTATAGTTTTGGTAAGGGATATTGATGTAGCTGTGTAGGCTGGAGACAGAGTTAGCAGCAAGTTCTCTTCACTTACATTCAATTTTTCTTTGGATATACAACTGCTCTAGAAATAAAGTTAATTATCAATAATAAGGGGGAAAGCAATATTTTCTTCATCATTGCCTATTTAACTATGGTAACTATGTCACAGATAAAATTAGGTCAGCAATCATTTGTTAGATTAAGTTTATAACTTTTATTTTCTTTCAGATGACCAAATTCTCAATGAAGATTGAATTCTAAACATTTTTATTTATGGGTATTCAGTAAAAGAAAGATAAAATCAAGAGATTGTGAGAGGAGAAACAAGTCACCCCTGTACTTTTTCCTGTACATTTTCCTGTAATTATTTAAGCCTCAATAGTATCTTGCAATTGAAATTCTTGAGCAGCAAAATAGTTTAGATTGTCCACTTTTTATTTTATTTATTCAATATTAAAATTATCTGTTGCTATCAAAGTTGAAGTTATAGTCAAACACCACCAACAAAAAGCAAACAAATTCTAGAGGCCAGAGAAATAGTACAGAGGATAAGGTACTTGCTTTACGTGTTCTACTTAGATTCAATCCCTAGAATCATATATGGCTTCCTGAGTATAAAGCCATGAGTAAGCCCAAAGCAAAACAAGTGTTTGGTACCCAAACAAAGAAAAGCCATAAAATAAAAATCCAAGTATTCCCCATGGTCTACATTCATTTTAAAATAAAGTAAATATTATTTTAAATATCTTAAAATATAATCATAAAATGTCAATTACCTAGGGCTTTGTTTTAATAAAAGATGGTACAGGGGACACATAACTATTTAGATATTCGCATGAAATTGGTTAAATCTAATACTAAAAAGTAAACATTTGTGCTCATTGTGTGCGTCATTTCTTTCAAGGTTTTCTGACCTTGAAATCTCATCGAATTCTACCAACTTGAAAACATTATTGTTTACAACTCAGCACGTGGCAACCAGAGGGATTTACAAGGTTAAGATGACAGGCATGTCATGTACTTGCATCATGTTTGAAATGTCACTAGCATATCACACACATGGTCGGCATATTCATTTTTCAATATTCATCCAAGTTCTTCCTGTCAAGTGCAGGAAATAGATGCAATATATGACTCAGATACAGATAGAAAAATAGCTTTCCTTTTCCTAATCCTCTGCTCACTGACCGTGCATTCATGTCTCTAGAAAGCAGTAGCTCTAAAATCTTCGGAGATTTACTGTGAAAGCTCAACATACTTATTTTGCTTCTACATTTATTAAAAGCAATGACTGTGTTAAAAATACCAAGAAGGAGAGGTTTTTTATTTATTTTTACTGTCAATGTGGTAACATTAGAATGATTCATATATTCAGCATGTTTATTGTCTCCAAAATTGCTCCCCCCTTACTTATCAGTTAAGAGGAATACATATATATTTTTTTATAAGCCAGTGCCTAACTGCTCTTGAATAGCTAGTATGTATAATATGATTTATGAGGCCCTAAGAAAACAGAATTTAGGCAAGATAAGTTTTTGTTTGGAGGGAAAAAGAATGCTCTGCAATAGAGTATAGTTCTGCAGTGTATCTGCAGTCTTAGTGATAGCAAGCAAAACAAGTTGTCTCTTTCATGTGCAAACTCAAGGAAATTAAAAGAAAGATGCTAAAGGTAGGTAGAACAATCATGAAACAAAGCACATTTTCTTTTTCAATCTTGTTAAGTTTTCCAAGAAGCAATAATTAGGATGACACTACAATTATTCTTTTTTTTTTTTTTGCTTTTTGGGTCACACCTGGCTATGCACAGGGGTTACTCCTGGCTCTGCACTCAGGAATTACTCCTGGTGGTACTCAGGGGAACATATGGGATGCTGGGAATTGAACCCGGGTTGGCCACGTGCAAGACAAACGCCCTACCCATTGTGCTATCTCTCCAGCCCCTACAATTATTCTTAAGGTTATTGATTTTTCAAAGTATTCTCAAAATCCTAAAGTCTTAGAATTGAATAGAGGAAACAAATTAAGTTCTCTTTAAATTATGATATTCCATGAAAAGTTTTTTAAAGGAAAAGAGCTACACTTATTTTTACTGTAAAACAATTAGAAAATAATAAAAAAAACTTAATATATAGTATTGCTCTTTGTCCAAATAAAAAACTTTCAGTTCCTTCATTTTAAAATATGATAATACACTTGAATCCTTCCCTCAGCTTTTAAATACTCATTATCTAGTCCCAAATTAGTTTCCTATCTTTGTTTTCTACCATTTTTTTTGGCCACACAAACCATTGCTTAGGAATTACTCTTGTCAGGCTGGGAAGACTATATGGGGTGTCTGGGATCGAATGCAGGCAGATCACATGCAAGGCAAACATCATTTCTGCTTTATTCCCTCTCATCCCCATGTTTCCTACCATTTTCAACCCAACTCTTTCTCCACTGATGCCTTCATAATCATCCCACCATCTTCAGAATACCTTCCTTTTCTATTTATCTAGAAGGAAGAAGGAGACATTACTGTTGCCTGCTCAAGACAATTGATGAACAATAGGATGATCATGATCGCGATCGTGATCAAGAATTAATTATATACATTACCAGCATAAAGTCAACTTCAACTATTAGTTTCCTTAAATTCTTCAAGCCTCTAATTTTATTAAATAATTCTGCTAATAGATGCTAGCAATATAGGACATACATATATGGAAAATACTACAAATGGTGAGTCTACATGATGAGAGTGGGTGTAAAACAATCTGGTAAATGTGATCTAGCTGCATAGCAGAAGAAGAAAAAAAGATTTTGTATAAAGATAGCCATATTTGGCATAAAAAAATCACCAAATGTATCTGGGTGTACGAGAGATTTCAGTTGTAGTACTATAATATGATTTGCTTATAATAATAATTCCTTGTAGGGTTTTTTTCTTGTCTTACAGTAGCCCCTTTAGTCCTTCTTTTAAGTTTGGTTTTGAGTATCTATGAAGTTACTGAGCTATTGTTTATCCATGAAATAGTGTATTGTTCCTTCGAGTTTGAGTGAGAGTTTAGCTGGATAAAGTATTCTTAGTGACACATTCATTTCATTGAGTTTTTTTCACTATATCCCACCATTATCTTCGGGATTGGAGGGTTTTCCTCTGATACTCTGCTGTAAATCTAAGGGGTGCTCCTTTGTATGTGATTTCCTTCTTTGACCTTGCTGTTTGCAGTAGTGTGTCTCTATCCATGGCATCCATCATTCTGACTATGATATGTCTTGGAGTCATTTTACTAGGGTCTCTTTTAGCTGGCACTCTTCGGGCTCCTTAACAAAGGAAAAAAATCACATAATCCTAGTAAGGATATATCCAAGGTCTTTGGTACTTTTAGTACAGATATTATAAACATGAAAATGAGCACTGTGGACAAGATATGAGTGCTGAAATAGATAAAGGGATATAGATGGTAATCTCTCAGCACTGTTACTGCAAACCATAATGCAGAGAGAGAGAGAGAGAGAGAGAGAGAGAGAGTATGAGGGAGAAGGAGGGAGGGAGGGATGGAGGGAGGGACAGCGTGAGAGAAAGAGAGAATTATACTTTCAGGGATCAGTTCTATAATTTTTTATGAGAGAAGTTTCTCTGATCATGTAGAGTACCCAAAACAATGAGAAGGAACCTAAACATCCTCTCCTGAATATGAAGGAGGTTCAATGTGTTGCTTCTTCAACTACCTTTCACCAAAGTAGACAGCATAACGAATGCCTAGAATCAGTATTTTCTAGGGGAAAAAAGCACTCTGTAGGTAGGAAGTTTCTTTTCCTCCTATATACAGTCCACTTCTTTTTTCTCTTTTTGGGCCATACCCGGTGATACACAGGGGTTACTCCTGGCTCTGCACTCAGGAATTACAAAGGGAACTACATGGAATGCTGGGAATCGAACCCAGATTGGCCGCGTGCAAAGCAAACGCCCTACCACTGTGCTATCGCTTCAGCCCCTCCAGTCCACTTTAAAATATTCAAATATTTGGTTAGTAATCAAGGTGTGGTAAAACATGGTGCCACAGACCTTATTAGATCACAGAATGCTTAGGGTCTACTTGTGCCAGACAATACAGTTACTGCAAGAAATTAGCAATTACAAGTATCCTAGTATCTTGCACAGTTCCTATCATCACCACAGTTGCTATTAGGCAATTGTGACCACAGGCCTTAATCTGTTGTCCTAGCCTGCTGGACACCAAAACCACAGCCACTGTCTGGCATCAGAAGCTGTGAAATATGAGACACATCCAAGCCTGCCAATAAGCTTGTAACTGCAAGTCCACAGCAGTGGTACAGAATGATACAAATTCAAGCTACAGTCCCCCTCTTGAATTTGTAAGCATAAAATACAGATTGCTGCCCTTGCTGGGATAAAATCTGACCCTCACCACTAGCCTTTGACTAGCAGGAGCTACAATGAAGGGGAGTATTTCATCTTGCATCAATGGATGAATATGAAATTCTAGGATGGACCTCAAGCACATCAGAGCTTTTAAACTCTCTGGTGGAGATCTTCAAAGAGAAACGAAGTCAGGCACAGTATGAGAGAATCTATCTGAAAAGTGAACCAAAAATCACTGAGCTAAAAAATGCAGCAGTTGAACTTACAAAGATGAAATAGAAGGGCTTAGCAGAATGACAGAAACCAAGGAATAAATCAGTGTGCTGGAGTGATAGCACAGCGGGAGGGTGTTTGCCTTGTGCACAACCACCCCGGTGGAGCCGGGTTTGATTCCTCCGCCCCTCTCGGAGAGCCCGGCAAGCTACCAAGAGTATCTTGCCCGCATGGCAAAGCCTGGCAAGCTACCCGTGATGTATTCAATATGCCAAACACAGTAACAAGTCTCAAAATGGAGACGTTACTGGACCTGCTAGAGCAAATCGATGAACAACGGGGAGGACAGTGCTAAAAGATAATGTAGGTGAAACTAGAAACTAACCAAAAAAAAAAAAAAGAAGAAAAAAATTTTAAAGCAAGAAAACACAAGAGATATGTGTAACAGAATCAAGAATAATAACAGCGACATCCTTGGAGTTCCCAAAGGAAAGAAAGGGAAGGGAAAGAATTATTGGAGGGAGGCGATACATATCTAGATCCAGGAAGCCCTAAGAACTCCAAATAAGTTTAACTTGGAATAAAAGAACACCAAGATACAATATAATTAAAATGATAAAAGCTAAAATCAGGTAGAATCTAAAAGCAGCAGCAGCAAAGTAAAGATTTACATACAAGGAATTCTCACAGAAGATTTATCAAAAGCAACTCTATAGGCCAGAAGGAAATGACACAGCCAGAAGTGTTGAATGAAAAACATTTAAACAATAAAGCTCTATTCTGTTAGTTTATCATTCAAATTCAGAGGAGTTACATAAACAGTTTTCACACCAACAAAAGTTAAAGCAATCTATGGCCATTAAACTAGTTCTGCAAATATTAAATACTAAATAGTCCTTTGTAAAAGACAAAGAAATCCTACTTAGGAAATAGTAAGCTGCAGAGTAATAAAGGGGTCTTTTTTTATGAACTCAAGACTTTCTTCCTAATAAGGAGTCAACTTAATAGGGGATGTGAGTTTTGAACATGGGATGCAAATTTGATGGCAATATAAAAACAAATATTATTAGAAATTACAAACAAAAGTAAAATGGAACCAGATCACTACCTAATAGGCAGACATCAAAGTATAAAAAAAAGATAAATGTGACCCTCACAATCCACATATTAAAATGATAGTCAATCACTCTATCACTGTCATCCCAATAATTGTTGAATTGCTTGAGCGGGTGCAGTAATATCTCTATTCCTCCCAGCCCTGAGATATTTAGCAGCCTCTTATTACTTGTATTTTCCCAATGATTGGAGGCTCTTTCAGGGTCAGGGGAATGAGACCTGTTGTCATTACTGTATTTGGCATATTGAATACACCATGAGGAGCTTGCCAGGCTCTGCCCATGTAGGCAGATACTCTTGATAACTAGCCGGGCTCTTGGAGAGACATATATTTATATGTTTTTTTCTATGATTTGTTGCCTACTGTCTGAACCCCATCAGATATGGTGTATCAATTGTGGAAAATTGGTAGAAAGCAGCTTATAATATGTCACATGGCCACAAAGCGGCCTGGAGCGTGGCAATGGTTCGGTAGTGGAGGTCGGCTGACGGGGCTGGGTCCCTTGGTGTGGGGAGGGCTCTCACCCACCCCACAGCCTGGAGCAGAGTCTGGTGGCATGGTTCTGGAAGCCTCCTTTTATACTCCTGTTGTTAGGACGAGGATCGTGATCTCCCTTTAAGGACAAAGAGACTCCAGAGACTGCAAACAGCAAGCAAGGTTTATTGTAAGACTGGCTAGCCAGGGTTGAGCCGCCTACACAGACATGCAAGTCAGATAGGTGAGGCAAGACCCCGAACTTCTTCAAAGGGGATTTTATATAGGCCTTCACTGGCCATTACAGCAAAGCCCGTGCATTTCATAGCCAATAGATTTGTAACAACATATACTTTCTTAACCAATCCATTTAAAAGTACATCACTCCTTAGCCTATAGATTCAAAGATCAGCATTTTCATACATAGGCATTGTGGCTAGTGGGCATCTGGTAACTAGGACATTTGGTTATCATCTGGCTTCCTTTGATTCAGTGGAAGTGGATAAGGGAAAAGTTCCTAACAGAGGTAACAGATAAGGAAGTGCCAACAAAAGGTTTCTGAATTTACATCCCAGCAGGAAAGAGTCAACAAATGGTTTCAGAATTTACATCCCAATAAGGAAGGGCTTCACAGCTAAGGCTCTACTAGGGAGGGGGCAGGAAAGGGAGAGTTACTAATTAGTAGAGTTTTAACTCTGGAATCTCCTTCAGGGTCCCAAGGGACCTTACATCATATGGGAGGAGCATCCTGAGTTCTGGAGGGTGGCCAATGAGAGATTATCCAGTGCCAGTGGTGTGTGGCTTAAAGGTGTGATCCATGAGTCAATGGAGACTAGGGGAAGCAGGTAGAGGATCTCTGTTCTGGGGTCCCGTTGAGTCCAAAGTCCAAGGTCAAGAAGTTCTGAATTATCTGGGTTCCATGGGACTTTATTCATGCCTGAGGCTCGGCCTGAGTATCCGGAAAGCAGCCTGGAGCATGGCGGTGGTTGGGCAATGGGGGGCAGTTGCCAGGTCTGGGTCCCTTGGGGTGGGGAGGGCTCTCACCCACCTCACAGTCTGGCAAGGAGTCCCAAAATTTTTCCCAAATGTCAGTGGCCTAAAGTCACCAATCAAAAAGTTCAGAGTGGCCAGGTAGACTAGGAGACAAAATTCAACATTCTGTTCTTTACCAAAGACACACTTGAACTTTTCATGATAAACACAGATTTTAAGTAAAAGAATGGAGAACAATATTGCAATCATATTGCATATTGTAGTCTAAAATAGGCAAGGACAGGTATACTTTGATTAGACACAATAGATTCCCATGTATTTTATGGCCTCTGGTCAAATCCCTAGGTTTGTAGTCCATTTTGAAATAATTTTTGCATATGTTGTGGGATACGAATCCAGTTTCAATCATTCGCATGTTTTTCAACACCATTGTTGAAGAAGCTTTCTTTTTCCTTGCTCCATTTCAGGTACCTATCATCTTTGCTGACAATATTCAGCTTGACTGTGCAGGTTGTCTGAGTTAGCACTTGGGCTCTTCAGTATCTTTTTAGATCCCATTGTTATGAAGGTAGAGATCAGTAAATTGGATCAGAAGTGAAAGGGGAAAAGTTCAAACAATACTACAGAGGATACAAAAGAATTTAATATTAACAACTTTTTGACACATAATGTAAAAATCCTAGAAAAATATTGTTTAAAATTTTATAACCAGACAATTTCAGAGACTAAACCATGAGTAAGAATAAAACCCGAATAGACTGATGACTAGTATATAAAGTGAAAAAGTAATCAAAAGTTTCCCCTTCAAGAGCTCATTAGCAAGTTCTTTCAGACCTTCAAAGTGAAACTGCTATCTGTTCTTAAATTCTTCTGAAATTTGGAAACAAATTCTTCCAACAGTGTCTGAAGCCAGTATCCTCTTTGTTGTTGTTACTATGGCACAGCTTTACTGAAACTAAGCTAAAAGAGAGGCTAAAATAATACTAGTATAGATCGGAACTCACTGTACTATTTTGAATTTTTCTTTGTTTTGAAGCTCAGTGCTTACTTCTCACTCTATGCTCAGGAATCACTCCTGACAGTGCTCTGGGGAACATATGGGATTTCAGATATTGAACCTGGGTCATCCTCCTGGAAGGCAAGCACTCTACCGACTGTAGTAGTAGGATAACATTGGTTTGTCCTTTCTCCCTTGCCACAGGAATCTTAGGTTTATTGAGTTACACCCATCACAATGCTCTGGAAGCACTCCTACTTCCTCACTTTTCATCTTAAACTTCTCTGTGCTCTGCTTCCCCTATCTGTTAATCACCTATATCCCCATATCAGATCCTGTGACTTGTAAGGTCAGATCCTTCTAAAGACACTGAATTTTGTATTTGTAAGTGAAATGTTGCTTTTCGCTTCCCCTTATGTCCTTTGCATGGTTTACTTTAGAGCAATGTTTTTTTTTTTTTTTGCATAGACACAAAAGGCAATTCATGCTATGTTTTTTTTTTTTTTTATAATTTATTTATTTATTGAATCACTGTGGGAAATGTTACAGAGCTTTCGAGTTTAGGTCTCAGTCATGTAAATATCAAACACATTTCCCTTTACCAATACTTATTTTTAACCCCGAACCCCAATAGACCCCCACCTCCCACCCCTCCCAATTCTTGTGAGGCAGATGAGTTCTAGTTAATACTCTATCTACTTTGACTAGATAGATTGTTTCGATAGAAGATGCACAATTATTGTTTAGAGTTTACGACCCACCCCCCACAATCAGACATGCTGAAACAGCGTTGTGAAATGATTTGCTTTCTACAACTTGGTTTAAGAATAAAATGATGTCGCGCAGCCGCTATCGCGCGGTTTTGAATTTCTGCTATTTTACTTATTGACCCTGGAAGAATTTCTATTAAAAGTTAGCTAGTTAAGAGATTGGTTTCTGTGCCCTGGAGTCGTGGCCGTGCCGGAGAGCCACTCGTGGGGGGCAGCTGGCGACCTCGGTGGGGCATGGGGGACGGCCCACAAAGCCCCCCTTCCCATGAGGTCCCTGCCGCTCCCGCCAACCCCGGCTCAACCCTGCTGTCCACAAGGCTCCCGTGCGGCCGCCATCTTTCTTTCCAGAGAGGAGCGGGCGGGCCGGTTGACGCCCTTTCCCCTCCGGGCAGGCTTGGTGGCGCTGTTTGACACATAGTCCATTTGCTTTTCTGCTCCAAGCGGCTGGTTCTCTGTGCTAAGTCCTTGTGCCTCCGGGGCCGTGGCCGTGCCGGAGAGCCGCTCGTGGGGGGCAGCTGGCGACCTCAGTGGGGCATGGGGGACGGCCCACAAAGCCCCCCTTCCCATGAGGTCCCTGCCGCTCCCGCCAACCCCGGCTCAACCCTGCTGTCCACAAGGCTCCCGTGCGGCCGCCATCTTTCTTTCCAGAGAGCCATGCTATGTTTTTGTAGCTCGTGTGTTAATTGACTCTGAGTAACATTTACTCCTGGGCATCTGTCATATTTACTCAACTTAGCCTCAGTTGCCCTTAGCTACTAGCAACCCAAAAGCAGAGTTCCAATGAGGGGACGGCATGGATCCAGGGCAAACTCTAAGTTATCCTGGCATCGAAACTAGACAGGCCAATTGCCACAAAACTTATAAGTTAAGAGCACTGTCTTGTGCAAATTCTATCCTGACCCAAAGTGATGTTTCTGAACAAGGACCCTTCTAGGGTTCAGACAGACTAATCTAGCCTGAGGACTGTAGCCTGGGATCTATCATGGGATGTTCCCAGGAGAGCCACCCTATAAGCTTAATATTTCTCTTACTTACTCTCTTAATATTTCTCTTACTTACTTGTCCATACAAAATGACTAGAAAGATTATTAAGAAGTAAATCTCAGATTTACTGAACTGGAGCGATAGCACAGTGGTAGGGCGTTCGCCTTACAAGCGGCCAACATGGCCGACCCGAGTTCGATTCCTCCGCCCCTCTCGGAGAGCCCGGCAAGCTACCGAGAGTATTGGATATGCCAGACACAGTAACAACAAAGTCTCCAATGGAGACATTACTGGGCCCGCTCGAGCAAATCGATGATCAACGGGAGGGCCTTTATTTATTTTTTTTATATAAATCTCAGATGATTCTTGGACCAAGAATGGAATAAGTGGGAACTGATCACCAAACAGCCTGGCAGCCCCGCCCCTCCCTCAGGCATCTGTTGGCTTCATCTGCAGGCCAGGGTGGGGAAGTGGCTCATGGACACTGAACAAATGTTGTGACAGAGCCCACATCACATAATATTGAATACACATTCAGTATTGAATGTGCTATCTTTTCAGTTCCTGAAATTTGTTATTCTTTTCCTTATTAATAAATACTGAGTATCGAAAATAATGTTACCTCAAATAACAGAAAAATAATCACTTGATCACTTGACATCCCTTTACTCATCAATTTGCTTGAGCGGGCACAAGTAGCGTCTCCATTCATCCCAGTCACGTGCTAGTGTAGCCCAATGGCTCTGCTCGTTCTAGGAACACGAAGAGCCTCAAACCTATCATTAAAGGTCATGACGAAGAAATATGACTATCTCTTAGGTGGGTGGCCATGTGATCTTTTTACATCCTGTGGAATCCAGCCAGTAATGGCTCTAGTCCAGCAGTCAGCTCCAAATCTCATTACGTGTCCAGCCCATATGATTTTCGACACCTTGGCAAACGAGACAGAATCCCTGAATCTGGACCATCAATGGAGTTCGGAACTCCGGATTCTTTCTCTTATTTGAGTGAAGGGTGACACTCCAAACATAGCTCTTTCGATTACACTTTGGGAGACCTGAATAGCGCTCTCATTTTGTTTTGGTAGGGCCCAGGTATCTGAGGCGTATGTTAGTGCAGGGAGAACAGTGAAATCAAAGAGATGTGACTGTAGCCAGAGATTCTTCATCTTCTTACCTCTTTCTTCAACTCTCTTGAAGGCTTTCCAAGTCACCCTCTTCCTCTTGCGTAACTCAGGTGCCAGGTCATTCATCATGTTGACTTCTCGACCTAGGTACACATAACTGTTGCATTTGGACATGTTCATCTCATTGAAAGCGAATTGAACATCAGGAGCGAGACTGTTTCCCATAAACACTGTCTTCTTGAGATTCAGCTGTAGTCCGACCTTTCCACACTCATGGTCGAAGTCGACCAGCATTTGTGCCTCTTGGCTAATGTTTGGTGTGATTAGAAAGATGTCATTGGCAAAGTGGAGGTGGTGTAGTTGCTGACTGTCTATCTTTACTCCCATTCCAGTGTTTTCATGATGTTCTCGAGGGTGGCGCTGAAGAGTTTTGGTGAAATGGTATCACCCTGCCGAACCCCTCCCTTGACATGAATGATTACTTATTTGTAGAGTGGTGAGGTCCTGGAAGTGAATCCGCAATACAGCTCATGGAGGATCCTGATGTATTGACTTTGAATGCCCTGCTTGGCTAGGGCTTTGATGACTGCTTCTGTCTCAACAGAATCAAAGGCCTTCTTTATTTTTTTTTAATTTCAATTTTATTTTATATATATTTTTAAATTTTTATTAATGAAACATCATGAGGTACAGTTGTAGACTTACAAATTTTTGTGCTTGGGTTTCAGTTATACAATGATCGAATACCCATCCGTCCACCAGTACCCATTCTCCACCACCACTGATCCCAGTATCCCTCCCACCCCCATTCCAAAGTCCTTCTTTAAATCAATGAATATTAGACAGAGCGGCATCTTGAACTCCCGAGAAACATCAATGAACTTGGTTATCGTGTGCATATGGTTCATCGTGCTGAATCCTTTGTGGAACCCAGCTTCCTAGCATGGTTGTCCTTGATCTAGTATTCTTCCAATCCTATTCAGGATGACTCGAGTGAACAGCTTTTAGATGACAGACAATAGGTAGATTGGGTGATAGTTGCCAATGTCGTAGATGTCTCCCTTCTTGTACAGTAGTACAGTCCTGCTGGTTTTTCGACTGGGATGGAAATTTGCATTCATATAGGTAGTGTGTGAAGAGCCGAGCCGGTGTATTGATGAGTACTGATGGCAGGTTCTTCAGTTGTTCATGTCTGACCTTGTCCTGTCCTGGTGCTTTTTGCATTTTTACCAATGAAATAGCGTGTCGAATTTTGGAAGGGAGAACATTGGGAACAACATATCCATCCTGTGGAATTTGGTATGTGGGTAAGGTGGATGTGGCTATTGAAGAGATCCGAGTAGAAGTCATGGATAATCTTCTCCATTGCCTTCTGGAATATGTAATAGGTCCATCAGGACGTCGGAGGGCAGTCACCTTGGTCTTGTAGTTGGCGATGGACAGGCAGGTGTTGTGAATGCTTTGCCCAGCTGCTGCCATCTGCCAGCACTGCTGCTCTTCTCTCTTCGAGGTTTTCCTTGATCGCTTCTCTGCACTGCTTTGAGAGCTCGGACTTGAGGTTTCCTGAGGTTTGTGCCAAAACACATTGGCAAATAAGCTCAAGAGTTTTTGAAGACAGGCTTTTTTTTGTGGCTATCTGTCTCTTGGAGTTCCTCACACAATCATGGAGGTGCTGAACCATTCGATCGTATTCCTTGTCAATGTTGTCAAGGATGGCATCTTCCCATGTTGATGCAATAGTGCCAAACAGCTCCCAGTTGGTGGTCATTCTGGGAGTTCTCTTCTTAAACTTTGTAGCCCTTTCTTCCCGCTCCGTGAAGAAATTTTGCACGAAGGAGTCGGTGGTCTGAACTTGTTTGGAATTTTGGGACAACAGCGACATGGGTCAGGCAAAACCATGGATTAAATATGACGTGGTCAATTTCGTAGTGGAACTGTCCACCAGGAGACTCCCAAGTCCAAAAAAATAATATCTAAAAGAAAATGTCCCTCATCTATTTTGTAAATTAGCATTTCCAGCATCTTATAACTCTACATTCTGGCTTTAGTTCTTGCCTTTCAGACATAGATGATTTCTAAGGTACCTCTTCAGAGGCAGAATAATGGGACAATATTAGACTTTTCATGTGTGGGAGTAATAGTACATTGGGTAGGGTACATGCCTTGAAAATGATTAACTTTGGTTCAATTCCTGCACTTGATATGTTCCCCTTAACTGCCAGGAGTGATCACTCTACACCACCAAGTATGACCTCAAAAATGAAAACAAACAAATAAAAAATAGTTTTTATGTCTTTGTAAAGACAGATCAAGCAAGCAATAATAAATTACTAAGCTATCCTTCAGAAAAAAAATTCAAAGATATCCTTCAGGATCTGATCCTTCAGGCCTCCCTCAGGAAGTTACCCTTGAACAAAGATCATGGAGAAAACCTTGAACACTTCCACATGTGGCCTAAGACACACAAAAAATAATTAACAGTAGGAATCAGGGGCTTGAGCAATGTCACATCAAGTAGGGCATTTGCCTTGCATGTGGCTGACCAGGCTGGCCCAAGTTTGATTCTTCCGCCCCTCTCGGAGAGTCTGGCAAGCTACCGAGAGTATCTCGCCTACACGGCAAAGCCTGGCAAGCCACCCGTGACATATTTAATATGCCAAACACAGTAACAACAAGTCTCACGATGGAGATGTTACTGGGCCTGCTCAAGCAAATAAATGAACAATGGGAGGGCAGTGCTACAGTGCTACAGGAATCAGAGATGAACAGTAGCTTTGCAGGTGTGAGACCTTAGGTTCAACCTCTAGCTCCCCCCTCCCCACCACCACAGCAGAAAAAATACCATTATTTATTTTTAATAACAAAGACAGTAAAGATATTTACATACATTCTTACTGGCCGCAAAGTCAGATTCTGTTTGTTTTAGCTATGATTTCCTTCAGGGTAATCATAACTGTATCCCAGTTTTACCTCACAGAGAAAACAGATATGTGTATGTATGTAGAGAGAGAGAGAGAGAGAGAGAGAGAGAGAGAGAAAGAGAATAGAAGAGAAAAACAGAGAGAGTAGAATGGACGAAGGGAGAGACAGAAGAGGAGAAAAGGGGAAGGCATCTACTTACTCAACATCTGGCAGGTATGAAGAACTCTCCCACATACACACATGAGAGACCATTACATATATTCTGCTCTACAGAAAGCATATGCCTCTGTAACTGCTGCTTTCCTTCAATACTCCAGAATTTATTTTTAAAATAATGAAATCTAATTAAGACTATCTGCTTTTATTTTCAAACTGCCCCTCATGCGTCTCAGGATGTCACAAAGATTTCTCAGAAAAGGACTGGAAACAGTAGGAAACCTGGAGCTCAGCCTCTCTGTCTGTGTGAGAAAATAAGGAGGAAGAAAGGTCAACATTATTGAAAATATCCAGAAACTGAAGACAGGTGTTAGGACCTGAGGCAAGACTGTGGGAGATTATGTGCCTGAAATGAGGGTGTACTCTGGTCTCCAAAGATGCAGGCAACAGTCCTGACCTATTTGCTCCACAGGAGTGACTGTGTTATTACTTGAGGTTTAGTGTGTCAGCCTCCATGCTCACTGAACCCTAGATGCCGAAAGGCCCAGGATCTGTGGCAAACTTGGCTCCTTGAGATTGGTGGCTTAATTTTGCTGCTCCTCTCTAGAGAGTCTATTTCTATAACATAGCATATTTATTAGGAATAGTAAGTGATAAAATTAGCTATCTTTGAGAAAAGAGTCATACCCACTGAAGACTTCATGTTAATTAGCTGCAAGTGAAGCCCACAGAGCCCTGGAACAACTAATGCTGTATATTCTCATTCCATCAGCCTTTAGGTTTCTGTTTCCCTATCAGCAGAAAGCCACAAGCTAAACAAGTTTCGCTGTTAATATAGGTGGTGGATCTTGCGGGACAGGGGGAGTATCGACTTCCAGGGGCCACCAGGGGTGCTGAAGACCCCTCCTGATGACTCTCTGCCAATAGGGCAGGTGGTTCAATGTGAGGGCCTGAGAATGCTGGACTCTGTGGTACTGGGAATTCTGTAGGACACCCCAAAGGTTTTGCAGGGCCTTCGTAGTCACACCCAATACAGCTCAGAGGATCACATGGTGACAGAGATTTAGTCAGTGTCAGGCACAACCCCATGGCAAACTGTACTGTCTCTCTGGATCCAATAATAATATTTTGATACAATTTCTTCATGCCCCTATATTCCTTAATTTTTAAACATTTAGAGATTTTCTAGATATATTTAGGTTATGAGAGAACTGAGTACTTGTATCCTAGAGCCTTCTAGAAGCATTGAAATTATGCATTATAACCAATAAACACAAAAGTTATTAATGAAGTCAACCAAGGTTCATTAATGTAACAAAAGAAAAAAGAAAAACTTCTGTGATTCCAACTGAATTCTGAACGTCCCAAAATTTGAAAGGAAAATAGTGTGCAGACAGAAAGGAAATTTTCTTTTTTGTCTCCATGTGCTTCTCGGATAGGATGAACAAACAAATAAACATTAGATTAGTAGGAATCAAAAACAAACAAAAAAAAACCACTAACAAAGCCACAAAAACAATTTAAATACAAAAGAGGTGAGAACTACCTAGTTGTAAACTCTAGACTGAATCAGAAAACCTGAGTGTTTTTATTCTTGAATTAATAAAAGTCATAGTGGCCTAGGACATCTAGGAGAAAGGAAGATAACTCACATAGAAGAGAGTGACATAAAAATCGGGTGTTCTGCAACTAGTTGTCATAAAGATGGGGCTTCTCTGATAAAAAGTTATTTCTAGAAATCACTATGAATTTTCATGTTTCTAGGTAGATAATGGAAACATGTCCTCAGAGCCTTGCTTGACCTAGCTCCACATGACTAGGTGACATTTTTAGAAAAGCCTGTCATAGCTATCCTGGGAAGGACTAGGTGAGCATTTTGAGGAAGATTATTCTTAAGTATCAAAGGATGTTGTGTTGTTCATGGTGCACTACTGATGAGAAAATCAATAGAGAGGGGAGTGCATAGAAAAAAAAACAGGCATAAAATTCTTATCAATGTATGTCATTAATCAGATTTCCCCTTAAGAGCATTTCTGTCTAGAATGTAACAACCTCAAATTAGAGAAGGTAAGGAAAAAAAAACTGAACAGTTAAAAAGTAAAAACTGCACAAAGAAAAAGTGGTAAAATAGAAATCAAAACTACAAAATATGCTGATACATATGTGTCTATCTTTTTCACATTTCAGAGAGAAGGTTGAAATTCCTTTACTCTCGAAAACTTTCAGTGTAAAATATTCAGTAATACCTAATTTAGAATTTCAGAAATCTGTGTTTCTCTGGCTATTAAATTGTAACTGAATTCATTCTTCATTCTTACTTGTACAATGCAAGTTTGAAAACCCATTTATTGTATACATGAAACCTAGAAGAACTGCTAAAAGTTGCTAGTAACTGTTGCTTCAGGATTATAAATCAGAAGGTAATAAATTTAACAGAAATCCTCAATATTGGAGGCACTCAATCTTACTGGGTGTTTGGCTAATTATTTGCAGTTGTTAGGTTACCCTCTTTTCTTGCTATGTGATATAAGGGGGAAAAGAATTTGACACTCCCACTACGCCTACTTGGTATAAATAATGTTTAAGACTTGATTGTTTTTAACGAGCAACAGATATTAGAAAACACTTTTAAAACATACTCGCAGAAGGTATTATTTTTTAAAGGAAAAATAGATTTTTCTTAAGGAAAATCTCCATTGGCAAGTGTCTTCCTCTTTATATTAGACGGAGAAGAATAACAAAATATCTCACTGCTCTTATAAATGCAGAAGGAATTTAAATCTGTTTACTAAATTTAATCCTGTTTTCTGTGACTGTCTTGTAAATCTCCCATAATTGAGCTTCTCCTAACTCTAACAACTTTTTTAGTGGATCGTGATATTTAAGGTGATGACTTGTGCCCATTTCAAGGAGTTACTATTTCCCTCAGTCTCTGCAATGTACAGTTAGATTATACATTATTAAACTTCTATGTGTTTTTCTTCTCTTAATATGTCTTCTTGATACACAGAGTTCTCCACCAGTAACATTGAAAAGAGGGGAAAGTATTTTTCTTCCCCTGCAATAGAAACAAATGTAAATCTTAATGTCTACTAAGCTTTAACTATTGTGAATTATAAGTGAAATCACAGGACTGAAAAAATTGAAGTTCACTGGTATCGAATCTGAGTGAGAGTCCTGGTCTGAAACACTCGTTTATGCCCAAGAACTGTTCTTTGACCCTATTGCTACCTCTGATAGGCAAGTGTTTGCACCTGGAAGTCTTGTCTTGTGGGTCCAGGTTTTAAGAGATTTTTGGACAATACTGCATTTCTCTATCTGTCTCAGGAGCCACTGATGTTTACTATGACACTCTGGATTCCCAGCCAAGTCTTGTCTTCATAAGTGATAGCTCTAACTTTTCACAAAACTTGACAAAAGGTTCAGATATGGGGAAATGCAAGAGCTCAGAGAAGTTAATTCACAGCAGCTAATTCTATCACATACGATGCTTTACTATGAAGCTCTTTCAAGGCTGCCTCCATGTCTATCCCATGATGAAAATAAGTTTTCAACCTAAGCTATTTTCAAATGTGCCTAGATAACTTTGAGATAAGAGCAGAGCAAAACAAATCCTAAAGAAATAAATATATTCTCTTCTCTCCTTCAGACTAATTGTTCACTTCCTGTTTCAAAGTCTACTTTCTCCTAGGATGATTGACACTGAGAAAATACACTCCCATAAGGTCAGACTCAACAGAAAAATCCTATCGGATGGTGGCCACCATAGTCTGCAAGTGATATTGGTCCTTACTCTAGAGTGACGAGAACGTGATCCCTGTATTTCTTTTCCAAAGTGTCAGAGTTTCCAAGCCTGATCAACTCCCAGAAACCAGTCAGTACAAAACTCGATCCACATTTCTTCAAAACAAACAGCAATTTATTGGCAGTTGAATCCATTCTTAGAAAAAAAAACTTTATGAGTAGCAGCAGCCTACAGAAATGCTATTCAGCTTACCACATAGGTGGCCTTTTTCATGATCACCCAGAACAGTTTATTTCTTTTAGCTACAGCTTCTCAAACACTTCCTTTTCTAATTACAACCCGTGATTTACATTTGCATAACTGAAAGGCCCATGAAATGATTTCCCTCAAAATATAGAAATAATCTATATCAACACTGTGCTCTAGTCCCAACTCTTCACAAAACAGAAAAACCACTTACAGTTTTGAAATGACCTTTTCTCCAAGTTCTGTCACTTCCATCAATGTTTTCAATAGTTAAGGACCAAATAGCCACCAAATTCAAGCAAAAAGTACTTGTTCTGTTTAACATTCCTTTCAGCATTCTCTGCAAATAGCTTGTCTAAGAATAGAAACTCAGCCCTGACAGTGGAATCACTTTACTTTTTGTTTCAAGAATTGATTCCTCCTTGCTATTCAACTAGCAAGTAACCTTTCTAGAAAGTACATAATGCAGTACCAGTTGAATAACAATCATAACGTCACCAACAGTTACTATAGAACACGTTCTATTCCAAATTCCCTGCCCATTGTGGACTTACTCTTCAAAATAACTCCATTCCATATTTAACCTGATCTCCTTCTACTACTTCTCCTCATTCTACAGGTCAGAGATAAATTAAATCAATTGCCCACATCATAGAGAGAATAAAAGTAACAGAACCCAGATTTACTTAGACAATTGGTTCCAGATTTCATTTCTTAACTACTCTATTCCATTGCCACTGGAGAATGGACTTCTTATTACTTTATATATATACCCAATTTAAGAAGTGGCCAGAATGAATTAGAGTTTTTCAGCCACTAACCCACATTTTTGGCATACAGTTTTCGAGTGAACCAAACACAAGTTTGCAGCACAACACTGTAAGAGGAACATGGACACTCTTTGTGTTCTCTCTATTAATATCATTCTCACTGGCTGAGTGCATAGCAACTGTCATTTATCAAGCTCTGCTCTTGTTCTAAGCATCATGCAAATTTGCATATGATGAACACTATCATTTTGTGCAAGTTCACAGGTGCATGTGAGTCTAGGACTATATTCTTTCTACTTCCAAACTAGGTGTGATTAATGTTCCCCATTTTTCTCAGAGCAGGAAACTTCAGCTTTAAGAGGTTAAGTAAATTACTAAGGGTCAGGTTATTAGATCTCAAAGAACAATGATTCTGACCACAGTGCTACACAAACTCCTAAGTATACTCTTTCCAGGACAATGGGATTTATGTGAACCATCAAGATGCAATGATTTCACACAAATTATTTTTAAGTATGCAAACTCACTTTCTCTCACGCATGAGACATTTTCAGACTTTCCTTTCTAATTTATTTTATACCACTTTGTACATTGTCTAAAATTATGAAGCTGATTTGATAGAGAATAAAGATAGTTTGACTTAGGTAATCAGTGGTATTAGAGCTCTGTTATTAGTTTTTTCATTTTTTGATTCATGTCATGAAACCTGAGATTCTTTTCATTACCTCTTTGGCACAAGCCCCAAATTACATGCATGCAGTCTGGTATGAAAACTGTTGTTCTTTTTTGTATAATTACTTTGACCTGGGACTCAATAACCAGAAACATGTTTATAAGATTGTAATGGTAATTTATATAAAACTGGAAAACTTCCAGCATGTAAAAATTAACAAGGGAAGTACGGTATCATGAATAGTTGGAAGAGTCAAAATAGTATTAGTACTGTCATTATGTTCATTAACTTTTATTTTCTCAAGGTTTTCTTCTCTAAAAATTTCAAAAGACTTTCATGAATAAGTACATTACAGTTGGAGGACTCTAACATAAGATAATAGAGTTACGCAGGAGGAAGTGCTGTGTACAGTGAAATAGCCAGGATATGAGAAGAGCATCAGCTTCAGAAGCAAGACATTTGGGTGACATTTACAGAAAGCAAGCATATCAAAATTTTACAGTTATTTTTGTCACACCAGGATTGCAACTGCTTGGCTTTGCTTATCTAAATTGACTGCAAAAAGGATGTGAGAACAAACCGATAGTTTCAAAGGATATCTTCAAATTGGTTTATTGACACACGTATTTTCCATTTGTTGTGCTGTGTTTCTGAATCCATGAGTTCATCACAATTACTCATTAGGGCATATTTTGATCAACTAATAACTATGGTGCATGTGAGACTAGGACTATGCTCTTTCTACTTCCAAACTAGGTGATGTTCAACATGTATCTTTTAGCTGTGGGTAGTATACACATGTACATACACATAAAATTACACATAAACATATGCAAGCATGCATACATGAATACAGCATCTGGACTCTTGAATAAAGTCATGCATCATACTACTGAGAGTAAAACATGATATACCATTTTGAAATTCTGATTAGCTAGATCAGTTAAGATCTGACATTTGCATACTCAATGTCAAGAAATTCCATTCCTAAGACTATGTCCCCCCCCCAAAAATATATATATATATACATTTTCACAATATTAAAACAGAACAATTTTAAAGCACTAGTTTCATAGTCAGAAATAGAAACCAGGTAACCTTGAGTAGTTAAAAGAATAAAAGTAGTACAATAGAGCAATAAGAATTAACAAAATGTGGCTGATCACACTTCTCTGTGCTCTATAAAATAACTGGAGAGGAGGACACAATGCATTCAAGGGAGGCTGCCAGGAGCACACTAAACCTGAGAGTATAGAGAAGATAAGGCCAAGGAAAGAAAGAAATCAAGTTTGGGAAGAAGAGACAGACAAGTAGCAGGGAGCAGGTGCTAAGGACCTCTGGTACATCCGTGGTGTTAGAGGTATGGAACATCCATATAGAGAGATAATAGAGTCAACAGCAGTGAAAACATTATATCCAAACTACAACAGCCAAGATTTTATTTTTTCTTAGAACAGAGATTTCACTTAAATGCTATTTTTTATTATTTTTAAAAAATTTTTATTAGTGAAACACCATGAGGTACAGTTACAGACTTACAAGTTTTGTGCTTGGGTTTCAGTTATACAATGATTGAGTACCTATCCCTCCACCGGTGCCCATTCCCCACCTCCAATGCTCCCAGCATCCCTCCCAACCCCCCCAATCCCCATCCCACCCCACCCCTGTGGCAGAGCATTCCTTTTTGTTCTCTCTCTCCTTTTGGGTGCTGTGGTTTGAAAAAGAGGCATTGAGTGGCTATCATGTTTGGTCTATAGTCTATTTTCAGCATGCATCTCATCCTGGGAGGGTCCTCTCAAAACCCTTTACTTGGAGCTCCCCTTTCTATCTGAGCTGCCTTCTCCCTCAGCATGTGCGGCTGGCCTCCAAGCCACAGAGTGAACCTCCTGGTACTTCTCTCAGCTATTCTTGGGTGTTAGTCTCCCAATTTGTTACTTTATATTCTCCAGATGAATGAAATCTTTCTATGTCTGTCCCTCTCTTTCTGACTCATTTCACTTAGCATGATACTTTCCATGTAGTACCACTTGTATGTAAATTTCATGACTTCATCTTTTCTAACAGCTGCATAGTACTCCATTGTGTACATGTACCAAAGTTTCTTTAACCAGTCATCTGCTCTCAGGCACTTGGGTTTTTTCCAGATTTTGGCTATTGTGAATAGTGCAGCAATGAACATAGGAGTGCAGTTGTCATTTCGATTGTAGTTTTTTGCCTTGCTGGGATATATTCCCAGTAGTGGTATTGCTGAGTCAAATGGGAGCTCAATTTCTAATTTTTTTGAGAATCATCCATACTACAGCAGCTAAGCTTTAAAATGAGTCTATCAAAATGGCAGTTTGGGCTGGGGTGGAGGTGGACAGAAGGTCAAGTAGTGTAGCAGGGAACCCGGGGATAATGGTGGAGGCAAGTTAACACTGAGATTGGTGATAGAACATCGTATGCTTATAATGCAACAACAAATAACTTTGTAAGTCACTGTACTTTAATAAAATGTTTTAAAAAGTGCTTGAAAAGTTCTATAAAAAGCCCTAAATTAAAAATTGTTACTACATGTAAAGGGCTGGAGCTATAGCACAGCGGTAGGGCATTTGCCTTGCACACGGCCAGCCTGGCAAAGCCGGGTTCAATTCCTCCACCCCTCTTGGAGAGCCCAGAAAACTACCAAGAGTATTTTGCCGGCATGGAAAACCCATGACGTATCCAATATGCCGAACACAGTAACAGCAAGTCTCAAAATGGAGACGTTACTGGACCCGCTTGAGCAAACTAGTGAACAATGGGAGGACAGTGTTTGTTTTGTTTACTATATGTAATGAAAATACTATGAAGTTATAAGAAGAGGAAGCCATACAGTTTGCTAAAATTTTGATGGAAATGAAGTGTATCATGTTTAAAGAATAAATCAGGAAGACTGAGGATGAATACCAGATAACCTCACTCATCTGTGGTAGACAGAGAGTTAAAACAAAATATATACACTACCAAACACTGACAAAACCCCTGGCCTTAAGTTACAAAACTGTGTTTACCAATCAGAGCAGGGAGCATTGTTGAGGGGAGATGAAGAAGAGGATCAGAAATAACATACAGTCATAGGTGTGGGGTCTTTGGCAATTGGTGGTGAGGTGTAGTAACTTCATAAAAACCATAAATGTTGATACTATTGTAAACATGTGAGCTAACAATAATACGAACATTAAAATGAAGAATTAAAAAAAACAAAGTTCTGTTACATAGGTGAATTCTATAACTATGCTGCTGACTAAAGGGGATATGGATAATATGGATATTATCCATAGATAGACACCTATCCTGGCTTGGCTCCTCACATTTAAGGAAATATTACTGCTCATCAACAGAGAAGTGGTGCCTTCCTATTACCTATGCTGTGTGTTTTAAAAATGAAACACAGTCAGAAGTGAGTGAGACTGTAACCCCAAGTACAGGCTATCTGAAATTCCTCAGGCAAGCAACACTACCTAGAGAAGAGTATAATGAATTGCTTTGCCAGTGGTGATGCTGTTTAAGGACACAGATTCTGCAGCCACTGACTTCATTATTTTCTCACTGATGGAGAAAGAGATGTTAATGGATATTTTAGTACAATTCTCTTTGTCTTCCTACATACTGTAATGTACAGTACTGACCATCCCAACAAAAAGATTTTAAAATGAAGAGTTTTAGTAAACAGAGCTGTATCTCAAGCATGTAGAATCAGGTTCATGTTTATCCCCAAAGCATAATTTGAATAGTTTGTTGCCCCCTTTCATCATTTTCTCAATGAGTCCAATTTATGGTGTCTCTCAATATACAGTGATATGTTTTTAAAAAATCGTGTATGTGAGTGGTAAGTATATATGTAAGTATACACAGACACAAGTAGAGAGGAAGAGAGAAAGAAGTCTAAAGAAATTTTAAAATATATGTCTCATTGCCTTCTCTCACTCACTTAAATTATAGCTGTTTTTCCTTCTTAAGAAAATACATGTAATTCCCTAAAAGAGTTGAGCATTTCATCCTCCAGATAATGAGGTGAAACCTAACTATATAGTAAATACATATTAGTAAAGCTCAAACTGGATTCTTCACTTTTCAGTGGGTTACCATTGGATGTCAGCCACCAAGTTTGGGGGGCACATCCTAAGTGCTCTACACTGTACAGTTTATATCTAACATTTCCTGTGGAGCATTTCTTTAGTCCACATCTAACTGCAATGAAAACCTAAAGTAAATGCAAGAAACATAGTCCCTGCTTTTCAGTAGTCTGAGAGGAGTTTGCTCACCACAGAAATATGTATTTAAATGAATCAGAATGCACTGGAAGTTATCTGCTCTTCAGCTAACTCCCCAGTAAAGTACTACAGCATCAATGTTGTATTTTCCCTTGCTCATGTCAGTATTTAAATTCTTGTTTTTACTGTACCTTACTGTACTACTGGAGATCTATTTTATAAGTAACATTTCTCAAACTAAGAGACTCAAAAGCAAAAAAAAACCTTGAATGAGTACATCATTTTAGAAACAGAACTTGTCTAGATGAAACCAATACATTCTGGTTCATACTGGTTCTTTTACTGACATTTCTTAATGGAGAATGAATGGCTCCCAATGTGCCCAAAAGTGGGGCAGGGGTGATAGTACGATTGGGAAGGGCATTTGTCTTGCATGAGACTGACTCAGATTCCATCCCAGTCATCCCATATGGTCCCCTGATCCTTCCAGGAGTAATCCCTGAGCACAAGCCAGGAGCAAGCCCTTATCATTGCTGGGTGTGGCTTTAAACAAAAACTTTCCCCAGGATATTTCAAGGGGGTCACAGGTGAAAAAAATAACAACTAAAGGGGACCATGACATTAGACAAGGAAGCCAAAAAGCAGACTACGAAAGCCACAGGATAGAAACAAGAACAGAAGTGAGCCAGGGTCAGATAAAAGACAGAGAAACAATGCTTTAACCTAAGCACTAATAATTTAGCATCATGACATTAGTTTTAATAAATAATCAATGATGTGCCAAAGACAATAAAATAAATGGAGCATCAGCACATGAATGATTCCAAAATCCAATTTTAGTCAATAATTCTTACCAAATACTGTAACATAAGAAAGTCACAGTGAGTGACAGAAAATGATCTCTGCTTTCACATCAAATGGTGGAAGATCTTAGAAGAGTAAAACATAACTGGGTAGGCAGTACCAAACGTAAGAGACATTCACATATAGAAGGAATAAATAGCTTTTTGTTATGGAACAGAGATTAAGTTATGGTATAAAATTAGAGGTCTAGAGGCTAGAGCGATAGCACAGCAGATACGGCATTTGCCTTGTAAGTGGCTGACCTGGGTTAGATTCCCAGCATCCCATATGATCCCCTGAGCTCTTCCAGGAGTAATTCTTGAGTGCATGAGCCAGGAGCAACCCCTGTGCATTGCCGGGTGTGACTCAAAAAGAAAAAAAAGGAGGTCTAGTGTTATTTATCTCATAAGAGACCTACCTTGCAAAAGTTCCATAGAGAAAAGTTCACTACACTGCAAAGAAACTTTTTTTTTTTATTACCGCCTGGTGAAGAAGAAAGTTCCTGAAGTCATGCACTCTGACAGGTGTTAATGACGAGCCCAATGCTCTACTTATATTGAGTCTTGGTTAATAACTAGTACTGCCTAGAATTCACTAATATTCTTCTTATAAAGCTAGCTATCATTAGTTCAAGTTTTTCTGGACTTATATCTTATATCTTGACGAATGACCTGGCACCTGAGTTGCACAGGAGGAAGAGAGAGGCTTGGAACATCTTCAAGAGTGTTGAAGAAATATCTAAGAGGATGAAGAACCTCAGGCTCCAGGCACATCTCTTCGATTCCACCGTTCTTTCTGCATTAACATATGCCTCAGATACCTGGGCCCTATAAAAACGGATGGGAACGCTATTTGGATCTCCCAAAGAGGAATCAAAAGAGCTATGCTTGGAGTATCACACTTCACTCAAATGAGAAAAAGAATCCGCAGTTCTGACCTCCATCAATGGTCAAGAATTAGGGATGCTCTCTCATTTGCCAAAGCATCGAAAATCAGAGGGGCTGAACACGTAATGAGATTTGGAGACCACCACTGGACTAGAGCTGTTCCTGACTGGATTCCATGGGACATCAAAAGATCGCATGGCTGCCTACCTACAAGATGGTCAGACTTCTTCATCAAGACCCTGAGTGATCAGTTTGAGGCTCTTTGTATTCCTAGAATGAGCAGACGTCATTGGGCTACGCTAGCATGCAACAGGGACGAATGGAGATGTTACTGGTGCCCTCTCGAGCAAATCGATGAGTAACAGGATGTCAAGTGATCAAGTGATCTTATAGTGTATTAGAAACTAGAAAGTAGCGAACTTCCACTATCAGGTGAGAAAGTATATTATGTCGTCATATTTATTAACATCTGGTTTTCTCCAACAAAAATTCTAGAAAGAAAAAGGTAAGTGGACACACATTATATATGTCTAGTTCCCATTCACTGCCAACTTGATATCCCTGAACTAGTAGAAATTGCAGATCTTAAGTTGACATTCAAAGGGAAATGTGTATACCATGTACAGATTTCCAACCAGACAGAAGAAATACAAGTTTAAAAGACTGAAGAGTTAAAGGCTTCATTGTTTTGGTTACTATTAGGAAGTTTCGGGACTACTGTAAGGTAATTAAATAGGAGAATGTGAATAATGATATAAGACAAAACTAAAATAAATGAGAAAACTACAAAGGTATGACAACATTTCCTGGTTTATGAAAAATAAGCCAACCCTTCTTCCTTTTCTCAGCAAGATTATGTTATAACTTTGTACCAATTACTTGTCAAAGGCCGTAAGTTGGACATGTCTGAAGCTAGCGTACACTGCCTTGTAAGACACAAATCTCTCACTCTTCTCTATGGAAAGTTGGAGTGGTCAGTTTTGCAAGTCAGAGGTTTTAAAGTTTTTGAATGCATTAATCATGATATCCATCTCATATTTTGAATCCCATTCTTCTACCCAGAACCTTGACCTACACATCTGGGTGTGCTGAGATAGCAAACATTTCTGAAGTTCTATGCTAAAAATTAAATCCTGAATCTAATCCTCAGCTTTTCTCCCCTCAGGCTGCAGGAGATAAGAAATTATACACTGCCAAAAAGGTTCTTTGACTTCACACTTTATCTTGAATTGATGATTAATTACTGGCTCTCAAAAACTTGAGATATTGCACATGTCAATGGATTCCCTGCACCCACATACCATTTTCAGCTCACCTTTGGTGTTTTAATATTTTCACCACTATAGCATATACTTATGGACTGATTGTTTGCACCCTGTCTCAATCCCTGAATCATTTTTCAAAACCTTATCACAAACCTCAGAGCATAAAGCATAAGCAAGATCTTTGGCAGTAATTATAATTAGATAAAGTGTGACCCACTTATATAGAATCAGTCCCCTTATTATTAGTGGGACCTGCTTATATAGTATCTGTACCCTTATTAGTAGTTTCACAAGTCAGATTTCTTCCTCTATTGATTCAGCCCGTTGAGAGGATAAAATGAGAACTCAGCAGTCCTGCAAAATGGAACAAGACCCTCACCAGAACTTGAGCACTCTGCTATCTGGATTTCAAACTTTCAGTCTCCATCATTTTAGGACATAATTTCCTGCTGCTTTTTAAACTGCTGTCTATTTTTGGGTGGTATATATAGAAACCAAGCTGACTTAGACGTGTCAAGGGCTATCACAACTCCACCTGCCACTAATGATGGGTACTTCATTGCCAACCAAATTCACTGACCCATTCAGGAATTTTCATTTTTATAAAGTAACCGTGACCTTTCTTGCTATGAATTGTCTTAGGCTAGGTTTCCCAGAAATTATTTTGAGACAGAGACAGATATGCAAGAAAAGAAGTTGTGTGAGATAGTTGTGAAAGAGTAAGGGAAACATACCCACCCAAAGCGGGAGATTTTCAACTGAGACTCTTTTGCACCTTGAGATCTATACAGTTCACAATGAAAACTGGAAGCCAGTATTGCCCTTCATAATTTTCCTGAATTAAAACAAGGTTAACAGTCTTTGATACTTCATACAAACCAATGTTGGGTACACAGATAATGAATCTAATATCGCTTTCTGTCACTACTTACCCATTGTCTGTATCCTGCATCTCTGATACATCTTTTCCTTTCTGTTCCATCCAAACTGCTATGGCAAAAACCTCCATTATCTTTGTTCTGACATGTAGTGATACTTACTTTTCCTGGCTCATCTCTATGATCTGCAATCAGGAAACCACATTGTCACCATGGTGATCCTTCTATATTGAAAATCCTCTGTAAGTTATTCACATCTGTTTACTGATACCATATTACCTATAAGATTAACACCAGTGAATCAGCATAACATGAAAATTTTCATATAGATTCTACCTTCTTTTATAATTACATCTCCATAGATTCAATTGCACTGAGGTTCCAGTCAAATTTTTAATCACTAAGTAGGTTGTCTTTTCTTCCAATAATTTTTGAGATTTTTTTTCATAAGTCAGTTTCTCCATTGAAAAGTTATTTCCTTCTATCATCAATCTTTAAGATTCCTGAGGACTTTTTAAGACAGATTTCTTTAAGATTATATGTTAGAGTAATAAAATTTTAACAAGTTGCCTAAAAGTCTTAAATAGAGAATTTACTGATCAATATATATGTAAATATATGTGTGTATGTATATATATACATAAATATATATATATATACTCTGCACCATTATTTCATTTCATCCATTTGAAACTGAAGTCCTTTCTCAACCTCATGACACTTTCTATTTTTTTTGTTTTATCTCATGACACTTTCGAGAGCTAGCTGAATGATTTTATGCATTGTGCTATCAATGTATATGGTATATTTCTATATTGATTAATTATGTCACTCATATTCATTTATCTATTTCCAAAGTTCAACCATGAGCTCCTTGAAAGCAGATACTATATCTTTTACACCAGTGGCTTTCCAGTCATGGTATTTATTTGGTAGTCATAAATAATTGTTTAAAAGATGTTAGTGAGGGAGCCAGTGAACCAGTGTGACTTTCTTTGTTTTCCCTTTTTTTTAAAAGTCTTTACTATGGTCCCATGAAATCTTCATGTAAACTGAATAAGTTTCAAAGGAAGTCAAATACACTGTCCTTCCAAATACCTTTCTAAAAATCTGATCCTATAAGGGGATAATTTAACCTTTTATACTTCGTTTTTCTTTTCCTTCCAGCTTCTACTGCCCTTTACAATACATAAATAAGTTAATAGACCAAGTGATATAGTTAACAGGTAAATTAGTTAGCAAGAAAGAGGTCAAGAAGAAAAGAAAAATTCAGTGCTCATTCCAGCTACATCATTGTAAATCTTAAATATCACCACACTTGAAAAGCCACTAAGGCAGACAAAATCTATTTTCCAAATACATTTAATCATCCAAAGATTACCACAATTTCCCCCTTAATAAACTTTCGTCTGTTTTTGCAACTGTATATTTAATTTTACAAAGTGTGAATCATGCTATGCATAAAGTTTTTCTTTCCATTTTAGAGTAACCACTTCCTTATATTTTTCTAAGCATGAATTTTAATATGGTCGTGATATTATTCTTTGTAGTTTTCTTAATGAAGTCTTGCTTTTCTAAACAAAGTGGTGCAAATAATACTGAAAATGAAGTGGCTCTATAAAACCTATTAGGAGTACTGGAGTTTGTAAGCTATTGTCTGCAACATGAAAAGTAAAAGAAAGAAAAAAGCTGAATCTAAACATAGTTATTTTCTTACCACAGGAAAAATTGACTGGTTAGCATTTGGTTGATATTAAATAGTGAAGAAGATTTTAGAAAGTTACCTTAAGGTCTTAAATTAAGGTTTGATTGATTAATATTTCTATACAGCTCTCCCCCATTTCATTTCATCAATATGGCACTTTAGGCCTTTTCTCTCTTGCATCATTATGCTTTGACCTTTCCATTGTTAATGCTTCTATTCTATGCCTGAGTAGAGAGAATTTTTTTCTCTTTTCAGAGATTAGCTGCAAAGAAAATTTATGTGACATTCAAAAGAATTATTTCCAACCTACCCTTTCAAATGCCTTTCTGACATCTAATGATGTAATTGAGCTAGATTAATTTTAGGAATCATCTGCATAATAAAAAATTGATTTTAATGTACTTCAAAATATGCATTGCCTCAAAATTATGCAGCATTTTCTTCAAAAGATACCAAACCACAGTTAGTTATGTTACTCTACTGTAGTACACTTTGCATTTCATGGTTGTTATAAACCTTGAAATGATTTTAATATTGTAAGACTTATTTAATCAATTCTGTCACTAACAAGCATTTTTTTCACTAAGACTCATTTGTTGACTGATGAATCAAACAAAGAAATATTTTAAAATATTTTAATAGAGATGAGATTTTATACACAATGACATTGTCTAAGCCAAAGAACTCTCCATACGTGTTCCATGTAACACTGTTTGCTTAGGTTGATTTAGGATGGTAAATAGGGAGTCTTTCATTACATGTATTAGAAAACTAAGTTTAACTAGTTATATGTTTCTGTACTGACAGTACTTCTTGGAGATACTAAAGGACTATTAATAACGAATAATTAGATTCATCCTGAGTCTTAAAAAGAATGCAGTATTTCCTCTTCTCCAGTCATTCACATTATAGTACTGATTATTCTGAACTAGACTGGTCTTAGTTTGTTTACTATTTACAATGATATTTCAATTGTTCAATGCCTTCTGTAATTTTGGACGTCCCAGTTGACATGATATAAATACAAAGAATTGTGGAGTGAGAAATGGACTGAGGAAACCTTAAAAGGCAAAACTTAACTTTTATGATAAAAATACATAACAGGATTCTGACAATAGAACCAACTGTGGCAACCTTGGTCGGTAAGCAGAAGGGTGGGGTCTCATGCACTGTGGTGGTGGACTTATTGACACTTTGGTGGTAGATACTGTATCACTGTATCCTTAAAACATGAACATGAATACACCCTTGTTAAACTAATGCAACTTCAATACAGAACTTTGGAAAATAAATAATAAGGAATACAAAATAATAAAGAAGGCAATATCTGAAATGTGTGTTAGGAAATAGCTAGCTTCTGGCGAGGGTGGTTCACAGGTAGTGATTTTATTCCACATTCAGCAGGTTTTGCTCAGTCTTAATTAGAAACATATTACAACTTAGAATCGCTTAAAATTTGATTTCCTCTCCTCTCTGTGAAAGATGGATCTTCAACCTACATCCTGAATTTAATCATTTCTTGTTCCTTCCATCATTAGAGTTCTAAGCCAAGTGACTGCCATTTCCATATGCATTACAATAACCATGTCTCAGTTGGTTTTCAGTTTCTATCAATGCTCTCTGGCATAGATTCTTGACAAAGCACCAAAGATGATTAATTTAAAATATTTGTTATATCTAGGTCAGTATTTCTCGAAGTGGGCAATGGAATGATAGAGGGCATGGCACAGGCAGGAGTAGACATGGATACAATGGGCAGAGGTGTCCTTTCTGTTCATTTGCTAAAAGAAGGTAGATTTAGGGGGTGGGATAGCAAGGAGTGATTTTTTTTCTTTTCTGTAAAGGAGATGATAGGCAAATAATTTTGGAAACCTTTGGCAGAGTTTGAATTTCTAATGACTGAGTTATAATCATAATCAAAATGTCCAAAATGATCTAAAAATATACATTTGATCCAGTCCTTGCTCTCTCTATTTTTTCTACACAAATATAGCTTCTGGGATTTACTTCCTTTTTTCCTAAATATGCAGAGCAAATTACTATCTCTGTACCTCTACGCTTTCAGCTTTCTTTGCAGAAATGCCCTCCCTCCAAGTATCTGTATGACATGTAAATTCATGCCTTTCAGAGTGTAAATTAATTAATTGATAACTTAAAAATTATAAAGTTCTTATATTTACATGAGGAAAAATGATCTGTGTGATAAATTAGATCATATAGTACTCTAGCATATGTGGTATTAATATGCATGGTGCTTATGCATATAAAAGAAATATATACAGACATATGTATATATAGATCACGATATAAATACCAAAAATAGGGAGCAATATTAGAAAATGCTAAATTTATGCTAAATTTTATATTTTCCATTTACAATTATATGTATCATGATGAAGCAATAAACGTAAATGTCCTCTTGGTTTTCTTTTTTCTTTGACATATAGAATTCACTGATCTTGTAATGATTCTGGATATCTTCTACAATAACTTCCCAATTAAATGGCTCCCTCCACATCAGACTGATGCAATTAGAGGAATCACGAGCAAAATGAAAATTTTCTGTAACCTATTCCAGTGTGCCATACACAACTCTGGATGTTTTACATTTTATGCTATATAGTAAAATATCACAAATGAGACTGTTGGTCATAAAATCAAAATTACACTTTCAGGGTAGAAATACAATAAGAATATAACTAGATTTTCTTATCTAGGGCAGTGAGGAAAAATTTACTAAGTTGAGTAGTTTCCTGTTTTTCTATTTAAGACTGGTGCAAATTTCCCTCCCTTTCTGAAAAATGTTAAGCTCACATAGAAATACATAAAACTGCTGAAGAGGTTTACAAGTCTATCCTTTTCCATACCAATATTCTTTATAAAACAAACATTTTCAGTAAAATGACTACTCTTTCTAGTAGATAATAGCCAAACCTTGAAGTTACCTTTCATGAATAACTTCTGAATAGCAAGCAGAAATAATTATGTTAGATATTCCTTAAAGCAATAGTTTAAAAGACAAGAAAAGCATTTTGTTTCTGAGAAAATTCACGGTCATTTTTGTAGTATTCCCTGCTTCCATTATTAGTGGTTTGCTACTTCAACTTTTCAAAGACTATGATGAATGCATAGTTAGAAATGTCTTGGGGTTTTGTTTGTTTGTTTGTTTGCTTGCTTTGTGCTTTAAATGAAGTGCACACAATCACACAGAATATAAAACCATTTGGATCCTTTTCTTCTGTTAGAATATCATCAAGACACATTGTCAAATATAAGGGCCAACTTATACCTTCCAGTTAATGTAGGACAGAAAAATATCAGAAATGCACACTTGAATAACTTTTTTCAGGGACACATAAATTTTTTAAAAAGAGGAAAAATAGTCTTTAAAGAAATATCTTGTTTAATTCTAAAAATAACATAAGAGTAATTTTTATATAATTTGTGGGAAATAAAGGTAAAGGCCCTCCCGTTGATCGTCGATTTGCTCGAGCGGGCCCAGTAACGTCTCCATTGGAGACTTTGTTGTTACTGTGTCTGGCATATCGAATACTCTTGGTAGCTTGCCGGGCTCTCCGAGAGGGGCGGAGGAATCGGAAATAATTACTAGTTTTCATTTCAGTGTTCTTATTCTATTTATATTTTCTCTTTCAATCTAACTTGAAGGATTATGATAAGGAGAAATAGATTTTAAAGCAATTAAAGAAGACGGGCCATACTCTGCCTCCTGTACTGATACACTTGCACATATACAGGTCAATTTCTATTTTATTTTATTTATTTATTTTTTTTGTAGGAGTACTGCTATTTATTCAGCCACTGATTAGCTGATTGAATTGTGCATGAACTCCACCTTACTTTTTTTTTTCTTTTTTCATTTTTTTATAATTTTATTTATTGAATCACCGTGAGAGCAGTTACAAAGCTTTTGGGTCTAAGTCTCAATCATACAATGAAACATCCGTACCTTCACCAGTGCCCATTCTCCACCACCAAAAATCCCAGTATACCCCCATCCCACACCCTCCCCCTGCCTGTGGGGCAGATGATTTCCACATTACTCTCTCTCTACTTTGATCACATTCACTATTTCGACACCAGACCCACCATTATTTAAGATTTTACCCCAACACTCAGATCTGCTGAAAAGGCAACAATAGACAATTTGTGTTCTATTGCTGGTTATGAATAACATATGATGTTGTGTGGCTGCAGTAGGGCCATGTGGTTTTGAAGTTCTGAAATTTTAACACTTAAATCTGGAGGGATTTCTGCCAAAAGCCACTGGGTTTAGAGATCTGCTCCTGAGTCTCTGGGATCATGGCCGTTGAGCAGCTTGATGAAGAGCCAAAGAGGCCATTCGTGGGCGATGACTTTGGGTCTCATTGGGGTGGGGAAGACAGGCCCGGCTCTACCTCCCCCCCATCCCATGAGACCCAACAAGTTAAGTCACTGCGGGCCCAAGCCTGACTGTCCAATGGCCTCTGGAGGATGACAGCCACCAAGTCGCCAAGAGGGAGCAGGCGGAGGGACAGAACCCTTTCCTCCCTGGGGTGGCCCGGTGACAGTAACCTACTGCGGGGTCCGGACACATTTCTGACAAAAGCCACTGGGTTTCAAGATCTGTTTCTGGGTCTCTGGGATCAAGGCCGTTGATCAGCTTGATGAGGAGCCAGAGAGGCCGTTTGTGGGCGATGACTTGGGGGTCTCATTAGGGTGGGGAGGACAGGCCCGGTTCCACCTTCCCCCCACATCCCGTGAGACCCAACAGGTTTCATCACTGCGGGCCCAAGCCTGACTGTCCAATGACCTCTGGAGGATGACAGCCACCAAGTCGCCAAGAGGGAGCAGGTGGAGGGACAGCACCCATTCCCCCCTGGGGTGGCCCGGTGACAGTAACCTACTGCGGGGTCCAGACACATTTCTGACCAAAGCTGCTGGGCTTCGAGATTTGTTTCTGAGTCTCTGGGATCAAGGCCGTTGAGCAGCTTGATGAGGAGCCAGAGAGGCCGTTTGTGGGCGATGACTTGGGGTCTCGTTAGGGTGGGGAGGACAGGCCCGGCTCCACCTCCCCCCCCCCCATCCCGTGAGACCCAACAAGTTTCGTCACTGCGGGCCCAAGCCTGACTGTCCAATGGCCTCTGGAGGATGACAGCCACCAAGTCGCCAAGAGGGAGCAGGCAGAGGGACAACACCCTTTCCTCCCTGGGGTGGCCAGGCGACAGTAACGTACTGTGGAGTCCAGATGCATTTCTGCCAAATGCCACTGGGTTTTGAGATTTGTTTCTGAGTCTCTGGGATCATGGCCATTAAGCAGCTTGATGAGGAGCCAGAGAGGCTGTTTGTGGGCGATAACTTGGGGTCTCGTTGGGGTGGGGAGGACAAGCCCGGCTCCACCCTCATCCCGTGAGGCCCTGTGTGTCACGTCACTGGGGGCCCAAATGTGACTATCCAGTGGCCTCAGACGGATGGCGGCCACTGGGCCGCCAGGGGGAGTAGGCCAAGGCACGAAACCTATTCCCACCTGGGTTGGCCCAGCACTGGTAGCCTACTGCAGAGACCAGACGCATTTCTACCTAAAGCCACTGGGTTCTGAGATTCGTTTCTGAGTCTCTGGGATCATGTCCATTAAGCAGTTCAATCAGGAACCAAAGAGGCCTTGCCTCCTATTATATAGCTGAGCCGGAGGTGGTTTGTGGGTGTGTTTCCCACATACCTAACTTTTGGCCGTTTACTTTCTTGATAAACTTTGCCCCAAGTTTTTGGGGTCTGGCCAAAGGCACAGCAGCAATTTTGGGGTATCTGGAAGTCTGAAGGCGCCATGAGGCTGCTGATGCACTCGCCTCACAGGTACAGATTGACCTGCTGGCAGCACCATACCCCCTCAATTTCTATTTTAAGACATATATTAATACTGGTTTTTCTATAAAACTTAAATTTGTGGGAGTTATTCAGCTGAGTTTTCATCCACTTACAAGGTTAGCTTAAGCAGTTGCTTATATGGACCATCAGTTGTAGTCTGATTGGGATATGCAAGCACACATCTCATTGCCACATTATGTCATTCCTTATTATTTCAGTATTGCTAAATTGGACACCTTGCAAATTTTTTGCTTCTTTAAGCAGACAGGTTATATTGTTATTCTCTTAGTCACAATTATTAAATCAATTTAGCTTCAAAATAGCACTATTTCTCTTTAAATAATATTTTTGCATTAAGCATAAGCAAAATAGTTGTGCTATTGACAACAGACTTATAAAATTATTAATGAAGAAAATAATCAAATCAAGAAAACTATTTAATTCTACGTAAATTTAATACACAACATTGTGTAAGTATCACTGGCTGGTCAAACCCATAGGAAGTTTTAAGGAACAGACTGCCATGGGATGGTGACATTCTTCCAGAAAGCCAGAAACCTGGAAAGAAGCATGTATCACCAACTGGTACAGTGTTTGTGTGTGTGTATGTGACTAATTACAAATTATGGAGATGTTATTGTTCACAGTCTTAGTTGGGAAGTTACTAATAGAACAGGAGATGGAGAGAGATGAAGTTCATTGATCCCCCCTCCCAATTTTAAGTTTTGTCAAAAGATACTGCTCAATATTAAAATGTAGTGACTCAAGAAAAAACAGCATCTGTGAGAGGATCTGACTATGGGTCTATTACAAAAAGAGAACATAAAAAAATTAAGTGTATGTGTGATTTTGGGGTTTGTGTTCTCATTTTCTTTTGATTCTGCTTTTTACCTTTTCTTATTGCTTTTCTGTTAATGAGTGTTTTCACTTCTCTTAAACAAGAAAATATGTGCTTGTCTCTTATTTTTCATTTCCAATTTAGCTACAAAGGTCACAAAGACTTTTTAAAATAGTACTTCTTGGCAATATTTTAGGGCTGTTAAAATCTCTTATTTCTCATAGGTGCTACCAGAATCGCCGCATTTTTCACCTGATGGTTATCCATGAGACGAAATACCAATACCACTTTCTTTTTTCCTCCCTTTCCTTTTAATACCAGGAAAAAGTGTCAGAAAGAATGAATCTATTTTAAAAGGTCTAGGTTAGGATTCAGCTGGGACAGTATTTGTAGTCACAAATACTGACACATGGTAATCCCTTTCTGCTATCAGAACAAATTCAGAAAGGGGTCACACAGTTCAAAATGCCCTTTAAAATTAAATCAGAAGGTTGTCCCTATTTCAACACTTTGTAAGAGTTATATTCTATCTGAGATGCATGTTGATCCATCCTGACTATTAAAGTTGCATCATTTTTCTCTCTGAAAATTCTTCCATTCTGGGGATTTAACAGCACAGGTTAGTATTATTCTCATTTTTTCTCTTCTTAATTTTGTTTTGCAGGGGCACATCCAGTGGTGTTTGGGGTATACTGCTGATTCTGTGCTGAGGATCACCCTAGTGGTACTCAGGGTATGTGGTGTCTAGAATCAACCTGGGATACCAGTGTAGGCCTTACACACTGTACTACTGCTCTGGCCCCTAACTTTGAAATCCATTCTGTGACTTTTTATTTGTTCATGGGCACATTTAATAGGGTAAAGCTAATTGGAGCAAAATTCTGAACACTTTCCTGGAAGATCCTTAAGTCCTAAAAATGCAGTCGAAATTAGAGATTAATTTCTGTGTTTTTGACCTCACCATCTGGATGATTTAGGAATTCTGACTACAGCATGACATTTTATTCATTCATTCATTTAGATCTATAGAGTTTTGTGTCACATCTGGAGATATTAGGGACTACTCTCAGTTTTACAGTCAAAGGTCACTCCTGGAAATGCTTAGGGGATTGTGTGGTGTCCAGGGATTTAACTCTGGCCTTCTGCTTGCAATATATGTAGTCATTCTTTCTATTGAACTATTTCTCAGGTCCCTCTAGAGTGACTTTAAAATAGAAAGTATCCTGGTCTTTTCTTTGATTTTTGTTTGGTTCACTTGCTTAATAAATTCTACTTGAATGTATTTTGTACAACCACCCTGCCACATTTCCTTTTGGTGAAAATGAAAACTGCAGTGTGATGTGCTCTTGCAATTAAGATCATAGCGGCACTACTTCTTGGCCATCATATTTGTATCAACTCCATGAGGCACTACAACAACAGAGAGTGGAAGTGGAAGCAGCAACAAGAAAGGGAAGGATGGTTTAAATTTATATGTGAAATTTTGTGTTTTCTGTTTTTTATGTGGCCTCATATTTAATCTTTATCAAATGCTTTACATTAGATTGTCCTCATTAGTCACATTACAGATAATGAAATTCAAGATCAGATAGAGCTTTGAAAATGAAGTTCATTGCAAAGCTATTGCTTGAATCTTAAAAAAAGGTATAAGTTTATATTAAGTGTTTGTGTCCCGTGAAAATTCATTTGTTAAAGGCTGGAGCAATTGTGCAGCAGGTAGGGTGTTTGCCTTGCACATGGCCAATCCAGGTTTGATTCCCAGTATCCCATATCGTCCCCTGAGCACTGCCAGGGGTAATTCCTGAGTTCAGAGACAGAAGTAATCCCTGTGCATCAGTGGGTGTGACTCAAAAATGCAAAAAGAAAAGAAAAGAAATGGAGAGGGTATGGAGCCACCAGCAGGTCAATCTGTACCTGTGAGGCAAGTGCATCAGCAGCCTGATGGCGCCTTCAGACTTCAGGTACCCCAAAATTGTTGCTGTGCCTTTGGCCAGACCCCAAAAACTTGGGACAAAGTTTACCAAGAAAGTAAACATTCAAAAGTTAGGTATGTGGGAGACACACCTACAAACCACCTTCAACTCAGCTATATAATTGGAGGCATGGTCTCTCTGTTATCTAATCAAACTGCTTAAAGGCCATGATCCCAGATACTCAGAAACAAATCTCGAAACCCAAAGGCTTTTTTGCAGAAATTTGTCCATTACCTGTAGTAGGTTACCGGTGCTGGGCCACCCCAGGTGGGAATAGGTTTCGTGCCTTGTCCTTTTCCCCCTGGTGGCCCAGTGGCCACCACCCTCCAGAGGCCACTGGAATGTCAGATTTGGGCCAGCAGTGACGAGACACGCAGAGCCTCACGGGATTGGGGTGGAACCGGCCCTTTCCTCCCCGTCCCAGTGATACCCAAGTCGCTGCCCACGAACAGCCTCCCTGGCTCCTGATCAAACCAGTTAATGGCCATGATCCCAGAGACTCAGAAACAAATTTCTAAACCTAGTGGCTTTTGGCAGAAATGCATCTGGACCGCGCAGTAGGTTACTGTCGCCAGGCCACCCTAGGGATGGAAAGGGTGCTGTCCCTCCACCTACTTCCCCTAGGCGGCTCAGTGGCCACCATATTCCAGAGGGCATTGGACAGTCAGGTTTGGGCCTGCAGTGACAAGACACGTGGGGGCATATGGGCTGGGGGTGGAGCCGGCCCTTTCCTCCCCACCCCAACAAGATCCCAAGTCACCGCCAACGAACAGCCTCTCTGGCTCCTCATCAAGCCGCTTAATGGCCAGGATCCCAGAGACTCACAAACAAATCTTGAAACCCAATGGCTTTTGGCAGAAATGTGTCTGGTCCCTGTAGTAGGTTATGGGTGCTGGGCCAACCCAGGTGGGAATAGGTTTCGTGCCTTGGCCTGTTCCCCCTGGCGCCCAGGTGTCGCCATCATCCAGAGGCCACTGGAATGTCAGGTTTGGGCCCGCAGTGATGAGACACGCAGGGCCTCATGGGATGGGGGTGGAGCCACCCCTTTCTTCCCCCTCCCAAAGAAACCCTAGTCACCGCCCATAAACGGCCTTTCTGGCTCCTGATCAAGCTGCTTAACGGCCATGATCCCAGAGACTCAGGAACAAATCTCAGAACCCAGCAGGTTTTGGCAGAAATCCCTCCAGATTTAAGTGATAAAAGTTTGGAATTTCAAAATCACATAGCCACTGCAGCCATATGACATCATATGTTATTCATAACCAGCAATAGAAAACAAATTGTCTATGGTTGCCTTTTCAGCAGATCTGAGTGTTGGGATAAAATCCCAAATAATAATGGTGGGTCTGGTGTCAAAATATTGAATATAATCAAAGTAGAGAGAGTGTAATGTGGAAATCATCTGCCCTACAGGTAGGGGGAGGGTGTATACTGGGGTTTTTGGTGGTGGAGAATGGGCACTGGTGAAGCTACAGGTGTTTCATTGTATGACCAAGACTTAAACCTGAAAGCTTTGTAATTGCTCTCACAGTGATTCAATAAATAAAATTATAAAAAATGAAACAAAAAAAGTAAGGTGGAGTTCATGTCCAATTCAATCAGCTAATCAGAGGCTGAATAAATAGCAGTACTCCTACATAAAAAAAAAAAGAGAAAGAAAATTCATCTGTTGAAAAACTCCTGAGTGAGCTAGTATCACAAGATGGGTCCTTTGGGACATAATTGGGTTTATAAGAGACCATAACTCTGACTCGCTCATGAGGGTTTTAATGTTTTTATAAAAGACACTGAAAGATATTTCTTCCATTTCCTGCTTGCCACATGCAGGCCTTTTCACTTTTCTGCAACAAAGAGGTCGCATGAGCACAGAATAAGATGGTGCCATCTACAACCAGAGGGCAGAGGTCCACCAGAAGTCAACCATCTTGTTATTCTACCAGTATTATAAACTGATAAATAAATATCCATTGCTTTATCTGCCCAGTTTGTGGTATTTTACGTTTAACAGAGTTTACCAACACAAGGAATTTCCTTGGCATTCTATTTAGAGGAGTTGGGAGAAAAAAATTGTAAGATTGGAATGCTACGCACAAAAATACAGAAAATGAATATCTAAAAATGTGAAAGAAAAAAAAGAAGTGTTTTTTAAATGTTTTCAAATTTATTGATTTGATGCCAAAAAACTAAAAGAAATCCCTAGAAGCCAGAAATTTGACAGAGAGAATCCAGAGTGGTATGAAAGCACTGAAACAGCCTTTCACCCTCAGGCATCTGCCAATTCTTGAGGGCCTCGAGAAGAATTTTAACTAAATAATGTTGAGGTGGAGACTAAAGTTGTATAATAAGATTAGGTCAGAGACTTAAAATTAAAATGAAGTCTCTAAAATGAAAAAAGCTTTAGACAGTAAAGTGAATATAAACGCATGCACGAACACGTCCATGCATGTGCACACACAGAAACACACAGATGGAAAACCATGAGGAAATCTTCGTTCTAAGTAAAATGAAAAAAAAATGTATTCCCTGACACTTTGTAAATATTCATTATAAAAATAAGAGGCCAGAAATCTATTAATTCTTCATTCCCCTCTACATATATGCGTGGGTACACACACACACCACACACACCACACACACACACACACAAACACACACCCTCCAAACTGGAAAATTATTTTATTTACTTATTTATTCATTTATTTACTTTGCTAGTGGCCTTCCAAGCATGCTCAGGAGGTTCAAGGGCACTGCCAGCAATTCTTGGCCAACCAGACTGGCAGTTCAAGTCAAGAGACTGAGGATGCTATGCTACATGGGTCCTTTGGTGCTGGGGCTGTCTTGGTGATGCTGAAAGCCTCCAAGAGACACCCAGCAATGTTTGGGGGATCCTTGGGGATCAAAGTTGGCACATGATAGACATTTGCCCTAACCACTGTACTGTCTCATGGCCCCTGAAGATTTTGATTTTATGGTGCAGACATGTCAAGCTTTAGCCAAGCTGCATGGGTGTAGAAAGCATTTTGCATGTCACCCTTTAGTCAGAAGACCAAATAACTAAGAACAAAACCTGAGAGAAAGAGAATAAAGGAAAGGTGGAATGGGTAAAAATAATCTAAGTAATATTCTATACCACTGAATCTCACCACTAACTCTGAGATAGTAATTGCTTTTTCTACTTGAAGACTAAGTCACTGACATTCAGAGAGGTTAGGTAACCTCCTAATGCACCCACTACAATGACATATTGGAGCTAGGGTGGTGGTATAGTTCTGAACTCCCAAAATAACCTTTATTTACTTAAGCAAATAAACACAAAATATGTTCCATGATAGCAGCTATAATATGTAGATTTGAGAATCTACATTTCACATGGATATCATTAAGATCTCAGTGGGCTTTTATTTATTTTACTGCCATGTTGTCCTCAGGCAACAATGGAAAAAAATCTTTTAAAATTCTAAGTTCTCAGGAGGTTACTGTAGTGGTCCTGTAAATTATAAAACAAATTGTTGTGAACAGGCTTTTTAAATTGTTTCTTGGCAGGAATTGAATAATCGAATGTAATGAATTTAATTGATTACATAACAATGTTCCTTTGAGCTGATGCAGCAGCAATTGTTTTTTGTCTGTCTGTGGCTTAAAATGTGGATTGATGCAATGACAATTCATGTTAGATTTTGCTATTAGAAGGCTTCAGTGGGAAAAATTAGATATACTTCAGGTAATGAAAATTGTTTCTAAAAGGATATCTTCAACCTACATGAAAGTGATTGCCTTTCTATACAGCCCCTGTTTAAATCTTATCCTGATTCTATTTTCTATCTTAGAATGTGACTCTCAGAGTAAAGAAGAAGATTAAAACCATGCCAAGTACTCATGATTCTCAGCTCTGCCACTAACTAGTTTTAAATTCCTGTCTGAGTTGTCTCTCCTTTCATTTCTAAAATAAAGGAAATAATAGCACTATCTCCTGTAAGTGTTGTAATGGTTAAAGGATATTTTAATATATTGAATGAAACATGATAAATGGAAGAGAATGTTAGTAGAGATTATTAGCAACAGCATACAGAATCTTCAATATCTCTTAGATATGCCGATAAAACCTGAAATTACTGAAAAGATGTGGCTATAATCCTTGGACAGGTTATTTGTGACTGAGATATACAGAGGATGACAGGAGTTACATAACATAGAATATAATGCAAAAGAGGGACCTAGTAACCTATATTCTTACAAGCTAGAAGTGCAAGGTTAGAAAATATCTGGAGCCGGCACAGTGATTGTGTTGTATTTGTCTTTTGTCTGATACATGCTCTCGTTTGATCAGACTGGGGCCTGGTCTCCTATATTAGTTTCCTGTGGGGCTACAGTGATGAAGAGCAGTAAACTGCATTTGCTTAGTGGTTTTTGAACCAGGAAGTACAAAAGTAAGGCAGGTCTTTAAAAGGGTTGCAAGAAGGGTTTCTGGAAGGCCTTGCTCCTTGGAGTATATAGATGACTGTCTTCATGTTCATAGGACATTTTGTTTGCACCTTCATATTATTTTCCCCTGTGCTGGTGTATGTTTCTGAATATTCTTTTCATAAGGGCAATATAATACTACCTTAGAGACCTCTACAAATTTCATTTTAACTTGACTACCTCTGTAAGGAATATAACTTCATGAAAGGTGATGTTTTGAATGGTAGGACTTCCGGATTTTAATTTGAGATGGACACAATTCAACCCATTGAATTGTGGCTCTTCAAAATTTATATTATTTTCACATGTAAAATGTATTTACCCCACACTAAGTTCTTTCAAAACTGGTACTCACACTAGGTAGCTGTTAGAAAAGATGAAGTCATGAAATTTACATACAAGGGGTACTACATGGAAAGTATCATGTTAAGTGAAATGACTTAGAAAGAAAGGGATAGACATAGAAAGATTGCATTCATCTTGGGAACATAAAGTAATAAAATAGGAGACTAACACCCAAGAATGGCCGAGATTAGTACCAGGAATTTTACTCCATGGCTTGGAGGCCAGCCACATATGCTAGGGGGAAAGTGAGCTCAGATAGAGAAGGGAACACCAAATAAAGGGTGTTGGGAGGATCCTTCCAGGATGGGAGAAGCATGCTGAAAGTAGACTATAGCACAAACATGATTGATACCCATTGCCTCTTTTGCAAACCACAACACCCAATAAAAGAGATAGAACAAAAGGGAATGCCCTGCCACAGAGGCAGAGGTGGGGTGGGGGGGATGGGGGGTGGGAGGGATACTGGGATCCGTGGTGGTGGGAAATGGGCACTGGTGGAGGGATGGGTATTTGATCATTGTATAATTGAAACCCAAGCACAAAAATTTGTAAGTCTACAACTGTACCTCATGATGTCTCACTAATAAAAATTAAAAAAAACTGGTACTCAATTCCAGTATCAATTACAAATATAAAATATTACTAAATGGAATCAAAATCAGGTATGGTTAGCACTCGAGGTATGTGTCACCTTGAGGAAGATTCTCCTTTAACTTTGGATCTACCATACAATAATTCAGTTATATAGACAATGATCACTGTTATATGTACAGAGATGAACTGGTTCAAGCTCTGACCCATAAGAAAGTCGCATGATCTGGTTTTGAGGTTAGATTTTAAGGAATGGCTGGATATCTTAGTTTTTCTCTTTCATTAGCATTAATTACAAAAATTGAAGCTAGGAGGTAGAAAGGGAAACTACATAGTGAAAATATAATGTATACATCTAAAACATTTTTTTTTGTGATGGAAAGTTAAAACTCAAGGAAAAGTGAATTTCTGATCAAAGACTGAGTATGAAACTTATGAAGGCATATGGTTGCTGGGTATTTTTTCATTGAATAGAAGGAATGATCATGTAATTGTAAAGCAGCTAAGAGTCTCAATAGCTAACAGTTCACTGTTCTTCTTTCTAAACAACACAATTTCTTGCAGAAAGCACCAGAACTACCTAATATAAATTTTGCCCACATAATCACCCTGAAAGCATTTATGTAATCAGAAGCAACCTCTGGGAATGGAAACTGGAATCTGGAAGTGAAACTCAAGAAAGATTTCATCATTGCACAAACAATTTCAAATTAAGCACTAATCAGAGGGGAAAATTAGGTTTATTCACAGGGGCCACTCAAAATAACCCTCTTAATAATGTAGAAATTGGCTGTTGCTAAAGTCCCACAAGTCTAGACACAAATACATTTAAAATACAGCAAAGCCAGTCAATATAAAATGTAGCAAATACAAGAAGTCAATGTAAAATAGATTTCCCAGATATGAGAAATGAGTTTCCAGGATTGTAAGCTAACTGCTCAGGAGAAAAAAAATCTGTGATTTGCAGAATTTTAGACTTACAAGAAATATCTTTGTTTCTATTAGTGTCCTGGTCTTTAAATGTCACTTCCTATTTCCCTTTTGCTAATCAGAATAGATGCTAACCAAAAAAAAAAGAAAAAAGAGTCACTATGCACCGAGGTCATATTTGCCAAGTTGGGAAAAAATGTAAACAGAATTTTTTAAAAAAGTAGAAAAGGAAGGGCACAAAATAGTATCTAGTCTGCCTTGGGTTTCATTAAACTCACTTAGAGCCGAATTCAGATAGACTCTGAAAACTCACATAGAATTAATAGATTGCTCTCCCCACAGTGTCCCCAGGTCCATGCCAAATCCTAAAACACAGTCTCTCTGGTCAATTCAAGCAGGATTTTTCTGGTAGGAGTTATTTGGCTTCCTGGGAGCAGATAATCAGAGAAAGAGCTGCTAGATCACTGTCAATAACATTCTTACCTTTCTCTTTTTGTCATCTTTCTTCTCCACTACTTCTTTTTTTTTTTTTAACTCCTTCTCATTTCCTTCATGCCTTCCTGGTTCAAGACCCTATACCAACATTGTTTACTTCTGCAGATGGCCAAAGACCTCTGCCTTCCCTCATGAAATTTTCACACACACCTGCTCCCATGCCTTGCAAATGAGCCCTATCTGAATTTCCTATCACAGAGGGGTGCCACATAGCCCTAGCTGGAGAATATCAGGTCTCCAAGCAACCAGAGAGAAATATTCTGTTTCCAGAAAATATAGTAGGTGCTCTCTTGCGCTGAAATCCCTCTAAAGTTGAGTGGAAGGATTTGTTATATATTTGAGCCAAACTTTGTGAACTGGAATAACTTCCTTGGGTGATAAATGATTTTAAAAATTAAAAAAATGAATAGCCAGAGAAGAGATGAAGCCTTGCTATCAAAACAAGACACATCTGGGGGCTGGAACAATAGCACAGTGGGTAGGGCGTATGCCATGAACGCGGCCGACCCGGGTTTGATTCCCAGCATCCCATATGGTCCCCTGAGCACTGCCAGGAGTGATTCCTGAGTACAAAGCCAGGAGTAACTCCTGAACATCGCCAGGTGTGACCCAAAAAGCAAAAAAAAAAAAAAACCAAAACAAAACAAAACAAAAAACCCCACACATCATATTAGAGATAGATAACAAACCTAAAGCTGCCTTATTTGATATCATTATCTATATGTGACAATTTAATTTAAGGCAATATACACTGTTCAAAGTTTTGAGTGCATGCTTGGCCCATGTTTGATCCTCAGTACCACATGGGTTCCAAAGTACTGCCAGGAGTGCCCCTGGCTATAAGCAGATCGTAGTCACTCAGGACATCCAGGTGTGGCCCCAAAACCAAAAACAAAATTAATATATTGAATTAAATTACAATCCATTTCTTCACATAAAATACATTTCACACATTGGCATGCAGATAGTGGTTATCTTATCACATAACAAAAATACCAATTATTTCCAGCATCACAAAAATGTTCTATTGACAAGTCTGGAAGAATTTGCATGTATAGAGAAAGAGAGAAACAGAGCAGAGAGATAAAGAGAGAAACAAAACAGAAATTCAGAAGAAATAAATAGACAGAGAAAAAAGACAAGGAAAAAAGGAAAATAATTGGAAGAGAATAAAACTACAGAACAGCAATTGAGATGAGATTAAATCTGAGATTCCCCCAGGCTCTAAACACTCTGAGAGTCAAGTGAATAATATTTTAAAAGGACCATATGGTCCAAAGCACTTGATTTTAAAAAGCTGTCTTGGGATCAAGCAAAGTGAATATAAAGACTATATATATATGAGGTGGGGTGGGCTAGAATTCTTGAACCTATTAGTTCTGTGACCCTAAATACACTCATTTTCATTTAGATGCTTTCTTGTATTTACCAGCAAGCAACTTGTATCATTCCCTCACCTAACCCCTTCATCTAAATCTGAGAGTGACTCTAACAATGAGGTTGGAACAGCACATCTTCAAAATGAGCATCACTGAGAATTTAGAGTCTGTGTCTAGTTTGGTAGAACCCCAGGGAACTTCAAGAAAATAATCAGAGTGAGTAGGCAAGAATATATAATGCAAAGTGTTCCCTTCAGGAACTTTACCTCAATAAGAACATGAACATTTCCCTGAAGGACATGAGTGATGTCAAATGTAACTGTTCACCATGCTTCTCCAAAGCACTAAATGGGCTTTTAAGCCATACATTCCAGAGAGTTTAACAATGAATTAAAAATAGGAATCGGGTATTTGTCTCCTGCCTTTCTAAGTTTTCAATGAGAAATAGACAATAGTAGGATGATTGTGTGGTCTGACTGTGGTATCTGCTTGTACCTCAATGAGTGCTTTATAAAAACTGCAGAGGCACAGCCTTTGTGATCCTCCAGTTTATATGTTGTACCACAGGATGAACCCAGAGAAAAGATTCTGGCAGGCTCTGCATTCATCAAAGATAGGTTTATTTTATGAATGAACAGCAACAGAAGTTTAAGTTTTGTTTTTAATCCCTTGGAATAAATAAGTATGCCTACTGGTTTTTCCTTGGGAGCAGGTTAGGGAGGGAAGGGAAAACAGGTAAGCATAGAAAGAGTCCACCAAAATAGAGAAAATTATTATGCTTCCCAGACACTACTACAAGGACAACTAGCCTGGAAGTGTTTCCACTTTTCACCTCAGTACCTCCAATTTCTTAAGAGACTATTTCTCATGCCATTCTATGCCTTCCATATGGCTAAAAGAAGAAATAAACTGTCCATCCTATAAAGAAGCCAGATTTTATTATTAATATTCTTATTATTCCCAGTCAAAATTATTTTATCTTATTTAGATTCACCCTGCAAGCTACCGAGAGTATCTCGCTCACACGGCAAAGCTTGGCAAGCTACCTGTGACGTACTCAGTATGCCAAACACAGTAACAAGTCTCATAATGGAGACATTACTGGTCCCACTCGAACAAATCAATGAACAACAGGAGGACAGTGCTACAGTGCTACAGTAAAAGACTCTTATTTAGAGTCTATTAAATCTTAAAGAAAGTTTGCCCCAGTGCTGACTGAACATCTACGTTAAAATAAGTGAAGTGTAGTGAAACTGATTAGTCTACATACTCTGCAGTCGTGCTTCCTAAAAATGAACTCATTACTCTGTGTTTTTATTGTGTGACCTTGAGCAAGTTATTTCATCTCTATAAAATGCAACCTCCTTCTGCAAAATAATGTTATTCAGAGGATTTAATAAGTTAATATCTAAAGTACTTAGAACAGTGCAGAGAGATAAATAATAGATAAAAGTTAGAAAGTACAGTCAAAGTCTGACATTCAACATTCATTCATTCTCCACATGAAAGGTTGTAAGGATACAAAGATAGCTAAGACATAACCCAGGCACTTAGGAAACTCAAGGTTTAATGGGAGACAGACACCTATAATACATTATAATAGTTGTATTAGAGTCAGATACTAATTGCTTTAGGAGTACAGAGGAAGAAGTAATTAATTCTCCCTGAGGGTTAAGGGAAAGATTCATGGTAAACTTCTACTGCTCTGCAATTTCGATATACATTCAGAAATGACTGGGAGTGAAGTCTAGGACTAGGTAAGTGAGACATAACTTACTTATTAAAGTAGCCCCCTCTCCTGCTATAGTCACCCCCACCCCCACCCTTATATCCCACTTTCACACACACACACACAAACATACACACATACACACACAATTACCTAAACATACCTAACTGAACTAATCATCTTAATTCTTTTTCTTTCTTTCTTTCTTTCTTTCTTTCTTTCTTTCTTTCTTTCTTTCTTTTTCTTTCTTTTTCTCTCTTCTTTCTTTCTTCCTTCCCACCAATACTTTTAAGTGTCTCAGCACCTCCCCATGTCTATGAAACCAGTCTTCTTTCATCTATTAAACAACATGCAGTCATCATAGTCACAAGGAACCACCCACTCTGGGCACATACACATATGCATATGCATGGATGTTTTATATATACATACACATATATGCACATATACATATTTACACATACACATATGCATATAGTTAGTGCACATAGATATGTATTAAGTAAACATATTCTCATGTATATTGAGTATCTGAGTAGGTAGTTATTTCTAAAGAATGAAAGGATAAAAAATAATTCACTTTACCATAAAATATCTATAACAATGAAAGGAATGGCATGACATACCATAAGAACGGGTAGGACAAATGGGAAATTTGGAAGGGGGGAAGGACGGTTTTTATTTCTTTGAAGGTTTGGACATTTTGTGGGGGGTTTTGTTTGTTTTTGTTTTGTTTGGCTTGGCTGGACAATTTGGAATCTTTTATATGTTTATTTCAAATAAATAAATAATCTGGCAAGAAAAGCACAAAAGGAAAATACTTTTCTCATGAGATTTTGGCAATTTTGTAAACAACCTGGGTTTTAGTTGATTAGACCTGTATATTGAAGTCTACCTAACTGACAGTTCTGGAGCATTCATAATACACCAATGGGATGTTTCAAGACCAAAGACTTTAAGACTAAATTCCCTAGTGGTTATATTCCCTAAGTTGGCTTCTTCACTAAATAGTTATATCCACTATAAGTTTTCCACTGTCCTCCAATGCTTTTAAAACTAAATCTGCCAAAAGTTTTGAATGTCTTTACAATTTATATACAATGGGGAGTTCTTATAACTGGTGTGCTTCAGAACAGAGTAACTCAATCTTTTTTTTACATCCATGGCCTCCCTCTAAATTTATTTCATTCCTTTCACCTCTCCACCCATACCACCCATCATACCAGTTAGACCCCAATTCTTATACTATGGCTCCTTATGTACCTCATTTTTACCTGCTTCCTCTTTGGAACACCCTGGGAAACCATAAGGGGCTATATGCCCCCCACACTGAGAAGTGCTGCTTTAGAGTGCGTCCTATCCAGATCTGTGCTGCAGCTTGTCTAGTCTTAAACTGCTCACAAACAGGAGTTAGTTTGTACCAGTTTTAAACAGGTTCATTAGGAAATACTTTACAGGCACAAAATTACGTAGTTTGGACTGGAGTGATAGCATAGTGGGTAGGGCATTTTCCCTGCACGCGACCAACCCGGGTTCGATCTCCAGCATCCCATATGGTCCCTGAACAACGCCAGGAGTGATTCCTGAGTGCAGAGCCAGGAGTAGCCTCTGAGCATCGCCGGGTGTGACAAAAAAAATTACATTGTTAATTTTAAAATTCTTTTTTGTTGCGCTGGAAAGAACAGCAGATAAGGTGCTTGCCTTGAACAGGGTTGAACACTCAACACCCCAGCACTACCAACTCCAGGAGTTATCCCTGAGCACACAGCTAGAGATAAGTCCAGAACACTGTTAGTTGTGGCCCTACAACAAACAAAACAAAGATCAAGGTCCATGTGTGTGTGTTTGCGCATGCGCGCGCACGCACGTGCATGTGCATGCCAAAAATGATGACTCCTTAGAGAGGGACAGACATAGAAGGACTGCACTCATTTGTGGAGTATAAACAACATAACATGAGGCTGACACCTAAGGATAGTAGATACACAGGACAGATAGATTGCTCCATAGATAGAAGCCAGCCTCATGAGCAAAGAAAAGAAGGAAACTGGAATAGAGAAGGGATCACTAAGAAAAAGATGGTTGGAGGAATCGGTCGAGATGGGAGATGTGTGCAGAAAGTAGATAAAGGACCAAACATGAATACTTCTCAGGGTCTGTATTGAAAACCATAATGCCCAAAATTCGAGAGAGATTATGTGGAATCATGTCCTCCACGGAGGCTGGGGGAGGGTGAGAAGGGGGGGGTGGGGGGGTGGTATACCGGGGATATTGGTGGTGGGGAATGTGCACTGGTGGAGGGATGGGTGTTTGATCATTGCGTGATTATAACTCAAACATGAAAGCTTGTAACTATCTCACAGTGATTCAATGAAATTTAAAAAACGGTGACTCCCATTGCTTTGTTCTCTCATTATGCATCCTTCCCCAAACCTGTGCTCTGGTAAAGTACTAAGGCTATCAGGTTAGTTTTCTAGAGACTCCCCCCCACCCCCAACCATCAAAAGTCCTAATCATCCACAGTAAGGCTTTAGCACTAATGTTCTGTATACTAATTCTCCCAATCTACACTTAATGACAAATTTATGTAGCTAAAACATTCACCTACTTTGTTACTACACATCTAATATGGCAGTTATCAGAATGTTACTATACAGAAGTTTTGTCTATTTTAGATTAAATTTTCTGTAACATCATCATTTAAAAAACAGCTATGACTACTCCCATTCTTTTAATCAATACACTTTTCTCTGTCTTCTGAATCAACTTTTTCATATAGTATTTAACAAGATGGCTTAACATACTGCTTCATTTGACCACTCTTTCAATGGGTTTGTTTCTGTTGAAAAGCTCTGACTTGCCTTTCCACAGAACCCTTACTTTAGAAATCTTTCTTTATCCTTTTGAGACAAATGTTTTTTAAAGCTTCTTGCCACGTATAGGTTTAAAATTCTCGAGACCCTGGAAACCATCCTTTCAAACTATTCAAGTTGAAAAAGAGGCACAGTTTTCTCCCATTTTTTATAAAAGGGTAAGAACTTAGATTTAGCTAACTGACCCAAGCATTAAAATCCCTTTCTCTTTCATATTAAGGTGGGTAAATATATAATTTCATTTGAATAAATCTAATCAACAAACACAGCCTAGTATTCTTGTACTTTTAATACATCGTGGCCCTTGCATCAGTGGAGTTGAGCTCCGTTTGCTTCTTCACATAAGAGTCTTATTTATTTTTCATCCATTCATTGATTCATTTTGCAGTGCCAGAGACTGAACCGGGGAGTTCAAAAATATATGGCATGTGCTCTATCACATTCTAGCTAAAGAGTCTAGATAAAGTTTTCTTTGCTTGTTAAATTTTATCCTGTATATCTTTTGCTTTAATGGTCTCTTTAGTTTTTACAATAGCACTAACAGATCATTTTCGAGATGTGGAAACTGAGACTCAGAGTGATTCACAACACTTCTCAAAGTCATGTGGAATTTAGGCTGGCATGACTCTGAGTTGGCACACCTCTCTCTGCACTCCACCGACCTGTGCACAGTGATCATTCTCTTTATAAGCCTGAGTTGTCATATCTTTATTTCTCTACACAAGTAAGGATAGCTCTTTCAAATAAATGTAACTGCCAATAAGGTACATAAAATGCTTGCAGCTGCGCTTGCGTTTATACTTGGAAGAAGGTACAGTTTCTGCAACTGAAATGATGACCCTACACTCTATTAATTCTTACAAGAGTCCCCAAATTCCTCAACTGTTGTTTTTAAAATGTCAATTTTCTCAAAAGGAATGAATGTGTTACAACTAAGCTCCCTACCTTCTAATCAAATCTTCTCTACCAATATCCCAATTACCAACACAAAATTGATCCATTTGTTCAAAACCCAACTCTTGAATTCACCTCTAATTATTCTCTGTCTTTTTCCTCTCCCTTTTAATTCATTAGCAATTGCTCTTGTTTCAACTATGAAAATATACCCAGAATATGCCTAAATTCTATCTCTAGTGTTACTACCCTGGGGTGAGCCACTGTGCAGTATTTCTCACCTGGATAATTGTGGTAACTTCCTAATTGATTTCCTTCAGTTCACTCTCACCTTTATGATCTCTTCTCAACACAGCAATCAAAGTGATTCTGTTACAAAAAATAAAAATAAGTGCTCTAGGAGGCCTGAGTGATTGTACAGAAGTTAGGGCACTTTCTTTGTATGGTTTCAATCCCCGGCATCCTATATGGTCCCTCAAGCCAAGCCAGGAATAATTCCTTAATGCAGAGTCAGATGTAAGCCCTGAGCACCACAGGGTGTGATCCCAAAACAAAACAAACAACAACAACAAGTGTGTTCATGTCACTCCTTTTCTCACAAACCTCAGTATTTTCCTACTTATCTCAGTACAAAAGCTACTTGTTACAATAGTTGTGGGATCCTTCATGATAAAACTGTGTTATACCCCACAAATGCTCTCATTTTCCACTCCCCTCCTTTACGCAGGAAGCTTCCTGAGTGTCCCCAAAATAGGCTAATATGCTGTCTTCTGAGTCTTTTCCTTTCCTGTGTCTTTAGTCTTGAGGCATTCCTTCTTCTCCTTGGAAGATTCTTTTATGTTCTTCAAGCATCACTCAATGCTTGCCTTCTAAAGAAAGCCTTCTTTAGCCATCTGCCTCTGAAATCCAATTGCACTTCTTTTTCTTTTTTTTTTTTCTTTTTGGATCACTCCTGGTTATGCACAAGGATTACTCCTGGCTCTGCACTCAGGAATTACTCCTGGCAGTGCTCAGGGAACCATATGGGATGTTGGGGAATTGAACCCGGGTCGGCCGCATGAAAAGCAAATGCCCTGCCAGCTGTGCTGCTGCTTCAACCCCCCAATGAACTTCTGATTCCCTTTTTCTGCTATATATTGTACCACTATAACTTTTTATTTTTCTAGTGAACCATAGAATTTAAAAAACTGCAATCACCATTCATGATATATTTGCTAGCATGGAAGAGCCACAAGTATAGTGATTTTGTCTGTTCCAAGGTACTGTAGTTAACTGTGTACCTCAATCTTAGCTATTTTCTTGACACTCCTGAAGGCGTTCCAAGCCGCTTTTCTTCCTCCTGTGCAACTCAGATGCCAGGTCATTCGTCGTGTTGACTTCTCGACCTAGGTACACATAACTGTTGTATTCAAAGATGTTTGTTGCATTGAAAGCAAATGGAATGTCAGGAATGAAATCGTTTCTCATAAACATTGTCTTTGTGATATTCAGCTGTAGTCTGACCTTTCCACACTCATGGTCGAAGTCGGCCAGCATTTGTGCTGCTTGGCTAATGTTTGGTGTTATTAGAACAATGTCATCAGCAAAGCAGAGGTGATATCTATCTTCACTCCCATTCCTTCCCATTCCAGTTGTCACATGACGTTATAGAGTGTGGCACTGAAGAGTTTCGATGAAATGGTATCACCCAGCTGTACTCCTCTCTTGATATGGATGATGACTTCTTTGTATAATAGTGAGATTCTGTTAGTGAATCCGTAATACAGCTCACAAAGGATCCTGATGTATTGAGTTTGAATGCCCTTTTTGACTAGATCTTCAATGACTGCTTAAGTCTCAACAGAATCAAAGGCCATTTTTAAATCAATGAACGCGTTAGACAGAGCTGCATCTTGAAATCCTGAGAAACCTCAATGAGCTTGATTATCGTATGGATATGGTCAATCGTGCTGAATCCTTTGCAGAATCCAGCTTGCTCACATGGTTGTCCTTCATCTACTCTTCTGCCAGTAGTATTCAGGATGACTTGAGTGAACTGCTTGTAGATGACAGACAACAGGAAGATTTGGTGATAGTTGCGAATGTCATGGATGTTTCCCTTCTTGTGCAGTAGTACAATCCTGTTGGGTTTCCACTGGGATGGAAATTTGCATTCAGACGGGTAGCATGTAAAGAGCAGAGCCAGTGTATTGATGAGTACTGATGGCAGGTTCTTCAGGTGTTTGGGTCTGACCGTGTCTGGGCTGGGTGCTGTTCACTTCTTTACCAACAAAATGGCATGCCGGATTTAGGAAGGGAGAACATTGGGGAAGACATATCCAGCCTGCGGAATTGGGTATGTGAGCAGGTGGACATGGCTATCAAAGAGATCTGAGTAGAAGTCATGGATAATCTTCTCCATTGCCCTTCTGGAAGATGTGAAAGATCCATCAGGATGTTGGAGGGCATCATCTTGTTCTTAGTAGTTGGTGAAGGACAAGTGTAGTTGGTGAAGGACAAGTGGGCATTGCAAATGTTCTTCCTGGCTTCTGCCACCTCTGCCAGCACTGCTGCTCTTCTCTCTTTGAGGTCTTCCTTAATTGCTTCTCTGCACTGCTTTGCGAGCTCGCACATTCACTTGCTGTTGCTGATGCTTGCGCCAAGCCACCTCTGTGAATAAGCTCAAGAGTTTTCGGAGACAGGTGTTTTTTGTGGCTATCTCTCTCTCTCTCTCTCGGCATTCCTCACACAATCATGGAGGTGCTGAACCAGTCGATTTTATTCCTCGTCAATGTTGTCAACGACGTTATCTTCTCATGTTGCCGCAATAGTGCCAAAGAGCTCCCAGTTGGTGGTCGTTCTGGGAGTTCTCTTCTTAAACTTTGCAGCCCTTTCTCCCTGCTCTGTGAAGTAGAATTTTGCAAAAAGGAGATGGTGGTCCAATCCCGTTTTGAATTTTGGGACAACAGCGGCATTGGTCAGGCAAAACTGCCGATTGAATATGATGTGGTCAATTTTGTTGTGGAACCATCCACCAGGAGACTCCCATGTCCAAAGTTTAGATTTGGCCTTCTGAAACTGTGAGTTACCATGGATGATCTTGGTCGACATGATGAACTCAGACAGTCTCTCACCCTGTTCATTCCATTGTAGGTCATGGGTCCCAATGTGGAGTTCTTTGGCTGATCTCTCGGTCCTATCTTGACATTAAAATCACTGACAGCTCCCCTTTCCCATGCCCCATGCACGGCCACTCTTTCCGCTGCCCTGTACCCCCTCTACCAGGAAACCAGAGGACACCTTCCCCACTGCTGCTGGACTTCCTACCCACCTCTTCCGGCCCCTCCCTTCCAGGTTCCTAGGGAAAGCTGGGAGCGCTCCCCTTTCCCACAGACCACGCGAGCCCGCTCTTTCTGCCGCCTCGGACCCCCTCTGCCAGGCAACCAGAGAACACTTGGGGAACACCTTCCCCAGTGCTGCTGGACTTCCCATCCACCTCTTCTGGCTCCTCCCTTCCAGGTTCCTAGGGGGAGCTGGGAGCACTCCCCTTTCCCACACCTCACATGCACCCACTCTTTCTGCTGCCCCAGACACTTTCTGCCAGGCAACCAGAGGACACCTGCCCCAGCACTGCTTGACTTCCCATCCACTTCTTCCAGCCTCTCCCTTCCAGGTTCCTAGGGGGAGCCGGAAGCACTCCCCTTTCGCACGCCCTGTGTGCCCACTTTTCCTGCTGCCCCAGACCCCATCCGCCAGGCAACCCGAGGACACTTGGGGGAACACCTGCCCCAGTGCCACTGACTTCCTATCCACCTCTTATGGCCCCTCCCTTCCAGGTTTCTGGGTGGGAGTGTCCCTGGGACCAGCTGGGGGCATGGCCTCTATGTGTTGCGTGGCCTCCCTAAAAGTGGGCATGGCCACCTTCGAGGCAGAGTTATTATATTTTCCACTCCCAGCACTCTGGACTTCATCCCAGCATTTATCACCTAATTCCGAGGAAAAATTTCTGGCCACCTCAACTACAATACAACAATATTCCACTCACCACTCCAATTCTAACAAAAGACCAGTACACAAGAAGCTGTACAAGCCCAAAATTAAAGAGCACCTCCCCAAAAGCTTAACTCGATGTCCGTTATAAGCCACAGAATAATGACTGAGATTATAGATTTTAGAAAGGGAAAAGGGTGACTACCATCGACCAACTTTATCCAGAATCCTTTCCCATGATAAGAGGGAACAGTGACAGTGAATTCCAGAGTTCTACCTCTAGACAACCAAAACAACATGAAGAAACAGTGTGAATTTCCACTACAAGAAGAGGACAAAGAAAAGAGTCCCAAATCCTCAACCTGGGTTATCCACAAATATGCTCTCCCTGATAAAGCATTCCGAGATGAAATGCAGAGGATGTTCAAGGAACTACTCAAAGCATCAATGGAAGAGATATCCAGAAAGTTAAAGGAAGAAATGAAAGAAACAGTAGAATGGAGAGTAGAGAAAATAAAGGAGGAAATGATAGCAGAAATAAAAAAGCTACAAAAAGAAGTGTCACAAATAAAGGATTTGGTAGATGAAATTAAAAACTTAGTAAGTGCCCTCAGCAGTAGGATGAATATAGCTGAAGACAGGATCAGTGAGCTTGAAGATGAGCAACAAAATTCCCATAGGGAACAACAAACAATGGGAAAAGACCTCAAAATAGCTCTAAGGAGAATCAGAGACCTAGGAGATGATGCCAAGAGAAACAACATTAGAATCATCGGAGTTCCAGAAGGACAGGGAGGCAACCCCAATTAAAAAGCCACAGTCAAAGAAATCATTGCTGGAAATTTCCCAGAGTTAAAGAATGCAGACATCCAGATCCAAGGAGCCAGAAGGATGCCAGCTAAAAGAGACCCAAATAAAAACATTCCAAGGCATATCATAGTCAGAATGATGGATGCTGTCAACAGAGACACAGTACTGCAAGCAGCAAGGTCAAAGAAGGTAATCACCTACAAAGGAGCACCCATTAGATTTACAGCAGAAACCTTCAGAGGAAACCTTCCAAGCCCAAAGACAATGGTGGGATATAGTGAAAAAACTCAATGAACTGAATGCCTCACCAAGAATACTTTATCCAGCTAAACTCTCACTCAAACTTGATGAAACTATACACCATTTTGTATATAAGCAACAGCTCAGGAATTTCATAGACTCAAAACCAAATCTAAAGGAAGGATTAAAGGGGCTCCTGTAAGATAATAATGAAAACACTTAGAAACACAACCAACCCCTACAGAAAGATGGCACAAAACCTCATGACAATAATCTCTTTCAATGTCAATGGTCTAAATGCACCAATCAAGAGACACAGAGTAGCAAAATGGATCCAGAAACTGAAACCAACATTCTGCTATCAATGAGAAATTCATCTGAACAATAAGAGCAAGCACAGACTCAAAGGTAAAGGATGGAAAACAATTCTCAAGCAAAGAGCTCTCTCAAAAAAGCTGGAGTGGCCTACTAATATCCTACAACATGAATTTCAGGTTGAAAAAGATTAAGAGGGATAGCACCATTTTATATTTATCAAAGAATATGTACAAGAGGAAGAAATGACACTCTTAAATGTATACATACCTAACGATGGACCAGATAAATACATAAAACAACTACTAACATATTTTAAGGAGGACATTTCTAGCAACACAATAGTAGTTGGAGTCTTCAACATTGCCTTATCACCTCTTGATAGATCAACAAGAACAAAAACTTAACAAGGAAACATTGGCTTTGAAGAAAGAACTAGAAGAGAGAGGGCTAATAGACCTATACAGGGCTTTACACTCCAAAAAGAAAAAATACACATTCTTCTCCAGTGCACATGAAACATTCTCTCATAGACTGCGTGCTAGGCCACAAAACATACCTCAATAGAATCGAGAAGATAGAAGTAGTATCAACAATCTTTTCAGACAATGATGTGCTCAAGTAGATGAGAATCACACAAATACATCGAAAAACAAATCATACACCTGGAAATTAAACAATTCAATGCTGAACAATGAGTGGGTCAGGAAGGAAGTTAAAGACAAAATCAAAAGATACTTGGAAACAAACGAGAATGAAGACAAGAGGTACCAGAACCTATGGGACGCAGCTAAAGCCGTGCTAAGAGGAAAATTTATAGTGTTGCAAGCATTCCTAAGGAAAGAAGAAAGGGCCTATATAGATAACCTAACCACACAGTTCAAGATTTTAGAAAATGACCAACAAAAGGAACCCAAAATTGGCTGAAGGAAAGAAACAATAAAACTTAGAGCAGAAATTAACAACATGGAAACCAAAGAAACAATCCGAAAGGTCCATGAAAGAGCTGGTTCTTTGAGAAAATAAATAATATTGATAAACCACTAGCAAAACTGCTGGCAGTGAGCCACATCTATTCAAGTGTAATCATTTGATTAGGGTTGTTAGGTATTAGAATGAATCAATGCTCATGGGCAAGTTCATGTTGACAAGGACACTGACACCACCAACACCTCTTTTGTTGCATGTTCTGAGGAACAGTTCTTCTCCATTGTCAAAAACGGTGTGATGTGATTGATGCGTTCTCTTCTCATTCAGATGAATGATGTCACACTTGATCTTTCATGCTTGTACCATCAGGTCCTAGATGGATGCATCCAAGGCCTGCGTAAGTGCATTGAAAATACAGATAGTCATTTTTGTCTTTCTTCGTTTTGGCAGCCTAGTTTAGCCTTCAAATTTTATCAGCCTCTCCTTTCTCATCCCTTTTAATGCTTCCACTGCTGCATTGATGGATCGTTCAGGGTCAGGGAAATGAGACCCACTGTATTTTCTGTATTTACCCATTGTATTTATGTATGTCTTCAGAAGAAATAGCTAAGAGGACAAGAACCTCTGGCTCCAGGCACATCTCTTCATTCCATTGTTCTTACTGCATTAACATACAACTCAGAGACCTGGACCCTACAAAAACAGGATGAGAACGCTATTCGGGTCTCCCAAAGAGGAATCAAAAGAGCTATGCTTGGAGTATCATGCTTCACTCAAAAGAGAAAAAGAATCCGTAGTTCCAACCTCTGTCAATGATCAAGAATCAGGGATGCTGCCTTGTTTGCCAAGGCATCGAAAATCAGATGGACTGGACACATAATGAGATTTGGAGACGACTACTGGACTAGAGCCATTACAACTGGATTCCACAGGATGTCAACAGATCGAGTGACCACCCACTTCTGAGATGGTCAGACTTCTTTGTCAAGACCCTGAATGATCAGTTTGAGGCTCTTTGTGTTCCTAGAACGAGCAGACGCCATTGAGCACACTAGCACGTGACAAGGATGAATGGAGACGTTACTGATGCCAGCTAGAGCAAATTGATGAGTAATGGGATGTCAAGTGATCAAATGCAGTGACCTCAATCTTTTTTGTTGAAGTTATAACTTCCATGTCACCCCAGGGCATGACGATATTTAAAGATACAACTCCCCGGTCTCAGAAAATGCTGGTCCTAATATGCCAAACTGGTGTCAAACAAAGAAGCAACAATTACAGAAGCAACTTAACAGAGTTACATTTTTTTTATCTTACCAAGAACCCCCCAAACAACCTATCAACAACCTATCAAATCATACAAAATAACATATAAAGCTTAAAATAATGCTAGCATACAGCAAAATCAGGAATGATTCAATAAATAATACAGCATGTACAGAGCAGATCTTAGGAAAAGAACTTGGTCGTTCCCCTTTTGCTGTCTATATTCAGCTGGTGAAAAACAAGCAGTTAATGCTAGCTTTGCTTTTTTTTTTTGTCATAAAAGCAAAAAAGTCCTCTTGGTATTGCTTTTGATTACCAAAAACAGGTATTAATGTAGTTCTTCAGTTAAATGGAAAGTGGTTTAACAAGAACTTTAAATAAGAAGCACGGGGTAACTTTTAAGTAATTTAAATATGAAACTAAGTTAAGGCCAATAAGGAGGACCCTAATCATATCTGACTGATCTCCTCTCAGACAAGCTGATTAGTATATATATAGTAGCACCAAAGGAAGGTGTGTCCCCAGTTAGTACTATGTCAGGGGATTCAGGGAAAACTATCTGAAAGCCTTGGAAGGTGGTGTCAAGATGAAAAAACCTCTTCATCATCTTATATCTCGATCATTTAAGCCACAAACTTCCAGTATTTTTTGTTATGCAGCTCTTGCTTGCACATGAATGCATGAGTACACACACTGATTTTATAATGACAAGTAGAGGTGTTAATTGGACAAATACCTGAAATTATGAATGCACACTTGGTTCCCAGCACCTCATATGTTTCCCTGGGTACTATCATGAATAACTGTAGAGCACAGAACCAAGAGTAAGCCCTGAACACCACCAGGCCTCAAAACAAACAGATGAATGAAAGTGGCTTTGGAAATGAGCAATGAATAGAGCCTGGAAGAGTTTTGTGGTTCAAATTAGAAAGCTTCTCAACTGTATGACAAGACTTATTAGAAATAAGGTTATTAAAGGCACTTCTGATATGACCTCAAATGGAAATAAGGGAAATGTTGTTAGTAAGTGAATGAAAGGCAACCTATTTTAAAAGGTGTCAAAATCTTGGGTAAATAGTGTATTTGTGTGTTGTGGAAAGATGGACTTGTACATCTGACTGAAAGTTTTTGAAGCAGCATATTAAAGGTGTTGCCTAGTTTCTCCTTTATATTTGTAACAAAACACAAGAGGGTAACAATATATTAAAGGGATTGTGCAATAGGTATCACAATTGGGATACAAATGCAAACGGTGTCATTGCACAATCACTTTCCAGAGAGATTATGGGTGGGAATCATGGATCCACCGCCATTTCAGTAGAAGCCAGGAAAAGAATGAGATCACACTAGCAGAAAAATTGCCAACTTGGACAGTTGATAAAACATGAAGCAAAGTTTTCAAACCTCTGGCAGTCTCCAGCACAGAAAAACAGATTTTTTTGACTGTAAACATCTATTATGCGGAAAGAAAGAAAGAAGGCACCTGATGCCAGAGCTGTTTTCTCCCAGTTTTCATGCAGTAGATCATTTCCATGTACAGACTATCCAAAAGACCAAGTTAACATCCCATTGAATACCAAATACAGAACATCAAACCATAACATTTCTTCTCACATTTTAAAACCTAATGGAATTTCCCCTATTAGGTTTTGATTTTGGATGAAGCCAGACGGTCCTTTATTCCAGTTTTTCCCTCTGGAATAGAACTGTCTATGCCTGTCCCACCATTGTATTTGGGAAGCAGATGACTTGTCTACTTTTATAGGTTCACAGCTGGAGAGGAGTTTTGCCTGAGGACAAATCATAACTCAAATGTCACCATACTTTAGATTTAGGTGATACTCCACTGAAACTTAAAGATGGCCATAAAATGATTTAAGATTTGAGGGCATGCATCAAGATAAATGTATTTTGTCTATGAAGAGGACATGAATTTGGGTTTTGCAGAGGACATAAAAAAAAGCACCCTTCCCATATCATATGCTAAAGTTTCAGGTTCCAGTACTTGAGAACGTAACTATACATCTAGGAAAGGTCTTTAAAATGATAAAAGAAGAGGACTTTTTCTGGTTGAACACTAATTCTATACAATTGGCATCCAATTGTATTGGAAGAAAGACCATGAAATACATAAGCACAGAGAAAAGGCCATATGAGGACAGAATTAGGAGGTGGCCATCTGCAAGCCAAGGACAGAGGCCTCAGGAGAAACCAAACCTGCTGACACATTGATCTTGGAACTGAAGCTTCAAGAACTGTGAGAAAATAAATTTCCAGTGTTAAGCCACCCTGTCTGTGGTATTTTGTTATAGCAATCCTAGCAAATGAAGATAATTGGCACCTGAAGAAAAAGAATGAATTTATATTTTCCGAATCACAGATTCTTCTTCAAACAGCATGATTCTGTGTTTCGACAATTTTCACAAATTATCAAGAAACCCAGGAGGTAGAAATACACAAATTAAAAACTTCAGAATATAGAATGGTCCACCCACCAGACATTTGTATTTGAATTGTTTTTTTGACTTATAAAGACAAACACCACATACTTTAAAAGTTATCAGTCATTTTTTGGAGAAAAATATATCTGAATGTGTAGTCCTGCAAAGAAATCTCTCAAATGTATGAATTTTCTCAGATGTCATAACTGGCAACTTTTTAAAGCTATGCTTTTCTAAAGAATAATATATCAGAAAGAGATCCGACTCCATGTGCTTTGAAATCCCCTAAGAAAAGTGATTCTCTGAAAGTACAACTCTTTTCTTTTCTTTTTTTCTGGCAAACTTTGTTTACAAGGTTTTATTTAAACCAACTGGACAGTTGTGGCTTGATTTACAGTTATAAGTGAAACCAACGCTGTTTCTTGTGTGTTGATTAGTGTCTTCCAGATGCCTAAAAACTCACAATGAATTCACAATGCACTGAGTCTCACACCAGGGGGTTCTTTATGGGTGGCAGTCATGCTTATCTCCACCTTTACTGTGTTGTCTATATGCTGAAGGATCAGAAACTTTAATTAGAGGTCCTTCTTGGACATTCTTCTAACACAGAATGAATAATCACTTCTGATTAGTCTTAAATTAGTTTATCTGAGATTTACTTTTTACATAGGAAGCATCCATTTGCTCTCTTATAAATAGAAACTTACACTTATCCATCACTATGTCCTACCATAAATCTGAACTGAACTGCTTATGAGTCTGAGCTACAGTTTGGTCTGAAACATTAACCAGTCACCTAAGATGCCCATCACTGAGGTGTGAACTCAATCAGTTTCTCTAGCTAGCTCGAGCACTAAAACAAATAAGCAACCTGTTAAGATAAATGGAGCCAGATCTTATTCAAACTGTTATCTGCATCTGCTGAAGAATATAAGGTCTTAAACTCTATTGTGGAGTTGTACTGTGGGGTTAAAAATTGCTAGGCACTATGCCTGAGGATACACTGCAGAATAGCACCAGAACCCCTACTATCTGGTTAAAATTCACAATTTTACTTTACAATAATAGTAATATAATTACTAAAATAGTAACATAGTTATATATTACTAAATAGTAATATATGACAAGCTCCAGGTTTTATCACAGCCTTGGTCTTTTTTAACTAATAAAGAATGGGAAAGCAAGATGAAATTGCAGAGAGAAGCATAAGGCTGGATTTAAACAGAAATCCGTTCTCTAAAAGAGTACATTCTTTTGTTGATTTACCTTCCCCCCCCCCCAAACTAAGACAAGCAGCTGGTCTATGAGTGCTACTGAGAGATGGATAATCAAAGGAAGGAATGCTTTCAATGCCAAAAGCCTTTGAAATAACAAGAGAGATAGGAGAAAATAAATGGAGAAATAAAGGCAGTTCTATTTTTAAATGTTTTGTAAACACCACCTATTTAATAGGGCTGACTGCCATTTAAAAAAAGAAGAAGAAATGTATGAAAAACATCAATAACAATCATACCAAAAAGTCTTTGGATGGCATTCTCTAAAACATACAGCTTTCCCAACTGTCTTCTGTTTGAAATAGCTGTCCTAAGTATTTCTAAGTATACACATGCAATTTCTTACACACATTCTAGTTATTCTGTGTCTTTTGTTTCTGCTGGACTCAAGGCTGTACAGATATCCCTCTAGGTTAATATCTCGCTGTCAAGGATGGTGCCCCGTAGGGAAGTTCAGTCCTTTCCTTCAGAAGTTCTTTCAGATCATACCCCTCACTGTCAAAAATCCTGGCATCTTCTATAGGTTTTTTATTCCCTTTTATGTATCTTCTTTTTATTGTTTTTTTTCTTCCTCTTTATATGTTTTCCCTCTCTCTCCTCCTGCTGTTCTTATTATCTCTAGTCCCACAGGTTCTCAGCTGTAGTTTTCTTTGTTTTCTGTGCTTGACTGGTGGTTTCTTTGACTCCATCTCAGTATCTCTAGGATTCTCTTGCAGCACTTGCTTCCTCTCTAATCAATGCCTTTCTTGTTTAAAGCTACGGTGGTCTTCAGTTTGTCCCGTGGGCTATTCACCTTATTACGACAAGAAGGATGAATTGTCTTCTGTTTTTCCAGCAGAACTAAAGTGCTTCCATCCATCAACCTAGAGATGATTTCATATATTTAGGCTGTCAGTGGTCAGAATAGTACTAAATAAACAGTACTTGAGTGAAAAGTCTCTATGAGATTACTCTTATTCTCTGAGGAGCCTCTATGCTGGCTGGCAGTATCTGACAACAGAGAAGTTGCAGGTTGATCAATTTCATTGTCATTACCTTAAACTCTCAAGTAGTCACTAAAAATGCAAAATTTTCAATGTTTTCAAAGTGTCAATATGAAGTAAAAAATATAAATATAAATATATATATCTATATTTATTTAGAAATACTTACTCTATATATAGGGTATTTGCTTTTATTCAAACTAGCAGAACATTCCTGCATATTTTTGTAATTTGTAGGACTAAGAATTATATGCACATGTATAATATGAAATGACTTGATTCTCAGAACTGTATAGTACTATTATTTGTCCTAACTAACAAATTTTTGTTGAAATATTTTGTTCATTTGTTCAAATCTCCAAGTAAATGCTCATCTAGGCCAATGATTTCTGAAAAGCAACTCAGTTCTATATATCTTCTTTTCATCTGGCTAAGTAATAATCACTTGATCATAATCCCTGTTTCTCTCTTTATGACTTTCTAATCTTGTCCTGTCTGCTTCTAAAGTCAAGTGAATTTATTTTCTTCCTCCCCTTAGAAGCTCCAGAGAGGAGAGTTATCATTGCTTTATCACTGTTGTGGAGCATTACATGACTAATACAGTTCAGATATGACCTCTGGACTATCTCCATCTTCTGTATACATTCTGTGATATGAAGAAACATTCAGTGAGCCAGTCATGTGACTCTATCCCTCTTCACTGACTTTCTCTTCCATAAATACTGAAATCCAAGAGGTAAATGGAGTACCTTCCACTCTGAGGGGACAGGGGGTACAGTACTTCATGGTTCCTTCCTGTCCTGCTAATTAGAGTACACTGGTGAGTCTCTGGTTTTCAAACAGGGAGAGGCCATTCATTTTGATGCTCCAGTACCAAAAGTCCCAGGATATAAACCTATGGTCATCAGGTCCAGTGCAAAGTGAAAATGGAGAACCTCATGTTAAAACAATTAGAATACAAGACAAAGTACTAACTCAAGTGTTTGCTTACTGTTCTTGGCTCTTTGTGACTGCAGAAGTAACACACTCATTCCTGGAGTAGCATTGCCAGTGCCCAGCTTTCTGCGCTAAGAGTTCTACCTGGTATTTGACCTAAGGACACCTCTCACATATTCTTTTTTATCTCCACTTTGGAAAACTAGTTCATCTTCTACACTTCAGGGACGCTGTCTCGTTTGCCAAGGTGTCAAAAATCAGATGGGCTGTTCACGTAATGAGATTTAAAGACGACCGCTGGACTAGAGCTGTTACCGACTGGATTCCACGGGATGTCAAAAGACCGTATGGCTGCCCACCTATCAGATGGTCAGACTTGTTCATCAAGATCATGAACGATCGGTTTGAGGCTCTTCATGTTCCTAGAGTGAACAGATGCTACTGGGCTACACTAGCACGCGACAGGGACAAATGGAGACGTTACTGGTGCCTGCTCGAGTGAATAGACGATTAACGGGAAGTCAAGTGATCTTCTACACTTGAAGTGCACATGAGACTCTAATCATGAACCAAATTTTCTTGAAAAGAAGAATAAACTATAGAGCATCTGGTAATCATCATATGAATTTCTCTCCTCCTGTGAGTTCCCTCTTTTTTGCTTGAAACCCCCAGACACTGTACTATTCTTTGTTGACAGATATGCCCTCATTTTGCCACACTGGCTTTATAATACACATTCACATGAATTTCCCATGTGCATGCAGTTAAATGTGTTCTTTTCTTGTAGGATAACACCTTTTGTTCTCCCTGCAAGGCCTCAGGTAGTTTAGGTTTATTGGGTTGCTCCCATCACTGTGCTCCCATTTCTCTATGTTTATTTGTAACTTTTCTTCATGCTCTGTTGACTTGTAAATATTGTTTTTCTCTTCTTGATAAGTCCTTTGCACAGATTATTCAGAACAATATTCTTTTTTTATGGACACAAGGAGACAGTATATGCTATGCTTTTGTAATGTGACTCAGTGATATTTTCCTCTTGGGCATTTGTTCTCTCACCTAAACCTCAGCTGCCTTTACTTCCCAGCGTCCCCAAAAGCAGGGTTTTGATGAAGGACTGGATGGAACCAGGGTAAGTGGTAAACTATGTGCTACCTTGGCATCGAGATGGCCCCAGCCAAAGTGCCATAATGCTTAGCTATAAGTTAAGAGCTTGATCGTGAATAAATGCTGTCATGATTCAAAATCACAAAAATCACAAATCATCCTGTTATTCATCGATTGCCTCGAGCAGGTCCCAGTAACGTCTCTTTCATCTTAGCCCTAAGATTATATTCAAGGCTCTTTACGAGAATGAGACTCATCATTGTTACTGGTATTTGGCATATTGGGTATGCCATGGGGAGTTTGCCAGACTCAGCTGTGTGGGCAGGCTACATTCGATATCCTGCCAGTTTGTCCAAAGTAAGAATGAGATAATAAGATGTCATAATAAGATGTCCAAGGGGCCCCGGCGAGGACATCCAGGCGCGGGGGCAGGCTGTCATGATTCAAAAAGTAGTAACTAGATTCTGATCCTGCTAGCGTTAGGAAAGATTAATCTGGCATGAGCTCTGTAGTCTGATGTGGCAAGATGTTCCCAGGAGAGCTGCCCTACAAGCCTCAATGTATCTCTCACGGTGTCCATACAAAAATAACTATTATTAAGATGTTGATAGAGTTATTGGACTGAGAAAAGGAGAAAAACACCTTGAGGTATTTTGTCCTTGGGCAGTCAGGAAGGGCATTGGCCCTGGCCCCCCAAATCTGGGCGGCGAGGAGAAGAGACTTCGGTCCTCTCCCCGGCTGCCCTTTGAGGTTTTTTATATTTTCTCTTACAAATCTGTTGGATGTTAATTTGATTATTTAACCATCTTGAGAATAACCTGGAAGGGTAAGAAGAAATTTACTCTTCAACACTATCCCCTATAATAAAAAACAGAATAAGGTAAAGGCCCTAGTGTTGATCATCGATTTGCTCGAGCGGGCCTAGTAACGTCTCCATTGGAGACTTTGCTGTTACTGTGTCTGGCATATCAAATACACCACGGGGAGCTTGCCAGGCTCTGCCATGCAGGCGAGATACTCTCGGTAGCTTGCCGGGCTCTCCGAGAGGGGCGGAGGAATCGAACTCGGGTTGGCCATGTTGGCTGCATGCAAGGCAAACGCCCTATCGCTGTACTATCGCTCCAGCTAAGGTGCGAAAAATAGAAGTTTGCTAGCATGTATAATTCACATATGCATGGAGAAATGGGCTAAACAGGTAACTACTTGAGGCAGCCTAATCCTCCAGCTTAGATGCCATCTTCAGCTACAGACTAATACTTTAAAGAAAGATGGGGTGAGAATAGGAGTGCTTAAGTTATGTGAAATGGACAAGAAAAGTATGGCAAATAAAAAGAAACATTTGTATTTTATTATATGGTATTGTGGTGACTTGTTCCTTTCGGAGGGTCCAGCAAGCTACTGAGAGTATCCCGCCTGCACGGCAAAGCCTGGCAAGCTTCCCGTGGCATATACAATATGCCAAACACAGTAACAAGTCTTACAATGGAGATGTTACTGGTGCCTGCTCGAGCAAATCGATGAACAACGGGAGGACAGTGCTACAGTGCTACTGCGGTGACTTATAATCATCCTTCATTCAAAAAATAATTTTCTTAAAAATTTTATTTCTTTTGGGGCTTCCCAAGTAGTACTTAGGAGGACAGTGGGTCTTTCCCAGGAATATCCCTTCAAGTGGTCAGTAATTCAATGATGTGGTTCCAGAGGCCACCAGGATGACACCATAGTTCTCAGGGCCTCCAAGGCCACATCAAGTGATGTTCAATACCGTACTCAGGACCAGCACCAGACCAGAAGGTAAACTCTTCTACTCCCACAAGGTCAAAAAAGGTTTTCACAGCATTAACATAAGTACTATTTTTATAGAGAAGAGCCAGAATTTAAGGCAATCACTGAATATTTGACAAGGAAAACAAAACAAAACAAAAAACAGCAAAAGAATTATACCAAAGAAAGTTATTGGAATAACCCTGATAGGCAGTTAAATTTAGATATGCTAAATATGTAAATAAACAGATTACTGTTTAATCCAGCTTATATATTACTAGAGATCAATCACGATCATCCTGTTGTTTGTCAATTGAATCGCAGCCCCGGAACCCACATGCCTTTGTTCCTCTGCTGGTACCTTCATGCGTGTGGAGAGTGGTCTCAGCATGGTTGTGGTGGTTCTGAAGATCTTTGGCTGCCTGAGATGTCAAAGCCTTCTCGAATCGGGACTGAGCATCCTCCACCCAGATCCTCCATCTTCCAGTAGACAGGGGTAACACCCACCAACTGACCCCCCAGCACCGTGTAATCCCATCAATGGCCAAGACCCAGAGTCTATAAAACCCAGCCCCCGGAAGAGAACAGCACAGAGTCTCCTGATCCCGCACCTGGCTGTCCTCGCCCGGGCCCCTTGGAGGGGGGCGGGTTGAGTTTCCATCCCTGCCCCGAGCAGAGCCCCAGCAGCTGAAGACCTTCAGAACCAGCCACAACCATGCTGAGACCACCTCCACATGAAGGTATCGGCAGAGGAACAAAGGCATGCAGTTCCTGGGGCTGAGATCTCCAAGCCTGCTCAGATCGAGGCTGAGCATCCTCCGCCCAGATCCTCCATCTTCCAGTAGGTAGGGGTCACACCCACCAACTCCCTCCCCCTCCCCTGCCTCCTCCCCTTACCCCGCGCCAGGTAACAACGACCAAGACCCAGAGACTATAAAATCCAGCACCTGGAAAAGAACTAGTGAATCTTAATTACAAAATATATTTGAAAAGAACCAAGCATTTTGAAAGAGTATGATAGGCTGAGATCTCCAAGCCTGCTCGAATAGGGCTGAGCATCCTCCACCCAGATCCTCCATCTACCAGTAGGCAGTGGTCACACCCACCAACTGATCCCCTGGTGCCGTGTAATCCCATCAAGGGCCAAGACCCAAAGACTACAAAACCTAGCTCCTTGAAGGTTATCTTATATTCTCATTCTTACTCTGGACAACCTGGCAGGCTACCAAATGTAACTTGCCCACACGGCAGAGTCTGGTAAACTCCCCGTGGTGTACCCAATATGCCAAATACCAGTAACAATGATGGGTCTCATTCTCCTAACCCTGAAAGAGCCTTGAATATGGCACTTTAAAATCTCAGTGCTAAGATGAAGGAGACGTTACTGGTACCTGCTCAAAGGCAATTGACGAATAACAGAATGATCGTGATTGTGATCGTGATGATAGAATACAGAACATATGAGAGGGCTACTCCAAGGAGAGAGAAGAGCAAGAACAGAGAATTTAAAATGAGGAAAATTCTAAAGATGGGCAATAAACAGCAAAGAGACCATAGTGAGTAGAATCAACTGAACGTCAAGCTTAAAGAGTGAGATAAATGTCATAAAAATCAGGTTTTGAAAAGTCTTGTTGGTCATTACAAAGACATTTATTTTGTTTTGAATGAGAAAGAAGTTTAGTAATAAAAACTGACTTTTTAATTTTTAAGATACTTTTTGGTTGTAGGGAGTCTAGCCATACGAAGAAGCTCAGATAGCTAATATAACCAAGAGACAACAAGTCCAGACATGTTCACTATTTTCCAATAGCTTAGGAAGAATAAAGCTAACACTGTCATTTTAGTCATAAATGTGAAGAAACATGCATAAAATATTATGAATACCAAAGATTTCATGTATGATAATGCCTAATAATCTAGACCAAGCCAGCTCTGGCATTTCAAACTAACTTTTTCTTCTTTTTGTGGCCATACCCAGTGGTGTTCAAGATTTACTTCTGGTAGGGCTTGGGAGACAATGTAGGATGCTGGGGATCAAACAGGATTTGATCAAGAGCAAGGCAAACTCTCTATCGTCTGTACTAACTCTTCTGCCCTTCTTTTAATTTATTTTAAAATTTTTGGCCAGACCTGGTGGGTTTATCCCTGGCTCTGTTCTCTTGTTTCACTTCTGGTGGTGCTTGGGAGAACACACGTGGTGCCGGGGAACAAACATGGGTCAGTTGCATGCACGGCAAACATCCTACCCACTGTACTTTCACTGCAGCCCTAAACTAAAATTTTTAACTTGAAAAAGTTATTGTAATACTTAAGTGATATCTTCGCAGTGTTATTTATAGTGTGATAGTGCCAAGAGCATTTTTCAACACAATCTATGTTCTTTCTTGGTCCAGTAATGAACCATATATCCAAATTGTAGTTGAGAAGAGGCAGTGAAAAGTGACTTGAGTTCTATTCACATGAATATAAGCATAACAATAAATATGCATAAGTTCTAGAACTGGGCAACCTAACTTCTATTACATACTTCCGCTCATCTGCTTCTCTTATTATCCATCACCAGAGTAAAGGAAATGCTAAGAGGTTATTCAAGATTAGATATTCTAGAAGATGGGAGACAGTTGATAAAAGGGTGGTTGAACTCTGATTTCATGTGATCAAGAAGTACTTAAACTACTAAGACCCTTTGCTTATTTATCAGACCTCTAAAAATTAACTAACAGTGAGTTGCAATAAATGTTAAATATCAATGTTAAATTGCTTAGCAATGACCATGATGTTGACTGATGATGATAAGGTTGGCAAATATTCAGGTTTCCTAACTTTCTGTTTAATTCTCTTCTATACTATGTACTAGGTCATCTAATTTGTTATATATAAGAAACCATATATAAGAAATTATTATCATTTCTAAAGTGTAAAACCTACTACACCGGAATGGGAAGAGAGATCTTTTCAGTAACTCAGTCTAGAAGACATATTATAATTACCTTCAGCAACAAAACATAATGCTTTATTTTTCTAGCTTATTATTATTATTATTATTATGTTTTACTGAATCATGGTAATTTTTAGTGAAGCTTATATAGAAAAATTTGAAGGAAGAGAAAAAAAAAAGAATTATGTGTTCAAGAGAGAACACGGGCTTCTCCAAAGTGGAAAAGGCAGAGACACAGAGACAAGCAAGCAAGATACAAATAAAGGGAGAACACAAGCTTGAAGAGCAAGTCTTGTTTTTCTCTTTTAAAGTTAAATATAATATATAATAAATAACAGATTATGCATAACTGAATAAATCAGATTTACCATTTGATCTATTGATGCAACCTTTCTGGTACTGTTAGGTTTATATCACAATTAACTCACAGAAGTAAATATTTCCAGCTACCATCTCCAAGCATTTTGTGGACAGTTGATGGTATTTTTCAATTAGCAATATGATAATTAATAACCAACAATTTGCTTAATTTCTCCAAAATAATCCAAATGTCTTTCTCATACCATTCTACTTGTTTAATTGGAATCTAACATTAGGAAAAACTCTTTAATATTCAAGAAGTATATCTCAAATAGCATCATGTCATGAATATTCCCCACTGTCAAGTCATACTTCTGTTTTGACCTTGTTGTCATTGTTTTGTTACATAAATTATTCAGTCTGGTATGTCTTATAGATTAAATACTCTAGAAACAAATTAAAAAGCATCCCAGTGGCTTAGAAATGTCAAGTAAGTCTTCTTTTCTTCCAATATTTCTTGTACAGTGGGATGGTGAAAAATAACCCCACCAAATAGCAAGATGATTTGTTTAAAAATCAAATTGCCATGTGAAATAAGCTTTGCTTAAAAAATCTTAAAACTGGGGTTGGAGTGATAGCACAGTGGAGAGGGCTTTTGTCTTGCAAGTGGCTGACTCAAGTTTGATTCCCAGCATCCCATATGGTCCCCCTGAGCACCACTAGGAATAATTCCTGAGTGCAGAGCCAGGAATAACCCTGTGCATCGCTGGGTGTGACCCAAAAAGCAAAAAGTAAAAAAAAAAACAAATCTTAAAACGTATTTCTCACCATCAAATTCAAACATCCATATGCAACATGCCCAGTAGTATATGGAGAAGAAAAAGCAATACATCTGGAGAGAAAATATAGCAGTTATGGTGTTTACCTTTCATGGGGTCAACCCTGGTTCAATCCTCAGCAAACTATATGGTCCTCAAGCAGAGCCAAGACTGATCCATGAGTACAGAGACATGAGTAAATCCTAAGAATCACTGGGTTTGGAGGAAGGAAAGAAGGCAAAAAGGAAGGAAGGAAGGAAGGAAGGAAGGAAGGAAGGAAGGAAGGAAGGAAGGAAGGAAGGAAGGAAGGAAGGGAGAAAGAAAGAATGAAGCAATCAATTTGCTCCAATCCCACTGATATTATTACTATTATAAGAACCAGAGGACTTACAGAAGATTATTTTGACCAGAAGGAAGCCTGCGTAAGCATCATTTGCTCACAGAATTCCTTTAAGACAGCAGAGTTCCTGAACATAGCTTTCCAAAAATATAATAGGCTACTATATGAAGATTCCTAGACATTGAAGTTTTTACCTAGATGCTAAATGACTGATCATAACAGAAAGTCTAAAAGGGTTCCTTTGTTGAACCAAAGGCTCATTCATTAATTACTTTTTTAAAACTTTATTAAGCAACTAATCTGACGTTAGTTTGAGATTCAAATATAAAAAGTCAATATCCCTCGAGAAGTTATTAACATTCCTGTAACATTTTCTCTATGCCGGAAGCTATTCTGAGAAAGTCTTAACTTTACAGGTATTAATTCATTTAATTCTCGTAAAAACCCTGTGATGGGGTCTTATTATCATACTTAATTTATAAATGATATACTAAAGCCCAGAGAGATTTTTAAAAAATTGCCCAAATCACAACACAGCAAGTGAAAAGGAGCTTGAATGCAACACCATGACACCAAAATTCACATTTCATATCACGTCTCCTTTAACTGAGAGTCATGTCCAAGCAATCTACCTAGGGTGACCCACTAAGAAAACAAAAGCATATCTTCAGTGGGTAAAGGTAAAGGCAGATACACAGTGCAGGGATATAGTAGTCTATGAGGATTTTCCAAGTTTTAATAATTTATTAATTCCCAAATATGAATCTCTATATTTTAAGATCAAACTGAATATACTAGGCAGAGCATGAAGGAATTGATCTTGTTTATGAGATTTTTTCCAAGTTTATAGAATAGTCTATTTTAAACAGAGTCACATCACTGCACACATAAAAGGCATCTAGACTGTCCATTTCATAAGCCCACTCCAGTCTTTTGCAAAAGCAAACTCTGGGGCAAAAATTTACTATGAACATGTTGCTATGTCAAATCAGGTCTTTTCATTCCCAGGATGAGGACCAACTTTCCCCCTGCCACTGCCCCCCATGTCCAAAATTAAAAAAACAGTTTTATTAAGTCATGCTTTAGGGCTGAATGCTTAAAAAATTAATTAAAATCTTGAAGCTAGTTTTATATGAAAATAAATTAACCTCAGGACCATTATGATTAGATTAGGACCATTTATGATTAGAAAATAACCAGTCAAATATTCTGAATCCCCAAAAATATAGTTATTTCTGGTTTATATAGGTAAGCTAAGTATATTTTCAAATGGTAACATTATAAAACCCACTGGATTAACTTAGCGTCAATAAGTATCCCTAACATATTCATGCTTCACCTTTATCTTTTGTAAGCCCCATTGCATGCCTTGGTGTAAGTGGTCTGCATTATTTCATTTTTCCAAGAATGCACTCCACTTTAAAGATGGCTAAGGGCATTTCTGATGTAGAGATACAAGCAAGGCAACAAGTTTGTTTGTCTTTTGCTTCACAAATAAACCTCCCCATTTAAGAATAATAATTACCATGGTAACCCTAACAGCTTAGAAACTGTTCAAGCATGCAGTTTCTAGGGAGAAAAAGCCCTCAGCATTTCTGAAGCTTATTTAACCCTTCAAGATTCTGAGTCCATTTTACTATGGCAGAGTCAATTTGGTTTAACCTTTCTGTCAAAGTAGATAAGAACCTTTTCACTGTGAACATTAAGAAGAGATGGAAATGAACAGAATGAGAAATAATACACTTAACAGTAATCTAATCTCATTTTTAAAAGTACAAGCTAAATATGGCATTTGAAATAGCATTTAGCTAAGACCTGAGCAACATTCTGAAACATCTTTACTTTGAGATGAGCATGGATGATGAACAATGCAGCCAGTATGCCATCATTGAGGAGCTTGTACTCTTGCACTTTTCAGAATCTCCTCTTGTTTTCCTCACCTAGCGCAGAACGCAGATTATATAAAAAAAATTAAGAATCGTGATAACATTATTTGGCTGTAACCACACCTCACAAACAGAAATCAGAGGTTAGATCAGCTCTCTAATATTCACTGACTTCCTCTTATCTTCTTCGGCCTAATGACGTTTCAGCCCACTATGATATTATAGTCAAATAAAAGTCTAGATTATTTGCTGCATATGTAGTTTGAGAAGGAAATCTGTACCTCCTAGAAGAGTACAAGTACTACTAAACAAACACAAAATTGGGTTTGCACAACCTTATTAGAATAATGAGCTCTCATCGAATACACTATGCAAAATATCTTTTAAATTATTGGATAATCTTGCTCTCATAGCTTAATAATTATATGAAGGAATTTACCTGCTGAATTCCTCTCCAGTAAAAACTACATCATGCCATTTGAAAAAAAACAATAGAATGATATCAGAGGAAGAAATGGAAAATTATACTGTCCACATACAAGTGCATTCATCTTGTCTCCCAGCAAACCTAAGCTTGATTCATGAGCCTCCTTAGTTAATATCTCAGAATATATTTTTTCTCATTTATTATACTCCATTATTTGCAATTTCATCATATAATTTACATTGTATTGTCTGTGAAGGTTATAGTTCATCTGGTGAATTTATTCTGTCAGTAAAATTATTTCCCTTTACGTGCCTATTAAAATTTTAATAAAATTTTCTCTAGTACGCAAGCCAGCAGTACATTAAGAGAATTGTTTGGTACATTATCTTTTTGTTGAAGTACAAGGAGAAAAGGAAGCCAAAAAATGAAAGGACCTGATTTGGGCACAGTATTCTAACAAAGACCTTAAAATTATGATTAATGTTACTACTACTACTACTACTACTTCTACTACTACTACTACTACTACTACTACTACTATTCTCATCATTATTATTATATAAGCATATCCTTTTTCTATGTATGCTCTACAGGGAAAAGAAAACCTATTAAGAGGAATCAGCAGGCAATTTTTTCCTCGAAACTCTTTTATCTTTCCATCAAATCTTGATGCTCATATAGGACAATAAGCCTCTGAAAAAATGTATTTGGGCCTTCGTAACTGAAGGCAAGAAGCAATATAACCATTGCCAGATATTATGATGGGAATGAAATAAATTTCTGTCACTACTTTTTATCTTTTCCCCCAATCCTTTCATGCCTTCAATTCATTCTTCATTTTCCAGCCTTTAGCATTGCGGTTCATTATTTTTTCCCCAAAAATGTTACACTAAGGTCTACAGCCAGAAGAAATGCTTGCAGTGAACCAAGCAAGATTCCTTTTTTTTTCAAAACTGCTTTAGGTAAGCTTTCTGTGTTTCTCTAGTTAGGATCTGGGGCACTAATATGATATTGATGCCAACACACATCAACTTAATCTTGATGCTGAGATAAAGATGTCCTTGTAATACTGCCATCCCCAAATGATACAAATGCCTCCCCCCCCCCCTTTTTTTCTTAATTGAATCACTGTGAGATACACAGTTACAAGGCTTTTCATGGTCTGGTTTCCGTCATACAATATTACAGCATTCATCCTTCCACCAGTATACATTTACCACCACCGATGTCCCCAGTTTTCCTACTGCTACCACCACCCCAGCCCCTCATCAGCCTGTCTCCTCGATGGGAGTCATTCTCTCTCTCTCTCTCTCTATATATATATATATAGAGAGAGAGAGATAATATCTATATATATCCCTTCTTTGGGGCATTGGTGTTTTCAATGTTGATATTGAAATGTTATCAAGAATATCCCTTTATCTACTTTTAACACTTTTAAAAATTCTTGTCCAGTATGGTGATTCCATATTATACTATGATACTATTGTCATACTGGTCTCTTCTCTATCTTACCTCTATCTTAACTACCCCAGCAACTAAAAGGGTCTTAAGTTAGTTCTCTATATAAGTTCATGTCAACTCCTGCATCTAAACTCATTTTTGTCCTCTGATACTTTCACTTAAATCGAGTGAAGGAAATCTAATGGGTTATTGGATGAAACTAGGAAGGCATTTATGCCTATTTTAAAACACTGGATATTCTCAAGGGAAAGCATAGATTGGTGAAAGACCTCCATGAGTCTCATAAGGGATTATGGAGGTTAAGTTTCAAGCAAAGAGAAAAAAAGACCAATAACAGAGCTGAGATGGGAGATGGAATTAAAGAAGCTCACATTCTTTTTCTATCACCTGTTACCATGATACATCAAGATTTCCTATGAAGTCACTAGAGATATACAGTTAAACACTCTCTCCTGGGTCTTTTAAACTCTGTAATCTCATCACATTTTGAAATAATTTCCAAAATTACTGAACCACCATATATGCTGTGAAGTTTTGGAGTACTACTCTATATGACACAATATATAATATATCACACATAAATACATTTCAATATATATGTCATCAGACTACCATAGGGGTTCTATTAAGTGTTTCATCTTGATTTTACCTGATAATCAAGGCCTCCCCCATAACTTAAGAGACTTGATCATCCTAAAATTTTGCAGCCAAAAAAAAAAGTCAATAATCATACTCAGCCCCAAGGTACTTTAATAATATTCTTCTCTAAGGTTATCATTTAACTTTCATCAATTATGTATGGAAGGGATGAAGAAAGTATAATTGGAATGAATGACACATTATACTAGAATATATTTTCTTTTTTCCAAAGCATTAAGAACATGTATTATAATCTAACAATTAGAACATACATTTTACAAAGAAAAGGGAGAAAACTGGGGGGTGGTTTTAGAACTATGCACTATTTTGCAACTTTTCTGTCAATCTAAAATTATGTCAAAATTTCCAGCTACTGGATAGAATTTGACTAACAGTCTCAAAAACACAATTATGTCAAAAGGAAGACCGATTGAAATAATAGGAAAAAAGAAGGAAGATGGGAAAGTAGGAGATGGAGAGGAAAGAGACCACCATATGAGGTGAAGAAAGGTAAGCAAAGCTTACATTTTTACAAAAAATTACTTTTTTTCCCACTAATTTTGACACCTTTCTTCTATGATAGAGACTATTATTTTCATTTTAAGATGAAGTTCAGTAGGCTTTAGATGATAAAAATGTATTTCCTATGCTTCATTTGCCCTACACACTAACAGACAGGTATCCAATCCATCTCCTATTATTTAGCTGATGTATTTTTTTTTTTACTTTGACCTAAAACTTTACTGTCCTTGGCTGTGTTTAACTTTGTAAGGCAGTGAGTTCAAGGAAAACCCAGCTGGGGTACACAAACCTCAGTGCTGTGATCGTTGCATTTTATATCAAATAGTTTTCTAATATTCTCTTTGACAAGTAGAATCCAGATTTCTTCGTGCTAAATTGTTAATGGCTTCCCTCGTGGTTGGCGTCTGGGTCTGATTTCATCATAATTTAGACTATTTTATGTCAGTAAAATCGTCTAGAATAACATCACAGACCCTGTCTAGAAGCACTTGATGTACCCAATAAACAAAGCATAAAATCACCAAGGGATTTTTCTTTTTCACTCATTCACTCACTCTTTTATTCTTTTTCTCTATACTCTATTTACTCTTTCTCTCTTTAAAAGATTTCCCATCATGCTCATAACGTTGATTGTTTCTTTAGGTATATGTCAGGTATAACCATGTTCATTTTTTTCTGGCAGGTAATCTCAAAATTTCTTGCAAACTGAGTAATAGATTTTTTTTTCCTCTTCAAACTTTTGTATGTCAAAAAATCATTTTTTGTTTTAGTTTTTAAAATCAGGAAAACTTGATCTGTTCATTTTTGTTCTATATAAATGTTAGCTTTCTCAACCTTTAGAAAAGAAGAGAATATTCAACACACCTTCTCTACAGGCACTTCATGCATGAATTTTTGGGATTTTGTTCTCATTTTTAATGCTGATTATTCTGTGTAGACAGTGACTTTATTCAACTTGAGCATACAAATTCTTCCAATTTTGAGTAACCTTCTATAAAATGCTGCACAGGTATTATTCATTCCTCTTAACATACTCTCAAAGGCTGAAGTAACTTAAAACATTTTAGGGGCCAGAGTGATAACACAGCGGGTAGGGCATTTGCCTTGTGTGCAGCCAACCTGGGTTCGATCCCCAGCATTCCATATGGTCCCCCAAGCACCGCCAGGAATAATTCCTGAGTGCAGAGCCAGGAATAACCCCCGAGAATTGCTGGATGTGATGCAAAAAAATTATTCTTAAATATCCTGGTAAGCGCTAGAGTTGATGACAGGGGGCTTTAAAAATCTATCTCCTTCTAAAACACATATTAACAATGCTCATTCCAAAAATGTGAAAGTCCATAATGTCCTATGCTGTGATAAAACAAAACCATAAAATGAACATAAAGTTTTCCTGTGCTTCCTTATGTTGGTCTATTTGTGATACCTAGATATTTTGTCTTCACAAAGCCACTTATCTCCAATTGCAGACATGATCATGTTCTGGGTTTTTCTTTGATAGTTAACCCAATAGAGTGTAAGCAAGATCACTATTGATTAATCCTATACGTCCAGGGTGGTGTGGAATAATGGTTGGGTGCAGTACTAGCCTCAGATGAAATGCTGGGAATGCTTTCTGTTTATTCACTTATATAAGGTACATTTCTAAGAGGGTATTGATTTTGTTTTTCTGAAAAAGAGATGGTAGACCAAACAAGTTTGGAGACTTTGGAATAAACCCTATAAGTAGGGTGACTGGACATCCCAGCACATGCAGACAGTGAAGTGAAAGCTCTTAACAATATTTAAGAGGAAACCATATTAACAGGAATTTTTCTACAAGCAAGAATTGTCCAAGGTTGACTGGGATGTTTCATGACTTTGATATAATTATTAATAGGGTTGTGTTTCACTCTCAGAATATCCCCATTTGGGGCAACAAATTACATTAGTGATTCTCAAGCATTTTTATTTCAATAATTCTTGGTACTATTAAAAATTAATTAGGACCCAAAATTATTCTGTTTATGTATATTATATTGCTTATTGTTTACATGTTATAAATTAAAACTGGGTCACTTAAAATATTTATCACTTCATTTTGAAATAAAAAAATATATGCTTACATAAATAACATATTTTTACCAACTCTATCTTCTAAAACCTATTGGTGAGAAGGTGACATTGTTTTACATTTTTGGAACTCTCTTTAGTATCTGGCCTACAGAAGACAGCTGGGCTCTCATGTTTGCTTTGAGATTCAATCTGTTATGATAGGACATGTTATATAACTTCTTGAGAACTTTCATGAGAAAATGAGTGTAAGAAGCAAATGTTATCTTAGTATTATTACAGCAAGAGTTTTGACCTAGCAGACTCCTGGTTATACTCTGAACTTTGCTGGATTATATCATCTATTTATCCATGTACAAGTAGAGGCTGCTTTGTGAGTTTCTTTGAACTGGAAGATCTACTGTGCCTTTCTTACTCTCTTCTCACTAGAACATCCTTATATCATCTTCAGCTGGCTGTTCCTTTTTGCATTACTCATATTTTCATTTTTTTTAGTTTGATTTCCAATACAAAGTATTCTCTTAGCACAAGAAGACCAGGTCTATCTTTGCAATTTGTTTTGTAAGAGTGTTATTCCTTCTTCATTGTCACATTTATTGCAGTTTCACAGAGCAGCTGATGTCAACACCTGCTTACTTCATACATAGTCATATGACTTACATCTAGAACTGTGTCTCTTGGACACAGTATCTTAGACAACTGAGCCATCTTGACTTCCCTAGCTTTCTTTATTGTAGATATTTTACTCAATATTGTCTTCCCACCACTAGAAAAGTGCCTGACCCAGAATAAAGGCTTAATAAATAGTTGACATTGAAATTGCTTGGTAAATGAACCAATTAAGGACACATATAACCTTCATCTCAATAACCAAGGCATCTACATGTGACCAGAGAGTGATGAGGCTACTGTAACAGAATAAAACTATTATCTAATCTAAATCTCATCATTTTAGTATAATTTGAGATACAGACCTAATTGAAGTAGTAAAGGCAGATTAAAAATTGGAGAAGTGGGAAGCTTTGAATCTTATGAATATAATAAAGCAGCTTGGGTGAAGCATGCACATATAACTTTTCTTATATTACATGGTCCTACAGTATACTCCCCAGTTAAATCACCCTCTTCTGAATTTCTCACCACTGGAAATTTTATATCCCTAAGATCCTTTTCCTGTATTGTCCATAAACTATCTTTATTTCTCATGAGCTCTGTGACATCCTTTTCTAGATGATAAACTTCAGAGTTTATAGTTTTTAGCTTATAGTCTTAAAAAAATTTTCTCTTGCACTGGAAACTATGTAGAATCAGTTCCTGCACACAGTAGGCATGGACAAATAATCATGCATGAAGGGAAGTAATACATTAGCAGAATAGTAGATTGTATCAAGTTTACCTGATTTTAAAAACTCAAAACAAAAAAATTGTTCTTTTGACATACAAAAGTTTGAAGAGGAAAAATATCTATTTTTGGAATCCAGTCTTGTATCCCGACTGGGACCCTTTGTGATGAATGCCTAACCTTTAGCAGCTTTGATACCCACGGGTATTCATGAGGGAACAGGGCTCCTACTCCACAGTACATTCTCAGCCTCGGGGTTTAGACCATCTCATCCTCTTTGAGTTATGGGCCCCTGTTCCTTTACTCAGATTTATGAATTCAGGCATCATCATAGGGGGCAGGTAAAGCACATAAATCAAATAACAGGCACATGGGATAAGCAGCAAAATTATCATGGCCCCTTTACACACTACAATGTCAGAGTGAGAATATATCTAATAGTTTGGAAGCTTAAAACAGTTTTCATGACTCATTAAGTGCCAACTATTTATGCACAAAAAAAGGATAGGTTCATATATTTCTATACCTAGTCACAGATTTATAACATTATTACATAATTGGAAGTATGTGATTCTATTTGTTAGAAAATCCTGCTTCAAGATTTCTTCTGATTAAATTCTCTGGTTCAATGAGATGATATTTCATATGTGCTATTGTTTGATTATGGTGGCCCTAAGAAGATTAAAGATAATTTTGTTCGACCAAAAATTTCTTGCAGTGGTAGGGATTAAATAAGGCCATCATGCGTGCATGATAGTTAATCTACTACTGAGTCATCATCATTGATCTTCAATCAATATTTAGCAGGGCCAGAGCTATAGTACAGTGGGTAGGGTGCTTGTCTTGCATGCAGCCAATCCTTAATGGATCTCCACTGTTCAGAACAGACAGTGTTATATGTTAGCAATGAAATGTATTATCTTTACTCTAGCAGAATTTTAAGTGAGTAACATCAAAATAACTTTGTACAAGTGTGACACACTTATATGTCACATAAATGATAAACGATAATTAGTTTTCTATCAAGGACTCATGGTCCCAACTATGGTCACGGTCACGGTCCTCCCGTTGTTCATCGATTTGCTCGAGTGGGCCCAGTAATGTCTCCATCATGAAACTTGTTCCTGTGTTTGGCATATCGAACACATCATGGGGAGCTTGCCAGGCTCTCCGAGAGGGGCGGAGGAATCGAACTTGGGTCGGCCATATTGGCTGCTTGTAAGGCAAATGCCCTACCACTGTGCTATCTCTCCAACTATGGTAGTAGAGATATTATTGGGAACTAATTACCCAGATAGTATTTATAAGTTTATAAGTACAATTACCTTGCCTACATATAAACAATAAAATATTACCAATGGATTTTTGACTGAGGCCAGAAAAATAGTACAGGGACTGAGAGGCTTGCCTTATATGTGACTAAACTCTTTGATCCTCTGCAACTTATATGGTTGCCTGAGTACTTCCAAGAGTGAGCACAGAGATGAATAAATCCTAAGCACTGCCAGGTGTTGTCCAACCAAAAACAAAACCAAAACTTTAGAGATAAAATATATACCCCACATAACCCTTCAGTCCCTCGTTACAGAGAAATCTTGTGAACTACTCAAAGTAGGAACCAGGGAGCCCTGAATGACTATATGGGACATTTTCCTTCCCACTCCATTAAGAATCTTCCCTACCCTCAACCACTTACGATTAACTGAGTTAGAAACATGTCTCTATTTTGTACACCATTGATAATTTATTAGTTAAATGACAACTACTACTGCTATTGCCTGTGCACTTGAGTTCAACTCTTTCTTCAAAAATGGACCATTAGAAAAGCATTATTTTCTTAAAACTTTGTTGTCTTGGTTTTTGTTTGTTCATGGTTTTTAGGTGTTAGTCCAGCGGCTGTGCTTGGAGGTTGCTTCCAGCAATATATGCAGAACAAGGTCATCCAGGGCATCAAAGAAACCCCTTGTCATGAAAAGTATATGCTAGTGTCCTTTGATCAATATCTCCAATATTCTTTTTCAGATATTTTGTCCTGGAGATACACCCATTTGGTCTCAGGGCTTAATCTTGACTGTCTGCTCGTGGATCACTGCTGGGGCATGATGTGTGATGCCAGGGACCGAATCAGCAAATCAGCATCAGCCTCAAGAATGGCTAGTGTCTTATCCATTACTATTTCTCTGGTCTCCTTTAAAAATTTTTAAGAATATTTGTTTTTTCTATTAGTGAATCACTGTGGGGTACAATTACAAACTTATGAACTTTCATATTTGCATTACAGTCATATAATGAGCATTTACCCATCCCTCCACCAGTGCCCATTCTCCCCCACCAATGTTACTAGCATCCCTCTGCATCCCTCTAACCACCTCCAACCCATCCCCCACCACCTTACCCCACCTCAGTGGCAGGACATTTCCTTTTATTCTCACTCCTTTTGGGTGGTGTGGTTTGCAATAGAGGTATAGAGTGGCCATCATGCTCAGTCTACAGTCAACTTTCGTTACGCATCTTTCAACCAGAATGGGTCCTCCCAACATCCATTAGTTGGTGTTTCCTTCTCTACCTGAGCTGCCTTTTCCCCCAGCATGTGAGACTGGTTTCCAAGCAATAGAGCAGACTTCCTGGTCCTTATCTAAAATACTTTGGGTGTTAGTCTCCCATTCTGTTTTATATTGCCCAGATGAGTGCAGTCTTCTATGCCTGTCCCTCTCTTTCTGACTCATTTCACGTAACATGATATTTTCTATGTTGATCCACTTATATGCAAATTTCATGACTTCATCATTTCTAACAGCTGCATAGTATTCTCCTGTATAGATGTGCCAAGTTTTCTTTAGCCGGTCATCTTGGGCACTCAGGTTTTATCCCAGCTTTTGGTTATTGTAAATGGTGTAGTAATGAATATACAGGTGCAGATGTCATTTTGACTAAACTCTTTTGCCTCTCTGGGATATATTCCCAGGAGTGGTGTTGCTGGGTCAAATGGGAGCTCAATTCTTAATTTTTTGAGAAGCAACCATACTGTTTTCCAAAAGGACTGAACCAGCCGGCATTCCCACCAGCAGTGAAGGAAAGTCCATTTCTCCCCACATCCACGCCAACACAGGTTGCTCTTGTTCTTTTGGATGTGGGCCAGTCTCTGTGGTGTGTTTTTTGTTTTTATCTTCATCTCCCTGATGGGCTGGAGAGATAGCACAGCGGGTAGGGCGTTCGCCTTACACGCGGCCAACATGGCCGACCCGAGTTCGATTCCTCCGCCCCTCTTGGAGAGCCCAGCAAGCTACCGAGAGTATTCGATATGCCAGACACAGTAACAACAAAGTCTCCAATGGAGACGTTACCGGGCCCGCTCGAGCAAATGATTAGTGATGTAGAGCATTTTCTCATGTGCCTTTTAGCCATTTGTATTTCTTATTTGAGAATGTTTCTGTTCATTTCATTGCCCCACTTTCTGATGAGATTGGATATTTTTTCTTGTGGAGTTCAACACAAGTTTTTTCTTGTGGAGTTGCATATCCTTGATATCAATCCCTTATCGGATGGGTATTGGGTGAATATTCTTTCCCATTCTTTAGACTGTCTTTGTATTTTGGTTTTCAGGTGTTTATTTTGAGGTGCAGAAGCTTCTTAGTTTAAGATATTCACATTTGTTTATCTCTGTTTCCACTTGCTTGGCCAGTGGCATGTCATTTTGAAGATACCTTTACCTTCAATGTCATGGAGGGTTTTGCCAACTTTGTCTTCAATTTAGTTTATGGATTCTGGTCTGATGTTGAGGTCATTAATCTGTTTTGATCTGATTTTTTTTAAATGGTGTTAAAAAGAGATCTGAGCCCATTTTTTTGGCAAGTAGCTGTCCAGTTTTTCCAGTACCATTTGTTAAAGAGGCTTTCCTTGAACATTTAATTTCCTTGAACATTTCACATTTCTTGCTCCCTTATCAAAGATACAATAAGCCCCCACGAATAGCTAAAGCAGTTCATAGGAAAAAGAAAATGGGAAGAATCACCCTCTCCAACCCTAACGTTTACTACGTAGTGGTAATAATTAAACAGCATGGTTCTGGAACAAAGGCAGAGCTGCAGACCAATGGAACAGGGTTGAATATACTGACACAGGCCTCCATATATAAGATCAAGTATATTTCAGTTTTATTCTCACTGAATTTGATATAGATAAACTATTCTTAAAAGCAAAAGGATAGGTTTTGGTTAGGGCTAACTTTTTGTTTATTATATTAAGGGCTGAGGACCACATCTATAATAACTATTGTTCAACAGATCCATAGAACATTTTGACACAGAATAATTGTTTTGTACTTTGAACTACTTACACTTTTCTTTTTCCATGATCTTTCTTTCTTTTATTCCAGTGAAGCCAAATTATATTTATATCCTGGTCAAAATAAAATTTTGAGTACACTTAGAAACTATTATGCCCTTTTCATTTCTGTTCTCCTGAAAAGTGAAGAATAATTTTTATATGCATTAGTGACTAAAAATTTTCACAGTTTTGCAGAGAGTAAGCTCTCCTTTACTCTAATATTCTAAATTCCTGTTCACTGCGCACTTCATTTCTCCTCTCCCTGAGTAGTTCTTACTATTCACTTTGTCACTTAATGTCTTTTGTCCAGAGAAGGTACAGCTTTAGATTTATACATTGCATTGCAAGAAATTTTCTAAACACAGACTGCTCCTCTTTCTTCCTACTATGTCCAAATCTTTGGGTTTTAGTACTTCTACTTGAGTTAGTTGTGTTACATAATGGTTCCAAAACATCAATTCTTGATTTTACCTATGGTCAGTTTCTTCCTTTATATTCTTAAGTTCTTTGCATTCACTGCACATACTTTGTGGTAGAATCTATAGAGACTACTGTTTTTGGTCCTTGTACCAATTATTTTCTTTGGGATCACAGTCTGTTATTATTATACTCAGATAATAACACTTATTTTTAATTAAAGAATTTCTCCAAGAATTCATTGGCTATTAAATCAAATGAATATTAAAAAGTATTAGACTTTCTGGAAATTTTGTTATATTTTTTCTACTAGTTGTCACTGTCACTGTCCTCCCATTGTTCATCAATTTGCTTGAGCGTGCCCAATAACATCTCCATTGTGAGACTTGTTGTTACTGTTTTTGGCATATCGAATACACCACGGGTAGCTTGCCAGGCTCTGCCATGCTGATGGGATACTGTTAGTAGCTTGCCGGGTTCGCCGAGAGGGGCGGAGGAATTGAACCTGGGTCGCCCGTGTTGGCCTCATGCAAGGCAAACGTCCTACCGGTTGTGCTAACTGTAGTTTTTTAAACTCAAATTACTAACTTTGAGATTCATTCCTCTGTGATGTGACTTGGATATGTGTAGGCACTAAACTGATCACATAGTGGTTTAACCAAATATACATGATTTTGGTAGATTTCTGTACCTCATTTTTATATGTGCCACTGAACATTTGTAGGTTTTCATGTCAATTATTTATATCTTTTTAAAGCTTAAAGTCATTGAAAAGGCTTCAGTATCATTATGTTGATTTCGTTAATGAATCTTTAGGAGTTTGTAATGACAAAAGGATGAAACAAATTCAAACATATAGTTATAATTCCAAAGAGAGGGAAGGGGACTTCCACCAAAAAAATAACATCATTGTCTTGATCTTTGGGAAAAATCTGGGTTTTACTTTACTATCTTTCCCAAGACAATCTCACCCCACAGTACATTCTCACATAACAAAATTATTATCTGTAGTTATGGCAAGAGTTGTTCATTCTTGGGAAGTTTGAGAATAAAGGTCTGTAAGCCTCAATTAAAGTTGTCCATGATAAGCACCTCCTTGCCTTTCATTTTTATTGCCTTTTTAAAATTTCAATAAATTTCCAACTCAAGAGGTTTACCTGATTTCAGATCAAAACTCTGAAAAAGGTTGATGTTGTAAAGATTCTGAGGAGAGCTTAGGGTCTTTAAATTTTAGACGTCTTTCAAAGATTTTTCCTGGGATCTAGAATTTCCCTTCAACATGAAAGATACATTCCATAAACACAGGATTTTTCAACATTATGGCTTGCAGTTTCTTTAGAACTATATTTTGTTCAAAAGCACGTTTTGATTTTGGTTTTGGTTTTACATTTCAACCAGGATCACTATTCTCTATTAGGCTGCCTTCTCTGTGTAAGCTATTTCAAAGTGTCCATGGAAAGGAAAAAGTCTTTCATATATATTTTAAAATTGTAATTCATAAGGGCAAATGAATACTGAATCATGTAGATACTATGAGTACAAGAGATATCTTTTAGCTGTTGCTCCAGGCCATCATAATATACTACTGACCTTTGTGATCTTAGCAATTTATTTTATTACTTACCACTGTTGTTTACACACCTGTGTTCACGTGTTTTGCCATCCTGGTCAGAGCAACAAAATACACATTGCCTTTCTAATTTTGCTCTAATATAATAAATAAAGTTTCTGGCTCAACAATTTATATAAAAACAAGAATGATTTTCTACATTCTTCTTTAAGAACGAGGTACTTAAAGAAGTTGTGCGGCACAGCTTACTCAGTAGTTATACAATAACTAAAAAGTAATACTAAAACTCATTCTTTTCTCTAAAATAGATTTTTTTGATTATCCCTGGGACTTCTCTTGTTTCTGTGCTCCTTCCTAGTAGTGCTTGGGGGACTATGTGGTATTGGGGTCAAAGTTGGAGCTCCAGCATGCAAATAATATGCTCCAACCCTTGAACTATCTATGCAGCCTCGCCAAATTTCTCTTCATTTCTCAAAAACAATTATAAGACTCTGGACTTGTAATTTTAATTGTATGTTAAAAGAGCTCTGGCTGGAAAATAAGTCAGGATGTTAAAAGAGCTCTGGCTGGAAAATAAGTCAGGATGGAGGGTCGTGTATGTTCAATTGGGTTTAAAACATGAATGTGAACGTAAGTGCAAACAAGATTCAGGTAGAAAATATTTATGAGTCAAAGTTGACAAGACAGTTGCAACAGGAAGCTCCATTGACTCCGGTCTTGTCAAAGGAGTGTTCCTGTGACTGAGGGCTGGGTTGTCAATAGATGCTTCCAAGGACTTACTTTTCAGTACATGTTCCAATTTCTTAAAAAGACAGCAAGAATCTATTTTTGTTTTTGTTAAGCTTTTGGTTTGGGTTGTGGGTCATACCCTGCAGTGCTCAGGAATCATTCCCGGTAGAGCATGGGGACCATGGGGTCCCAGAGATTGAGCCCAGTTAGTCATGTGCAAGGCAAAGGCAAATTCTTTAGCCACTGTACTATATCTTTGGATCCAGGAGTCTGTACTTTTATTTTCAAAATTTTGCTTTCTGGATGTAGATCCTCAATTCAAAATATTTTACAATTTTTGTAGACTTTAAAAGTGGAAAAAAGATAATATATATATCGTGATGATAAATTGGTCTGCGCATCTCTATTTCCAAACCTGTGTCCTAGGTAAGAAAATGAATTTTTCTCTAATCAGAAGTGATTTTTGGTTTTTTATTTTGATTTCATTCTTTTTAAATGATTCTTTTTTTTTCTGTTTTTCTGGTATATCACTTTTTAAAGAGTTTCAAGATAACGTGAAACTAAGAGTTTATGTATGTATATCTGATTAGTGATATTAAGCTAATGTATTTGTAATTTTAGTATATCTTTACATGCACATACATTTGCAGGGGTCAGAGAGAAGAGAAAAGGAGGTGCTTACTGCTTTATAAATCCTAAAACAAAAAATTGTCTTGAAAGTAGTGACATTCAGGAGACACATGAGCATGAAGTTCAATACACTCTATCACTTTGAAGGAAGGCCATCAAATCTGAGTATGCGTGGATTTGTGTGTTTATTTATAGTAGCAACCTTACAGCATTGGATATGCCCTGATTAGTTTGCACTGTACCGTGTCTATTTATTCCATTGTGGAATTCAAAGTAGCTTTCTGTGTTGTTATTCCCTCTTCCCGTTAATTTTCATTTCAGAGATTCTTTAATTATTTGAGGGTGACGCTGTTTTGTGTTTGTGTGAAAATTTCACTGAGCCCAAATAGGGTGATTCTAAATATCTATGATTACAATTTATTTATATTTCTTTTTGAATATTAGATGCTACATATGGCATTTACTCCATGTCTCTTACGTTAAAATGAACGAAATGAGGTGAACATATTAAAATATGCTTGTATTCCTAAATCAAATGTTTTTTCTTTGCTTTCTATGTAAGAAGCACAAAATAAGAATTAGGGCCTGGGAGGTAGCTCAAAGGGTTGGAGCATATGCATGACATGGTGAATTTCCCAGCCTGACCCCTGGCACCCCTGGGAACATTCCCTATGCACCAAGCCAAGAGAAGTCCAGCCACTGACAGTGTGACCAAAAAAAAAAAAGAAGAAAAAAGAAAAAAAAGAAACAAAGAAAGAAAGAAAAGCATGAGAAAGAACCAGAATTATAATAACATTGGTTACTTAGATGTAATTAATTTTAAGAACTATTTGTTGGTTTTAGTTTAGGTTTTTTAAATCACAGAGCAATTGCTTGATCTGTTCAATTGTTTCCATTAAGTAACATTTGGGGAAAAATAATTATTCAAGTAAGTTTTATTTGATACCTATTATTAAACCACTATATTCCGCTACTCTTCATAATTTTAGAAAGTGTAAGGACATCTTTATGTATCAAGTGAATATCTGATAATTAAAACATTCATCAATTTTGGGGGTGCAAATTAGGTTAAATAACTGCTATTTAAAATAAATTATTAAAGATATTATGTTCTTTCCATGATATAAGCTTAATGTTGCTAACTCTAATTTTATATTTTAAATTTAGCAATAATTGCATAGTAATTCTCCTCCATACAGATTTATAGTTCTGTTTTAATTTTATTTTGCTTTTAGTTAGAATAGAGGTTCCCAAACTTATTTGGCCTACTGTTCCCTTTTCAGAAAAAAAGGAAAATTTACTCAGTGCCCATCTTTAAATCTACCTTCTTTTACGTGAAAAAATAGTCTCCCAATTGCACCTAACGCTAGTGTAGCACACCCTACCCATCCACACCACTCTGCCAGATTATGCCTGGGTGAAGGAAGTATTATTAACATTTAGAAACATCACAATATTTTATGATTCTTGTTTTTTTTTGGTCCTATAGTTATAGTACTTTGAAGTCGCTTTTAAGATGTATATTTACTGTTTTACTTAGTTACTGCAAAGAAGTTATTGATTCTCTCCTTCTCAATAAGAATTTGATCCAAATAATTATTAATGCATTAATCAACATCCAAGCATATTTATTACCTTGACTTAAGTGATGGTTTCTTAAGTATGATAGTAAAAGTAGTAATAGAAATAATTTGGTTCATACAAACTAAAGACTTTTATGCTGCAAATAACAGATGCCATGCAGACAGTGTATAGATAAATATTAACAAATCATTTATCTGAGACAAGGTCTAGATGTGGTATAAATATGACTATTACAGCAACAAAAAAGAGCCCCTATAAACTCAATTATAAACTAATAAATCAGATCATGATCACAATCATTCTGTTGTTCGTCAATTGCCTCGAGCAGGCACCAGTAACGTCTCCTTTGTCCTAGCCCTGAGATTCTAATAAGTGCCACATTCAAGGCTCTTTCAGGGTTAGGAGAATGAGACCCATCGTTGTTACTGGTATTTGGCATATTGGGGACGCCACGGGGAGTTTGCCAAACTCTGATGTGTGGGCAGGTTACATTCAGTAGCCTGCCAGTTTGTCTAAAGTAAAGGTAAAAGGTAAAGGCCCTCCCGTTGATCGTCGATTTGCTCGAGCGGGCCCAGTAATGTCTCCATTGGAGACTTTGTTGTTACTGTGTCTGGCATATCGAATACTCTCGGTAGCTTGCCGGGCTCTCCGAGAGGGACGGAGGAATTGAACTCGGGTCGGCCATGTTGGCCGCCTGTAAGGTGAATGCCCTACCCGCTGTGCTATCGCTTGTCTAAAGTAAGAATGAGATAATAAGATATCCCGCTTCCGGGAGCTGGGTTTTATAGTCTTTGGGTCTTGACTGTTGATGGGATTACCTGGCACCAGGGGCAGTTGGTGGGTGTGACCCCCGCCTACTGGAAAATGGAGGATGCTCAGCCCCAATCTGAGCAGGCTTGGAGATCTCAGCCCCGGGAACTGCATGCCTTTGTTCCTCTGCCGGTACCTTCATGCGTGTGGAGAGTGGTCCCAGCATGGTTGTGGCTGGTTCTGGAGGTCTTCAGCTGCCGGGGCTCTGCTTGGGGCGGCGAGGGAAACTCACCCCACCCCTCTCCAAGGGGCCCTGGTGAGGACAATATTAATAAATATTCCATATAAAAAATAAAAGATATATTGAGACATTTCTCCAAAGATATACACAAATAACCTCAGTACCTCAAATGTGGCTGAACAACATTAGTTATTAGGGTACTACAAATCAAAACCACAAAGAGATTCCACTGCACACTCCATACTCACTATTGTCAATATGGAGAATTGCTAGAAATATCAAAAAGATGCAATAACTTTGGTAAAAAACAAAACAAAATTTGCGAGTTTCTTGGAGAGCTACACACAGATTTACCATTTACTCTAGCAATTCCTCTACTACTTAAGAGAAATAAAATCATGTCCATTGAAAATTGTAGACAAATGTTCAAATTAGATTTAAAGTGAAAACAATCCAAATTTCCATCACATGAGGAATCTGTAAATATAGTATATTCAAACAACAGACAGTGCTCAATGAAAGTGGTGTATGCCAAAATAATTTCCTGATACTTGATGAAATCTTCTTTTTTTGTTTCTTTGTATTGTTTTTTTGTTTGTTTGTTTTGCTTTTGGTTTGGGGATCATACTTGGTACTGCTCAGGACATACTCCTGGCTCTGCATCCAAAGATCATTCCTGGTGGTGTTCAGGAATACATATGGAGTGCCAGGGATCAGGAAAAATATGCAGTGCCAGCGATCCAGAATCAAAATGGAGTTGGAACCATATAAGGCAAGCACCTAAACACCAGTATTATTTCTGCAGCCCTGAAAAACAATTCTTCAACCATTAATTGTATTGTTAACTATACTCTTTTAGTACAATGTGCTTTATCCAACTGAATTTCCTTCTACTCAAAGAGGAGCATTTTTATATTGAAAAGTGTTGGATACTGTCATGTTTTCTTTTTCTACATATGTTACCACAGTCATATGATTTTGCTATGGTTCTTATAATTCAGTATATTACATTGATGGATTTTCAGTTTTTGAGCCAAAATATATTTCTGAGGTAAACTCCATTTGTTCATGGGATGTTTGTACATATTGTTGAAACTGACAGTGTTGAAGATTTTATTTCAATATTCAGAAGAAATGTTACTCTTCTGTTGTATTCTAATATTGTGGCCTGGTCATGTATTAAGGAGATACTGACTAAATAAAGGAGTTGGCAAATATTCCATCTTCTATTAGGTTTTTTTTTTAGTGAAACACCGTGAGGTATAGTTGTAGACTTACAAACTTTCATGCTTGGGTTTCAGTTATACAACGATTAAGTCCCCATCTCTCCATCAGTGCCCATTCTCCACCACCAATGATCCCAGTAGCCCACCCCCTCCACCCCAGTAACCCCCATACTGCCCCACTTCTGTGGCATGGAATTCCCTTTTGGTCTCTCTTTCCTATAGGGTGTTGTGGTTTGCAATAGAGGTATTGAGTGGCCATTATGTTCGGTCTATAGGCTACTTTCAGCAAACATCTCACATTCAGAGCAAATCCTCCAAACAACCTTTACTTGGAGTTCCCTTCTCTATCTGAGCTTCCTTTTTCTCCAGCATGTGCTGCTGGATTCCAAGGCATGGACTAGACCTCCTAGTATTTATCTCAACTATTTTGGGTGTTGGAACGATAACACAGCGGGTAGGGCATTTGCCTTGCATGCAGCCAACATGGCTGACCCAAGTACGATTCCTCCGCCCCTCTCACAGAGCCCGGCAAGCTACCGAGAGAATCTCGCTGCACAGCAAAGCCTGGCAAGCTCCCTGTGACGTATTCAATATGCCAAACACAGTAACAACAAGTCTCATGATGGAGATCTTACTGGGTCCGCTCAAGAAAATTGATGAATAATGGGAGGACCGTGACTGTGATTTTGGGTGTTCATCTCCCATTCTATTACTATTATATTCCCCAGATGAATGCAGTTATTCTATGTCTGGTCCCTTTTTTCTGACTCATTTCACTTAGCATGATACTTTCTATGTAGAACCACTTAAATGCAAATTTCATGACTTCATCGTTTATAACAGCTGCATAGTATTCTCTTGTGTAGATGTGCCAACGTTTCTTCAGTCAGTCATCTGTTCTTGGGCACTCAGGTTTTTTTCCAGCTTTTGGCTATTGTAAACGGTGTAGTAATGAACATACAGGTGCAGATGTCATTTTGACTATACTTTTTTGCCTCTCTGGGATATATTCTTAGGAATGGTATTGCTGGGTCCAATGGAAGCTCAATTTCTAATTTTTTGAGAAGCATCCATACTGTATTCCAAAAGGGCTGAACTGGTCGGCATCCCCACTAGCAGTGAAGGAGAGTCTCTTTCTTCCCACATCCACACCAACACAGGTTGCTCTTGTTCTTTTGGATGTGGGCCAGTATCTCTGGTGTGAGATGATATCTCATTGTTGTTTTGATCTGCATCTCCCTGATGATTAGTGATGTAGAGCATTTTCTCATGTGCCTTTTAGCCATTCAGATTTCTTCTTTGTGAAAGTTTTTGTTAATTTAATCACCCCATTTTTTGATGGAGTTGGATGTTTTCTTCTTGTGGAGTTCAACTAGTGCTTTGTATATCCTTGATATCAACCTCTTATCTAATTAGTATTGGGTGAATGTCCTTTCCCATTCTGTAGACTGTCTTTTTATTTTGATCACTGTTTCTCTTGAGGTGCAGAAGATTCCTAGTTTAAGATATTCCCATTTGTTTTCTCTGTTTTCACTTCCTTGGCCAGTGGCGTGTCATCTTTGAAGATACAGCTAGCTTCAATGTCGTGGAGGGTTTTTCCAACCTTGTCTTCAATATACTTTATGGATTCCAGTCTGATGTTTAGGTCTTTAATCCGTTTTGATCTAGCTTTTGTATATGGTGTTAGGTAGAGATCTGAGCCCATTTTTTGCATGTAGCTGTCCAGTTTTGCCAGCACAATTTGTTAAAGAGGCTTTCCTTGCTTCACTTCACATTTCGTGCTCCCTTATCATATATTAGATGTTAAATGTTGAGCAATGAGTGGGTCAGGAAAGAAATCAAGGAAGAAATAAAAAATAAATACCTGGAAACAAATGAGAATGAAGACACGAGCTACCAGAACATGTGGGACGCAGCTAAAGCCATGTTAAAGGGAAAATCTATAGCTCTGCAAGCATTTCTCAGGAAGGAAAAAAGGGCCCACATAAACAACTTGACTTCACAGCTCAAGATCTTAGAAAAGGACCAACAAAAGAAGCCCAAACTAGGCAGAAGGAGGGAAATAATAAAACTTAGCACAGATATCAACAACATGGAAACCCAAAAAACAATCTGAAAGATCAGTGAAACCAAGAGCTGGTTCTTCGAGAAAATAAACAAGATAGATAAACCATTAGCAACACTCACAAAGAAAGAGAGAGAGAAAACCCAAGTAAACTGAATCAGAAATGAGAAAGGGGATATCACAACAGAACCCAAAGAAATTCAAAAGATCATTAGAGACTACTTTGAAAATCTTTATGCCACGAAACAAGAGAACCTAGAAGAAATGGATAAATTCCTGGATTCCTATAATCTCCTAAGGCTGAATCAAGAAAATCTAGAGTACCTGAATAGTACCTGAATATTAATATCAAGGAAATTGAAACTGTAATCAAAAGTCTTCCCAAAAACAAAAGCCCTGGTCCAGGTGGATTCACTAGCGAATTTTTCCAAACATTTAAAGAGAAACTATGGCCAGTTCTTCTCAAGCTTTTCCAGGAAATTGAAGAAACAGAAACTCTCCCAAACAGTTTCTATGAGGCTCATATCTCTCTAATACCAAAAGGAAACAAAGACACCACAAGAAAAGAAAACTACAGGACGATATCCCTGATGAACACGGATGTGAAGATTCTCAACAAAATACTACCAAATAGAATTCAACAACTCATCTAAAAGATCATACACCATGACCAAGTGTGATTCATCCTGGGGGATGCAAAGATGGTTAAACATTTGGAAATCAATCAATATAATTTTATTAGCTTTTAAAAGTTTGTAAAGTAATTCAATTAATCCTTAAGTACTTAATAACATTCACAATCAAAACAATCTGGGGCCAGTCTTTTATTTTGGAAAGTTTTTAAATTACTGATTCAGTTACATTCAAGTCTGCCTGAATGACATATTTCTTTGGTTTGTTGGTTTTTATTTATTTTATTTCTTTCCTCTCTGTCCCCCTATCAAATTACTTCAATGACTAGGAGACACATATACACACTTAGTCGTGGTATGCACATCTTTGCCTGAGTCTCTGAGGCTTACACATCAGGTAGGCTATGGTGCTGTGCAGGTGCATGTGGGTACGTGGGGACTGTCTTTGTACCTTGCATTTACATGGGGCTGTAGCAATGCCACAGACTGCAGTGCTAGCGATCAAAGACAGACAAGCTGCCAGGACCACACTCCACCCTGATGGTCATAAATAGTTAATATCTTTCTAGGGAGTTGTTTATTTCATTTATGTTACCAAATTCCTTGACAACTATAGTTATTCATAGTATTATCCATTTTGCTTCTGCAAGCTGGCCAATTTCTCCTCTTATATACCTAACTTTAGAAATTCAACTTGTCTTATTTACTTGATTAGTCCAGCTAAAAGTTTATAATTTTGCTGATGTAGGAAAGTTATTTGGTGATTTTATCTTTTTTTGGTCCAAATCTATACTGACTCTCCTAAAAAAATCAAAGACAGAATATTTATAAACTATTAACATGAAGAAGGAATCCATATAAACTTATTCTATGAGGCCACATTTTCTGATATCAAGTAAAAACTCCAAAGAAAGAATATCCCATAAGAATATAAATTTTAAAATTGCTTTTAAAAAAACTTTTAACAAATCAATGCAACAATAAGTAATAAGATAATACAACATTGCTAAATGTGATTTATCCCAGGGATTGAGGCTGGTTTTCCTAAGAAAATCAATTCAATAGCTTTCACCATATTACAAGACTAAAAATATAAAACAATCTCAACAGATATAAAATAGTTTTAACAATATTTCTCAATTCTATTTCCAATAAAATTGAAGAAAAATATTTTTGTGATTGTGGTACTTTAAAAGATAATTTATTCAAACTGTTAAGTGAATCTATTAAAACCTATAGCTAACATTAGATTTAAAATAGGAAAAAAACAAAATTTTTACATTGAGATCAGGAACAAGGAAGGGTATTTGGTCTCATTTTACACACTGAATGGCAGTACTCACCAGCATAATAAGGCAGTCAAATAATATAAAAGCATCAAGATAGGAAGGAATGAAGTAAACTTTTCAGAGGATAGAAGCATCTATGTAAGAAATATAATTGAAGGACCCAGAGTTGTGATTCAGGGCAAAGCACCTGCCCTGCGGAATTGAGATAAGATCGATCCCTAGAAATGCACCACATGCAAAGTGTGATCTCAGTGGTACAGCCATTTCTGATCCCTGGGACCAAGACAAAAGATTTTGCTCTCTACCATAGGCATCAAGTATGTGTATGATCATTGCAACTAAGTATATCAGGACATAACCAGCACAACAACTAGATTGGCAAGCACTGCAACCAAGTGTGAGATTCCAGGTAAGCCCAAAACCGAGTGTGTGAGCACTGAGACAAAGCGTGTGCAACTCCTGATCATCACAACAACAATTAAGAAGGAAAAGAAGGTGAACATATATAAAGAAATACAACTGCATTTAGTTTTTAAAAAATAGTGGAAATAATAAGAGAATTTCATAAGATTGTACTATAATGTACTACATAGACAACTTAATGATAAATGAAAATTTTAGCACTGTAGATATCATTTATAATAACTTCAATATTAAATGTTTTGGTAAATATTTAATGAAAGATATACAGAAACTTTATACCGAAAATAAAATTCTGCTGAAAGAAATTAATATAGACCTTAATTAATGAATGGCTGCAGCGATAGCACAGCGGGAGGGTGTTTGCTTGTGTACAGCCAGCCCAGTTGAGCCGGTTTTGATTCCTCTGCCCCTCTCGGAGAGCCTGACAAGCTACCAGGGGTATCTCGCCCGCATGGCAAAGCCTGGCAAGCTACCTGTGACGGATTCAAAATGCCAAACACAGTAACAACAAGTCTCAAAATGAAGACGTTCCCAGGCCAGCTCTAGCGAATCGATGAACAACGGGAGGACAATTAATGAATATAATGTATTAGTCATAAAATGCAATATTGTTATATTGCTAATCTCTGCAAGAGATTCAATGCTGTTGTAATAAAATCACAGTCACTTCTCTATACATATTGGCACGTTCATTCTAAAATTTATATAGAAAGGCAAAGGAATTAAAATACCAAAACTATTGGAAACAAAACCAAAAAATTTATGACATAGATGTGTTCAATGAAATACTACTCAGTTACTTTTTAAATATAAGAAATATTGCTTTCATAAAAATTAATGAAACATGAGGTGATCATCCAAAGGAAAGAAAATCAGAAAGTGAAGGACAAGTACTGACTGGTTTGTCTCTTAAGTGAAATATAAGGAACCAAATCAAACATACTAACAAGTCAGAACATAAGCAACTCTCTGGCACAGTGAAAAATGAAATGATTACCTGAATGCAGAGGAAAGGAAAAGGAGGGAATGGTAGAAGAAGTGGGTCTGTGTTATTCCAGAAATACCTAGAATATTGTAAACTAGTGGCATACAAATGATGTTTTAATTGAAATCCCAATTTGATCAAAAGATCTATTCTTTGTATAGGTATAATATGATTATACATGTATACACACATGCACATAAAAGTGAAAGAAGTAAACATTACCTGACTCTGAATTATAATATGTTACAATATCAAGACAGAATGGTAAAAATATCAATCTAGGCAACATGCTGCATGGAACTAGATATAAAGTTTAAAAGCAGACCCACACATTGCTAGTGTTCAAAATTTTTTCAAAGGCTTCTCTGTGCAAAAAAGGGCAATCGATTAATCAAATTATGATAGAATAACTGGGTATCTAAACACAAAATAGATGAATGCATCATATATGAAAAATAATTCAAAACAGATGATAGACATACCTGACAAATACCTAAAATGATGGAACTTCTAACATAAAACATAGGAGAAAAATCTTCATGATCTTAGAAAATTACTTAATTGCCACATAAAAGCATTTTCAAGAAAATATTTTTAATGGGTTGCATCAAAATTTTGGACTTTTCAAGAGCCTCCATTAAGAGAGTAAACAGACTTCCATTAAGAGAGTAAACAGACATGTGTTAGTTTTCAGAAATATATTTGAAAACTTCATATTTAATAAAAAAATTAAGAAATATATAAATCACTCCCTAAAATTAGTAAGAAGAAACAAAAAAATTCAATAAAAATTAGCAAGTGATATGAACAGAAAAAATAAGGCAAATGATTACAAACAAGCATGCGAAAATGCTCATACTCATTACTCATTAAAAAGCAATCCAAATTATAATACATATAAGCCACTAGAGATGGAGCTCAGTAGTAGAGTATTTGCCTTGCATGTGTGAGGTCCTGAACATTCCACACCACAAAACTAAGAAGCAAACAAATATCCACACTGAGATATATTCTATATACCTAGTAGTATATTTAAAATTTAGGAGTTATAGCATCCACACTGATACATATTACATATACCTAGATATATATTTAAAATTTAGGAACTGGGGAGATATTACAATAGATTAGGCACTCACCTTGCATGTAGCTGACCCAGGTTCAACCCCCAGCACCCCATATGTTCCCCCTACTGGGAGTGATCCCTGACTACCCCTGACTACGGAGTCATGAGTAGGCCCTGAGCACTGCCAGGATATTGTCCCCCAAAGCAATAATAATAATAAAGTTAAAAGACTAAATGAAGAGTTGGAAAGTATATGTAGCAACTAAAATATATATACTATCTTAGAAGTCCCTTGAAGGCAGCATCTGACTGTAATTCAGTTCATTTTCCTTAATAGTAACAAAGTTAAGAAATATTTATGACAGGATAGTAAAGTTTCTAATGTATTAATGACAAACCCATTTTTTTAAAAAATTGAAATGTGCAGCAATAATACAAAGTTTCCTAATGTTCATTTACATCAGGGGGTCAGGACAGCACCAAAAATACTCAGGGGAACATAGTGGGGCTAGGGACCACAGAGACGTTAGCCGTACCCAACACTTATGCTTTAACTCCCATACTACCGCTCCAGCTCAAAATACAAATTCTTAACATGATTTTCTGTTCTATACACCTTCCCTGCCTCCATCCACTTATCATTTTATGAGAAAATTATATTTCTATATCATTTTCCTATTTGGAGATCTTCAATTAAACATGTAAATCCTTATTAAAAAGAAAATGAGGGGCTGGAGAAATAGCACAGCGGATGGGGCATTTGCCTTGCACACGGCTGACCCGGGTTCGATTCCCAGCATCCCATATGGTCCCCTGAGCACCGCCAGGAGTAACTCCTGAGTGCAGAGCCAGGAGTAACCCCTGTGCATCGCCGGGTGTGACCCAAAAAGAAAAAAAAAAGATAAGAAGACAATATAAAAAAAGCAAAAAAGAAACAAAAACAAGCGAAAACCATCTTCTATTATTTCGTAAATTACAGAACAAAGTTCTCTTGCCATTTCTCATCACAGTCCCTGGTCCCTCTTGCCAGTTCTGATACTTGGGTTTCTTTTCGTCTGAATTTGAAATGCTCCTGCCATGGGAAGTCAGCTAACATGTCCACAGTAACAAGTTTAATAATTCACAGCATATTCTAGTTTTTATAGCGTCTAAGTGTTTCCTTTTCTTCAATGTGGACTGTTATCTAAGACTTAGAAAACTTTTGACAGTCTTTTAGAGCCCACTTCTTCCAAAATTGCATATTGCTATGCTAAAGCACTACTCAATGTTCCCTGTGAATATGATTTCAAACTTTATTATCAGGATGGTGCTTCTATAAGGATGATGCACACTTGATGATTTTGATACTCTATGTAGACAAAAAGACCTGTTCACCTCAAGATCAAGACAATGGCATATATATATGTACATATGTGTGTGTGTGTGTGTTATTAGTTCCCCTCTCGCTCTAAACTTAAGATGTGTTGAAAAGTTTAAATATGTTTTTATTTTTAACTATGTAGTCTGCTTCACAATCTATCATTCTGCAAATATATGTGTTTGGTGAATTCCTAAATGTGTTGCTATCTCAGAGCTGCACACAGAAAATTAAACAGCTCTGGTTCCTACTCACTAAGAGATTATAATCAGTTACTGATATGAGAGTAGGCATTAAATTTACTCTGTAGAATTGGATTGTCAAATATGAGCTATGGATTACAGAACTTGAGCTAGCTGTCTGACACAAATAAAGCTCTTAAAATAATGGAAGATGTTGGTGAAAAATAACTAAGTAAATAATTGCAAATTGGATTACTATTTTTAATTTTATATTAGTTGTGAGATATTTGATATTTAACATAAACCTTGGAAGATAATGTAAGGTGAGAAGAAATAAAAGATATATACAACTGAACCTTCATAAAGATGGACATATCTCTATTCTTTGTAATATGGTGCTTTTAAGAATAACATAAAAATTCTTAATTCTAAAATTCTGCATAAGTGTAGTTTATATGGCAATAAAAAGGTTTTTTGTTTTTGCTGTACATGAATTCTCTGCAATACACTTGCTGTTTTGGAACACTAGTAATCGTACTTTCAAATGAACTGCATCTAAACAGGCAGAAACAATCAAATAATGCTAGCAGAGTATAATGAGTAGAAAACATGCAAAAATCCTGTTGAAACCTCTTGTGTGCTAAAAATTTCCACTATCAGGTAAAAAGGTTACTAACACATTGTGTGTCTATGCTGGATGTGTTACAGAAAATGTTTGTCAAATTGTTTAAATGGTTAAGACTGATTTGTAGTTCAAGCAGTCACATCTTGGAGTAGAGTGGTAGAGAATGAATTGCCATAGAAACCAGTCTGGTGGGCAAAAGTCCCACATTTAGAGACCTGCAGACGTTAGTCTCGTGATGCTCAAGCATGTTCCACTGAGCAATTAAAATTCACCTTCTTGCCCCTAAGCATGAGAGAAAAAGATACACTTGCTGAAAAATTTTAAAAAATGTGACTATAGTTATGAAGAGAGTTGGACTTGAATGAGTTTAAACCACAGAGAAAGAAGAAAATGGTGGTATTAGAATTTGGGGAGACTTGCCAAACTGAAGGGCAGTGAGTTGACCTTTCAAAACTGATTCCTGTCTTAACACCAGGAAAGGTTAGAATCTAAGTGCAATTAACAAAGGTGGGTAAGAGGAGGGTGGATAGCAAACTCTCATATTAAGCTGGGAATTAGATTAAATCCCTAAATTCATCAGGGAGAAGTGACAAAGATGTATTTAAAATTTGTTAAACTCTCGGGAAGATAAAGCTCTTTGAAAAAGATTAAAAATCTGAAGGATTTATTTCCTCTTCCCTTTCCTCTAAGAAAAGGATAAATGTGATTTATTACCCTTAATACTGTAGTCAGAACTCCTTGCGCCCCCTTCTCCCCCTCCTGCCCCAATTCATCTGGCAACAAATTGGCTTATCAGCCAGGGACTATTAGTTATGCATTAACATCAAATTAGACACTGTATCGATCTTTAATAAATGCAATAAAAATAATTTTATGTCTGGACATAGGTTTATTTTTTATAATTTTCTCTCTGTTCCCACTCCCCCCAAACACACACACACACACACACACAAACACACACACATACACAATCTAGACCTTGGAAGAAAAAGGTATCTGAACCTTATCTAACTCTCTGGATTAGTATCCTTCCTAACTCACTTATCTCTCTATCTTTGATTTTTTATTTTTTTGCTTTTTGGGTCACACCTGGCATTGCACAGGGGTTACTCCTGGCCCATGCACTCAGGAATTACTCCTGGTGGTGCTTGGGGGACCATAGGGGATTCTGGGAATTGAACATGGGTCGGCTGTGCAAGTCAAACGCCCTACCCGCTGTGCTATCACTCCAGTCCCCTGCCTTTGATTTTTATGGTGACTTGTCATTATGGTATCATTTTGTAAAGTACAAACTACTTGAAAGCAAAATCTGCATTTCACTCAAAGGGCTGACATGCATGGGAGTACATGGCACAATCTGCAATTCCCCATGGTCTCCCCCAAGCACTGTCAGGAGTGGCCCCAAACAAATACATTTCAACATGTGTTTTCATTTTATTTTCACATATCACTGAACACAATATATTTTTTAGGTTTTAAGACAATTTTTTGATGTCAACCATTTGCAAGATGAACTTGTGAAATCAATGTGCAATCAATATTTCATGAGTACAATGTTTCCTTAGTTTATTGTTGCATATACTTTTTATCAAAGTTTTTCTCTGTCTTTACCTATTAATTTTCTAGTCTTTAGTACAAATATGCTGCATATTCAGCCAACACCTGGAATGAGCTAGAAATAGAAACTCTGAGATCGTTTCAGTAAAGCTAATCTTCCCATTTGAAGATCAACTGTGCCTACACAGGTCTCATCCCCTTTCCCACCCACTACTGATCAACACCTCAGGGCTCAGACTGAAAACTGAAAACAAAAGGATTAATTCAAATTCTCTAAATTTTTTACAAAAAAATACAAGTCGAAGTAATACTTCCTTACTCATTCTATGAGGTCAACTATTCTTTGATAACAAAATCAGGAAATACATTACTAAGAAATAATTTTTTGAGGTCTCTCTTGAACACAGTTGCAAAACCCTCAGCAACAAATTAATCAATTAAATTCATCAATGTTTTAAAATTTTAACACACAGGGATAGAGAGATAATACAGTGAGTAATGCACTTGCCTTGCATGTAGATAGCCCAGGTTCGATATCTGCTACCACGTATGATCTCCCAAGTCCTACCAAGAGTGATCAGTGGGCTCACAGTAAGGAGAAAGCCCTGAGCAATGTTGCGGGTGGCAAAAAAAAAGAGAATTATGATTTTAAACAAATGAATACAAAATTAAATAAAATTTTATATACATGAAACTGGTTCAATTGTTAAAAAAAACATGAAAACATTATATTGCCATATCAACATTTTAAAGAAGAATCACATGATCATATCAATAGATGAAAAAAGTTGAAAAAATTCAATATCCACTCATAAAAAAATTCTTAGAATATTTGGAATAGAGGATTTTTTTCTCAACTTGATGAACCTCTACAGAAAATGATGTACTATTTACTATTTGTCATCACCTCGTCTACTATTAGCTAGTAAATTTAAAGCTAAAAAATATATTCACACACACAGATAAAAATACTCACATATCACCCCAACCAAAAATGAAGTAGATCCCTATGTGGAAGAACTATAGAAAGCTGATGAAGCAAATTAATAAACACATGAATGGAAGTTATTTGAAAAATATCCTTTTCCCCAGTTAATGTGAAGATTCTGTGTAATCACCACAAAATCCCAGAAGCTATTTTGTAACAGAAGACACTGCTTCAAAAGTTTTGAAAGGCAGAATTATGAAAATAGACAATGCAACATTAAAGAATAAAGTCAGGATACTGACAACACCTGACTTCAAAACTTAATGTAAAGTTTTAAAGATCAGTTTTGATGATCAGGACATAAATATAGTAATAGATAAAGAATCTATTGTATAGTTGAAGAAAGTAATAGATAAATAAGTGACCCACGTAAATATATGACCCATATAAAGACAGGTCAACTGATTTTTCTTTGTCTTGAGCAAAATAAATTCAACATAAAAAATAATAGTACTTTAAAAAAACCGGAGCTGGAGTAACTGTACAACTATAGGCAAATAATACACACACACAGAGAAAGAGAGAGAGAGAGAGAGAGAGAGAGAGAGAGAGAGAGAGAGAGAGAGAGAGAGAAATAGAGAGAGAGAGAGAGAGAGAGAGAGAAGAGAGGGAATCCACATCCATACATCTTTCAACAAATTAGCTTAATAAAGATTAAAGCCTAAATGGAAAAGGCAAAACTGTAAATTTACAGAAGATAAAATTAAAGGTAATGTACATGGCTTGATTTCTATAATGGCTTTTAATCTATAATACCAAAAGCATAATTTATGAAGAATATTAGTTGAAGTTGATTTAAAAAATTTATGAAGCAAGATAGTTTTTATCGAATGACACTTAAAGAGATTTGGCATTGGGCAAAAAGAAAGAATAGAATGTATGTTCAAGAGAGAACACAGGCAGGAAAGTGTAAGTTAGCAAGCAAAGTGATACAGTTAAGAGAGAACATGGGCTTGAAGAGCAAGCATGATAAATTTTTTTTAACTAGTCCTCTGTTGAAAACATTTTTAAAGACTAAAAAGTAAAACTATCATACATTTGGAAAATATTTTAAAAATATGTATCTGATAAATAATTTGTATTCAAAATAAACAAAGAACGCTACAAAAAATGATAAGAAAACAAATGGTCTGAGGAGAAAAAGAACCAAGTATCTGAATAGACACCTCACCAAACAAAATATACAGAAGACAGATAGCATATAATTAAGAAACTAGAGCCACACGTACACTAGAAAATCTAATGTTATATACCTTTGAGTGGAATATACATCAATGAAAACAAAAGCTCACTCATTGGAGATAGAAATATGAAATAGTACAGCAACTTTTTAAAAAAGTCTGTCAATTCATATAAAATTAGACATATATTTATCATGAAATTTAGTAAAAATATTCCAAGACATTTTAATAAATTAAAAATGTAAATCTACATTAAAACTGCTTAACAATGTTTAGGGTAACTTTATTCCTTTTTAAAAACTTTGGTGCTTATTCCTGGTTCTGCACTCAGGGATTACTCCTAGTGGAGCTCAGGGGACCATATGAGTATCAAATTTGAGTTTGCCACATTCAAGACTAGTGTCCTACACACTGGACTACTGCCTCAGATCAACTTTATTCAGAACTTAGCAAAATTAGAAGCAAAATAAAGCTATTCTTTAGTAGATTAATGGAAAAACACTGTGATTCATCCAAAACAGGAGTGTTCCTATTTAGTAATAAAAGGGAATGAGTTATCAAGTAACGAAAAGATATGAAACTTAAAATCCATATTTCTAAGGAGAAGAAAGCTGTAGGTAAAAAAGAATATGTATAAATTCAGCTACATTTAATATTTTACAAAAAATAAAACTATAGGAAAAGGGAGGTCAGAGAGATAGCACAGAGGGTTAGGCACTTGCCTTGCATGCCACTGACCAGGTTTCAATCCAGAGTACCCAGTGTGTTACCCTGAGCACTGCCAGGAATAAACCCTGAGCTCAGAGTCAAGAGTAAGTCCTGAGCACTGCCGGTTGTGAACCCCCAAAACAAACAAGGATATAGACAAGAGTTCCTTTCCTAAAATCAGGGGTCTAAGTGTCCAATAATTTAAACTCTAGTCTGACTTCCCAGATTCTATAGTGACCAAAAGCTTGACCTACACTTTTGTACAATCTTTTACAACAAGGAAAATTTTGATTGACAGTTCAGGGTCTTCCTAAGTCTCTACCATCTGTTCAAACATCAGACAAAGCCTTAGACTCTCTAATCTGAATTTGTCAGATGAAGTCACACCCATCTCACCACTCCTCACAAAAATGGCAATATAATCTGAGTCTGTCTTTGACACTCATGTTACTGAGAATCTAGAAATGCCACTGCTCATGTATCATTTAGATTCCAGACGCAGACATAATGAGGTTTAATGCTTTTTCCATCTCTATTCACAAATACAAATAGGCTTTCATTGTCTCTACGAGATCTAAACACTGGATCTAACCTCAGAGAGGAATGGCCCAGCCTTCATGCAGCATTTCCTCTCCTAAAGTTCTTAATTGCTGCTTTAGTTATGTAACTGACTTTATAACATAGTGCAAGTTTAAAATAAACAATGTAATTATTTGAATTATAATTGATAATCTTAGAATCTTATCATTTATAGTAGGCATTTTAAGTTACTGTTATAAATGTATATTCATCTAAAAGTTTAACAGTGAGTTATGGGAGAAAAATTAGGTAAGGTGTTTGGAAGATTCTCTACAAATATATCTGTTATATGTTTTAGGCCACATAACTAATTGGCCATTAGAAAATGTTACAATGAAAGAGAGGAGAAAGAAAAATATAAGGAGGCCATTCCAAAGGACAGCATGACATAAAACTTTTTCATGTGTGCGTAGATCCACAGTGATACTGCCCCCCAAACTGACTTTCTTTTGTAATAAATGAGGGGAAAAAAAGAAATGAGAAACAAAGGATTCTATAATGCATGAAAAACTGATACAAAGTTAAAGACAATATATTCAAATGTAAATCACTGTATCACTGTATCACTGTTATCCTGTTGTTATACAGAAAAGAGTAAGACCAATACCTAAGGACAATGGTAGATGAGCAAAGCATCTGTAAGAAGGAGAACTTGAGCTATGCATGGTAGAAATAATTTGGTTGAGCAAGGAAAATGGTATAATAACAAGCAATCATTTCAAACTTGATGAGATACTAGAACCTTAGCCTTCAGGACACTTAACTTCTTAATTAACTTTCCTTATTTGTATTAATTTAGCAGAAAAAATTCCTCTTATGTTCATCTACCTCATTTTAGCCTCTTATTTCATCAAATTATAAAGAGTCAGAATTTATATCCTTTCTTTGCCACCTGCTGAATCTTGAATGTGACAAGGAGAATGGATGACCTATAGCTACATGTATCAAATCCTCCATATTTTATTTTCCAAATAATTCATAAACCTCATCATAAGAGTCTATCTCCTGAAGCAATAAAATTTTCCATTTGAAAAGTGAAGAAAGTAGCACTGTCACTGTAGCACTGTCCTTCCATTATTCATTGATTTGCTGGAGTGGGTACCAATAATATCTCACAACAAATTGTGAGACTTGTTGTTACTGTTTTTGGCATATCGAATACATCATGGGTTGCTGGCCAGGCTTTGCCGTGCTGGTGAGATACTCTTGGTAGCTTGCCAGGCTCTCTGAGAGAGGCAGAGGAATCGAATCCAGGTCAGCTGCATGAAAGGCAAATGTCTACCCACTGTTATTACTCCAGCCCATAATAACAAAGAAAGTATTTCCTATAAAAGCAAGAACAACTTTAGTCTCACCCCTACAGGAAGGATTCAGAGCTCAGTTTGGCATAGAAGTTGACACTTTCCTTTCCATTTATACAGTCTACAATGGTCAGGGCTTTACCAGGATCAGTATGGAGTCTGAACTCTGTAATGAAAAGTCAAGAAATCATGAAGATGATGGAGAGGTATACGTAAAATGTAAAAGTGAGTATAAATTTGTGATTTCGTCAGACAAAATGAACTTTAAATCATAGCTCTGACCTGGTTAGTATCTCTTAAGTACACAATGTATACTGTAATATTCTCCTACATCCTTCTGTTAGATTATTCTATTAAAAAAGAAAAAAAAGCAAGGCATTTATGATTCCCAACTATAAAAGGAAACTTTTTCTTTATAGACTTCAAAGGAACTACTCTACTACTTACATATATGTGTGTATAAAAATGAGTTTTATATCAACTGTCACTGTCATCCTGTTGTTCATCGATTTCCTCGAGCACTCATTAGTAATGTCTCCATTCATCTTAGCCCTGAGATTTTAGCAATGCCACATTGGAGGCTCTTTCGGGGTCAGGGGAATAAGACCCATCATTGTTACTGGGTTTTGGCATATAGAATACACCACGGGGAGCTTGCCAGACTCTGCCATGTGGGCAGGATACTCCCGGTAGCCTGCTGGGTTCTCTGAGAGCAAGAACTAGACAATAAGAAGCCATGCACTTCCGGGAGCTGGTTTTTATAGTCTCTGGGTCTTGGCCATTTATGGGATTACACAGGCACCGGGCAGTTGGTGGGTGTAACTGTCTAGCAACTGGAAGATGGGGAATCTGGGTGGTTGGAGGCTCAGTCCCGATCCGTGCAGCCTTAGAGATCTCAGCCGTGGGTCCCACACACCTGGGTTCCTCTGCCGGTTTCTTCATGCGTGAGGCTCGTCTGAGCGTGTGAAGAGCAGACTTAAGCATTATTGTGGCTGGTTCCAGAGGTCTTCAGCTGCTGGGGCTCTGCTCGGGGTCGGGAGGGAAACTCAACCCACCTCCCTCCAAGGGGCCCTGGTGAGGACAGCCAAGAGCAGGGGTAGGAGACTCTGCATCGTTCTCTTCTGGGAGCTTGGTTTTATAATCTCTGGGTCTTGGCTGTTGATGGGATTACATGAGCTGTGCATATCAAAGCTCAGAAAAGGTAGGTATTTAATGCATAACGTTTTTTTTTTTTTTTGCTTTTTTGGGTTATACCTGGCAATGCACAGGGGTTACTCCTGGCTCATGCACTCAGGTATTACTCCTGGCAGTGCTCAGGGCACCCTGTGGGATGTTGGGAATCGAACCTGGGTCGGGCACGTGCAAGGCAAATGCCCTACCCACTGTGTTATCACTCCAGCCCCTAATGCATAAGATTTTTTATAAAAATTTTTATTTTATTAAAGAACCATAATTTACAAAGTGATTCACAGTTGAGTTTTAGACATACAGTGCTCCACTACCAAACCCACCACCATTGTCAGCTTCCCTCTACCAATGTCCCTATGTTCCCTCCCACTCACCCCTCACTGAAACCCCCAGTCTGCCATCCTGACAGGCAGTTTTCTTGTTTGTTTGTTTGTTTGTTGTGTCCAGGGCTTACTCCTGGCTCTGTGCTCAGGAATCACTTATGTCTGGCTCATAGGACCATGTGGGATGCTAGGGATCAAACCTGGGTTGGCCGTGAGTGAGACAAATGCTCTGTCTGTTGTACTATTACTCTTCCCAGACAGGCACTTCTTTGTTTTAATTTATTGAATCACCATGAGAACAGTCACAAAGCCTTTCAGTTCAAGTTTCGGTTGGTCATACAATGATCAAACACCCATCCTTTCACCAGTGCACATTTTCCACCACCAAGAACCCCAGTATACCCCCCTCCCACCCATCCCCCGCCTGTGTGGCAGATTTCCACTTTACTCTCTCTCTATCTCCATTGACCACATTCAATATTATGACAAAAGACACAACATTGTTATTTGGAATTTTCCCCAACATTCAGACCTGCCACAAAAACATCATTAGATAATTTGTTTTCTATTGCTAATTATGAAACACATATGATGCATGTGGCCACAATAGCGGCCATGTGAATTTGGATTTGATATTTTAGTAATAAACCTAAAGAGATTACTGCCAGAAGCCCCTGGGTTCCAAGATTGGTATGTGTGCCTCTGGGGTTCATGGTTGGTCAGAAGCCGGAGGAGGCGTTTGAGGGTGGCAACCCTGAGCATTGTCATGGCGGGGAGCAGGGCCAATTCCATTCCCCATCCCATGAAGTCCCACGTGCCTCGTCAATCCAGTCTCATACCTGGCTGTTCATTAGGCTCTAGAAGATGCAGGCCACCATGCCGCTGCCGCAAAGGGGGAAGGCAGAGGGACAGGCACCCTTTCCCTCCCAGGGCAGCATAGCACCACAGTTAAATACACAGTCCAGATGCATTTCGGTTGGGCATTATATTTTGCTCAGATTTTCCCATCACCATTCAAGCCTGTTTTACAGAGACAAATGCTATATCATTAACTTTCCATTGATCACTTTGCGGGCTGGAGCAATGGCACAGTGGGTAGGGCATTTGCCTTGCACGAGCCAACTGGCCAACCCGAGTTCAATTCCTCTGCCCCTCTTGAGGAGCCCAACAAGCTACCGAGAGTATCTTGCCTGCACTGCAAAGCCTGGCAAGCTACCCATGACCTATTCCATATACCAAACACAGTAACAACAAAGTCTCATGATGGAGACATTATTGGGCCTGCTCAAGAAAATCGATGAACAGCGGGAGGACAGTGAGAGTGACAGTGACAGTTCCTTCTGTTAAAAGGTAAAAGGTAAAGGCCCTCCCGTTGATCGTCGATTTGCTCGAGCGGGCCCAGTAACGTCTCCATTGGAGACTTTGTTGTTACTGTGTCTGGCATATCGAATACTCTCGGTAGCTTGCCAGGCTCTCCGAGAGGGGCGGAGGAATCGAACTCGGGTCGGCCATGTTGGCCGCTTGTAAGGCGAACGCCCTACCCGCTGTGCTACCGCTCCAGCCCTTACTTCTGTTAGACAACAGTTATCTGTAGATGGAATAAAGGAATTCTGGGAATCTCCAGGAAATCGTTGAGCTTGAAGGGAATTATTAGAATTCCAATACCCTATGTCTGATAATATTAATGACAATAGTCACTTAAATCAATAATTGAAATGGCAAATTTTTACAATAAATAACCAAGAAGCTAGAGAGGCAGTAAAGAGGATAAGAGGACGCCAGTTATGGCCCTGGCATCATAAATGGTCACTCGAGCCTTGTTAGAAGTGATCCCTGAGAGCAGAGTCAGGAGTGACCCCCTTAGCACTATGGCTGTGATGCCCCAAACAAACAATCTACATTTGTATTTAATTTTCCATATATGTGTTTATATTTTGTAAAATGTAAAGTTAATAAATTATATGTCTGAAATTAAAATTTATAATATATGTGGAATCATTTCTATATAATAAAAATGTAAAATATATAATTAATTTCACAATTAATTTGTATACATATATACACAGAACATAACTGTATCTTTTTTACATCCCTTATTTCATTAAAGAATCCCAAATATTTGACAGAGTAATTTAGAACAGGAGTGACTAGCAGAAATCAGAACCATATTTAGGTGATACACTTTACTAGGCAGCGTTACAGAACATTAAACATTTGTCCCCGGAAAGTTACTCAAGAATGAGCAGATGTAGGAGGAAGAGAGAAGTGAAAATGGTAATCTTTGGAAAACTGGCCTGCCTCTGCCTCCCCCTACACTATATTATTCATGTTTGTGACTAATTATTCTGCCCTTGATGAATAGAAAAACAGGATCTTGTGGAACTTGTCAGTTTCTAAATATTCTTGAATGTCTGAAATTATTTTGGATATAACTGTAAAAACAACTGTTATATCATATTCTTCTACATCTCCAGGTATCCCAAATTTAATAAATCACAACTGAATTAGTTTTACTTTAATAAGGTATTAGTGTTTTCTCTTCTAACAATGAACTTAGTATTTGTGGAATTTTAGACATTGTATAAAGACAGGTTCAGGCTATAAGAAATATTTACATATGAATACATAAAGACCTCTTTTTTTGAACAGAGAGGTCTTCTTATTTGTCTGTTTTTGGCTTTGTATCACTCCCAGTGGTGCTCAGGACTTACTCCTGGCTTTGTGCTCAAGGATTATTCCTAGTAGTCTCAGAGAAGGCAATCTCCCTACCTGCAGTACTATTGCTCTGACCTGTTCTTGGTTTTTTAATCTTTAAAAATTACATCATAGGGGACTGGAGAGAGAGAGAGAGAGTACAGAAGGTAGGGTGCTTGCCTTTAACACAGCCAACCAAGGTTCAATTTCTGGTGCCACTTAGGGTCCTCCATACCATGCGAGGAATGATCACTGATCTCAGAGTCCTGAGTAAGATCTGAACACTGCTAGGTGTGGTACAAAAAAGTATATTTAAAAATTAGTGTACATTTACCAGTACACTGCTAGGTGTGGTACATTAAAACAAAAATATATTTAAAAATTAGTGTGTATTTACCAGTACACTGGCAAAGGAACAGGTGTTGGAACACTGCATGACTGAAACCCAATCTTGAACAACTTTGTTTATCGATTTGCTCGAGCAGGACCAGTAACATCTCCATTGGAGACTTTGTTGTTACTGTGCTTGGCATATTGAATACATCACGGGTAGCTTGCCAGGCTCTGCCGTGTGGGCGAGATACTCCCCGTAGCTTGCCAGGCTCTCTGAGAGGGGCGGAGGAATCAAACTTGGGTCGGCCATGTTGGCTGCGTGCAAGGAAAACGCCCTACCACTGTGCTATAGCTTCAGTCAAGTTACAACATGGAATAGAGTTTAAATTTTAAAAAAAGTACTGGGCAGGCATACGTAGTTCAAATTGTAGAGCACCTATCTTGCCTCTACAAGGTGCAGGTTCAATTACACAGTGTGAAAATGCCATTTTCACAGTACCTCATGTGTGGCTCTCATCACTACAACAATAGTTTCAACAATAACAGAAAAAAGCAGTCCTTATAATTTAGAGATACTTAATTATTTACAAATGAAAAGAGATAATATCTGGAATTAGCTTTAAAATAAGACTTGAAGGAAATAGAGGAAATATATATGTGTGTGTGTGTGTGTATGTAAATATATATGTATATATATAGCACAGTGGTAGGGCATTTGCCTTGCACGCAGCCAACATGACTGACCCGAGTTCGATTCCTCCGCCCCTCTCAGAGAGCCCGGCAAGCTACCGAGAGTATCTCGCCCGCACGGCAGAGCCTGGCAAGTTCCCCGTGATGTATTCGATATGCCAAACACAGTAACAACAAAATCTCCAATGAAGATGTTACTGGGCCCGCTCGAGCAAATCGATGATCAATGGGAGGGAAAAAAAATACATATCTGAAGCAGGACTTGAAAACTATTGGGAATTACTGAAGTTTATGATAGACATAGAGCTACATCTTAGTATTCTATACATTTTAATATATTTGAAAAAACCTATGGGAAAAATGCCTTATATTGCCTCTTATAATGGATGTATAGAAACAGAATTAAGCTTAGTTTACAGATATGCTTCCATCTACTTCTTTTCACTGAACCTTATCCAAAGTTATATTAAACCAATCATCGGTGGACTTAAACTTTAGGACTTAAAATGTGTTGCATTAATAGCATTTGGGCCAAAGTAAAAAATTTGAGCCTCAATCAATGGTGTTCCTTTTACATTGGCCACAGCAGCCAGCAGAAACAGGAATAATATTCACCCAGAAAATAACGCTTTTACATTAGATGCTGGGAAATAAAAATGCCTGTAAATTATACAAAATGTAAATTTGGGAATAGTATTAGTAGCAATTTTCCAATACTTGTATTTTGCATAAACTTTTGAGGGACAACTGAGATCCTTATTCAATTACACAGACATTGGTTTCAGACACATCTTAGAATGATTAAAATCCTAGAGATAGGGATGAGGAAGTAGTTCACGGAGGAGCACTTGCATTATGCATCATAAAATATATTATAATGAATATGTACTGTAATAAAAATAAAATAAAATCTAGGGATTATTTCAGCTATAAGTAAAACATCATCATGAACTAAATTTACCAATTTATTTTTCTGGGATCCACAATTTTTCTGTTAGTGTCTTCAGGGTCAAGTTTTTTTACAAAGATTGCTATGGGAACAATATCTACATTGGTTGCTGGTAAAGGTTAAGCTATTACACTGTGTAACTGTCCCTATCCAAATCTGAGGATATTGTTGTGACTTTGTTTCTTAAACTATTACATCTCAAAGGATTGTTCAAATGTAACTTTTCATTGAATAATCATTGGCAAATTCAGCCAAGGAACTCTCCTTGAAATTTTTGTGAATCTATATACACATCCACTATATATGTGTGTGCATATATACATAAATGCATATATATACATTATATTATATTATATTATGTATATATGTTTCATATATTCAAAAAAGATTTTTCTACAGATTGGTTAAAATACATATTTTTTCTTTTACTGGACTAAGAAAGTGTCAAAGAACAATATACAAAATTAGAAATGTTCATTTTTACCAAATAAATAAACGTTGCTTATGTGTAAAGCCTCTCTCTCACCAGTCTGTGAATATTAACAAAGAAAATGAGAAATGACTCAATTCCTTTTCCTAAAGCAGTTGTCAATGTCCTGAAGATTCAGAAGTTATGTACAATGGTGCTCAAAGTAAAGTGAGTTAATGACTGAGGGAACATAAGCAACAAACTTGGTCAACTGTGCCTACCTTCTTCAATGTGACATTTCTTCCCTTCTCATGGCCCTAGGGTTTTCAGGAAATCCTAGCGAGAAAGTCTTGATCCCATTATTCATCAGGAGACTAGGGATAGCTGTTTCAAAATCTAAATCAGTACCTATTTTATCAGAATGCCTGCTCATCACTTTTCCCCAATAATCCATGCATCTATTAATCATAAAGCACAGCACAATGGGATATCATTAGAAACTTTACAAAAATTTGTGGTGTTCTTGCCAAATGGGGAAAAAAAGGATGGCTTTGTGATGTAAAATTTGAATGTGTTTGCCATGAAATTTAGTTGGAATCCTGAATTAATTGGTTCATAAAACCTTTATTAACTTCCAAAAGAGGTGAATACTTGAAAAATAAGTTCCTCAGCAGAGGATTTACTTAGAGCTGATCGCTATCTCTTTCCATTACTCTTAATGGACTTAAAGCTTACTTAGGCTTGCTTAAAACTTTCTTCTAATAATAAAATCTGAAGGAGATTTTCTCTTCTCTATAATAAACACCACAAAAGAACTAAAATTACATATAAAATAGACTTTATATGTGGAATCTTCTGTGATTATGTTTAGTTCTGGAAGTTATTGATATTTGGGGAAATAATAATAGAAAATGAAATCCAAAAGTTCTCTTAAAATGGCTCAAGATCTTGATTTTTAAATAAAAATTCTTAAATAAAACTATTGGGATTAACAATAGCAGGTTAAAAGTACAATTATGAACTAATATTTTTGGTAGAGTTAGTGAAGTGTTCTTGTGTTATTTCTGTACTGCTACTCCCAGTTAAGTGTGACATTCCAGGACTCCTGTATACAACAATTGCACTTCAGTCTTTTGAGCCATCTGCCTGGCCTGACATATTTTCTTTGCTTAAAATTTCTAAAATCATAATATTTAACATATTCCATTTAAAATATCCTTTTCAAAAGTAGCTACAAAATTATTTTGAGCAAAAATTGTCTAGTGTACCATGTGTTTTCTCAAAATATGTCTTTTAATATTGATAATAAAATTATTTTGGATTAATTTGTAATTTGATGAATGAGAAAAAAATCTCAAGGCCAACATAGGCTGCCACAACGAAGGAAGACAAAAATGATCTTCTGTACTTTCAATGCACGTACGCTAGCATCAGATGCATCCATCGAGGACCTGATGGTACAAGCGCAAATGATCAAGTACGACATCATTGGTCTGACCAAGACAAGAAGGCACGAATCTCACCATGCCGTTTTTGATACTGGAGAAGAATTGTTCCTCGGAACATGCGATAAAAGAGGTGTTGGAGGCGTCAGTGTCCTTGTCAACACAAACTTGGCCAAGAGCATTGATTCATTCGAATGCCTAACAACCTAAATCGGACGTTTACATTTGAATAGATGTGGCTCACTGCCTGCAGTTTCTATCTTCGTTGTCTATGCACCAACATCTCATTATGATGAAAGAGAAATCGAGAAGTTCTACATGGAGCTAGAGAAGTTCTATAAAGAAGACCACACCTTCTACAAGATCATTGTGGGTGATTTTAATTCCAAGATAGGACCGAGAAGATCAGCTGAAGAACTTCACATCGGGACCCATGGCCTAGAATGGAACGAACAGGGTGAGAGACTGTCTGAGTTCATCATGTCGACCAAGACCATTCATGGTAACTCACAGTTCCAGAAGGCAGAATCTAAACGATGGACATGGGAGTCTCCCGGTGGACGATTCCACAACGAAATAGACCACATCATATTCAATCGATGGTTTTGCCTGACTGATGTCGCTGTTGTCCCAAAATTTCAAACGGGATCGGACCACCGTCTCCTTCGTGCAAAATTCTACTTCACAGAGCGGGGAGAAAGGGCTGCAAAGTTCAAAAAGAGAACTCCCAGAATGACCACCAACTGGGAACTCTTTGGTACTATTGCGGCAACATGGGAAGATGCCATTGTTGACAACATTGATGAGGAATACGATCGACTGGTTCAGCACCTCCATGAATGTGCGAGGAACGCCAAGAGAGAGATAGCCACAAAAAATCGCCTATCTTCGAAAACTCTTGAGCTAATTCACGAGCGTGGTTTGGCGCATGCCTCAGGCAACCGCAAGCTAACCTCCGAGCTCGCAAAGCAGTGCAGAGATGCAATCAAGGAAGACCTCAAAGAGAGAAGAGCAGAAGTACTGGTAGATGCGGCAGAAGCTGGGAAAAGTATTCGTAATGCCCGCCTGTCCTTCGCCAACTATAAGACCAAGATGACTGCCCTCCGACGTCCTGATGGATCCATCACATCCTCCAGAACGGCAATGGAGAAGATTATCCATGACTTCTACTCAAATCTCTTCGATAGCCATGTCCACTTGCCGACATACCAAATCCCACAGGATGGATATGTCGTTCCCAAAGTTCTCCCTTCCGAAATCCGACATGCCATTTCGTCGGTAAAGAAACAAACAGCACCCGGCCCAGACAAGGTCAGACCTGAACACCTGAAGAACCTGCCATCAGTACTCATCAATACACTGGCTCGGCTCTTCACTCGCTACCTGTCTGAAAGCAAGGTTCCATCCCAATGGAAAACCAGCAGAACCGTACTACTGTTCAAGAAGGGAGACATCCATGACATTGGCAACTATCGCCCGATCTGCCTATTGTCTGTCATCTACAAGTTGTTCACTCGAGTCATCCTAAATAGGATTGGCAGAACACTAGATGAAGGACAACCATGCGAGCAAGCAGGTTTCCGCAAAGGATTCAGCACCATCGACCATATCCACACAATAACTAAGCTCATTGAGGTTTCTCGGGAGTTCAAGATGCTGCTCTGTTTAACGTTCATTGATTTAAAGAAGGCCTTTGATTCTGTTGAGACAGAAGTGGTCATTGAAGCCCTAGCCAATCAGGGCATTCAAGCCCAATACATCAAGATCCTCTGTGAGCTGTATTGCGGAATCACTACCAGGATCTCACCATTCTACAAAGAAGTGATCGTTGATGTCAAGAGAGGGGTGCGACAGGGTCATACCATTTCACCGAAACTCTTCAGTGCCACCCTCGAGAACATCATGCGACGACTGGAATGGGAAGGAATGGGAGTGAAGGTAGATGGTCGGCAATTACACCACCTCCGCTTTGCTGATGACATTGTTTTAATAACACCAAACATCAGCCAAGCGGCACAAATGCTGGCCGACTTTGACCGTGAGTGTGGAAAGGTAGGACTACAGCTGAATCTTACGAAGACAATGTTTATGAGAAACAGCCTTGTTCCTGATGCCCCATTCGCTCTCAATGGAACGACCATCTCCGAATGCAACAGTTATGTGTACCTAGGTCGAGAGGTCAACATGACAAATGACCTGGCACCCGAGCTGTGCAGGAGGAAGAGAGCGGTTTGGAATGCCTTCAAGAACGTCGAAGAAATAGCTAAGAGGACAAAGAACCTCCGGCTCCAGGCACATCTCTTATTCCACTGTTCTTCCTGCATTAACATATGCCTCAGAGACCTGGGCCCTACGCAAACAAGATGAGAAAGCTATTCATGTCTCCCAAAGAAGAATAGAAAGAGCTATGCTTGGAATATCACGTTTCACTCAAATGAGAGAAAGAATCCGGAGTTCTGACTTCCGTCGAAGATCAAGAATCAGGGACGCTGTCTCATTTGCCAAGGTGTCGAAAATCAGATGGGCTGGTCACGTAATGAGATTTAAAGACGACCGCTGTACTAGAGCTGTTACCGACTGGATTCCACAGGATGTCAAAAGACCGCGTGGCCGCCCACCTTCCAGATGGTCAGACTTCTTTGTCAAGATCATGAACGATGGGTTTGAGGCCCTTCATGTTCCCGGAGCGAACAGATGCCATTGGGCTACACTAGCACCTGACAGGGACAAATGGAGATGTTACTGGCGCCCACTCGAGCAAATCGACGACTAACAGGAAGTTAAGTGATTAAGTGAATTTGTAATTGTTTTTTTTTTATTTTAACGTAGGAGTATTGCTATTTATTCAGTCATTGATTAGGCTGATTGGATTGGGAATGAACTCCACCTTACTTTTTTTTTCTTTCTTATAAATTTATTTATTGAATCACCATGAGAGCAGTTACAAAGTTTTCAGGTTTAAGTCTCAGTCATACAATGATGAAACACCCATCCCTTCACCAGTGCCCATTTTCCGCCACCAAAAATCCGAGTATATCCCCGATCCCAAACCTTCCCCCTACCTGTGGGGCAGATGATTTTCACATTACCCTATCTCTGTTTCCACGTTACTGTATATCTACTTTCAATACTTTGACAACAGACCCACCATTATTATTTGGGATTTTACCCCAACACTCATATCTGCCAAAAAGGAAACCGTAGACAATTTGTTTTCTATTGCTGGTTATGAATAATATATGATGTCATGCGACCGCAGTAGTGGCCGTGTGATTTTGGAATTTTGAAATTTTAACAATTAAATCTGAAGGATTTCAGCCAAAACCTGCTGGGTTCCGAGATTTGTTCCTGAGTCTCTTGGATCATGGCCATTAAGCAGCTTGATCAGGAGCCAGGGAGGCTGTTTGTGGGTGGTGACCTGGGGTCTCACTGAGGTGGGGAGGAAAGGGCCAGCTCCACCCCAATCCCATGAGGTCCCACGTGTTTCGTCACCGCTGGCTCAAACCTGACTGTCCAATAGCCTCTGGAGGATGTGGCCACCGAGCCACAAGGGAGAACAGGCTAAAGCATGAAACCTATTCCTCCCTGGGGAGGCGCAGCATCAGTAACCTACTGTGGGGACCAGATGCATTTCTGCCAAAAGCCTTTGGGTTTCGAGATTTGTTTCTGAGTCTCTGGGATCATGGCCGTTAAGCAGTTTGATCAGGAACCAGAGAGGCCATGCCTCCAATTATATAGCTGAGCTGGAGGTGGCAAATAACCTAACTTTTGGTTATTTACTTTCTTGTTAAACTTGGTCCCAAGTTTTTGGAGTCTGGCCAAAGCACAGCAGCAATTTTGGGCTATCTGGAAGTCTGAAGGCACCATCAGGCTACTCATGCACTCTCTTCATAGGTACAGATTGACCTGCTGGCAGCACCATACCCTGATATAATAGGTTTTAATCAAAGCTTCTGATGTTCACCAAAATATTGCCAGGTAGGAGGAGGGGACAGTGGAATGAGGAGCTGGGCTACAGGTGACATAAAAACGTGCTGAAGGATAATGGGAAACTGGGTGTATGTATTACATCAAAATCATAAACATAACTATTTCCAGATGTTTACCAAAAACACAACTTTGGGTTGAAGAAATGGGTTACCCCTGGAAGTGCTCATGGCTTACTCTTCTGTGCTCAGGAAGCACTGCTGGCAGTGCTTGCAGACGTATGAGGAGCTAGGCGAGGGGAATGAACCAAGGTCAGCCACGTACAAAACAACTACCTTAACTGCTGTACTACCTCTCCAGCCTCTCACAATTTAAAAATATATATACTTTTTAAAATAAGTCATTTTTTTCTTTTTAAAAAATTTTGTTGTTGTTGTTACAACTGGTGATGCTCAAGAGTTTCTTCTGTGCTCAGAAATTACTCCTGGTGGTGCCTAGGGGACCTTAAGGTATGTTGGGGATCTAACCCAGGTTGGCCACATGCAAGCAAATGCCCTACCCACTGCACTATTGTTCTGACCCCATATTTTCATTGAATAGCCTTACTTTTAAATTTTTATTTTGCTTTTTGCTAACGTAATAACTTACTATTAGAAGAGTACAATTTTTAAAAGGGAAAAAAAGATCAGGCTAAGATTTATCAGGGAATGGTAAATGCTAATATTAGGGGATGTTTGAGTGAAAATTTATTTTATAAATTACTTCATTAGTAAAATGTTACTTCACATAACTTCTATAAATGGAGGAATGGTAAAAGGAATAGTGGGTGTTCAAATGGCAAGGATGCCCTAGTAATTTCCTCTTAGAGTATTTTACCTCCAAGATCCCCCTTCTCTACTCAGTCACTCATTTCCTCAGATTCTGAGTGTGTTACAGGAAGACAACTCAGAGCTGACCCCTATCTCAGAAATGGACCACTTTGAAGTTCTCTTTATATTGCTCCTAGGCTTAGCTTTCATTCAGCAACTAGCTCATCTAGGAGTACAAAAGTCTAGGATACTTATTTCAGTTTGGAGTAATTGTGAAGAACCAATTCTAGCATTAGATTTCGCCCATGGGATTAGCTGGGTCTCTCGGTGTAATTTCATCAAATCTCATTTTTTTTCTCTACTTAGTTTTTCTATCCTCACTCTTGTATACACATTGCTGCAGCAAGTACTCCTTACTCTACATCTGAAGAGAAATATAAATCTCAAAGATTGTTTCCAATCTCAGCTGAAGCTTGGAACTTGAGAAATCCTATGAAAAAAAATCTAAAATAAAAGAGTTTAAAACTGTATTACCTGCCAACAAATTAACAACAAAGAACAATTCTTGTTTACAAATATTATTCTCCTGGATGTTGAAACAAGTGAGACATTAGTTTTTAATAGAGTCACTGATGGTAAACTGGTATGAACTTTTTACAGAATTTCAATAGAAAAGCAACTGTGACTCTCAATGATATTAGAAACTTCAGAAAGCTGGTGACTAGAGCAATAGTACAACGTGGGTAAGTCACTTGCCTTGCACATGGCTCACCCTACTATCCATTATGGTCCCCAGGGGCGATTCATGAACGCAGAGCCAGGAGTAAGGAGTAAGCCAGTGGGTAAGTCACTTGCCTTGCACATGGCTCACCCTACTATCCATTATGGTCACCAGGAGCTATTCATGAACACAGAGCCACCACTACCACCACAAACAACAACAGCAAAGAAAGATGCTAACAATAATGATTTTTCATATGAGTTCTCTTAATACACTAAAGAAAAATATGGAATACTAAATGTTAAAACATCACCAATATAAAATAGACATGATGTCAGAACTACTTCTTAGCTAAAAAAAGCTTATTATTTATAACTACTGAATAATACTTGTTAACATAGCATAATTATAAAACATGAGTTGTAACACTGACAAGTGTGCCACATGAAGTAATTGTACAACTGAAGCTGAATTAGATTCAAAGATTGCTTTGGGGACAACTGATCAGAACTCTAAAACCTTGAGAAACCAAATTGTCCTGAATACTTTGAGAATAACTGATTGGCTCCTCCTTATTAAAGTGGGTGCTCTTCCATTGCTTAGATCTACCTGGAGTCCTCTGTCTTGCAAGATAACATACCTCCCTCTTGCACAACTGCCCCCAGTATCTACCTCACCTTTACTCTTGAACAGTAGATCAATAACTCTCCCTCTGGAGAGCAGATCAATAAGGAAGATCAAGTCAAAGTAAAACCCCACCAGAGATGTTCTAGGGGAAAAAATACAGTCCAAAGGAGCTTCAGTTCTAAGCCAACATGTCCTGAAAGAACCCGAGGAAGCGTATAAGGTAAAACATAGAGTTAAATAAAGAAGAACTTATTGATTTGGATGCTCTTTCTTGTGTTACGAAGTCAGCACTCTGGCAAGGACCCTTAAGATAATGCTAGTAACATACTGGTTGTTAAAATCTTGCATCAAGTAATGCCCCACTAAGTGATAAAGAAATGTCAGACAGCAAAAGTACAGATTAAGAGGCTCAAGGAAGTGGATGTGGTAGAATGGATACACTGTGTGATTTAGTTTGCCAAAACAAAATCCTACAGACCAAATGAGTTAAGAGACAGAAATTTGTTTTTTCACAGTTACAGAGGCTAGAAGCTCAAGATCAAGGTTTTGGCAAATCAGATTTATTCTGAGGCCTTTATCTTTGTCTTGCAGATGAGTGTTTTTTTTCTGTGTCCTCACATTGATCTTTTTGTGTACACATTTGCTGGCATCTCCCTGTATATGAATTTCTGTTTTCTAAGTATAACAGTAGCAGTAGATTAGGGCCTACTGAACAGTCTGATTTTAATCATAACTTTCTACATCCTGTCTTCAAAAGGAGTCACATTCTGAGGGACGAGGGTTATGGTTTTAATGTAAAGATTTATGTTAAATTTGTAGACTTAAGGGAACAAAATTCAGTTCAAAAACACTTTGTAAATTGGAAAACTAATTAGCCAACTATATTCCAAGGGAGATCCCAGAGTGAAATCTTTTACCAAAGTGAACATGGATATACTGGAAAGTATACCTGCATGTGAACTTGAGCAGAGTCGAAATTTCAAAGCAAGTTTGTTTACCTCCCTATGTTCTCCACCTGCATTGAAATATTGTCCCCTTCACATATCACAGTTAAAGATACTACCTGAAGTGCATAACCACCACTTGAAAGGATTGCTATTTCTCATTCTCTTAATTCTGTGCTGTAAGGAATCTGAGATCTTACTTCTAACTGATAAGTAATTAGCCATTGCAAACCTTGCATTAAGTGTTGATTAAGTGTTACTCTGTCACCAATTTCTTTAGGTTCTTTGTGCTATAGATTCAATAGGCATAAAATAAATCACTTTCCTGGTTAACAAAAATGAATAACCAAGGTGATTTGTAACGTTCTGGTTTTCATTTTCAAAGAGTATCTTCAGCAGTTCCTGCTTGATATGATGACCAGTCCTCAAAATATAAAGTTTGGGTTAGGAGGGTTTATAATTCAATTTCAAATGATCTGATAATATGGGATGGCAGACTTGTCAAGGTTACAAAGCTGATATGCATTTTTGTAGTTATGTTACTTATCCCTTAGTTTACTACTCAAACCGAAGAAATGGGATCTAAAGGATAATGCCTCCTTTATTTTACTAGCCAAGGATAAAGGAATCTAGAGTGAGTAGAATAAAAGTGATAACAAATATTGTTTGTAATCCCCAACTAACTATTGTGACAGAAAGTCTACTATTTTTTTTTCCTGGCAATCTCCTGCAGAAAAAAGAATAAGAATACTCGAAGAGCTGTTTCAAGACTTGCTGACTTTATATAAAGCCAGAGAATCCCACAAATATAAGCAGTGAACTTCAGAAATCCCACTCCCCAAATTTCTAAGACTGAAGAGCATTGCTTTGTCCAGGATTTTTTCCTCTCCAAGAGCAGCCTGCATCCACTGACTGATTAGTAGGGAACTTTAAACCCTCTTTTGAGCCCTTTGTCCCAATATAAGGCAATTGGAGGCATTTCTCAGTGACCTTTGCAGCCTCAGAGAGACAGAGATGCAGAGATGGAGGAGGGGAGAGAGAGAGAGAGAGAGAGAGAGAGAGAGAGAGAGAGAGAGAGAGAGAGAGAGAGAGAGAGAATTCCTTGAGATGGCTGAGTGTAACCACTTCACAGCTGAATATTTCCTTCAGCCAAATCTGCTTCTCTCCCTCCATTAAAGTTGTTGTTTGGGAAGTACTTTCTAACAAATCTCTGCACACAATCGCATCTCAGAATCTGTCTTAAACAATAAGATACTGTTTAATCTCACAACTACATCCAGTGTCATAACTACCATCACCATGCCACCATTGCTGCCACTAATTATGTATCGACTTGAAGAAATTGTTCTTATTAGTGAAGTCAAAATTTCTCAGAAAATAAGTGCTTCTTTTTGGTATGTTTTCAACCACTAAAGAGCAGTAAATAATGTTTATTGAAATCTAAAGTTGTCCAGGCAAGAACTTTGCATACATTAAGTCATATAATCCTCACACCTCTATGAAGGGGTTCTATTAATAGTCCCTTTGCACACAAAAGGACGCTGAGGCAAGGTTAAATAAATTACTCCAAATTGCACAATATGTAAATGGAAGCTGGAATTTAAACACTGGGACTGTTTGACCCCAAAGTCCAAGTTCTTAAACCTCTACTATTTAACTTCCTCATCACATTATACTAACTTCAAAATCTGACTTAAAAAAAAAGCCTCTTGTGATATTCCACTTTTGTGACAATCCACTTGTGACCCTTATTATTTTGTTTGATGAAAGAAAAGTCAGAATAAAAATTTGGATTGTCTGTCAATATAGGTATGTTCATTATTCTAGATATAGTTCTATCTTCCTAGGAACTTCGTCCTGTCTTGTGAAAACTTTTGGTTTGCCTGAGCAATACTGATATCAAGCCATGTTGTGGTTTTATAATTGATCTATAACTCTAAGTTGAAATTTAAAACTGCATTCATACTTTCATCTTTTAAGAAATTCTACATATTTGTACACTTGAAACTGTGTAGTACTATAAACCACAAGTAAAAGGTAAAAGGTAAAGGCCCTCCCATTGATCGTCGATTTGCTCGAGCGGGCCCAGTAATGTCTCCATTGGAGACTTTGTTGTTACTGTGTTTGGCATATCGAATACTTTCGGTAGCTTGCCGGGCTCTCCAAGAGGGGCGGAGGAATCGAACTCGGGTTGGCCATGTTGGCCGCTAGTAAGGCGAACGCCCTACTGCTGTGCTTATCAAAAGCTTAATACATATTAACATATTCTCAACTTTGCATTTCTAACCTTGAATTCTATGCTGGGCGACAGTAACATTTTCCGAATTAATATCTTTTTAGAACTTGCAAATAAACTTTTGGGGGGAAGAAAAATGGTACACATCACAAAGAAATATTGTTAGCATATTCTTTCACTACATTTTTTCAAATTTTCTTTATAATAATGAAAATTTTAACTGTCAGACTATGGCATAAACAGTATATTTCTTGACATATATTACTAACAGCTGATTTCCACACACATTTGTATACTTAAGTATTAATACTATGAACTTATCTTGACCTATCATATAGAACACTTGCAGAGAATATAAAAAAGAGAAAGGAGGGCTTCAATTACAGTGGTCATAGCACATCTGCACTGTACTGAAATCAAAAGCAGTAGAAGAGGAAGATAGTCTCCACTCTGACAATTTTCACTGAACCTTTTCTTCTGTACTGACTTCTGAACAATAGATTCGAATCCCAGCCTCAGATGCTAAGCCTTTATGAGGTCTATTGTGAAAATGCTTTCTACCATCAGAGGATCTGATAGCCGCCCTCCCTCCTGGAATGCATCACAGCCTGGGAGCACTCAGAGCTTTTAGCTTGTTAGTGCAAATCAACTTTTATTGCCTGCATTTGAGAGAAAAGGACAGTGAAATCGCACATCCATACATTATTTTGGCTATTTGTAAAAGGTTAAGAAAGAAGAATGGAAGCACAAACTGCAGCATTTTCCAAGGCTCAAGAAATTACTCTGAAACACGCGTGCACACATAGCAACTGCCAGTGGTTCCTGATAGTACACCAAAGACAAACTAAATGTTAGCTAAGTGATTGACTGTCAACACGGGATGACATTTTGACATGCACTGTTTTTTATGTTTTCCCATTTCCTGTATAAAATTTGTGGAACTTTTAAAGCTGTATGACTCCAGGAGCCTGCTTAGCTGCTCTGACCACTCAAACCCTGCAGACAGTAAGTGGTAAGGGGTGGTAAAGAATTACCAATAAATGGAGAGCTGAGAAGCAAGAGTGATGAGTGAGGCAAGTGTTGATATTAGAAACTTTGATTTGGAGGTTTATAAAGGTAACTGAATGTGACATTCAGTCATCTGGATTCTGAAATGTACGAGTGCAAGGATTACAGATAATAGCTTTTAGTGAAGGGCAAAATCTTCTAAATCTTTTATGGCTGAAGTTTCAAGGCAAAGTCAAAACTAGATTAGAAGATAATCAATACGACACAGTTTACTAGGAGGTTTAGAGCGTTTTGACGCAGTATACCTATCTTAGGAAGTACTGTTGGAAAACAATTTTAATTAGAGTTTATAGAGAACTTTTTAAAATGATAATAGAAAAATATTAAATCCAAAGTTGTCTAATAAGCATCTTATTTGTCCATATAAAATATACTTAATTGTTCATCAACCTCTACCTATTTCTGGTGTAGAAATTATCCAATACTTATAAATTGTCAAATACAATTAAGATAAAGCTTTGACCAAGCCAGCTCCAAATAGAGGATTTTGATAATTATATGTATATAATAATAAGTTTTTTAGCCTGGAATCCACTCTCTAGACCCTTTAACTGTGTGTTAACTGATGCCATACAGAGTAACTTGAATATGGTGCTCATGACATTTGGCAACAGAAAAAGGTTTTTCAATACATTGCGATGAAAACTAATTCAAAATCAAATAGTGAATCTTTTCTGTAAGTGCTCACTATTAATTTATTTTTCAGATGAAAAGGGGCAGTGGGAGGGAAGAAGTTAAGAAATCTTGCTCTTAAAGCTGTAGCTGGGATAAATTGATGTGTATAATTATATATATTTTTAAAGAGTTATTTCAATTAAGTATGATGTATGAAATAATTTGTCTCACTTTTTCACCCCAAAATTTGAGTCTGAGGCTGGAGAAATAGTGCAGTGGGCAGGATATTTGCCTTGCACATGGTCAAACTGGTTTCGATTCCCAGCATCACATATGGTCCTCTTTGCCCCATCAGGAATGATCCCTAAAAGTAAACCCTGAGTACATTAGGTGTGGTACCCGAAAAAAGACACCCACTTGCAAAAATTGTGATTCTGTTCCTGTACTAAAACATCATGCTTTAATTTATTTGCTCAACAATATCTAACAAACTTCCTACAAAATTCCAGGAATATGCATATGTGCAAAAACTTCCTAAAGCTTCCTAGACATTTCTACCCTATCGAATTTCCTATCACAGTATCCAAATCACTTCTCAGATCATCATTCCACATGTATACAAATAATATCCATATTTCCCATGAATCTGCATCACTTCATTTATATGTTATTCTCTGCTATGAAATACATGCTCTAAAATATCAAATGTCCCACCTGTTCTAGCATTCTCACAGACTTTGCTTCTCTTTCTCCATTTTACCATCAAACTTGTCTCTAGCCTCATCTTTCCTATTAACATCAAATGTCTTTTGTCTTTACTCTTCAAGAGCCATCCTGAGTCTCACACTCCTACAACATATCCAAGTTCCTGTTTCTCGTTGTAGAATAACTTTGAGTCAGGCGAGGGATATGACTGAAGTGATAGAAAAGGTGATTTTATTTTATTTTATTTTGGGGGGTCACATTCAGAGATGCACAGGGGTTACTCCTGCTATGCACTCAAGAATTACTCCTGGCAGTGCTCAGGGGACCATATGGTATACTGGGAATTGAATCCGGGTCAATAGTGTGCAAGGCAAATGCCCCACCCGCTGTGCTATCGCTTCAGCCCCAAACAGGTGATTTTAAGTGTAAGGGCCGATGTTTGATCCCTACCATCACATGCCTTTCTACCCCCTACACCACTGGCTATGGACCCAACAATGATTAATAGTAAATGTTTGTATCTGCTGTGTTCATTACCTCATGCCACATTTACACCTCTTTCACCTTAGTTTTTACCATCTCCCTAACCTCTCCTGCTCCATCCTGTTATACAGAAAAGTTCTTTATTTCAAGTTACCAATAAAATCTATACTGATAAGAGGCTTCTTTCATCTATTTCATCATTTTTCTCATCATCTAACTCTAAGAATTTCCTCTCTCAATGTTACTCAGTGGTTAGATCACCATTCCCATGAAACATTGTCTTTCTCTAGAGTCTACTCTATGTTGGTTTACATGTGAGGTGTTTTGTTGTTTTTACTATCTTCTTTTATTCTTTTATAGGCTGGAGCGATAGCACAGTGATAGGGCGTTTGCCTTACAAGCACCAACATGGCCGACCCGAGTTCGATTCCTCCGTCCCTCTAGGAGAGCCTGGCAAGCTACCAAGAGTGTCTCACCGGCACGGCAAAACCTGGCAAGCTACCCATGACATATTTGATATGCCAAACACAGTAACAATTGTTACAGTGGAGATGTTACTGGCCCCGCTCGAGCAAATTGATGAACAATGGGAGGACCGTGACTGTGACAGTGGTAACCAACACTTTATTCCATGCTCAAGACAGTGGTGGTTGAGAGCAATCAGGTTCAACTTTGCTTATGGCAAAGCAACTGAGATTTCCAGTCAATGAGCAGAGTGAGCTGGAGAGAATCCTTTTATTCTTACCTGTTTCACTGGATGACTCCAGACCCTGGATCTATATTTCACTTGAGTATAGTTGTATCTGGGCTGGAGAAATAGCACAGCAGGTAGGGTGTTTGCCTTGAACACAACCGACCCAGCCAACCTGGGTTCAATTCCTCCACCCCTCTCAGAGAGCCTGGCAAGTTACCAAGAGAATCTCGCCCACAGAGCAAAGCCTGGCAAGCTACCCATGATGTATTCGATACGCCAAAACAGTAACAATAAGTCTCACAATGGAGACGTCACTGGGCCTGCTCGAGCAAATCAATGAGCAACGGGAGGACAGTGCTACAGTGCAGTGCTACATAGTTGTGTCTAGGACCTTATCAACTCCAATAACATTCAATATCATATTTTAGCCCCAGTTCAAAGCTTTCTTGTATCAGACCCAAAATGAAAGTGCATCTTGACATCTTCAACAGGAAGACTCACTGGCATTTCCATCTGTGCACACTGCAATGGATCCTTTGATTATTACCTAATCCCCCTATGATGTCACTATTCACCTTCATCTTCTCACCTCCATGGCACCACTTGTGCAGTTGATAGGACCTGAACACATTGTTCAATACATTCAGCTTACAACAAATACTTTATGCTTCTTTATTCCATAATCAGGTGTTTTACATGGTTGGAGTTTTTTTTTGTCTCTCTCTGTAATACTCTGTCCCTACTTCCACCCTTGAGATCTGGACAACTAACATCTCTTCAAAGAAGACATCTCTAACTTACATAGATTTCTAAATATTAAGCCCTTATTTTCCCTGTGCTATCCACTAATACAATTTGTTTGCCTCCATTAGTTTATGAGAAAAGGGGCCATTATTATTTTATTCATTAATAAAATATTTATGCCTGGGGTTATAGTACATGGATTGAGGTATATTTTGCCTTGCACACAAAAAATCCCAGTTCAATCTCTGTGACCACATATGGCCCCCCAAACACTACCAGGAATGATCCCCGAGCACAGAACTAGAAGCAAATCTTGAGCACTCCTGGATGTAGCATAAAGACTCCTTCTATTCCACCCCATCCTCTGCAAAGTATTTTATAATACTCAGGGTCTAGTATTATGTCTTAAACATTTAATACTTCAAAAATTATTTTAATAAAATTATTTTTAATAAATGAAGGAAAGAAGATAAAAGGAATATGACTTGCAGTAAGTTGACTGGCATTTGAATCAAATCACTCAGTTTTAAACCTAAGAATAGTGAAGCTCAATAAGTTACTTTTCCTGGTGGCACATTTCACTGATGGAAGATCTGTGTATCATTCATGTTCTCTTTTATACCACAGTCTCTTCAATTATAACACAGGGTCAAACACACATACTGTACATTATATATAAATATATATACATATATGTGTGTACATATATATGTACATATACAAAACAGTTTAAGTATATTTAATTGGGTCAAAGAAATAATAAAGAATTTAAGACACTTGCCTTGCACAAAGCAGACACTGGTTTAAAACATAGCACCGTATATGGTCCCTTGAGCACCACCAGGAGTAATTTCTGAGCATAGATCCAGGAGTATTTCTAGACCCTAAACCAATATACATATATATGTACATATATAAACATGTATTATATAAATTAGTTTATCAAAATAGTCACTCAACTTCTCCTTGAATCACTTAATCACTTAATCACTTAACTTCCTGCTACTCGTTGATTTGCTCGAGCGGGCGCCAGTAATGTCTCCATTCGTCCCTGTTGCGTGCCACTGTAGCCCAATGGCATAAACTGTTCACTCTGGGAACATAAAGAGCCTCAAACCGATCGTTCATGATCTTGATGAAGAAGTCTGACCATCTGGTAGGTGGGCGGCCACGTAGTCTTTTGACATCCCGTGAGATCCAGTCAGTAACAGCTCTAGTCCAGCGGTCGTCTTTAAATCTCATTACGTGACGAGCCCATCTGATTTTTGACACCTTGGCAAACGAGACAGCGTCCCTGATTCTTGATCATCGACGGATGTCGGAACTCCGGATTCTTTCTCTCATTTGAGTGAAACGTGATATTCCAAGCATAGCTCTTTCAATTCCTCTTTGGGAGACCCGAATAGCATTCTCATCCTGTTTACGTAGGGCCCAGGTCTCTGAGGCATATGTTAATGCAGGAAGAACAGTGGAATCAAAGTGATGTGCCCGGAGCCAGAGGTTCTTCGTCCTCTTAGCTATTTCTTCGACGTTCTTGAAGGCGTTCCAAGCCGCTCTCTTCCTCCTGCGCAGCTCGGGTGCCAGGCCATTTGTCATGTTGACTTCTCGACCTAGGTACACATAGCTGTTGCATTCGGAGATGGTCGTTCTGTTGAGAGCGAATGGGGCATCAGGAATGAGGCTGTTTCTCATAAACATTGTCTTCGTAAGATTCAGCTGTAGTCCTACCTTTCCCCACTCACGGTCAAAGTCGGCCAGCATTTGTGCCGCTTGGCTGATGTTTGGTGTTATTAAAACAATGTCATCAGCAAAGCGGAGGTGGTGTAGTTGCCGACCATCTATCTTCACTCTCATTCCTTCCCATTCCAGTCGTTGCATGATGTTCTCAAGGGTGGCACTGAAGAGTTTCGGTGAAATGGTATCACCCTGCCGAACCCCTCCCTTGACATCAATGATTACTTCTTTGTAGAATGGTGAGATCCTGGTAGTGAATCCTCAATACAGCTCACGGAGGATCTTGATGTATTGGGCTTGAATGCCCTGATTGGCTAGGGCTTCGATGACTGCTTCCGTGTCAACAGAATCAAGGCCTTCTTTAAATCAATGAATGTTAAACAGAGCGGCATCTTGAACTCCTGAGAAACCTGAATGAGCTTGGTTATCATGTGGATATGGTCGATGGTGCTGAATCCTTTGCGGAACCTGGCTTGCTCACATGGTTGTCCTTCATCTAGTGTTCTGCCAATCCTATTTAGGATGATTCGAGTGAACAACTTGTAGATGACAGACAATAGGCAGATCGGGCGATAGTTGCCGATGTCATGGATGTCTCCCTTCTTGAACAGTAGTACTGCTGGTTTTCCATTGGGACGAAACATTGCATTCAGACAGGTAGCGTGTGAAGAGCCGAGCCAGTGTATTGATGAGTACTGACGGCAGGTTCTTCAGGTGTTCAGGTCTGACCTTGTCTGGGCCGGGTGCTGTTCATTTCTTCAATGTGGTTTGGCGCATGCCTCAGGCAACCGCAAGCTAACCTCCGAGCTCGCAAAGCAGTGCAGAGATGCGATCAAGGAAGACCTAAAAGAGAGAAGAGCAGAAGTTCTGGTAGATGCGGCAGAAGCTGGGAAAAGTATTTGTAACGCCTGCCTGTCCTTCACCAACTACAAGACCAAAATGACTGCCCTCCAACATCCTGATGGATCCATCACATCCTCCAGAACGGCAATGGAGTAGATTGTCCATGACTTCTACTCAAATCTCTTCGATAGCCATGTCCACTTGCCGACATACCACATTCCACATGATGGATATGTCGTTCCCAACGTTCTCCCTTCTGAAATCTCCTTGAATAAACCTGAATTTCATTTGCAATTTTAGTTTTGTGGGAACACAAAGAATATCATCACATGTCCCTCTTGGTTCTTCAATAGCAAAACAAATAATTAAACAAGCACAAAATTAGTAAGAAACAAAAGTAGAGTTTTACTAATAATATGTTATATCCTGTATACATAAATAGATATCACGGATTGACTTATTTACCTATATGTCTTCAGAAGCTATCCTAAAAAGCTTAGTTAAGGAAAGATGGTATCTGAAAGGAGAAAGGAATGGTCAGTTAAAGATATTATCAGGGAAATACACAGAAAGACAACATTATGCTGATCTACGTTCTGCTTTTTCCACTGAAAAAATAAATAAATTAGTTCTTCCTTATGCAGACTGGGAGATTCCTTTACAATGAAGTTTATATATAAATATATTTCATAAAAGAGCAACCTCCAGCTAACCTTCACAGCTCCTCCCAAGAAATAATTTTGCCAAAAAGATATATCTGGAGGCAGCAGGGTTTTGCTGCCCTATAATTTCAAGCAAAGAATAAACACCATATTATTTTTAAATCAACCTTCATTAAGCAATATATCTTTATACTTTGTACTCAGTTTTAAGAGCTCATAAAATGTTAAACATGATCATGAAAGTTTTGCAAATCCTGCTATTTTCACAGACTATCTTTTCTTAGCAGTTGAATTATTTATATGATACACTTACTGACAATATAAATTCTAAGGATGACTAAACTGAATCACAAGTTTTCGGACAAGTTAACAATCAACCCCTTTTTGGCACCTAAATATTATCAAATATTATGAATTGTCAGAGAAATTAAATAAAATTAGATGAGTGTTTTCAGGTGAAGTCAGACTTGACAGTGTGATATACATCCAACTGGAATTGGACAAAGACTTCGGTCAAAAGCAAACTATCATTACTCTATTGAGGACCTTAGAGAGACTTCATGAGATTATAATATGTTTCAACATCTTTGTCTTATTCATGGTTTAATGATATCTTTAATTATTGGGTCAATAAGAGGCCATATTGATACATGACTACCGAATTGATCTTTTTCTCATTAATTCAGAGAGCTTTTTCCTCTTGTGATCCTGATGGTCAATATTTGCACAATCAATAGGATTGAACACTCATTCAATATGGCCTGGCTATGGGTGAGTCACCACCATTCATTGGATCCAGAGTTTTAAATGCTTCTTTCTTTCTTTCTTTCTTTCTTTCTTTCTTTCTTTCTTTCTTTCTTTCTGAATAAAGTCTAGCTAAAATAGGTTTTATCTTGGAAAATGTCTTACTAACTTAGTAAGTAAAAACCAAAACATGTCCGTAAGAACACATATGTGTAGTATTTAATAGGGAGCAAGAAAAAGAAGCTTAATGATGTTAAGCAGGAAGAGAACAGGGCAGTCCCCTGCCCCTACGCCAGGCTGTCCTCGCCAGGGCCCCTTGGAGGGGGGAAGGTTGATTTTCCCTTCCTCTCCCCACCCCAGCTGAGCCCCAGCAGCAGCAGACCTCCAGAACCAGCCACAACCATGCTGATACCACTCTCCACATGCATGAAAGAACCGGAAGAGGAACACAGGCATGCGGGTTCTGGGACTGAGATCTCCAAGCCTGCTCAGATCAGGACTGTGCATCCTCCACCCAGATCCTCCATCTTCCAGTAGTCAGGTGGCACACCCACCAACTGACCCCAGCGCCAGATAATCCCATCAACAGCCAAGACCCAGAGGATATAAAACGCAGCTCCCAGAAGTGACATCTTATGATCTCGTTCTTAATTTGGACAACCTGGAAGGCTACTGAATATAACCTGCCCACATGGTAGAGTCTGGCAAACTCCCCGTGGCATACCCAATATACCAAATACCAGTAACAATGATGGGTCTCATTCTCCTAACCCTGAAAGAGCCTTGAATATGGCACTTTTTAAAATCTCAGGGCTAGGACAAAGGAGACGTTACTGGTGCCTGCTCGAGGCAATCGACGAAAAACAGGATGATTGTGATTGTGATCGAATGATGTTAATATGGAATTCTGCTGGTTACAAGTCCTGTAGCTCATCTGTAACAGAACTTTCAGCTTTGACTGTAGACTAAAAGTTTCCTAAAACAGTATTGCAGTTGTATCACTGTCAAAAATATTCACAACTCTTCACTTTCAGGTCAATTCAGTCAATTATTCTTTCTACCTCAATGACAACAGACTTATAGGTGGAATTTAATTCTGAACATTGTGGTTTTTGACACTATAATGAAATGAACATTAAAAGACAGGTACTATTCCTTTGGTCTAATTACACAATGAATAGTCACAAAGTGAGTTCAAAATCAACCTTCAAAAGATACATATTACTTGCAACAAATAAACCTCTATTGTAAGCATCAAAGATTTCTGGTGGTTCTTTGTTATGGGAGTAAAACTTATCTTAAGCTAACTAATATAAGGTATGTAACCTCAAATGGTAGAATATAAGGTGTGAATGCAATAATTAGTTGAATAAAGTAAAATAATACAGTATAATGCATATAGTTAATTGTAATTCTTTATTCTTTAAAAAAATAATGAAATAGAGATATAATATATTCTAGATAAAGAATGTAGCACCCAATTGCAGACCTATTTTAAAATATTTCTTCTATTGGTGTTCTGAGAAAAATAAAAACAATGTTTATCCTTAATAATTTCATTGTTTTAAGTATAACAAAGTATTCAAGTACATAAATTATAAGTACTGCTAAATAAATATTCCAGGTTTAGCAATTTCATGGTAATCTTTAGTTTAATTTTTCATGCCAGGGTAGCTTTGATAAAAATAAATTATGTTGTATTTCCTATGCTTATCTGACGTGACCACACATTTCCTAAGAAAAACATCTATCATTCCATGGGAGTTACAGTTGATGTAACAGGAAATAATAGTTGACAACCTAATTTTAATTTGTCTTGCACTTAATTTTGGTAGCCTCTTTTAGTGTTTATATTTAATTTTCATAATTTAAATATGCTAGACTAATAGTGCTCCTCAATACACTATAAGCATTATTTTGAGGAACTTCATGCTTCACAATATTTGCAACCTTTTTATAGTTCTGAAGCAAAGAATGTTGATCCTAACAATCTTTTTAGGAGATCTTTCATTTAGAAGTGCTATATAGAGTAGTCATGAACTCCAATCAAAGACTACCTAGACCTTTAAGCCTGGATTTAAATTGTACAGGATAAAAGTGAAATCTGGTGATTACATAATAAAGTCCATCTGTTGTAAACTTTGGTAATGTATATATACATATATATTGTATATGTTATCTTTGGGGTGTCTGCATTATTAGTTTCTAAGTTTTGATTCATGCTTATGATGACCTCGATCAGAGTCATCAATTTAAGATAATTTCTGCCATCATTTTTAGAGAAATCTGTAACTACAAGAAAACATGGTACTGGGAACCAGAAATTTATCTTTTAACTATCTCTGACAGGTTGGGAGCAAAATTGATTCAAAAACAAATCTGAATTTGTCCCACTCATACCTGTCAACTTTAAAAAATTGGTGGAAGCAAAAGTAGGGCTGAATCAAGACACAGATTATCCCATTAATTAATTAATGGCTTGCTATTCTGGATAGGAAAGTATGTCTATGACCCTTTTTTAGTTCTGACACATGTAATAAAGGTAAGTAATCCATTCTGGGATCATATAATATCAAGGATCCAGTTAGTAACTAGTCATTTGATTTCAAACACCTGATTTGGGGGAAGTTCGACAAAAGCATATATATTCAATGCTCCTATTTTTGTCTTCGAACAAAGCACAGTGAAGACATTCTTTAGTACTTTTCCTTTCACTGAATTCTGCTCATGATTGAAAGCAAGTAATTTATAATGAATGATGCCTTCAAGGTGGAGTGAGATTGCTACCAGCTTTTATAGCTGGTAATGGAAAAAACTACAGACATGGTGGGTAATAACTTACCTCATTAATTTTCTCAGACATGTTTTAGGCAATAAACACCTGATTTGAAACTTTAGAGTATACAGAAATATCTTGGCCTTCAATGGAACATATCTGCTCCCATAATATCCCCACTTTTGACACATTCTATTTCTTCTCTAGTGAATTAACACATTGTGAGTACGGCTTTATGGGTTAATATATATGTGCCACTTTGCCTTGCTCTCATCATGAAATCATATTTGATGAGAAAAATGCCTCTGTGGTTTATGAATGAACACAAAGGTGATTTTAGAACATTTGTCTGAGACTGGTGAGTCCCTGCCTACAAAACTACAAAGATTGGGTGACCCTGCAGACTCTTGTTTTGAGAAAGTAACTACTAAAGTGCTTATGTTCGGGCATTGTCAATATGAAAGTTTGCTCTGATGGGTCATTCAGAGAATAGCAATAATGATAATAATGACAATGATGATCATAATGAAAGTGGGAGTGTTTGTGGAAAAACAATGTTCTGCCTCCTTCAAAGGCAAGAAAACAGTGACAGCAGGAGAGCCTGTAGACAGTGACATAGAAACTGTCTACAAAGAGTTGCAGCTCCTGCTGCCCTTTACAGCCAGCCTCATTACTCTGTCTAAATTCTTTCAATAATCATGAAGCTAAAACACCTATTTTATTAAAATCAAAAATAAAGCAATGCAGCAAAGATCTTTCAACAATTAGCATGATCTCAACCAAAGAGAGGATCCATAATCATGGCATCCTTCACCCATCACCCAGTCACATTCTACTTTCTTTGTTTCTAGTAGAAGAGCTTAAGCTTCAGAAGGCTCCATTCCCAAGGTGCTGGCTTCCCAAGTGTTACATCTTTCTATATTCTGGGAGTTATAATGCTAAGGGGCCTGATTATTGCTGAAAAGGCAATTCTATCTTTACAGAAGGTAGAAGATGACATTCAGACTCCAGTCAATAAAGGTAAAGGTAAAGGCCCTCCCGTTGATCGTCGATTTGCTCGAGCGGGCCCAGTAACGTCTCCATTGGAGACTTTGTTGTTACTGTGTCTGGCATATCGAATACTCTCGGTAGCTTGCCGGGCTCTCCGAGAGGGGCGGAGGAATCGAACTCGGGTCGGCCATGTTGGCCGCGTGTAAGGCAAACGCCCTACCCACTGTGCTATCGCTCCAACCCTCCAGTCAATAGTGTATCAAATAAGAGAAGCAAGAAATCATTTGTACATTGTCCAAGTGTTGGTTAAAAAGTGTTTTTTATACTCCATGTGAAGAACCCCAAATAAGCTGTCAAGTATTTTTTACCCCCTAAAGCCCTAAGTTTTCTCTCTTTTTTGAAGTAATACATTTTTGCCTAACCTAATCTGTCTTTTGTTCTAGGAAGGTCATAATTGCTTTCGAAATAAGGAATTAAGCACAGAAGAATAATATGATTAATCTGTTGACAGGTGTTCAAGCTACAAGATTGGATCATGCTTTCAATCAGAGTAAACAATTTTCATGATATCAGACTTCTTTTTTTCTTTTCACTTGTTTCTAAAAAGAATTTAAGAATTTTAATGTGATTATTCTCAATCAGGTAAAACTGTTATTGCCTATAGCAGTCATTTATTCCTACCATAGTTACTCATCATATGCTATCAAGTTATCACTAAGTGCTATAAAACTAGGATAACCATTTATTTTTCTCTTGGGATTTATAGTTTTAACAAAGACTGCAAGAGATAATGGTAAAGACAGTTTCTTGACAAAGCAAACCACTAGTAATACATATGCATATGACAATGATTAAGAGTAAAATGGATTCTTTTGACATTGTTTTAGGAGCTCAAAGAAGGATTATATGAGATGAAGCGACTATTGAGTTCCTTGGACACTATTAAAACAGAGAGAAACAATGTAAGTAAGATAGAGAAAAGGATGACTTTCTGTTTGTGGTTAAACAGTTAATGTGCATTCAGGCCAAAGTTTAAGATTATACAGAGAAGAAGAGAAGATTAGTTAGAAATAGATATCTGGACTTAATTAAGAACGTAAATTCTAGGTAATGCAAATTTTCCACTTCCAGTTTAATTGCAAGAAGGAAAGAAGGAAGGGAAGAAGAAATAAGAGAAGAACTGAAGGAAGGAAAGCAGACAGAGGTATTAGTTATGTTGTTTGAGAGGCATACATATTTCTCTGGCCTTAATTTTAATTAAAAATTAATTATTTAATACGAATCATTAAAATGGTATAATATAGCTTAAATAAAATCATTTGTCATCTAAATTATGGCATAAGATGCTTCTGACCATAATATGTTTGTTTTGTTAAATTTAATATCACAAAATATTAATTACATATATTTTCAAAGTTTATTTATCTAAATGCTTAAAAAATTTAAATAAAAGAGTTCTACAAAATTTTTCTTTGTAAATTGCTGAGCAAACTTATGAAGCAAAATAATGGAATTAGTATAAAATTAAATGAATAGACCTAATCAATTTTAAAAATAACAAATTTTAGTATGTGTGAAAAAATAATTGTGAAATATGACTTAGTGGTGGGCACTGACATATAATGTATAGAGCTGACATATAGTTTTATATGAAAATATTACTGTTATTAAAAATATATAGATGTATTATTTGATAATGATTATTTTCAAACACTGTATTTTATGCTACGTATTGAAATTTTAAATTTCTAGGAGGCTATAGTTTATTGATTTCCCAAATTGATTTGGCCTACCTCTTCCTGTTTCAATAAAGGGATAATTCAGCACCCCCTTTCCTAACTGCCCACCACATCACCTGTACCCTCCTACTCCTCACATCTAACATCTTTATGCAAACAGAAAGCATCCTCCAATGCACCAGAGGCAGCTATCCACCTCCCTGGATCATTGGGAGACACTGGTTTAGACTATCATCAATAAATTTTATCATAGGACATCAGTTTGTTCATCAATTTGCAAGGAGTCCTATAATTTGTAAGGAGTTCTATAATTAGTGCTATCCTGCTGCACTAGAGTTCTTTATAAGCAAAGTGCAGGGAATTTTTAAGCAAAAAGTGAGGTGGAGAAACCCAGACTTTAGGAAGATTAACCTGACAACAGAATGTTATATAAATTGAAAAAGGCAGTGACAAGATTCTCTCTGGATTAAAAGCACCCTCATTAGCCAACCCTGAACATTTCTTTAGCATTCCCATCAGTATTCTAGTGACAATCCAATTTGTTTGTTTTGTTCTACCTAAATTCATACTTGCCACAGTCTTTTTTGGGAAAGACAATTTGTATAGGCAGTTTTAAAGAGCTCAAGGAAGACACTTCGATGAATTTTTTTTTTAGACGTCTGCCCCTGAATTTGCCAGAAGATACATGAATGTGAACTTTAAAGCTGTTCTCCAGCTCTCCCTGGTTGTAACTGAATTCTCTATTACTGACACTATCTCAGCATCACTGAATATCGGAGGCTGCCAGTTCTTTCTATTCTTCTGTCTTTGATCACTGCTACTCTAAATAATATAAGAGATTTTCAGGATTGGGCTTTAGTGTCAATTTATCACAAAGGAGCACTGTCGCTTGTTATTGGTTCAAGCTGCATTCCTACAGAGGCTTATTTCTGTACAAAATTATTACCAACCTAGTGAATGATGAGGCTTCAGTGTATTCAATTGATGGCTCATCATCAAAAAAAAAAAAAGGAAAAAAGAAAAAAATAAAAGAAAGAAAAAAACCCACAGGAAAAAATTTAGGTATCAAGCCTTTGAAAGTTTTCTAGACCAAGCAATCTCCAATTTCCCTTCTCTAAATTGAATGAGAAAATGTTCTTTAAGCTTTAAAGTTTCTATTCAGTTCCCTAGAAATATGGTAGAGAGGAAAGAAAAATAGCTTTCAGAGAGCTCTGTATCTCCTTTGCATAAAATAAAGCAATCAGTGGTTTTAATCTAAACTATAACAGTTTTACAAACTGGATGTTTTAAAGTATATTAACCTAAACTCAGTGCCAAAGTCTGAGTTTCCCTGAAATTTTAAATAATATCCATTAAAATTAAAATGAAACTAACTAAAAATGGAAACATCTGTATGTTAACAACACAGGTAATAATCTCCATGCCCCCACCTTTAACCCTTGAATCAGAGAAGCAAATTATTCTTAGGGTCTTTGTTGTTTTTAAATCCTCTCTGTCTTCCTCCTTCCCACTGCCTTTCTCACTTCCTCCACCCTTCATTTCTTCTTCCTCTGTTAGAGGACAAATTTAAAGTTTTCAGAGTTTATCCAGGCAAAAAATCTATTTGAATTGGATACTGCTAAATTCAAAATGATTTGGGACTTTCCACTCAGACTTTTATAGAGAAAAGTTACATGTGAAGTGAGGAAACTGTTGATTATAACTTTAAACCTGGTTGACTGTAACTGTTTGCCCTTATCATCATTTTGATTTTGAAATCTTGAGCCATTTGCAGAGTTTGATTTGGATTTTTCACTTAAATAGTCAAGTGTCAAACAAATAGAAGAAGAAAGAGAGAGAGAGAGAGAGAGAGAGAGAGAGAGAGGGAGGGAGGGAGGGAGGGAGGGAGGGAGGGAGGGAGGGAAGGAAGGAAGGAAGGAAGGAAGGAAGGAAGGAAGGAAGGAAGGAAGGAAGGAAGGAAGGAAGGAAGGAAGGAAGGAAGAACAAATTCTATATTTTATTCTGTTGGAAGTGTTTGTTTCACCATGACGAGGTTGCTTCAAGGAACTGAGGTTAACAAGACAAAGATTATGCCTGAAGTACTCTATGTCAAAAAGAAAAGGAACCTCCTATTGTGTTTTGTTTTGGGACCACACTCAGTATTGCTCTGGTCTTACTCTGTGCTCAGGGATCACTATTGATGGTGCTGTGGAGACCATATGTGGTGCCTCTGATTTAAATGGGGCAAGCTGCGTGTAAGGCAAGTAACAGCCCAGCTCAACTCACTTGTATTAAGGCAACCTTAAGATCAGAGAGTCAAATAACGTTTTGTCTTTACATCTTCCCCAACGCAGAGCTGTCTTGGAACTGACTTTGTAAAATCAAGAACTTATTTTGAAGTTGTGAATAATATTTCTTTTACCATAACTAATGTTAGAAATTACTCTTTTTTAATTAACTGAAAACATTAGAATTTTTTAACTGATGCCTTCTTTTCCAAAAGAAAATTGTATCCTTTCTGTACATGAAACATATTATCTATATAAACTGAGTCCAAACATGTAAAATGCAATCCAGGGTGTGTCTGCAGGGAGCAAAGCCCAAGGAAGTGGACTGGGCCATCCCAAGGACTGATTTTTCAAACTGGGGGCTCAGATCTAGACAGATGCACTCATCCCAGCTTATGCTTTGTTGGAAATTTTTCCCCCAGCTATAGATTGGAGGTCAGCCCCTCCTAACTATCTGTTGATATTTCCCAGGTCTGGCATTTGACTTTGAATAACATCGTTAATAAATCTTGAATTCACTTCACAGTTGTGATTATTTCAGTCAACGAGCCACTTTATTCTAGTGGTCTCCTCAATCCCTCCCTCCCTCCCTCCCTCCCTCCTTCCCTCCCTTCCTTTATTCCTCCTAAGCACTGAATATTTTCTATGAAGGAAAAAATAGTCCTATTGAAGGACTTTTCTCCCAAGGTGTGAAAGTACAAGTCAGGACAAAGATTTAGAGATAAAGTTTTTCATCCACAAATAGCAACTGTTCTGTACATGGTGCCACATAAGAAAATTGACTTCCCAATCAGATGAAGTTTCACCTGAACTGAAAAATATATGAACTTGTATTGTTTTCTGTCTAATGAGAAAGAGTTTCAAGTTATAAATGCTTATGGATTTCCCATATTTTTTCTAGCTAATTAAAACTAGACATTTTTCCATATTTCAGTGAAGAAGCTAACTTGCCACTCATACTCGTTTTTGTAATTTTAATACTTTTAAACAGCTTAAAATGCTTTAAACATTGTATTTATCAAATGGCTAAGAACCTCATTTGTAAAAATCCAACTACAATTTAATAACAATCACATTGTCTTTATAAGCAATTTAGATGTAGGGATTCAGGAAGACATTATTTAAAACATTTAAGAGTGCACTGTTTGCAAAGGGTCAAGGTTTATTAGAGCATTATTTTTCATTCACCATAAAGTTTGAAAGCTGTGAATTTGAAATATTCTCAGCTTAAAAAAAGAAAAAGGAATGGCTTTAGAAAACATTTTGATGTTGAGTGGGATTTATAACAGGTCTGAATTTGACAGGTAACCTCAAGAAATGGCAAAAAAAAAAATAGTGTTGCCTTCTAATCAGTAAGTAATTCACACTTCAATGACCTTCTTAATATATTCCAGATGAAACAGACATATTCAACCAAATATTTTAAAATTTTTTCTACATCTCAGTCTGATTGGGAAATCAATTTTCTTATGTGGTACCATCAACAGAACAATTACTTTTAGTGGATGGACCAGTAGTATATTGAGATAGGAGAGATAGTAGAGTGGGAAGGATGCTTGCCTTCTACTCACCCAACCTAAGTTCAATACCCCAAATCCCATTTGGTCTCCCACAAACTCCAGGAGGAGTAAGCTCTGAGCACTGCTGAGAGTGACCTAAAATCGAAAAAAAATCCAGTTCTCCAGAACTTTAACTTAATGAAGGTGGAACCGTTTCCTGGATCTGAAGAAAAAATTTAAAGACAAGGGAGGACACGCAGTTAGCATCACATTGCCAACTGATGAAATACTCTATGTAGAGTCATTTAGTTTGTCGGGAAATGCATTTCATTTGAAAGTGAATTGAACATATTGAATACAATGGAACTTAACATAAGTGACATAGAATGTAGAAGAATAAGTACTCATATATTCTCAGTAACAATATCAAAAAATCAAATAGGTAATATACAGTATATGGCATGTATCATATGTTAATAGCAATCATATATGTAGACATGTATGTACCTCATCTATGGGCTATCAGATCAATGTGAAATTTTTATCAGTGAAGTAAATTGTGTCCTCTTACCTCTGAAACTTGGTGACACAATATTTATGTCTATAATAAGACCACAGAAATCTAACAAACACAACACTTCTACTGCAGGTGATATTTTGGTAAAGGGATGTTACTAAAAGTAGTAGAATGTAACTATGTTAACAGGAGCCATATTCGTCAACAGAAAAAAATAAAAATAAAAAGCTTCCTACTGTTTTTCCTTACCCAACATTAACTAATGTCTCAATCAAAGTTGACCCAAAAAAAGGAGTACTCAAAAAATTCTATTTCTATCTGAATGATAATACATAACCGAGTCTTATTTATTATTTTTTGTTGATGTTGTTTTTCTGATGCCTTGAAGTGTTCTGGGGTTATTTTTGGCTCTGGATTCAGGAATCACTGCTGGTGGATCTTAGGGGCCATATGGGATGCAGAGGATTGAACCCTGATAGGCTGAGTGCAGGAAAACACACTACAAACTGTACTATTAACTCTGATCATAGATAGTTACATTACTCACACTATGTGTATGTACATATAAATTAGGAGCCAAAAGGAAATGGGTTCTCCAGAAAAAAATAACCTTAAATATTCTAAATAGTTCATGGTATAACTCCTTTATTCTCCTTGACAGGTTTCAGAAATTGTAAATTTATTTATAATATGGGCAGCATATATCTTCTTTCTCTTCTGTGGCATTGCTTATTAAGTTAGTGGGGAGAAGAAAGTGGGAACAAGTAGATCTGAGAGGAAAGATCTGAGTTTCATGTTAATTTAAAAGAAAAAAAGACTTGACTAATCATATTTACTTAAAAGAATCATTCCAATATAATTAAGTAAGGAGAAAATAAAAATTAACGGGTAGCTGAATATACTAATATGTTATATTTTCTTTAAAAGATTAGAGGGTAATAAAAATTATGAACTTAACATCTGCTATAGACACTCAGCAAACATAGTTTCAACCCTACTTTTCCTTTACAAATATGGCTTTCAGAAGTTGAACAGAGGCACATTTTAATGCTACTTATAAAATAAACATAAAAATTGCAAAGTTTATAACTACTAACAGTGGCAATCTCTCAGAAGACTAAAGGACATGCTTCCCCAACATTTTCAAGTTGTTCAGAAGAGGCCATCCTTATAAATCATAAATTAATTTAAACTGAGGTCAGTTGAGGCCATGAAACCTCCCTTAAATACCCATAAAAATGAAAACTGGGGGATCTGACTCAGAATGGGGATTATTACCCAATATAATTTTTCTATAAAATAAATTAAGCTTATGACAGGACAAATATCTAATTATAGAGCATCTGCTCCTCAACATAGGAGTCATCTTCCTCTCACCAAGTTAGGCCTCACCCATCTACCACATGCCATACACACCACTTGATAATTTGTCCAACTTGCTTGGAGTTTATGTCTATAAAATTCCCCATAAATATGAAGTTAAATTAAATTTTTCTAATAATTTAGGATTTTAACATCATTTGGATTTTAACATCCTTAGTTGTGCTCAGGAATTATTTCTGGCTCTGTGCTCAGGAGTTAATCCTAGTTGGAGACAACACAAAGTGCCAAATATCGAACTGGGGTTTGCCACATACAAAACCCCTAGTTTCTTGCCACAGAACTTAAGTATTTTAACTATTGTTGTTCTTTGTCTCAGAAATATTATAGTATATATGTCTCAAACTATTATCAATGTGTTTCAAAGAACAGGATGCAGAAACTAACATATACCTCATGGGAATCCTTCCTTAGAAGCAAAGAATTGTTATTTTATCTCCCTTATCTGAATGCTTTCTCCAATAATGTAATCTATAGTCCAGAAAAAAAAAATAAAAATAAGACTTAGGGTGAAATATATGTGAAAATATCTGAAGTAAATAATCAACTTCAACTTGATGATGAGTCAATTCTATGATACATCTTATCAACCACTGAAGCAAATTCAAATGGCATTAATAAAAATGATAGCTAGTTCTTAGAAATCAATATCTATTACATACTGCATTGATTATACCATTTTTATAATTTCATTCCCATTCTTGGAAAATATTTATTGTTTAGATCTTAAAACAAATCCAGTGAACAGAAGTAAGAATGATAGGATTGTTTCAGAACCACATATAACGTGAAAGAACTATTATTGTCATGTGGCATCTTAGATGAGAAAAGAGAAACTCTGCTGAGTTCCATCAAACTCTGAAAGCTACCATCCAAACTACAGAAGGAGTCATTTATTTTTGTCAAACCATAATACAAAATACATAATACAAAATAAAGACATACGGGTGAATGGAACAGAGAGAGAGAATTTGTAGTAGAATTTTTTAAGAGATGGTAAATTCATTGTATTTAGAGAATTCAGGGAGAAGTGGATTTCCATTAAACAAGAATAGTAATATGCTATAGACATTGTATAACAGTTGACAAGATCTCTAATTTCCCTTCAAATGCCAAGCTACTAAGATTACTATATAAAAATCCCTCATTAGTTAAAAATAACGCAGGTATAATAGTAATAAAATATCAGAGAAGTAGAACATACATATCGTGCAAGTTCCTGAAAATAGTAGGCAAAAAGTTCTGTGTCTGTAGCAATGGCCCATCCTTTTCTCTGATTGACAGTGATGTTTTCTTCTAGCTGTTCTATTCACACCAACTTTTTCTTTTTGAGATTTTTAACCACACTCCTGTATCTCTTTGATATTGGTGTTTAAAGAAGCTTCTACTTAGGGAAGCAACAGGGAATGATTATTTTATTTTATTACCTAATTGTCCTACAATTTTCAGTTGTGGCTTTATTTTTAATGTATCTTTAGAAAGACCTACTGTTTTTAATATTGCTTCAATTCTTCATGAAGTATAATGTTATTTAAATCACTAAGAAAAAATATGTTACTACATATCTATACAAGCATTTTAACAAATTTTCACAAACGTTTGTTTCATATATAATTTTGAATTCATTTCTCAAAACAAAACTCATTTTTCTAGCCTTATTTACAAACTACAAGTAAAATTATATAAACAAAAGTTAAGTACAAACTCATAAAAGCAGAATTATAAATAGAAGATAAATTTGCTTAATACAATGAATAAAAGTTGTGAGAAACGCTTGCGTACTGATAGGTATTGTGATTATATGTCATAATTTTAAGTAGCACTTATTAAAGTATCATTTTTTATTTAAAGAATGCCTGATTCATTTTTTATAGTTTGCCTCGTGGTAAGTACTGAAGGTGTTTCTTCTTCCCAGAAATAAAGAAAAATTACTATAACAAGTACTTGGTAGATTTAATATTACATTTATTAAACAATTATTTAATATTTTATACTATTTTATCAGGGCTGGAGTGATAGCACAGAGGTAGAGTGTTTGCCTTGCATGCAGCCGGCCTGGCCAACACGGGTTCGATTCCTCCGTCCCTCTTGGAGAGCCCAGCAAGCTACCGAGAGTATCTCGCCCACCCAGCAAAACCTGGCAAGCTACCCATGACGCATTCGATATGCCAAATACAGTAACAACAAGTCTCATGATGGAGATGTTACTGGACCCGCTCAAGCAAAATCGATGAACAACGGGAGGACAGTGCTACAGTGCTATACTATTTTATATATTATTAAGAGTTTCCACAAAATGATAAAATAGTCATTACATAATGACCTTCATCTCTCACATCATTTTAGTCATGTTTTGATATACAATAAGGACACTATAAACATATAATTCTAGAGTCATGGGATAGATCATTGGTCTTGCATGTGTGAGGTGCAAGGACAATCCCCAGCACTAGCCATGAAATGTGGTCCCTACACTGGCAAAGTGATGTCTGATGCCAGAACAAGTGAACAATTTATAATACTTTGCAGCTGAGATACTGGTCTCTGAGTACTTCAAGCAAAGTGTGAGACCTTTGGTGATCACTGCTCCAAGAGTGTGACCTCCTACACAACAGTAGAAGGAAAGGAAGGTGTGAGAAGACTTTAATCCAACTATCAACATACACATATCACTTAATCACTTAATCACTTAATCCCCGTTATTCATCGATTTACTCGAGCGGGTGCCAGTAACGTCTCCATTCATCCCGGTTGCGTGCTAGTGTAGCCCAATGGTATCTGTTCGTTCTAGGAACATGCAGAGCCTCAAACCGATCATTCAGGGTCTTGACGAAGAAGTATGACCATCTTGTAGGTGGGCGTCCACGTGATCTTTTGATGTCCCGTGGAATCCAGTCAGTAATGGCTCTAGTCCAGCGGTTGTCTGTAAACCTCATTACGTGTCCAGCCCATCTGAATTTGATGTCTTGGCAAATGAGACAGCGGCCCTGATTCTTGAGCGCTGACGAAGATCAGAACTCTGGATTTTATCTCTCATTTGAGTGAATCGTGATATTCCAAGCATAGCTCTTTCGATTCCTCTTTGAGAGACCCGAATAGCGTTCTCATCCTGTTTTTGTAGGTTCCAGGTCTCTGAGGCATATGTTAATGCAGGAAGAACAGTGGAATCAAAGAGATGTGCTCGTAGCTGGAGGTTCTTTGTCCTTTTAGTTATTTCTTCAACGTTCTTGAAGGCATTCCAAGCCGCTCTCTTCCTCCTGTGCAACTCAGGTGCCAGGTCATTCATCATGTTGATTTCTCGACCTAGGTATATATAACTGTTGCATTCGGAGATGGTGGTACCGTTGAGAGCGAATGGAGCATCAGGAACGAGGCTGTTTCTCATAAACATTGTCTTCGTAAGATTCAGCTGTAGTCCGACCTTTCCACATTCACGGTCAAAATCGTTCAGCATTTGTGCCGCTTGGCTGATGTTTGGTGTTATTAGAACGATGTCATCAGCAAAGCAGAAGTTGTGTAGTTGCCGACTATCTATCTTCATTCCCTCACTCCCATGCTTTCCCATTCCAGTTGTCGCATGATGTTCTCGAGGGTGGCACTGAAGAGTTTTGGTGAAATGGTATCACCCTGCCGAATCCCTCTGTTGATATGGATGATTACTTCTTTGTAGAATGGTGAGATCTTGGTAGTGAATCCGCAATAGAGCTCACGAAGGATTCTGATGTATTGAGTTTGTACGCCCTGATTGGCTAGGGTTTCCATGACCGCTTCCGTCTCAACAGAATCAAAGGCCTTCTTTAAATCAATGAACGTTAGACAGAGCGGCATCTTGAACTCCCGAGAAACCTCAATGAGCTTAGTAATCGTGTGGATATGGTCGATGGTACTGAATCCTTTTCAGAATCCGGCTTGTTCACATGGTTGTCCTTCATCTAGTGTTCTGCTAATCCTATTCTGGATGACTCGAGTGAACAGTTTGTAGATGACAGACAATAGGCAGATTGGGCGATAGTTGCCAATGTCATGGATGTCTCCCTTCTTGTATAGTAGTACAGTCCTGCTGTATATACTTATATACACATATATAAGTCCAAAAATAATCTAAAGAACCACTTTGCACCTGCACATCAATGCGGGCCCTTGATCAGTTGGTTATGAATCCCCCAAAACATGTATTGGTGACAAATATTAGATGAGCAGGGAATCCAGGTATGGTTTTAATACTCTAATGGCTCTGTTTCTTTCAGTTGAGCCAATGATGACAAAGAAGACTCACTGTTCTATTGTTAGGACTTCAAGTAGCAGGTGCTCTCTAAATTATCAATAATGATGTTGGGACTACAGAGATTTTATAGTAGTTGGGGATATTTTCCCTGCATGTGACCATCTCAGGTTGATCTCTAGCACTGAATAGTCGCTCAAGTCACACCAGGAGGGATCCTTGAGCACAGAATCAGGAGTAGGTCCTGAGTACCGCAGATTGTGTACCCTGCCAAACAAAACAAAATGATATTATAAGAATTAAATAATAATATTACCACAAAGTGATAAATAAAACAATACAAGACAAAACTGTGGATGTCTCTGACTTTGACTCTTTGAACTCTATGTACTAATATTTCATTTCCAAGATAATATATCAATATTTCACTCTGAGTTGCATTAGTAAATTTGAACGAATTGTATTAGAATGCTCATTCACCAAACTAATTCTGTAGAATGGCAGAGTGTATGTCTTTGATATGTTTGATAGAAAAGTGGAGGTAGCAGATCACATGGCTCCATGGAACAGAACTATTTTCAAAACAAACATGCAAAAGAAATAAGTATGCATGTGTGATAAAGGACCTGTAACTAATTTGAAGATGGTGATGCACCAAAGTGGAACTCATCATTTCGACAACAGGTATGGCTGCTCATGCACTACTTAAAAATCTTAAATCACTGGTGGTTTGTTATGCAAGTACTGCTCTTGTTAATTCAGAATAGAGTCATTCTGGATAGTTTGGGCCAAAACTAAAAGAGATTTCTTTAATAACATGAGAGACCATTATAAATATGAGATTTTTTACTTATGATGAATAATAAGCAGGAAAAATAAATGAGAATCTGCTAATATTCTGTTCACAATTGTAAAGTAAAGGTCTGCAGCTTTATTTTCTGCAAATCATGGCTAGCAACACAAGAGTCTAGAGTTAAATTATGTTATGTGTACACTACATGATAGCACAATGTTACAAAAATTGGTCTCCTCTACTGTACTTTCCACTTTACTTCTGTTCCTTCTCGTCTTCTCCAAGTCCTGATGCTTCTTACATGTGGCACATTTTTCTCTTCATGTATTTGAAAGGCAGCAGCACATATCTGTTCACTGACACATGTATACAGTGTCCTCAGAGCCCTTTAATGCTTTTCAGCTTCCTTCTGAAACCATTACCAAAGACTCCTTCCATCTTTTGACTCTTCAGCTCCAATTTTGCCTCTACTAATTTCATCCCAAGACAAAGACAGACTGTGATCTAATGGGTAGAACATAAGGTGTGGCAGGAGCTCATTTGGCATCTCAGTTTCCCGCTCAGGGACTGATTCACTGTGTGTCCCTGGGTGAGTTACTTAGCCTCGATTGCCCCACATGAACCTGAGTCTTAATAATACCTACCTCACTAGGGGTTATGAGAATTCATTAATAAACTATCATTATCAGTCTTCATTATGCACCTGTGTGCAACCCCAAATAATTCCTCTTGTTCTAATTGAGCAATATAGTATGGGATTTTTTTCCCTGTGGTTTTATTTTCTATGCGCGGGGAGGGCCCATTGCATGTTTTCTCTATTCCTGTTCAAGACAGCTATTAGGACCAGACCACTTTATCTGGGTAATCTGGCTTAGTGAATTTTTTTTAAGTCATATGCAACCTAGATGTTGACACTGAGAAATTACAATGATGATTATTAGGCTGGGTTCCCATTCATTGCAAAGTGACAGGCTCATTTTTCTCTTTTCAAAACTGCCAGCTAGCTGGCCCCTTTGCTTCTCAAGGCAGCAAAGTTTTAAAGAACCGAGGAACATTACCCAAGCCACAGTGCAATAACTCTAATAAACTGCACCTGTGGATGACTCTCTGGTTTATTTATATACTGTATCACAGGTCATTAACAGAAAATAACCCACTGAGATACAACATTCTTGTTTACAGTGAGGTTCTGGTGGTGACAGCAGGAATATAAAACACAAAATCAACAGGGAACACTGAACTAATAAAAAGACAAGGGTCTATAAAGCATAGAAAAAAACAAAGCCAACTGTGCAGGCAAAAATAAAATAAAATAAACTTCCATCATAAAACAATCAAAAGCTACGGTATATTTATAGAGACCGGGGAACCCAAAGACCCACTGAGCTGGAATATTTATGGGTGTCAGATTGAAAGTCAGAAAATCTGTTTGCAGTTGGGAGTAAAAACTTGATCAGTTGGACATATCTTTAGAAAAAAAAAAAGATTTCCTTTGCCTTCTTTCAGATGTCCTTATCCAACTTTCCAGCCAATAAGTTTGCCAATATCTTTATCATTAAATTCTAGAATTAACCTTCCCAAAAGTTAATAAAGTTTAAAAAGTGCTCAATAAGAAACTCTTCTGTTTAATATAAAATTTGATAATTTTTATCATTATTGCTAAGAATGAGAGTTACTTCCTTTATAAATGGTGAACACCTGTAAATAGTATAATTTTTTATTTATTGAGTTTACTTGCCTTGGTAAAGCATCCACTTTTAAATAATAGCATTTTAAAATCTGTGCTTTAAATGAATCTATATATATATGTATATATAAAATGCTACATCCCTGTTTTACTTATCTCTTAAATGCTGATAGCTTATGATTAAGTTTTAGGTAATTCTGCATGAACAGCAATGGAAGGAAGGAATGAAAGACTGCTAAGCTTGACTATCAAGCACACATTTTACTGTTCAGGTATTCCTAAAACTAATTTTAACCATAACCCTTTCAGTGTGGTTACAAATAACACTTGCTTTTAAACAAACTATCTACAGAGTTGTATATGGAAATTCTTAATCATCATTACAACACACCTGAAATGCTTCTATAGTTTTCTCCCTCTTTAACACATGCATTTAGTTTTTAAATATTTTCCACTGAACAAAAAGTAAAACAAAAACAAATAAAGGGGGCCAAGAAATAACTCCAAAGGCTGGAAATCATGTCTGTCACAGACAAGCTAAACTCAATGTGTGGCACCATAAAGTTCACTAGATCACCGCTTGGGAACCCCTGCCAAAAATAATATTAAAAAGAAAATAAACTTAAAAAGAGAAAGAATAAAAAATCACTCATTCTTCTAGAAATTTGTTATTTACTTAGAAACTGAACGAAAAAATTAAAATTTTTGTTTTACTACCATATAGCTATCACTTAAGAAAATGATATGGTAAAATGATAAAACAAAGAGGTTAAGGAAATCAATGATGGTTAAGTTAGAGATGACAAATGACAATAGTGATATAGAATCTAAGAACATAGACTTTATTTATACCTCTGTATTTATATAACAGCACAGCGTGTAGGGCGTTTGCCTTGTATGTGGCCTCCCTGGCAATTCCTCTGACCCTCTTGGAGAGCCTGGCAAGCTACGGAGAGTATCACGCCCACATGGCGGAGCCTAGCAAGCTCCCCATGGCCTATTTGATATGCCAAAAACAGTAACAACAGGTCTCACAATGGAGACGTTACTGGTGCCTGCTCGAGCAAAATCGATGAACAACGGGAGGACAGTGGTACCATATAACGTATCTGTATCTCTCTATAAAGAGACTGATTTAGTGTCTGTCACATAAACTTGCTCAATTAATAATAATAATAATAATAATTGTTTTTTTTGAAAAATGAAAGTTAATGTCATTGGACAAGTACTTGTGTCATAAATAGCAATGTTTCTGGGTAACTAAGAAAAAGATGGTTTCACACAAAGAAAGATTAGCTAGGGAAATAAACATAAACAGAAAAATATATCAGAGTATTCAGGAAACCAAGAGGTCAAATAATACAAAATACTCTGTATAAGTTTTGATATTATCTGCAAATTGATCATTGATGGACCCATCGCCAATACTAGAAAGTTGTATAAGACACAGTTTTAAGGTTAAATAGAATCTTTTGCTATAAAGATCACAGGTTCTAAAAATAGGTCAATCCTTGTATATTTATTAATTATTCACACATACCTTTGGATCTTAATTAAGCAAGGTTGGTTCCAGTTTGGGAGTTATCAAAGAAGTAGTTCATATTGACAAGCAGCAATGTTTTATTAATGGTTGTTTTGGAGAGCACCAAATTAAGGGGTTGTCAACTGAAACTAAAAAGAAAGGAGCCGAAGGAACATGAGTATACCAGGGCAGAGGCTCTGCAAGTGGTTTTGTCAATAGAAATGCCAGTAGTTACTGGGAAAGCTGCTAGAATATTGAAAATTTCAATCACTTAATATATATTTTAGTAAATGAAGGAACAGCTTGTTTGTAGAGCTTTCCTGTATGAAGGTAGGTAGAATTTGAGGCCTAGAGAACTTTTGGGACTGCTCAGAATCACAAAGTTTTTTTTAAAAGCAATGCTAGATCAAATCTGATCCTTGGTTCAGTGTTCAGTCTACATTCCTTGGTTTATTTGAACTTACAGTGATTCTATTAAAGTGAACCCACTAGCAGTCGCTCTCCAGATATTCTCCTGATTTGAGTCCTTAGCCATGAGACATACATCTCTATTCTTGTTTCTAATGAAAGATGAACTGGCATCCCTGTGCTTCTTTCTGAGGAGGAAATCATTTTGAGTTGAAACACAGCCAGACTTAGGAAGTCCTGCTGAGTCTGAAGGAAGTTCACTCATCCTTTGCAAATGCTTTGGAAGGAATAAAAAATAATTCTTGTCTCCGCAGTTTTAGCTAGCACATATCGGGCAACAATCCATTGGATTATTTCCTATGCACCTGTATGTAAATAATCGGAATGGAACTGATTAACATTTAAATTCTAAGTTACTGAAGTATCCAAGGGGAAATTGATTAGATTGACTTGATTTGGTGCCAATATGGTAAATGCCTTAATGTTTTAAACAAATTGAGGCAGCAATCTGTGATGATTTTTAAAGTATCATACTTTTCTAAGTCATTATTTTGAAATATTGAAGAAAGTACCTTATTGAAAGCAGTTTTTGTGACTTCTCCTTATTAACAAATGTTTTTATGTTTACTTTTATAGTCATAAAGACAATATCAATGGGTTAACATTGTGTTCCTCCAGTGGGTCATTTCTAACTCAAATGGTTTTCTGTTGTAGTCTGAATAAACCAAATACCTTTAGGGCACATGTCATGGAAAATATGTAAATGATGGCTTACCCTGTCAATCTAAGTGACAATTCAGTAAGTCCTTCATCTAAATCATCTGTAGCATAAAAGCATTTTAATTTAGAGTGAATATTTTTGCTTAGCTCATATGTATCTTGTGCATTTTAAGAGAAACTATTTACAGAGAAGTGTAAAAGTCCCTAGAGATGCAACATCTCATTTTCAATTCTGTTGGCAGGAATACTAATTACATTATCACATATTCAGCAGCATTCAGCAAAGTTATTTATTCATTCATCCTTAAGACCTGGGATGCCTACCAGGTCAATTTCAATAAGAAGTACCTTGAGAATCTCTGCTGATGGTACACACAGATAATTAGGTGTAGAGTTGTAAGAAAAATCTCACCCCAAAAAGCTCAACCTTGGAGATTTGCCTGCTTCCTTACTCTTTGAGTGAAAGAAAAAAATCCAATCGTTGCTAGAAATGAGGAAACATTTATCACCCAACTCTCTAATCTCCACAAGTTCTGGTCTCTTAATTAAAGTTTGATTTTAGGCCTTAAAATAGCAAGTGAACTTGCTGACAGTTAATATTAAAGTGAGGGAGAATGGCCTTCTCAGAAGATTAGACTGGATATAGTACACAATTTCAGAATTTACATTTAGAACATTTTTTTCCTTAAGTGATTTTTAGTGAATATTACTTGCACTGATCTTTGGAATTTTTAATAATCATTTGTATATTTGTAATGCTATAACTACACAATGTTTTTTGCAATCTTGCTCTATTGAGACATTAAAAGAACCATAAAGAAGTAAATATGTGCTATTTGATTACTATGTTGTGTTTTCTTACTTGTCCTTACTCTAATAGGAAAAGAAAATAAGTTCCTGACAATGACTAGGCCTTGAAAGAAGACAGTTCAGTGACATAAATGTGATTCCAGAAGTTGTCCGATTTCAAAAACTAACGGTAGCTCTACTATCATGCTAGATTTGCAAAAAGAATTCCCTTCTCATTTACCTCACTCAAAAGACTGAGAAAAAAAAATAAGGTTTTTATCGATCACAAAGTAGATTTTTGGTGGGGTCACTTGGATCAGGTTTAGAATTTCTACCTTTTAAATATCAAAAGATTTGTGAATGACCTTGGACTAGATACACTATTTGAGCTAGATCTCATCCTATTCTGTGGCTCAGCATTCCATCCTTAATATAGGAAAATTAATATAGGAAAGTCCTCTCCCTACCACAGGGTCTAATGGAAATTCAGATGTAGAAGAAAAGTTTCATTTTCAAGGTGTTTCTACATATTAAATGTCAAAAAGCAACTGAAAGCCCAGCAAGAAATTGGACTTTTTACACATTATTAATGTCACCTTCCTTTAGGAATAGAAGACAAAAATAGGTAGGCAGGACAAATTCACTGGGAAATATTTCTGAGACCTACATGCTATTGAAAATTTTAATTTTATAAATCTAGTCCTTAGAGACTTAGGATTCTTAATAAAGATTCAAAAATAACCAGGATTTCTTGGGAGCAGTAGGTGAAAATGGATAGAAAATTTTCCATTTTCTAACTTCCTTTACTTAATGATTATTTTCCTTGTTTTGGATAATGGTGATTTGAAGATTGATGTTTCAGTTTTCTTACTAATATAAGTAAAAATGCCGAAGAGAATTTGATTTGGGAAAACAATATTTTTTACTTCTCCTTATAAATTTTCATTGTTTTTACAATAACATCCCTTTTCTGGCATCCTTTGGTGCATTCCTCTGTTGTGAATGTCACAATAGCTCACAAAACACTATGAGATAAATAAGCTTTCTCAAGTTTCTGTTGCCAAAAGGATATTTAATGTTGCTAAACAGTTCAGATTCCATCACAAAGTTTTCGTCTGGTGAATAGAATGGAATATAATCTCTACCCACAAAACAAAGTGTTAGAAACTGAGGGAGTCTAAAATTTTCCTTTTGAAAGAAGTAAAGCCAAGTTAAGAATGCATGTCATTTGTAAGATAATAAATCCCCTTCACTTCAGAGTTCATTTATGAGAAGTTTGGCTCCTATTTAGCAAAAACTAGAAATGATGACATGTAAAGTGAACCTTCAGTGATTTCAAATGGGTGTTAAAATGCACAAAGAGCAATAGCTCCAGCAGTTAAAAATGATGTCCAAGTAAGTATGGTGTGGAATAATAAGTAAGGAACATTGTGGAGATGAGAAAAAGAACTTGATCAGAACTTAGATATTGCAAAAAAACAAGAGGCATCTAAAATAAATTCATTATCCTGAACAATAAATACTCCATAAGAATTTTCTCTAATTCTTTTATGACATAAAATTAATTTTAGTATTTAAAAATAAATACATCTTTCATGATCTGTGACCAAAAATTAGTCATCCTTTAGTTAATAATTAAATGTTGTTTTATTGTTTTCATGAATTCTGTAGCTTCACTGCCAGAAACTCCTAATTACTGCAGTGGAAGTCTTATTGTTAGCTTTATGTAAGAGAAGTTTGCTCTCCAGGGCACCCAATAAAAAAAATATACATATACACACATATATGTATTTATATATACATTACATACCACAGCAGGTAGGATATTTGCGGCCGACTGGGCCGACCTAAGTTCGATTCCTCCATATTAGATTCCTCCACCCCTCTCGGAGAGCCCGGCAAGTTACCAAAAGTATCTCGCCCGCTCGGCAAAGCCTGGCAAGCTCCCCGTGACATATTCGATATGCCACACATAGTAACAAATCTCACAATGTTACTGGACCTGCTCGAGCAAATCAATGAACAACGGGAGGACAGTGAAAGTGACAGTGACATTACATATCAGAGCTTGGCAAGCTCCCGGTGGCGTATTTGTTATGCCCAAAACAGTAACAATAAGGGGTCTCATTCCCCTGATCCTGAAAGAGCCTCCAATATGGCACCACTGGGAATGAAGATTAAAGAATGATGATTGAATGATGCTATAATCTCAGAGCTGGGACAAATGGAGATGTTACTGGCGCCTGCTCGAGCAAATCGATAAACAATGGGATGACAGTGATACATTATAAATATATTATATATATACAATACTGCATGTGTGACATGTGTGTGTGTTTTCTACTTTAGGAATCCAAACTGAAATGTTCATGGTACTCACAAAGGTAGACACTATTTTTGTAATAATAGGAGTCATGGCTTATATAAGTCCTTTGAAAACAAGTTTGTCTTTGGAAAAACGTTCAATTATTTTTAATTTATTTCTAATTCTATTTTTTATGCAACTATTTAGTTAAGGTATTATTTGTCTGGGCTGGAGTGATAGCACAGTGGTTGGTAGGGCATTTGCCTTGCATGCAGCCAACATGGCGGACCCGAGTTCAATTCCTCCACCCCTCTCGGAGAGCCAGGCAAGCTGCCGAGACTATCTTGCTCGCTCACAAAGACTGGAAAGCTATGTGATGTATTCAATATGCCAAACACAGTAACAAGACTCACAATGTTACTGGACCTGCTCAAGCAAATCGATGAACAACGGGAGGATAGTGACAATGACTGTCTGTTAATGTGTGACACTACTCTGTATGTGAAAGATGATGGGTGAAGAGAGAGAAAAAGAGAGGAAGGAATTGTGTGTGTGTGAGTATGTATGTGTGCGTGTGTGTGTATGTGTGTTGTGTGTGGAGAGAGTGGTAGGAGACAGGAAGGAAAAGAAGAGATGAAAGAGAAGGAGAAAAGAGAGAGGAGAGAGCAAAAAAGTAAGAAGCAAGAAGTAAAGAAGGAAAAGGAGAAAATAGGGGAGAGGAATAATTGGAGAGATAAATAAAGAGGAGAAAGGGGAGATGGTGAGGAAGATGGAGAGAGGCCTTGACCAAACTAGATAACTGAGCTCAATAGACATAAGTTCAGAGGTTAAAGAAGATAGTAATCATATTTTGGATTATCTTTAATACTCAGTGTTGGCAGATTATAAATAGGAAGGGAACAATGTCTAGTCTGACCTATAAATTAAGTATCCTAAAAATAATAATAAGTAAAAAAAAATAATAAGTATCTTCCAATGGCATCAACTTGTATCTGACCTAACAACCAGTTCCTAAAAATCATGGTTAAGTATGTGGAGTAAAACATCATTGGAAGAGTGAAAAGAAAAAAAAAAGAAAAGAAACATAATTGGAATGGACAAAGAGATTAGCTCTAGGTTTTTCTAAGTGAAAATTACTTTTGAAAATTCTTGACAAATATCTAAAAAGTAAAATATGACTATTATTCTCTCTTTCAAGAGAACTAATTTTCCTTTAATTCTAGCAACAAATCACTATTTCCTTATCTGGGTGTTAGATATAAACCATTTACATGCAACTTTTGAGACCCCTGTTGGAGAGGAATGTGCATCCTCAGTCAGAAGAAGTACACTCCTGACAGAGAAGTGCTTGCATTCGGAAAGTTTAGGCAGACTATATTCCATGGCACACTCATATGAGGACAACCATCATCAGAGAAAGTTCAATGAAGTCTAAGTAATTATAGGACTTTTCGGAGGGTGCTGCCTTTAGCTAATGTAGCAGGGCAAATGCACTGTGTGAATACAAACCACTGAAGCCAATTCAGTCTGTTCAGACACTTGAATGATAGGCTTTTTAAACTGGTATTTCCATTTGAAGCACACAGATAGTCCCTAATGTTTATTCAAATTTACCAACTTAAAAACATTCTTTGACTTTTCTTTTTATTTTTTTTTAATGGCAGATCCCACTGTTCCACCTGTTGACAAACAAATAACAGCAACAATCTTAGGGAAGAAATTGTTGTTGCTACAGTTAGATGCTTCTTTGGAGACCCTAGGAATAGCAGCACCTAGAAAACTCCATCAATGCTATAGCTACTTTCCTGAGCTTTGGTTAATCTAGAACTTGGAAGTGAGGTAGAGGGAGTGGGCGGTGACACACCTGAAAGTTTAATTTGTAAGAGATCAGAATATTCATTCTCTATCTTACTGGTAAAGCTCTCGCTGCACCCTTTCAAACACCTCCAGTTTTGTTCAAAATAAGATCATGACATAGCAATATCTTCATAGAATACTTTCTCACTGTTTCAGAGGCTCACATTTAAATATATATATATATATATATATATATATATATATATGCCGCCAGGCTTGAATCCACTTGAATTGTCTAAAAACAATTACAAGAGCTTTTATCTAAGCAAATTTTTTAAGTGTCCATTAAATCTTATCATTAGTGGCCTTGATGGTAATGTAGTCTAAGCTACGGCTTCTAAATAGGAAAGGGTTCATTTTCTAAACAGGCCCTTGTGGGGAAATTGTCCCTTCATAACTGATGACTGATAGAATTCAGTGAACTAGAGCTTAATATGTGAGTTCTGGCCTCTTTGTAGTTTAATCTGATAGTGTGTACTGCTGGGCTTTTGACAGTAAGAGATGACACTCATTTATAATAAAAAATAAAAATGGTAATTTTTCATTTTTACTTTTTCTGGGTGATTACAAAACTAACAACCACATTTGCATTTGAACTGAACAATGATTATATTAAGAACAGTCTGTAAGATTCAATAACCTTTAGAAGTTAATAGACATTAAATGATGTGCAAATAAAAAATGAAGACTGCAAAGACACCAGCAGGAAACAGGGCTGGACGTATGAAATAGACAAGTAAATCTTAAGGAAGCAGAAGGAAGAGGGGGCTGGGAGATAGCATATGGGGAAGGGGAGGCACTTCCTTTCTAAAAGTTTTATTTTGACAGAGTGGAATTAGTATAACATACTATTCCACAAATTACTACTTTTTAGTAGAGGATAGTTGATGGAATTGAAATGAGTTCTTCTATCTATTCTGTCACTGGAGATAAGTGAAATTCCAGGCAATTTTCACCTTTCTAGATAGGTGGAGAGGGCAGAAAGTGTCAGATTAGTCTAAATTAGTGTTTTCACCTTTTTCCAATAATGGTGCTCTTTTGAACTTGTTTCTTTGCAGTGGTTGCCTGGTTCTACTGGCTGACTCCCTAGTCTCATGCCACTTAAGTAGCTTTCATCTGTGATCTCCCTATAATAAGAATGCCAGTTCCAAGAGAGGGGCAATGTGGCTTCAGGTTGAGAAACATGGGTCTATAAGGTCTCTGTTAGTTTAAAACCCATATTACAGGGCTGGAGCGATAGCACAGTGGCATTTGCCTTGCATGCGGCCAACCCAGGTTCGGTTCCCAGCACTTCATGTGGTCCCCTGAGTATCACCAGGAGTAATTCCTGAGTGCATAAGCCAGGAGTAACCCCTGTGCATCACCAACTGTAATTCAAAAGAAAAAAACATATTACAGAATACAGAAAAGAGAGCCTCATGTTTATTTCATCTAATTCTTCCAGTAATTGGTCAATTTCTAAAGAAAATCACTTTCTAAGAAGCTTCTTAGTGGTCAGAAAGAGTTAAAGTGGATTTCTTAACAGCCTAGTGACAGCCTGAGAATAGTGATATTTGGGTGACTATGACAAAGAATCTGATCTCTCATTATTTGTAGTGCCAAAGTGGCATTGCATAAGCTGTCAAGCCCTAAGCACCAGAAGCCTATCACCAAATATTAATTTACCTGTTGTGTGCATCTAATAGCTGACAGCTCTGAATCTCATATCATTTTTGGTGGCCTTCTTCCTGACATGTTCTTTGATTAAGAAAATAGCCGTAAAGCTAGTGTGTCCCTAATGTGGCCACCTCAGTTTAGCCTCCTTATTATACTGGAATATTTCCCTCTAAATTAGATTTCCTATCTACATAGTGGCAGTTTACATGAATTTAATACATTACAAAATGTGCAGCCCCTTTGAGATTCTGTGATAGATTGTGGTATTTGAAACCCATATTTTCATGGGAAATAAAAGCATAGGCCATGGTCAAATATTTTATCAGCTTAACATTATTTTGAGATAATGGCACTATTAATGTTGTCACCCCTGCCTGCTTCTCATGGTGTATGCATATTGTAGAGCTCTGAATTCTGCCGGCAATAATGAACCTAGGTAGGCATTCTATGCTCCATGTTGTCTGGCATCTAATCATGTACAATACCTTTCTGAATGATACTGGAACTGAATATCAAATATGCTACATGGCATGGGATTAGTCCACATAATAGTCTGGTTTTGATAAACTGGTGATACAGAGCCCAGAGATGACAGCACACCATTGAATTATTACTTTCATGTGACTGGAAGAAAGGAAATAATACAAGGGTAAGGTAGACTGCATAATATAAATACGCAAAGAATAGAAAAATAATGTCATAGAATTAAACAATAATGAGGAAATATCAGACAAAATAGATATGACTAAGTGGAGGATATATGGAGAATACATATAGTATACAGAACCCAAAATTAAAGAAATATACATGTAGAGATTCTTGCCGAGAACTCTATCCAACTTCACTATATTCCAACTATTTGTTCAGGAGCTGAGTTCCTATAAAGTGGGAGGTTGGTTTTCACTTCCCTATTTCATTAGTGAAACTTCATTAGTGAATCATTTGTTCTTGTATAACATTTTCCCAAGACAGACCTGTGTCTGGCAAAAAAGCACATTGCTCCCTAAGGATCTTGGAAAGTGTTATCGAAGTACACACTTATTATATGTATTTGTGTTTAAATTCTAGTATGTTGGGCCAAGGAGATATTACAGAAGGTAAGGAGCTTGTTTTGACTAAAACCAACCCGATTTCAATCCCTGGCATTACATATAGTCCCCTGCACATGACCAGGAGTGATTCCTGAGTGCAGAGCCAGATGCAAGCCCTGTGTACTTCAAGGTATGGCCCAAACTTTGAAAACAAACTCACTGGAATATTAATAACCATTAGATAAATTGTATCAGTGAGTCGTGTTCTATATAGTTAATATTCCAAAAATAACATTACTATTTTTAGTACTAGTCGAATCATGGTTCAAACAGCTATTATTCTGGCAAGGCAATACCCCGAGAGGATGAGGACTTTCACTTATTCAGGTATGATCAAAGCATGAAAGAGATGAAATCAAAGAGATATTAAATTCACTACCAAAAGCCTAGAGATTGTATTTAACATTTGCATGTGAAAGGCAAAAGCTAAATTTTAGTCCTGTGCCAAAAGAAAAACTGGAAAAAATGTGAAATCTGTTTTTAATAAAATGTCATCAGAATTAGAAAAGGAATCATGAATATATCTCTTATAATTGCAATTAGTCAATATATTTCCCCTCATGTATTCTGGATAGTCTCAAATGATTCAAACTAAAAACACTTCCATTTACTGAAAAAAAATATATGTGTTAACAAATATTATCAACCATCATAGTTGTACAATTTGCATCAGTTTTTTTTAATTTTTTTTTATTAGTGAAGCACCATGAGGTACAGTTGTAGATTTACAACTCTTTGTGCTTGGGTTTGATTATACAATGATCAGATACCCATCCCTCCACCAGTGCCCATTTTCCACCACCATGGATAATATCCCCCCCACCCCCATCCCCCAATCCCCCCCTGCCTCTGTGGCAGGGCAATCCCCTGTGTTCTCTCTCTCCTTTTGGGTGTTGTGGTCTAATTTGCATCAGTTTAAGGTATTTACTTTATGGGAGAAATACAATAAATTCTTTGCTTACCTGTTCATGCAAATAACTATTCTTTATAATTGGAATCAAGAATAGAAGAAAACACAATAGCTGTTACAATTTACAGCAAGTTTTATATTCGTGGCATATGCTAAAAATCTTTATGAAGTAATTTTTTGCTTGTTTCATGAGTAACAGATAGGAACAGCTGCATTCTTCTGGTAATTATCAAGCTTCAGACATAGAAACAGGTAGCAGATTACTTCTTTGGGAAGCAGAGATTTGTATGGAAGAGATTTATTCTCTTATTCTGTTCAGATACCAATACAAATGGAGACATAATGAAGAAAGCAGAATTGGGTAAAGGAAAGGTTGAATTTTAGTGCAGTCCCAAACTTATCCAATCCTATCGAGAGGTGTGGAATTGCGATGCAACTTAAAGTAGTCCCCAGATGGACCAATTACTAGGTGAGAACTTCTCCTGAAAAGGGGTCTTCTTCTAAGATGAGCTCACTTTTCAACTGAGGACTAGAACCATAGATAAGGCTTTCAAGTTAACCGTTTAATCATAACACTCCTAATTCCTGAGTCAATGAGTACCTCAGTGCAGAAGGCAGAACCTGAACAATGTTTCATAGTTTACATTAGAGTGTTTGTAGTATAAGGCTGTGTGCTGGGTTTGGGAAGGCATGGGGATTAAATTCAGAGTTTTATTTTCAAGGTGACTGTGACAAAGTGTTCCAGAAAATCTTACTGCTTGAAGTTTACTTTTTTGTAGGAAAAATAGAAATAATATTGAAAAATCTCCCTAAACTTTTATAATAACCAAATCATATGATATATGTAATATGCTCACATTGTGCCTGACAAATAATTAAATGTACACTGCTGTATGCTTATTCTCAGTCCTTCAAAACAAAAAATAAGCATTCAACTAAAAAGAAAATGTTGATTATCTCTACCCCTTAGTTACTATACTAACAATGTTTGGGAATAAGAATAAAGAGTACCTACCACCTAGGTGAAGCACATAAGACCAACACACACAAAACAACTGAAGCTCACATAAGAAAAACATCACATAAATTAAATGTTTGATTATAGGAGACCATCAAAAGGTGAACTATCCAGGAAACAAAGGACAAACAAAAGTTTTTCACAAAAACTTTATTTATTTGTCCTTAAAGGACAGGTTAAATTTAAATGCTTTGAATTACATGGTTGTAAAAGAAGGAATCCTTACTGAAAACAAAACTCAAGGAGCAGTATTTTCTCTGACTCAAATGTCATTCTGTATCTGGGACTACACAATTTTGAACAACTATTCTTAAACTTTCACCTCTGCAGTTCATCCCAATCCCCGAGAGCTGTTGCAGAGCTGACCCTCTTTAACCTATTAAAACAATATTGGTCTAGTGAAAACAAATTTTGTGGTAGAAAAGAGAGACACCAAGGTTTATTTCTTTAGACATACACTAAATTTTGATTTCTGTTGAAATTCACATTGCGACCTGCTCCCCCAAAGGATACTTGCCTACTAAAACTGGTTTATACCACAATTAGAATGTTTATTCATATTTAGACTGAATTATGTGGTCACATTCTGGATTTCACACTCCTCAACTCAGTAATATTAAGAGAATAGAAGATAAAATCTCAACTCTACTAGACACCATGGGCTGGAGCAATAGCACAGCAGGTGGGGTGTTTGCCTTGCATGGGGCTGACCCGGCCGACCCGAGTTCAATTCCTCCATCCCTCTTGGAGAGTCCAGCAAGCTACCGAGAGTATCTCACCTGCATGGCAAAGCCTGGCAAGCTACCTATGATGTAACTGGTATGCCAAACACAGTAACAGGAAGTCTCACAATGGAGACATTACTGGGCCCACTCGAGCAAAATGATGAACAACAGGAGGACAGTGCAGTGCAGACTGAGCTGCATTATTATGATTATGTGCAGGTAAAATCTCTATTACTTCTCGAACATCTGATATTTTAATTATACTCTCTGTGTATAAAAGACAAACTACATTTTATATTTTTCATGCTTGTATTCCTAACATTCAGCACAGTATGATTACCTAACTGGAATTAGGTTAGATGTATTTAAAGATAGTGAATAGATTTGCTTAATAGTAGTCTGTTATAAAGATCAGTTGACGAAATTATGAAATGCCTTGGTAAACATATAGGGCCATTTATACTCAAAGTAACAGTGATTGTGAATTTGGTTGAGAAGAGTTTATGACCAAATTGTTTAATGTGGTATGGTCTACTAGAATAGATTACAGAGAGGAGATGGAAGCTGGGAGAATTTTATTAGAAATCTGATAAAGAAGTTTAATAGTGTAAAGGCACTTATTAGAGGAGGGATCAAGACAGAAATCATAAATACAAACTTGATGATTGAAACCAATATTTTAAATGTGTTCTCCAAGGATGACAACTATAAGGGCAGTCTCAAAACTAGAACCAAGCCTTGGGAAATGTTTACAACTGACAAAAAAGGCAAGAAAAATTCTGACATTGTCTAAAAAATTCAAGAGTAATTTCGTGAGAATGAAGATGGCCAAGTATACAGAAAAGTTCTATTATGATCAAGAGTTTTTAGATTTATTAATAGGGAAATCCTTTATACCTTTTTAGAATTATGTTCTTCACTCTAATGATGTCATTGGGTAGAGGGTATTAAAAGTTGGTCAAGGGAACAGGTAGAGAACATATGGAAGTCAGATGCATTCATTTTGATACTTATTTTGACATGAATTTGTATTGGCTATGGTACCGGTTCTGTGTTTAAATTCCTGTCTTGATGCCTCTTAAAGTGTTTTTAATATATAATTAATGCATAAATAAGTAACTCATGAATCAGCTACCCTCCTTAAACAAAACTCATACAAAGTCCCATAAAAATCTAATACTACCCCCAAAAAAGGGAACTCTGTCTCTAGCCATTAGTCTCACAAACACACTATCAATTCTTACCTAGACTCACCTGACAATCTGTCCTATAAATTTCAGATTGACTGACAGTCCCATTCATACCCAATCATGTAAGTTCATAGCTAAAATTGGAAATTATATTTACATTCTATTTGATTCTATTCTGGAGAATTGACAAAACCAGGAAAAATTTTATGTGAAGAAAAGAGAAACATGAACATAAAATAAAAAGATTATCTCTGAGACATACAAGACAAATTTGAAAGCAAAATCACTTCTATTTATATTTTGCGGTTACACAATGCAAAGATACTATCTAACTAGGATCAAAACTGACTTTAGGAGACAGAGCAATGGTGTAACAGGTAGAGTGTTTGCCCTGCACAGGTCCAATCCCTGGCACCCCATCTAGTCCCCAATTTCTCCAAGGAATGATTCCTGAGCAGTGGTCCAAGAGCACATCACATCCTGAGCACATCACATTTCACTTCCTATTATTCACTGCAGTACCAACTACAGTGCCAATGATTCAGACATGACATAGAAAACTACAAAGAGATAATGCAGAAACCTGTGACTCACAAGAACTTCCTGTTGCCATCAGGAGGTTCATAGCCCCATAGCCACAATGTAAGGGAGAGATTACTAGGAACTGAAAGAAGATACTCAAAGGAAAAACACTGCAGTTTGTGAGTAGTAGTGACCATATTAGAGGACATAGCCAATCTACCTCCCAAGGAAGGAACCAAAGAAATAAATGCCTGACCTCTGTCTTCATTCAGTCTGGTTAAGTCCAATTGATAGGTCTTAATTGGAAGGGAGAAGACATGAAAACTTTTACACATGTTCTATGCAGGTCAACTTGTACTGTAGAGGGTCTGACAGAATTGAGTTGAGGATGAAGCTAAAGAGAAATCACAAATCCATCTGGTCTAACACTATTTAAACTAAGATATTCATCTCCCAAATATTGACTTCTAACATTCAAATTAGTAATTAAAATATAGCCAAAAGGCATCATCGTATTTGTAATAACTTTTTCCTACTCTGCCACAAAGGAATTGATTATTTTTTTGAAGACTTAGGTTAGAAATATTCTTCCCAATATCTTCAATAATCCAATCTCAGATAATCTTAATTATACTGTGTGTAATGGATGTCATAGCATTTTTCATATATTATCTCTGTAGTCCTAATAGTAGTAAGAGTGTAATAAGTCATAATAGCTACTGCATACAGATAATATATTATAGGGACTGGAAGATAATACAGCACGTAGCACATTTCCCTCGTATATAGTTGACATGGTACCACATATGGTCATCCAAGCACCATCTGGAGTGATCTCTGAGCTCAGAGCCAAAAGCAAGCCCTCAAGCACCTCTGAATGTGACCCTCAAAATAAAAACAAACAAAAAGAATGTATTATATACTGAGTGGTCTGTTTTTTTCCTTTATGTATGAGCATATATTCCATTGTTTAGAGCTACCATAATACCAACAACAAAACATTTATTATTTTACAGTTCCAAGGTCCAAGTGATTTGACCTGATTTCTGGTGAGAGAGATCCTGAGTCTTAGATGCTCATCTTCTCACTGTGAACTTATGTGGCCTTTTCCATTTGTGCATCTCTAGAGAGCAAGTTCTGGTATTTCTCTACTGGTGTTTCTCTTCACAATAATATACCAGTTCTATCGGATTAGAACCATAAGCTTTAGACCTCACTTGATCACTTGACATCCCTTTACTCATCATTTTGCTCGAGTGGGTGCCAGTAATGTCTCCATTCATCCCTGTTGCGTGCTAGTGTAGTCCAATGGCGTCTGCTTGTTCTAGGGACACAAAGAGCCTCACAGCGATCATTCAAGGTCTTGACGAAGAAGTCTGACCATCTCGTAGGTGGGCAGTCACGTTAATCCAGTCAGTAATGACTCTAGTCCAGCGTTCGTCTCCAAATCTCATTACCTGTCCAGCCCATCTGGTTTTCGACGCCTTGGTAAATGAGACAGCATCCCTGATTCTTGACTGTCAATGAAGATCGGAACTCCAGATTCTTTCTCTCATTTGAGTGAAGCATGATACTCCAAGCATAGCTCTTTCGATTCCTCTTTGGGAGACCCAAATAGCATTCTCATCCTGTTTTTGTTGGGCCCAGGTCTCTGAGGCATATGTTAATGCAGGAAGAACAGTGGAATTGAAGAAATGTGCCCAGAACGTAAAGTTCTTCATTGTTTTAGCTATTTCTTCCACGCTTTTGAAGGCTTTCCAAGCTGCTCATTTCCTCCTGCGCAACTCAGGTCCCAGGTCATTCATCATGTAGATTTCTCGATCTAGGTAGACATAACTGTTGCACTCAGAGATATTCGTTCCATTGAGAGCCGATGGAGCATCAGAAATGAGACCATTTCTCAAAAACATTGTCTTTGTGAGATTTAGCTGTAGTCCGACCTTTCCACACTCACGGTCAAAGTCGGCCAGCCTTTGTACCGCTTGGCTGATGTTTGGCGTTATTAGAATGAAGTCATCAGCAAAGCAGAGGTGGTGTAGTTGGCAAACGTCTATCCCATTCTTCACTACCATTTCTTCCCATTCTAGTCATCGCATGATGTTTTTTAGGGTGGCACTGAAGAGTTTCGGTGAAATGGTATTACCATGTCAAACCCCTCTTTTGACTTGGATGATCACTTCTTTGTAGAATGGTGAGATCCTGGAAGTTAATCTGTAATACAGCTCATGGAGGATCCTGATGTATTGAGTTTGAACATCCTATTTGACTAGGGCTTCAATGACCGCTTCCATCTTAACAGAATTAAGGCCTACTTTAAATCAATGAATGTTAGACAGAGCAGCATCTTGAACTCCCGAGAAACCTCAAGGATCTTGGTTATCATGTGGATATGGTCAATCCTGCTGAATCCTTTTGGAATCTGGCTTGCTTGCATAGTTGTCCTTCATCTAGTGTTCTGCCAATCCTATTCAGGATGACTCAAGTGAACAGCTTGTAGACGACAAACAACAAGCAGATTTGGCAATAGTTGCCAATGTCATGGATGTCTCCCTTCTTGTACAGTTGTACAGTCCTGCTGGTTTTTCATTGGAACGGAATCTTGCATTCAGACAGGTAGTGTATGAAGAGATGAGCCAGTGTATTGATGAGTACTGATGGCAGGTTCTTCAGGTGTTCGGGTCTGACCTTGTCTGGCCCAGGGACTGTTCGCTTCTTTACCGATGAAATGACATGTTGGATTTCAGAAGGGACAGTGTTGGGAATGACATATCCATCCTATGGAATTTGGTATGTGGGTAGGTGGACGTGGCTACCAAAGAGATCCGAGTAGAAGTCATGGTTAAGCTTCTCCATTGCCCTTCTGGAAGATGTGATAGATCCATCAGGACATTGGAGGGCAGGCATCTTGGTTTTGTAGTTGGCAAAGGACAGTTGGACATTGAGAAAGCTTTTTCCAGCTTCTGCCACATCTGCCAGCACTGCTGCTCTTCTCTCTTTGAGGTCTTCCTTGATCACTGCTCTGCACCACTTTGCGAGATCGGATATTCGCTTGAGGTTGCCTGAGACTTCCACCAAGTCACGTTGGTGAATAAGCTCAAGAGTTTCCTAAGACAGGAGGTTTTTGTGGCTATCTCTCTTGGCGTTCCTTGCACAATCACGAAGGTGCTGAACCATTCCTTGTCAATGTTGTCAATGACAGCATCTTCCCATGTTGCTGCAATAGTGCTAAATTGCTCCCAGTTGAGCTCTATCCCTCTTGAAGATCCTGGCAACCTACTGAGAATCCCACCCGCACAGCTGAGCCTTCCAAGCTTTTCTGTGGCATATTTTATATGCCAAAACCAGTAAATACAATATGTGTCATTCCCCTGACCCTGAAAGTACCACAAATACGGCATCATTAAGAAGGATGAGGAAGGAGAGACTGATAAAATCTCAAGGCCGAAATAGGCTGCCAAAATGAAGAAAGACAAAAACGACCCTCGGTGCGTTCAATGAACGTATGCTGGCATCGAATGCATCCATCGAGGGCCTGATGGTACAAGTGCAAAAGATCAAGTACAACATCATTGGTCTGACCAAAACGAGAAGGCATCAGTCACATCAGGCTGTTTTTGACACTGGAAAAGAACTGTTCCTCGGAATATGCAACAAAAGAGGCATTGGTGGTGTCGTTGTCCTTGTCAACACGAACTTGGCCATGAGCATTGATTCATTTGAATGCCTAACAACCTGAATCAGATGATTACTCTTGAGTAGATGTGGCTAACTGCTGGCAGTTTCTATCTTCGTTGTCTACACACCAACATCCAATTATGATGAAGGAGAAATTGAGAACTTATACATGGAGCTGTAGAAGTTCTCTAAAGAAGACCACACCTTCTACAAGATCGTTGTTGGTGATTTTAATGCCAAGATAGAACCGAGAAGATCAGCCGAAGAATTCCACATTGGGACGCATGGCCTAGAATGGAACGAACAGGGTGAGTCCATCATGTCAACAAAGACCATCCATGGTAACTTACAGTTACAGAAGGTCAAATCTAAACATTGGACATGGGAGTCTCCCGGTGGATGATTCCACAACGAAATTGACCACATCATATTCAACTAATGGTTTTGCCTAACCAATGTTACTGTTGTCCCAAAATTCCAAACAGGATCAGACCACCATCTCCTTCGTGAAAAATTCTACTTCAAGGAGCAGGGAGAAAGGGCTGCAAAACTTTAGACCTCATTTAACCTTTATTCTCCACCTTAAAAGCTTTATCTTTAAATTAACTCCCATTCATACTTCAACGAGATTTTGGGGTTCAATTTGGATAACATCAACTCATTTGATTTTTACAACAACCATGAGACACATAGGCATTTTACAGTTCAATTAACCTAAGACAGAATTAAGATTCAATCATTATGGAACCAGAGTATAAATTCCAGTCTGTCCAATCATATTCAAAAACCATTTTGTTGTTGTTTTGTTTGGGTTTTGGGTTTTTGGGCCACACGTGACGGGCTCAGGACTTATTTCTGGCTTTGTGCTCAGGGGTCACTCCTGGAAGGATTAGGGGACCACATGGAGTGACAGGTTTTAAACCAGGGTTGGTCACATGCAAGGCAAACACCCTACTCTGTGTCCTATCTTTATGGCCCTGTGCTGTGTGGGTATCAACCAGCTTCCATCCAAAAAAGGGCTGTGTTCTTATTTTGAAACTGCAGCACCTTCTAATTTGTCTGTTCCATACAGATATTCCATAAATGTTCTGAGAATTAAATATGAATGATACAAAAAAAATCACAAAAGCAAAAAAAGAGCTTAGAGTTTCAGAGCACATTTATCAACCATAAATAATAGAAAAATAAAAAATAAGGGAAAAAAAGGAAAACAGGCAAAAGCTAAGAAGGGAACCACAACAATTTTTCTTCTTAGACATGCAATAGGTTTACTTTGATCCACCCTTCTCAGCTGGATTCAAGTTAATAATTCTTTTAAACTCACTATTTTGCTAAGAGACATGAGATCAGCTTTTGTTGTTGTTTTTCATAATAGCCACTCTTTTTCTAGAATAGTATAAAGCCACCCTACTGGGGTTCTTTGTTCTGCTAGAGCTGAGTCTGAGTTTCTCTGGAGCTAGTCTGGAATCAGGCATTGCTTTAAGCAGCTGTGCTTATGGTCTCTTTTCTTGGTCACCTTTACTGTATGGAAGGTCTATGTGCTTCTTTGCTTCTGTACAGGCTTATGTCAATACAACCCCTTCAAGTATAGTCTTGTTGAATAGCTTTACACTCTTAAATATTTCAATCAGATTATTTTGTTATCTTATATATGCAGTTAATTACATTTATTATAAGAAAATAGGCTGACTTCTTCACAAGTAATATATACATAAAAATTAATAGCTTCACCCATAAGTAGAGAAGCAATCCCATGACCAAATAATTGTCCAGATTGGGAAAGAGATTTAGACACCTTCAGATCAACTTCCTAGATAATGAAGAAATTCTACCACAATAAAATGGAAACTCATTGTCCAGAACATGAACATTTTTCACTTTAAAAGAAATAGCTGGTTCTGTACTGGTGAGTTCTGTCAAAAAACTGACTTGAATTAAACCAAATGTACTTCTCTTGAAATTTTGTCAATAATTATTTTAGGTAACATGTACTAATTCTGTGTTCAATTTAAAGGGACTGGCCTATGTATCAGAATTTCTATGCATTCATCTACTGAACAATATGCAAAAATTCCACCCAGTTGTCTGTATTGAAAGATGTTAAAATAAACTTAAGAGTGTGTGCTTCTACATTACTGACTTGGTCCCCTATTGGTGGACATTTTAATGCTTTTACTCTTTAGCTATTATAAATGAAAATACAATAAGTAACTGTACAGATGCCATTTCTTGCATTTAGAATTTTCAGGATAAAAAAATAATAAAATTGATCACTCAAGGTATTTTCGATCATTTATATATGATTATATATTGATAATTAATATATCGATAATCACTGCCATTGTCATCACTGTCATCCCGTTGTTCATCCATTTACTCCTGCAGGCACCAGTAACATCTCCATTCATTCCAGCTCTGAGATTTTAGCAGCCTCTCCTTACTCATCTTTCCCAACGTTGTTGTACTGGAGGCTCTTTCAGTAATATATATCGATAATTTCTATTAATACAAATCATGCTAATTTAAATTGCTTCTGAACACGTTTTAATGCAGTATGATATCTTTTTTTCATATTTACCAGTCTAAATAATAGTATTCTGTTGCTACTGTAATTTGCATTTTTCTTATAATGATTGTCACCAACTACTAACATATTTAAGATTCCTTTAGGCATTCCTTTCCTGAGAACAATATACTGCATGTATTCTTTTTTTAATTTCATACTTGAGTATTTTAGTCTAATAATGTACAAGCAATAGAGATAGAACAATAATAGAGGAGATAGAATATCTTTCAAGAATATGGTACCTTGCTGAGTTCTATCCCTGGCACCCGTGAGGTCCTGTAAGACCTGCCCTGAGCACAGAGCCAGGAGTAATATTTGAGTACAACCAGGCGTGGCTTATAAAATAAAACAAAAAAAAATAATTTACTAGCATTTTTGGATTTATTAGTTTGTTTTCAGTCATATCTACTATAAGCATTCTTTATATAGGAGAAAAATCTTTATCTATAATATATGTTGCAAATATTTTTCCTAAACTGAACTCAGTCTATATGGTTTGTTTATGGAGTTATATGTCCCAAATGCATTTTTATATTTACAGAGACAAGATTATTACTTACTTTTTCTATAATTTTGAGTCACATGAAGAAACTTATGCATTAAAACAATATTATTTATAACATTCTCTGTGGATCATTATTTACCATCATATTTTTATTTGTACCTTTAAATCATTTTCTTCCTAAAACTTACTTTTCTGTAAGTAGATCATAGTATGCCCTTCCATTTACTCAAATTTTTTTACAGTGGTATTTCATTTTCATTTAAAAGGTAAAGGTAAAGGCCCTCCCGTTGATAATCAATTTGCTCGAGCGGGCCCAGTAACGTCTCCATTGGAGACTTTGTTGTTACTGTGTTTGGCATATCAAATAAGTCACGGGGAGCTTGCCAGGCTCTGCCGTGCGGATGAGATACTCTCTGTAGCTTGCCGGGCTCTCCGAGAGGGGCGGAGGAATCGAACTCGGGTCGGCCATGTTGGCTGCATGCAAGGCAAACGCCCTACCGGGGGTAACTGGGCCACACCAACATTGTTATTCCAAGCTTGGTGCTCAGATGTCCCTCCTGGCTATGTTTGGTAAATCAGATCTTAGACAGAAAATCAGGTCTTGGTATCCTGCATGAAAAGTACGTTTTCCATCCCGTTGAGCTATCGCCTTTTCCCTTGAAGGGATTTTTAAATATAAAAATTGCTCTTTTTCTACTAATAGTATGTCAAAACTTTTTATTATGTCATTGCTATAATGATGTCTCTTCATTTTCCAATGTTACTTGAGTACAAAGGAGTATGGATTTTATGTCAAGTATTAATTATAGATAAATTTTGGTTATCTATCTATGCCATAATAAATATAAAAGCATTGAATCGTTTGCATTGATAATTTTAATTCTTTTTCCACTTGAATTTCTTTTTCTTATTTAATTGCTTTGCCTAATGCTTCTAAATAATACTAAGTAACTAAAGTTATGGGAGAAATTTTTGTCATATCTATAACTCGAAGACTTTCTTTTAATGGTTACCATTAGCGTAAAATAAATGATAATGGTGATGCCGGTATCTTTTAACAGTAGGAAGGTATTATATATTCCCTCATTTGTAAGTATTTAATCAAGAATGCATATGGAATTTATCAAATTATACTTCAACATTAACTATTAATACTATGTAGTTTGTTCTTTTAACTTGCTAATAAACTGACACATATTAGTTAGTTTCCAAATATGGATTATTTCTACATTCAAGTATAATCTCCATTTTGCCAAAATACTTGTTTTTGACATTTACATTAACATTCAAACATGGTATGGTTTGAAAAACTATTCAGAATCAAACAAACAAACAAACACTGTCCTCCCGTTGTTCATTGATTTGCTGGAGCGGGCCCAGTAATGTCTCCATTGTGAGACTTCTTATTACTGTGTTTGGCATATTGAATACTCTCGGTAGCTTGCCAGACTCTCTGAGAGGGGTGGCAGAATCGAACCCTGCTCAGCCAGGCTGGCTGCATGCAAGGCAAACGCCCTACCACTGTGCTATCACTCCAGCCCTAATATCTAACCACCGGCTTAAAATATAAATATATTAGATAAATATCAAAATAGTATACAACAGGTTTAATGTAAAGTGAGGGGGCAATAAAATAATGTAAACCCTCAGACTCCAAAAGTTATGATACAACATGTATGTAAACAGGAAATGAGATAAAGACATTGTACAAAAATGTCTTTTTTAAATGTTTTTATGTTTCTTCTATCAAATGCAAATAAGAACTTGATGGTCATTTTGTTGAAGGTAGTCACTCTATGTAGACTGATTCTCAAGTTGTTACTCTTATCATTGTGATATATAAAACTTAAGGTTTATCAGAATTGTACTTTCAAATACGTAGGTGTTCTTTTAGAGATCATGTAAAATCTGTAAATTAGTTTTTTTCAATTACCCCTTTTTCTTCACCATCAATTTTTGCAAATATCTTCCTTAGAATTTAGCTTCCTACTACTGATTGTGCTTATATTTTTATTGCTAAATTTATCCATTTTAAGTAAATATCTTGATCTATCCTTACAAGAGATAAGAAAACAATTTTCTTTTGCTTTTCGGGTCACACCCGGCGATGCTCAGGCATTACTCCTGGCTCTGCACTCAGGAATTACTCCTGGCAGTGCTCAGGGGACCATATGGGATGCTGGGATTCGAACCTGGGTTGGCTGCCTGCAAGGCAAACGCCCTACCCGCTGTGCTATCACTCCAGCCCCAAGAAAACAATTTTTAACTGTTGGCAACTACCCCTTTAATTAAAAACAACCCAACTTGTATTTAGCTATGTAATTTATTCATCAATATTGAGGACAATGCTATCCCATTCTGTAACAATTACTCCCATGTTGGTTCCAAAGTTCATATACTTATTTTTCCTACTGTGGCTCCATTATCAAGTTAACAGTTCTAGTGTCTTAGGCCTACTTTCTGAATGTTTTTCACCTCTCACTATATATATATTTTTTGATTCATCTCTTGGTTGTCTGAATACCAAACTTATTAGCATTTTCAAAAAAGACTCATGGTCATTAGTTCTGGCATGATAACATAATTATTGCTTTTATGTTAAAAACAGATGCTGCTCTGCTATTTATTTTATATATGTTTTTAATTTGCAATATTATTTTAAAAGATTTCTCATTGTTCTATTTTTAATGTTGCATATTGCCATAAGAAGTCTGATTATAATTACAACCACCTATGATAGATTGCAAATAGTATATCAATAACTTGATGCTTGTTTGTATTGAGAATATAAACTTTTTGGGGAACTCTTTACAATTGCTGTTTCTCTTGTTGAAATATTTATCTTATATCATACTGACATGAAAATTGGCAAACATTAAATATATTATTTAATGTCAAACAGAAAATTGTCAAACAGAAGATTTAACAATAAAAATTAAAATGCCAAATATCCATTCTCTCTGAAAATCTTGCTGTTAAAGAATGAAGTCTAACTTGGACTTCCTGTCATAAAGATTTCACATGCAGCTCATTCTGTACAGTGGATCTATTCTAGGCTACAATATGCCTCTTAAGATAAGAAAACATCTTTCTTCCACTGAAAAGTCAAGAATTGTCAAACATTTTGATATCTATTAATTCTATTCTTTCCCTAAGTCATATACTAGATTATTTTCTCTTAGTGGATCAACAGAGGCATTTTCTTAAAACTCTCAAGCAGTTGATCTGTATCCCAGCATCTTTGAAACACATACGTTTAAGAAAAAAAAAAGTCATCAATGTCAAAGAACTCACTGTTCTTATAGATATAAATACAAAATAATTGATTTTTCTTTAAATCCCTTTTGGGAGCCACACCCAGCAGTGCTCAGGGCTTACTTTTCCTGGTTTTGTGCTCAGGGCTCATTCCTGGCTGACTCAGATATGACGTGAAATGTCAGTCTTCTAAACCAGGTCCTCTGCATGGAAGGCAAGCACACTACCCGCTGTACCATCTCTCTGGCCCCTTAACTGATTTGGCTCCTTAACTGGTATTTTATGATGAAATGTCAGTGTATTATAAAATCTTCAGCAGACTGCTGAATTATATTATTTTTACTGACATAGAGTGCCAAACATTGTAATAGCACTTTATCACATTTTATAATGAAACAGCTTAACATATTTAGTGCCAGTAACAAAACCACCATTGATACTGTCATTATGCGTTTTACAGACCAGGAAACTGGGTCCAAAAAAAGATTAAGTAATGATCCCATATTATACAGCTAGAGAGGGTGGAGTCATAATTTGGCCAAAATTTCTCATTTCAGAATTCAATTACTTTACCACTATAATAGGCCCAGCATGCTTCTGCTGCACAACTCTGCTACCTTATTTTACCACTATTAGCAAAGCGACCTCACTGGTGTCTGGGATGATGGTGGGACTAATAAGTATAATATTCATACTGACTATATTTGATACTGAAAGAGGAATATGTCTTATCATTAAAACATTAAAACCCTAAGATTTCTTTATTTTGACCTTATTTTTTCTTTCTTAACATTAAATAGCTAATCCAATATAATTGATAGTCAAAACATCTATTTAGTATTTGCAGTGTTTGAATTTTGTTCTACTTTTCCTTCTGTAACTTAGACATGATATGAACAACTGTAGACTGTTTGTTAAAAAATAAATGATAGACACATACACAGGCACTTATCTACTACAATACAGACTTATGAGAATGAAATAATAAATTCAGATCCGTAAAGGGCTCATTTTATATCTTATATAATATAGAAGACAAGCTGGGAGTATTATGATTATTTACTTGCTATGACTCTCACCTGTGTTACTGATAAAATAATAGTTGTCACTTTCTCATAATTTTTAAGTTAGGTCAAGATATAGTTGCAGTTACTTCAACTTCTTTTGGAGAATAAACTTTTAGCTCTTCCCTAGTAATTTGCAAAAATGAATAAAAGAAAAGAAATGTAGGAAAAAAAGTTGAGTAAGTAGCTGTGCAAATATGCTTCAATAGAGAAAACTTTTTTAAAAAACACATTTTTCATGGCAAAAATATCACATTTGAATAAATATTTATGCATATTTTCATAGTTTTCTGGCTTATGCTTCTTCATGTACCTTGCAGGCAGTTAAGAAAACAACTATAAATCATAAGTAAAGAATAAAATGAACTCCACGAAAGTCTCTGATTACTCCATTACTGAAATCCAGCTTAGCAATCATTTGCTTTCTTTTCCAGTTTTCTCCTATAAACAATCCAAAATAAACTTGAGAATTTATAGAATGCTTTTTATATATATGAAAAGAGGAACAAAGAACTGGCAGAAATTAATTCATATTTCTCTCTAGCCAAAAAATGCAATTGGACAGACAGGATATTCTTAAGGAGAAACATCATGGGAAAATTTTTAAGTAACATTATATATATATGACACAATTATTCTGTCAGCTATGAAATATACTGGAAACTCATAGACAGAACATTTATATTCTTTCTATCACTTATTTTTACTTGAATTCAAGAACATCATTTTGCTCCAGTTTCTTTAATGTAAAGTGGCAAAAAGAGCACACACCAGTCCTTATGAAGGTCTGACAAAAACATATCTTTCAGAAACAGAAATGAGCAGCGTGACTGAGAGATGTATTTTGAAAATAATATATTAGAGCAATAGACTATATATATTAATTGGAATTTCTGAAAATCATACAATATTTTTCACTTGATTCATATTTATTGTCTCAAATCCATAATTTTATTACTTCTGTGTTTCTTAGCAAATTTGGATCACTATATTGCCTTATGCTGGAGAACATTCTAAACATCTTTACCATGTAGAAATCTTTTGTTACTAATCCTAGACATTTCACCTGCCATAGTTCACCTGTTATAGTTCTTATCTCTTCTGATTTAATATAAAAAATAAAGCAATTTGCAAACATTAATCTGGATTATAATCTTATGAATATTTCATAAAACATGAATTAAGATTATATATAATTTTAAGCATGTTCAAAACACCTTGTAATGCTTGATGATGATAATGTTTTTTTCATAGAAGCATACTTTCAAATAAATTCTAGTTATTGCAAAAATATATTTTTGATGTAACTGGATATTGGTTCGATTTTTGAAAAAGAACTTGAGGCTTCCCAAGTGAGTTCACAGCAAGGTGGAAACTAATATCTATTTTTCTCAAATGTATTAGACAAGACTGCCACAAACTATGTTAGAGGCTAAAATTAGGCAGTGTAATAAAACATACTGCAATACTCTCGTGTGTTGTCACTGTATCTCAACATATAATATGTTTTGATAGATTTCAGTGTTTTATAAGTTAAAGTCATCCAAACAACTATTTTTTTCTTATTTATATGGGCTTTTCTAAATGATTGTTTTCCTGTATTTTAACAATTTGTAACTGAATGCATTGGTATAACGAAGATGCAGTTTTTATAAAATTACTATGGACATTCAAATATATAATGCATAAATCATGTATTTATATGCCATGTGTTTTTAGAACTAATGTAAGTCAAATCTATACATAAGAACGATGGTTATCCTTTCTATTGAAAACATCTTAAGGCAAGATCAATTAAGCTCAACAACTATACTAACTCAGGAAATTTAAAATCAAAGTGGCAAACAATTAATTACCAAGAGCATAAAAAGAATACACATTAAAAATAAATTAATAATCGCATATTAAAATAACTGAACTGAAGTTCATTATTGGAGTAACTATGGGAAAAAATATTAGTATTGATGTTCAATGGAGATTTTTAAAACAGTAATATACTTAATTTCATATTGGTTTTATCTGAACACTAAAATAGTCATCATTCTATGCTCTAATTATCTCTCTGATTGCTAATATTATAGTATATTTTGGTTAATGATAGACACTATGACTCAATCTTATCTATACAACTCTGATGGGCTACAGTTATAAGAGGTTTATGAATTCTAATGCCCATCAAATTTTGTAGATAGAATAAATCACATACACACAGAGATTGCTATTTCTCCTATACACTCATGCCGAGAACTCAGCTGAATTGCTCCAGGTATTGCTGTCTTGGTACCTAGTAAGCAGCCTGCAGTGTCCTTAAATTGACACTAGTGTCCTCATGCAAGTATTTGCTCTACACAGCAGCCCAGAGTCACAAACAAGTGTAAGTTTCTGATATGACTTTGCCAGTCCTGTGATCAGCATTCTCTCCTCTACCTCCCTGCATGCCTGTATGCCTTCTGCATTTCTTAGATAAGGTCCTCAAGGAGCTTACTGAAACTCTGCTCTTGGATTTGAATTGACTGATTAGTCCTAGCTGAGAAACCCCAAATCACTTCACACATAAAACCCAAGGAAGGTCTGTATATCTTGATCCAGCCCCTCTCTTCATGCACTTGTTCTTGACCTCCCCATATAGCAGTCAAGGTATGCCGCACACTTCCTCCAGGACCTGTAAAATCTCCTCTGTCGAAATTTTTCTCTAAGTCTGCTATTGAACCATTACTCACCATGTGGAACACTGTGCCCCATTTAACAATGTTAATTTAACAAAGTCATGACAGGTAGTCATTATTGTTTAATAAAACAGCAGTTCACTAAGCATGCCTCACAAAGTTGGTATCCCCAAATTTCGTGAGCCCATGCATTTTCTACCCTCCTTCACCAAATGACCATAAAAAGTTGCTTCAGGGTATGTTAAGGGTATTAGGAGTCTTGATACATGTTCCATTCTCCTACAAAATCCATACAATCAGAAGAACATAGTGTAAAAGAAGTGTATATTACCTTGTCACAATACTTGTCCACATGAGTAAAAAATTAGGGTTGGGGGGGTGGGGAGGGCACATTTGGTCGTAGTGTTCAGAGGCTGCTTTGGGCTCTATGCTCAGGGGACCATGCAGTTTCAGGAATTGCACTTAGGGCTCTTGTTTGCAAAGCATACTCTGCAACACTCTGAGTTATATTTCTGGCCCAAGAGTAAAAACTCTTTTCTTTAGGCTTTGCTTCAATAAAAGATAGTGTGATCTTTGACATTGATTTTCATGTATTTATGCAACATGTTTTTATTACCAATTTTTGATTTATTCACTGAGGATAATTTAAGTATATCTATGATTTTAATGCTTTATGTGGTAGCTAACATTTTATGGTAGCAGAATTTTTATTTAAAGTTGAATTACAGTTACTTTGGACAATAAAAAAAGATAGTGTGAATTACAGAATTTGCCTTGCACACAACTGACCCGGTCAACCCAAGTTCGATTCCTCTGCCCCTCTACGAGAGCCCAGCAAGCTATTGAGAGTATTTCACCCACATGGCAAAGCCTGGCAAGCTACCCATGACATATTTGATATGCCAAACACAGTAACAAGAGTCATAATGAGACATTACTGGGCCCGCTTGAGCAAATCGATGAACAATGGGAGGACAGTGAATTATGCTGAGCAATGCTAAGTGATATGTGTCAGTCAAAAAAAAAGACAATAAAGAATTCTACATATATGAGTAGTCAAATTCACAAAAAGTTGCATTGTATTATCAAGAGTTATGGACAGGAAGGAATGAGTAGTTATTTCATGTATATAGAGTTTCATATTTACAAATTAAACAGAGTTCTAAAGATTGCTTGTGTATTGGTGTGAATGTTCTTTAATACCACTAATCTAAAAATTGGATATGGTTGAGATGAGAGATTTTATTTTATCTACATTTTACAATTTAAAATAAAAATAAGAAAAATAGTTTTAGCATTTAGAATAAAATCTGTTGAACTACAAGGAGATTCCCTTAAGAGCTTCCCAAAGAGTTCTGAGCTGTGGGCATGTAACTGCAATCAGAATGCAATAGTTTCACATATAATGACCATCTAGCCCCATTAGGTGTCCAAGAAAATGTGTTACTGGCCAAATATTACACTTTTAGAAATCACAATGACCTTTAGAGAGTTTTAGAGAAAAAAATTCTGTACAGAAAAAAATTAATTTGTTTCAGCTAGTATTCCATAGTGCGGTAGCTAATGCATTTGGGGGGAATTAGATCCATTAATATCTGAAATGTCTACATTTCTCCACAACTCCTTCAGAATACCAGAACAACATCTCCAAAATGGCATATTAGACTATTATTTGTTTACAAAGTGTTTGTCAGATTCAGACCTCATCAAGCAACATAGGAAAATAGCCAAAAGTTGTTTCTGGCAGATAAATATCTTTAAACACATAAATAAGCACACACACAAACACATACATAAGCACGCAACCATTAAACAGCCAAATTCTAATTCAATCCTTACTATAAACCTGAAAATTTGCCAGTGCATAACATATGTCTTTTATCATTTAATCACCATAACAACCACAGACAAAGTATTATAATAACTAGGATGTTGAGGATGAGGAAATGAAGCTACAGAAGGTCTAGAAACATGCTCAATATCAGTTGATTAGCCCGTGAGTAAAACTCAATTTTAAATCAGAGCTATGAGACAACCATCAGAGGGTAAACCATTTTTTTATTATTATTACAGAGTATCTAAGTCTATTAAGTGCTACACTCTGACAGAACCCAAAGGAAGGCAAGGACACAGTACTCTCTCAAGGCTGAATTTTTAAAGCAGCAGCTAATGATAATGGTGGGGTTACCATGACTAGATCCGCACATGCTAAGTACAGGGGTGGGGGTTAAGAGACCCAGATTGTTCCTTTCCATTCTATGTTCAATTCAAAGTCATATTCTCTCCATCCCTTCCTCCAATATCAAAATAAATCTGTGGTTTAAGAGTTTATCAAAACTGCTATTTTTATTTGAAAATTCTAATGTTTTAACTTATCAACTGTGTGGATCTAAAAGATGAAGACAAATAACCTATGTGCTTAAAAAAATTCTTATTTATTTTAAGAGATAGGTCAACAGGTACGGCATTTGCTTTGCATGTAGCTAAGCTGGGTTCGATTCCCAGCACCACCTGGGTTCAAGTGCAGAGCTAGGAATAAGCCCTGAACATCATGAAGTGTATCCCCTCAAAATAAATAAAAATTTTAAAAATATAAACAGGGGCTGCCGAGATAATATAGTAAGTAGGGTGGTTGCTTTGCATGCAACTGACCCAGGTTCAATCCCTGGCAGTCAATATGGGGTTCCCCAAGCACCCCCAGGAGTAATTTCTGACTGCAGAGTAAGGAATAATTCTGGAACATCTCCAGGTATGATCCCAAAACCAAGGTAAATAAATATCCTGTCATGAAATGTCATGAAATTGCAGAGCATTTTGTTGTGGACTAAGCTAGTTGAAAGACTTCGACTCCACACTAGGTTTTGCCCTTAATTTTGCAATATCTAGCAACTTTTCCATGCCCCGGTTTCTTCACCTGAACCTTACTAAAAGTCAGATTTAGTAAATGTTTGACCTTTTGTAATATCTAACTGATGTTCCTTAGTTGATGAAATGTGATTGTATCTTCTTTTACTTTTTTTAAAAGATGGTTCTCTTTCAGTCTTTGATCACATTTATAGTAGTTGTTTTAAAGTATCTGTCTCCCTAAATCCAACAGCTGGGTTTCCTCTATTTTTACTGTTCTCTTGTCTGCTTTTATTTTTTTGTGTATGGATTATACCTTTCTATTTTTTGTCACAATTCATTTAAAAGAGTCTCCTGCCCCCACGCCTGGCTGTCTTCATCGGGGCCCCTTGGAGGGGAGCGGGTTGAGTTTTCCTCCCCGCCCCAACCAGGGCTCCGGCAGCCGAAGACCTCCAGAACCAGCCACCACCATGCTGAGACCACTCTCCACACGCATGAAGGTACCAGCAGAGGAACAAAGGCATGCAGGTCCCAGGGCTGAGATCTCCAAGCCTGCTCGGATCGGGGCTGAGCATCCTCCACCCAGATCCTCCACATTCCAGTAGGCAGGGGTCAAACCCACCAACTGGCGCCCTGGCACCGTGCAATCCCATCAGCAGCCAAGACCCAGAGACTATAAAACCCAGCTCCCGGAAGTGCACGGCACTTTTTAAAAAATCTCAGGGGTAGGACAAAGGAGACGTTTCTGGGGCCTGCTCGAGGCAATCAACGAACAGCAGGATGGTCGTGATCATTGTCGTGATCATTTAAAAGGAACAAATGAACATTTTACATCGTGGATTTGTAATTTTAAGAGATTGTCTGGCGATTCTGGCATGGGAGCACAACTACTTGTATACACTTTGTCAAAGAACAAAGTATAGTCCATTCTTTTCAGGGTAAGCCATCATCTTTAACCTGAGCATACAGTTTTGGGGGAAGCACACATGTAGTGGTGAAGAAAGGGGACACCCGCATAGCCAGTCAGATTAGCTGAATCAACTCTGCCAATCAATGGGACGACAAATGTCAGATAGATAGCTCTCACATCCTACAAGTAATTTTAAATGCTAATCTCTACGGTTTGCTGTTTGCAAACCCATAGAATCTATGGGTTTCTAGAGTTATATCTGGACCACTTGAGTGTGGTCTATTTCCAATGTAGTGTTCACCCTCTATGAGTACTCGGTGCACAGTGGCTTGGATATACAGCCTTTCTGATCATCAGGTAGGACAGTACTCTTCACTGATATTTCCTCCTGCTCTTATTCCACTTCTACAGAACCTGACTTTATTTATATCACATATTTATATTTATATCACATATTTATCAACAATTAACCTCCATTAATTGCTAGGGTTTTTCTTCTCTATTGTCTTTGGCAATGAGCTGCAGTACAAATTGTCTCACAGTTTGATCTAACTGCATTTAGATCTAACTGCATTACTTCGCTGGAATACAGTGATGGCTGTCTCCAAATTGAATTTTCACTGCTCCCAGGAAGTAAAATTTGAACTAGGAGGCACAAGGTGGGGAATATGAAGAACTCCATCCTCACTGGCCGTCTCACCTAGATTCTGCCCATGAAAAACGGTGTATTCACCATGCAACTATGAAACCTGCAGCTCTCTCTCGTCGCCTATGTTCGGTGGTCTTGCACTGCTTCCCTACCTGGGATCGCTGATGCCATGGGTGGACAAAAGAGGAAATGAGGGCCAGGTTGGTTGGTGATCAGTTGCTGTTTATTCCATTCTCCCCACGCGCCTGTTCCAACCTCACTCAGCCCCTCATTCCCATCTCCTCCTATCTCCCTCGCTACTCTCTCCAAACTCCAACTCAAAGCCTTGGTCTCTCTCTCTCTCATCTCTACCAACTCTTCACATTGGGGCTAGCAACCACACATCTAGGTCTGGTGGCACAATAAACATGTCAAATATATCAAAGCCCTTCCTGATCATAGATCAGGGTCAAGGGCAAAATACCACTTAGGGGCTTTTCTCCTTTCCTTAGTCCAATAACTTCATTAACATCTTAATTAACATCTTTATTCTACTTCTTAATATTAGTTATTTTGTATGGACACAGTAAGAGATACATTAAGTTTGTAGGATGACTCTCCTGGGGACATCTCCCTGTAGATCTCACACTACAGTTCTAAGAACAAATTAATCTTTCCTAAGCCTAGCAGGGTCTTAATCTAGTTGTTACTTTTTGGATTGTGACAGAATTTGTCCATGACCAATGGACAAATTATATTTAAGTATCATGGCACTTTGGCCTGGCCCATTTCGATGCCAGGGTAGCTCACAGTTTGCCCTGGGTCCATCGAGTCCCTTGTAGGGACCTTGCTTTTGGGGTGCTAGGAAGTAAGGGTAACTGAGGATTAAGTCAAGATAATAGATGTCCAGGAGTGAATATCATTCAGAGTCAATTAACTCCCACATTACCAAAGGATAGCATTATCTGTCTTCCTGTACCTATACAAAAAGAACATTGCTCTGAATTAACTATGCAAAGGACTTAAGGAGAAGAGGAAAGCAATATTTACAAGTTAAAAGAGTCTGATTAGGAGACAAAGGTGATTGACCAGTTAGGTAAGCAGAGCATAAAGAAAGAGGTTACAAATAAACACAGAGGAATGGGAGCACTGTGATTGGAGTAACCCAATAAACCTAAGCTCCCTGTGGCAAGGCAGAAAGGAGAAACTAATGTTATCCTACAAAGAAGAAACTTTAATAAGTATGTAGCTGGGGAGAAAAGGGTCGGGAGCTGTGTCACGCAAATCTCTTATCACCATGCAAAGTAAATCTTCAGTAGTAATAAAGTCAAGTAAAACAGGATTTGACTAGTTTTCACAATAACCAAAACTCAAAAGAGACCTTCTTCTCTAGAAACCTGAGGGATATAGGGCCTATTGCTAATCTGCTAAGATTGCCAGAGCATAAAAGAATGGGCTTTGTTTTTCAAACTTCTCTGGCCAAATCTTCATAACTATGTAGAATTCAGGCAGAGGAACAGATGTGACCTGGAAGCTTCCAGTGGACCAGTAATGATCTGCCACAGGATATGACTGTAAAAAATGATATCGCCAATGTTCATTGACTGCTAAAGCAACCCAGAACCTTTCTTTTACCCTAAGGAATTATGGGAGATAGGGACTTTCACTTCTCAGGTAAGCCAGATAAACAGTTTTGTAAGAAGTGTTGCTGGGGGTGGGTAGAGCTATCGCTTGAGTACCATGACCCCATGCTGTCCATGCTAAAATTCTGGATGTGTCATTGAACATTTGCTTCCAAATCTACTGTGAGAATTTTGAACTATGTCCAGAAGACATTAAATGATGTATTTTGTTAATTTTGACCAAATAAACAGGGACAGAGCTTTTTCTAAATGTCTCATTATCAAGAGACTAGAAATCAGCCTCTAATTTTGTCCATTCTTGTATTATACGTTTTAATGTTAGGCTGATGTTAAGTAAATGATAACTATATTTTCTTGTCAAGTTTGTCCTTTAAACATTACATATAATCACTGTATCACTGTTCTCCCATTGTTCATTGATTTGCTCGAGCGGGCCCAGTAACGTCTCCATTGTGAGACTTTGTTGTTACTGTGTTTGGCATATAGAATATGTCACGGGTAGCTTGCCAGGCTTTGCCGTGCGGCCAAGATACTCTCGGTAGCTTGCTGGCTCTCTGAGAGGGGTGGAGGAATTGCACTCGGGTTGACCACATTTGCTTCATGCAAGGCAAACGCCCTGTCCACTGTGCTATCTCTCTAGCCCATTACATATAATACCACTGCAATTACCTTGCATTTCATTAAATTGTTGTCTGTTAAAATTTTGCCAAAAAGTTTATTTTGGTTAATACATAGGTGATAATTCCTTCTCTAAAACTTCTTTTTAACTCTTTACATGGGCTGATTTTAATTTTTTTCTTTTATTTTTTATTGAATAGCAGAGAGATACACAGTTACAAAAAGGTTCATCATTTAGTTTAGTTCAACATCCGTCCTTTCATCAATGTATATTTTCAAACACCAATGTCTCCAGTTTTCCTCCTGCCATATCCCTTTCAACAAGTCTCTAAGGCAAATACTTCTCTTCTCTGTTTCTGTTTTGTCTCTTTTTCCTTTAAACATTATGGTTTGCAATATAGGTTCTAAAAGGTTACCATGTCTGTCCCTTTACCTCCTTTCAGCACTCAGTTCTTCAGATTGATCATTTCCAACAGTCATATCACAGTGTCAACTATCAATAGTGGTTCCCTCTCTGTCCTATGATATTAATTTTCTTTCCATCTTATTCTTTAAGTCTTAAAATATATGAATTTTAATTAAATTATATTTTCTCTTTAATTTGGAAGTTGGAAGCTATATAATCATATTCTCTTAGTTAATTCAAAGAAAAGCAAAGCAGGAAAATATAAGTTAACCTGGCATTTCTCCAATTTCCTTTTGAACTCAATAAGAAAACCCAACAACATCTAATCCTTTATTGACAATCCCATTTTGGTGTTGTGGTTTTTGCTAGATATCAAAGCTCTTTTTAAAAGCCTTAATAGTGTTTTGAGGAGTCTTCTTATTTTTCCTTCATGATATTATTTCTAATAATAAATGACTTCCTGTATTTCTTATACTCACATGTGATAGCAATTATATATTTATTTTGATAAAATTTCCATTTTACATGTTATAATTTTTTCAAGTTTTATAATGGTTTAACATATGTATAAGTTATGGAATAAAATACATACATTTTCAAAGATGAATTTTGACTTGTAATGATCTAGAATTTTATAAAGGTATTGTGTCTGTTTAAATGTCAAACTTACAAGCCTATGGCATGGAAATTTTTTAATTATCCTATATCCTTTGCCTAAGAATGAACTACATATTGCTCACAACTCTTTCTGACTTGAATTCTTAAGCTACCAATTGTGAAAATGTGTAATTGTGGCAGTGTTCTGGTATCCAATCACCAAAAAAATAATTCCCTAGAAACTTTTAAATCTTGTTTTTATATGTAAGTCTGAGAACATATGTATTAGATATTTAGAAAGGATCAATTTTGCCTGAAAAGTAGTATGTATGTATTGCAGTATAAAAATATGATGGAAGTGATATCACTTCAAAATCTTGACTATTGGTTTTGTCTTTGGATATGCATTGAAGATAATGAGAAGTTTGCAAGTGGTTTTAACTGAGCTTTCTGTCTTTTCTCTAGATCTTAGGTGCAGTTCAATGCAGTAATTACTAGTCACAAGTAGCTAGTTAAATTTAAATTACAAATTGAAAAGCTTAATTCTTCAATAATAGCACTACCAACATGTTAAGTGTTCAACAGCAACCTGTGGCTATGGCTACTATACTAAATAGTATTTCTATCACTGCAAAAATTTCTGTAAGATAATACTATCCTTAATACACTTGAAAATTTTTTCTTTCCTTTTAATCTCTTCTTATTTATTCAGAATATTATACCAAGATTAATGTCGTTGGCAAAAATAATGCTTTATGACATTGGAAAAAAAATTTCAGTGGATTTGGGTCCCCATTTTCTTATTAGCCACTGCTTGTTGTTACTCTAGTTTCTGTGGTTAACTATGCTGTTTCTAGAAGCATATCCCACTTACACAATGGCAAATAATTTTTCTCAAAACAGACAGTGGAATGTCTCTGGACAAAATAATACTGTTGTATAAAATCTAGCATGATGGAGGGAAAATATCCCACCATATTCACAGATCGTACTGATACTCAAGGGGAGGTTGGCTAAAGAGGTGGAGATCTTTGGGATCATCTTAAGATTCTGTCTATAGGGGCTGGAGAGATAGCACAGTGTGTAAGGCATTTGCCTTGCACGCAGCTGACCTGGGTTCGATTCCCAGCATCCTATCTGGTCCCCTGAGCACTCCCAGGAGTAACTTCTGAGTGAAGAGCCAGGAGTAACTCCTGTGCATCGCCGGGTATGACCCAAAGAAGAAAAATAAAAGATTCTGTCTATCACGATAAACAATGTGGTGCATCTCAGAACTACATATCAACATAATTCTCTAATTCTCTATGCCTATATATATATGCATATATGTAAAAGGTAAAAGGTAAAGGTCCTCCCGTTGTTCATCTATTTGCTCGAGCAGGCCCAGTAACATCTCCATTGGAGACTTTGTTGTTACTGTTACTGTATTTGGCATATCGAATACATCACGGGGAGCTTGCCAGGCTCTGCCGTGAGGGCGAGATACTCTCGGTAGCTTGCCTGGCTCTCCGAGAGGGGCGGAAGAATCGAACTCGGGTGGGCCATGTTGGCTGCGTGCAAGGCAAACGCCCTACTGCAGTGCTATATACATACACACATACATATATAAGTGTATATATATATATACATATATACATATGTATCACTTGTCATCCCGTTGGTCATCAATTTGCTCAAGTGGGTGCCAGTAACATCTCCGTTCGTAACTGTCATGTGCTATTTTAGCCCAAAGGCGTCTGTTTGCTCCAGGAACACGAAAAGCATTCATGATGTTGAAGAAGGAGTCCGAACATCTTGTAGGTGAGCAGACAGTTGTTCTTTTGACATCCCATGAAATCCAGTCAGTAACGGCTCTTGTCCAGTGGTCATCTCCAAATAGCATTACATGTCCGTCTCATCTGACTTTGGACAACTTGGCAAATGAGGCAGCATCCCTGATCCTTGATCGTCGACAAAGGTCAGAACTCCGGTTTCCTTCTCTCACTTGAATGAAGTGTGATACTCCAAGCATAGCTCTTTCAATTCCTCTTGGGGAGACCCAAATAGCGTTCTCATCCTGTTTTCATAGGATCCAGGTCTCTGAGGCGTATGTTAGTGCAGGAAAAACTGTGGACTCGGAAAGATGTGCCTGGAGCTGGAGGTTCTTTGTCCTCTTAAAAACTTCTTCGACACTCTTGAAGGCGTTCCATGCTATTCTCTTACTCCTGTGCAGTTCTGGTGACAAGTCATTCATCATGTTGAGTTCTCAACCCAGGTACACATAACTGCTGCATTTGGAGCATGCATTCCTTGGAATTGCTGCATTCAGAGCTGCATTCCTTGGAACATGGGACAGTAGAGGTGTGAGTGGTGTCGGTGTCCTTGTCAAAACGAACTTGGCCGTGAGCATTGATTTGTTCGAATGCCTAACAACCCAAATCAGATGCTTATGTTTGAATAGATGTGGCTCATTATGGTCAGTTTCTGTCTTTGCTGTCTACGTGCCAACATCCAACTATGATGAAGAAGAAATTGAGAAGTTCTACATGGAGCTGGAGAAGTTCTATAAATAAGACCACACCTTCTACAAGGTCATTGTCAGTGATATATATATATATATATATATATATATATAGAGAGAGAGAGAGAGAGAGAGAGAGAGAGTAGAGAACCAGAACCACAGAGGAAGGACTGGAGTGCCTGCCTTGGGTGCAAGAGGCTTGGATTCAACTTGACAAAGGTTATTAACAAATCAAATAAATAAATATGCTGAAAGTGAATACTATACTCAGTGTTTTCACTCTGAGTTCTGATTACATATAAGAATGTCTCAGGGACAGAGAGGACAGAGAGATATGCCTTGAACATGGCTGACCCTGGTTCAAATCCCCACATTTGGGGATTGAACACATCACCAGGAGTGGCACATTAAACAGTGGTGAGAGTAAAAGTCTTGAGTACTGTTGAGTATGACTCCTTTCCCCCACAAAAGAATATCTACTCTCAAAATTCCATTCAGTATTTCATGTTTATACAGTAAGAGTGTTAGACTGTATCCAAATTAAAAAGACTGAAAAAAGAATTAAATATATTTTCAGATGAAATAATCATATATATAAATATTAATGATCTTTCTCAAAATCATCTGTAAGTATGAAGTTTGTCTTACAAGGTTGCATGTCATATCATGGGTCACAAAAGTTAATTATGTCCCTATGCCAACAACAAAAAGTTTGAAACTTGAAAAATTTTATACAATGCCATCAAAAATATCAAATACTTATCAATATATTAAAAATATTTCCAACATATGTACACTTTACAAAGGAGAGAAAATATAAAGAAAACATTAAATTGATGACACATTAAATGACTTACTGGAAAGCACAATATCATTAAGATGTCAATTCTCCCCACACTGATCATGAATGTAATGAAATTTCAATGAAAATTCAGGCAGACATTTTAGAAAAGTTGACAATTTTATTCTAGAATTCAATGAAGAGAAAGGAACTATAATAGCTAAAACAACTTTTGGTTTGGAGGTGGAGAGAGTGCTTCCAAGCAGTGCTCCAGAACCTATGGACTACAAGGTAACATAATGCATTACCTAGCTGTGCATGTTGTCTTGCTTCTCAGTGCTCAACCCAGCAGTGCAGTGCTGCTCAGGCCCAGCAAAGCTGGGGCCACCAGGGCTACACCCAGTGATATTTGAGGGCATCCATTGCTGGGGAGCAAATTGGAAAATCAATACTATTCTCTCAAGAGCTAGTCTGAAACTTTGTTAAGACAATTTGCCATGAATGCTGTGATAACTAGGTGGATGGAACAGAATTCATACAAATATGAATATATATATAGCACTATAGCACTGTCCTCCCTTTGTTCATCAATTTGATCCAACGGGCCTAGTAATGTCTTCAGTTAATCATCTTTTTCCCCTAATCAGACTCTGTTCAATTATAAGGTCATATTCCTCAGAAATCTATGATTTTATATGTATGAGTGAAATGTTGTCTTTCTCCTCTCCTTATGTCTTTTGAATAGTTTAATTTAATGCAATGTTCTTCTTGTATAGATACAGGAAGACAGTAAATATTATGCTTTGTAACTTAGGATTTAATTGGCTTTGAATATTATTCACTCCCTGACATCTGCTTTCTCGACGTAAGCCTCAGTTGCCCTTAGTTCGTAACACCCCAAAAGCAGGGTCCCAGCGAGGGACTGAATGAACCCAGGGCAAGCGGTGATCTCCCCTGGCATCAAAATGGGCCAGGCCAAAGTGCCACGATTCTTAACTATAAGTTAAGAGCTTGATCATAGACAAATGCTGTTATGATACAAAGGTAACGATGAGGCTAGGACCCTGCTAAGGATAGAAAAGACTATCTGGCCACTGTAGTCTGAGATCAAGATGGTCCTAGGAGAGCAATTCTATAAATTTAAGGTATTTCTTACTATATCCATACAAAACAATTTATATTACCTATGTTTATATGTTTGTTGGACAAGGAGAGGAGAAACACACCCAGGGGATTCCGCTCTAGGGTGGGTTGACCTGCTAATGAGAATCTGTCCTAGAAGTCGCTTTTCCCGAGGAAAAGAACTCTACCCCTATTGATTGTGACCACACCTATGTGTAAAAGTAAGTAAGTAAAGTAAAGGCCCTCCCGTTGATCATCGATTTGCTCGAGTGGGCCCAGTAACATCTCCATTGGAGATTTTGTTGTTACTGTGTCTGGCATATCGAATACTCTTGGTAGCTTGCTGGGCTCTCCGAGAGGAGCAGAGGAATCGAACTCGGGTCGGCCATGTTGGCCACTTGTAAGGCGATAGCACAGCGGTAAGGCATTTGCCTTGCACGCAGCCAACCTATGTGTAATTGTTACTCAAACCTCTCATGCTGGAGGATATGAGACTGTAAGAGTGGGCAAGGAGAGGTAGAGGGAGACAGGAGTGGATGGAGAGAGGATTGGAATAAACTGCAAATAAGGCCAACCAGCCTGGCCCTCGTTTCTTCCCTCACCTGCCCATAAACATCGACCTCCCTGGGGGGTGGGGGGGAAACCGGCGTGAGAATATGAACTCAGGTGATGGGAGAGATAGACCGCTGCCATGTTTTTGTGTTTACACATCTGGCATTCCTGGGTGCTGTCTTTTTGAGTTTATACACAGCCACTAGAATGACTTAAAAATATTGAAAAGAAAAAAGAAAACAACTAGTGTTGGTGACCAAAAGGATAATCGAAACTCTCTTAAGACGTTGGTAGGAATGCAAAAATGTCTAAACAGTTTAGAATGGAAATTAAAAATTTTGCAAGGTATTTAAACTGAATCATATACCTATAAGGTGACGCAGTCTTGTAAACAACCAAAATGATGTTCACCAAGCAAGTGATTAAACAAACTGTAGCATATCCATACAGTGATTACTCCTTAGCAGCAGAAAGAGTTGAAATATAAATAGCTTTATATTTATAAAATAGTATTAATAAATCTTGAATATACTAAGTGAAAGAAAACCACACATATTCACATTCTGCAAAAAAAAAGAGTACATAAATACACAATGATTCCATTTAAAATATAAGTAGTGCAAGTAAAATATAGGGAGAGAAAGAGAAGAGTCATCTAATTATAAAGGGAGATGTGTTATGGATATGCCCATTATCTCACTTGAAGTGATGGTTTCATATAAAATTTCCTAAATTGTATACTTATGTTATATATGTCATATGTCAATCATAGCTTGATAAAAATATACGTAGCAATTAAGAGACCTTTTTTCCCATTTTCACTGAGGTACCATGATTGATACAATACTGTTGATGACAGTGTCATGCAAATATCATTTCATCACCACCTGAGTAATCACCAAAAGTTCCCACTTCCCTCCATCAATGTTTATGTAATTAAAACAATATTTAGATGTTTTTCACCATTTTTATCACTTTAAAATATCTTATGCTTAGATAGCTTTACATATGCAATTCACCAAAACCATCTAGAAGATGAACTCTATGTTAAAACTTTAAAGGCAACAAAATAAGAAAGCTACCAAAATTATTCATGAAGTAATAGTTTTTTTATACTAAAACCAGAGAAGAAACAAGTGTACAGCAATATAAAACGATGGATCCATCTCACTTTGGAAAATAAATTTTAAAAAATCTCAAATTTACTATTAACAAAATAACTCTAATGAGGGTTTAAAAATTAATAATATTATAATGAAATCATCACTATAATATATTGAAAGAAAAATATATATTATCAACATTCAATAAAATTTCATATTCTCTCATAAATATACATACCTACAAAAATATCTTCTGTATTCATATTTACATATATTTTACAACCTTAAGGAAGGCACAATTTTACCTTATCAATTATATTTATCAAAACTTCAAAGCAGCTTTCATACACACTTGTTATCCTACATCTCCCTATCCAGGCCATACACAGCGGCTCAAGAGCACTGAACATGGGCGTGAGACAGAGCTGTTCAGAGAGCCCGGGAACACACAACCTTCAGCATAGATAGTATTTTTACACACACTGGTGAATCTATTGTATGTCAGACATATGAGTCATATACATATATATATACATATATTAGCACTGTATATATATACATATATGTATATGCACTATAAATTAAATACATAAAAATATTCCACATAATTTTGCATTACACACATCTGAATTAAATATATAAGAAGCTATTCCTAAACAGCCACTAGAATGACTTAAATTAAAAATACTAAAAAAAAAAAAAAAAACACTAGTGCCAGTGACTAAGAGGATCAACCAAACTTTAAAATGTTGGTAAACGTCACTCATCCAGGTACCCCCAGTGGCAGGGTCCCTTCCCGGGGCTGTAAATCTAAGTAGACCCCCTGAAAATTTCCGGTTTACATCCTTGTTCTGCAGGGGACGGGAACTGAGGCACACTGCACGCATCCAAAGCTGAACCATTCCGGGGACCTTCTGCTCACTCATCCAGGTACCTGCCCATCTGCAGAACCCCTTCACGAAGCCACGGCCACGTTATCCCCCTACATATCCCATAGGAACCACCAGAAACACATAGGTGTAAAGGTGTAAAGGTGTTATCCCGTTGATCGTCGATTTGCTCGAGCGGGCCCAGTAACGTCTCCATTGGAGACTTTGTTGTTACTGTGTCTGGCATATCGAATACTCTCGGTAGCTTGCCGGGCTCTCCGAGAGGGGCGGAGGAATCGAACTCGGGTCGGCTATGTTGGCCGCGTGTAAGGCGAACGCCCTACCCGCTGTGCTATCGCTCCAGCCCCAGAAACACATAAGCCAATAATTCATTAAGCCCATCACAATTCATTCAGCATCATAAGCAGAGTAGTAACAGTGAGCAAGAAGGTCTAAACCACACAGGTAACAATGGTAAAGCAACACAGAAGCCCACCGAACTTACTTATTGAGGATGCTAGCCCAGAAGACCCCAACAGTAATGAAGTCCTAGACAACCTCTCTGACAAGGAATTTAGAAAGGAGCTACTAAGGATGCTTAGGGAGCTAAAAGAAACAATGGAAAACAATGCCTATAAAAGAAAAGAGTATTTGAAGGTAGAAATGAGGAAAATGCAAATAAAATTACAAACGGAAACGTCAGAGCTGAAAAACCTGGTATGCGAACTAAAAATCTCAGTGGAAGGCCTCAGCAGCAGAGTAAGAGCTACTGAGGACAGAATCAGTGAGCTCGAAGATGATGTCCAAACACTCTCCAGAAAAGAGCAGAAAATGGAAAAGAGAATCACAATCTGGGAACAGATGGCAAGAGAAGATCTTAATGAAGCCAAGAGGAGTAACATAAGAATTATTGGAGTCCCAGAGGGATAGGAAGAAAACCTGATGAAGAAGAAACTGTCAAAGACTTCATTGCTATGACGTTTCTTGAGCTGAAGAAAACATGCGACCACATTCAGGAGGCCCAAAAGGTATCACCTAGAAGAAATCCTAATAAAAATACCCCAAGACATATCCTGATCAAAATGACCAAAACCTTAGATAGAGACAAAATTCTGAAAGCAGCAATATCAAAGAAAGAAATTTCCTATAAAGGAGCATCCTTAAGATTCACAGCTGATTTGTCTGATGAAACCCTCATGGCCCGAAACCAGTGGTAGGATATGGTAAAAAAAAAAAAACTCAATGAAATAAATGCCTCACCAAAAATATTTTACCCAGCAAGACTCTCATTCATAACAGAAGGAACAACACACACTTTCACAGACAAACAACAACTCAGGAACTTCATAGACTCAAAACCATGGTTACAAGAACAACTAAATGGGCTACTTTAAGACAAAACAGGTCCCTCAAATACACCAAATTTCAACAGAACAATAGAACAAAACCCCATAACAATAATCTTTCTCGACGTCTATAGGCTAAACACACCAATTAAAAGACACAGAGTGGCAGAATGGATTAGAAAATTGAACCCCACATTCTGCTGCCTGCAAGAAACACATCCGAATAGTCAGAGCAAACACAGGCTCAAAGTCAAAGGCTGGAAAACAATACTACAGGCAAACAATTCCCATAAAAAAGCTGAGGTAGCCGTCCTAGTATCAGACCACATTGATTTCAGACTGAAGAAAGTCACAAGAGACAGTGAAGCCATTTCTTATTGATCAAGGAATCTGTACAACAGGAAGAACTAACAATACTAAATGTTTATGCACCTAATGACGGACCAGCAAAGTACTTAAAACAACTGCTCATAGACTTGGAGAAAGACATCAATAGCAACACAATACTAGTGGGAGACTTCAACAAAGCTTTATCACCTCTTGATAGATCAACCAGACTCAAGCTTAGCAAGGACATACTTCATCTGAGGAAAAAAATGGAAGAAAGAGACTTAGTAGATATATACAGGACACTTCATCCTCAAAAAGGTGAATATATATTCTTCTCAAGAGTGCATGGAACATTCTCCAAGAGAGACCACATGCTGAGCCACAAAACATACCTTCATAAAATTAAGAAGATAAAGATTGTATCAACAATCTTCTCAGACCACAATGCACTGAAATTAGAAGTAAATCACACACAAAAACAGAAAATTAAATCAAACACTTGGAAATTAAACAGCTCACTATTGGATAATGAGTGACTTAGAATGGAAATCAAAGAGGAAATCAAAAGATTCCTGGAAAAGAACATAAATGAGGACACAAGTTTCCAAAACTTATGGAAAGTTTATAGCTCTAAAACCATTCTTTAGGAAGAAGAAGCGAGCCCTCATAAACAACCTAACCTCACAGCTTAAGAACTCAAAGAAGGGCCAACAAAAGGAGCCCAATCTGAACAGGAGGAAGGAAATAAGGAAATAAATAACTCAGAGTAGAGATTAATGAGATGGAAACCAAAAAAACAATCTGAAAGAGCAATGAAACCAAGAGCTGTTTCTTCGAGAAAACAAACAAGATCTATAAGTCTCTAGCAAAACTCACAAAGTAAGGGAGAGAGAAAACTCTAATAAACCGAATCAGAAATGAAAAGGGGTCATTACAACAGAAACTACAGAAATTCAAAGGATCCTCAGGGAGTACTGTGAGAAGCTTTATGCTATGGAACACAAAAACCTCGAGGAAATGATAAATTCCTAGATTCTTATAGTCTCCCAAGGCTGAACCAAGAATACCTGGAATACCTGAACACACCTATCACCATCAAGTAAATTGAAATGGTAATAAAAAGTCTCCCCAAGCACAAAAGTCCTGGCCCAGATGGATTCACTAGTGAATTCTTCCAAATCTTTAAATAGGACTTACTTCCAATCCTCTTTAAGCTTTTCTATGAATTTGAAGTATCAAAAATACTTCCAAACAGTTTCTATGAAGCAAATATTACCCTGATACCAAAAGCAGACAAAGCTAACACAAAGAATGAGAATTACAGGCCAATATCCCTGATGAACACAGATGCAAAGATCCCCAACAACTATTAGCAAATAGAATCCTACGATTCATCAAAAAGATCATACACCATGACCAAGTAGGATTCATCCCAGGGACGCAAGGATGGTTTAACATTCGGAAATCCATCAACATAATCCATCATATCAACAAAAGAAAAGATAAAAGCCATATGGTCATATCAAAAGACTCAGAGAAAGCATTCAACAAGATCCAGCACCTGTTTATCATAAAAACTCTCAGCAAAATAGGCATTGAAGGAACTTTCCTCAATATAGTCAAAGCCATCTACCACAAGCCCACGGCAAGTATCATTCTCAATGGAGAAAAACTAAAAGCCTTCCCTCTAATATCGGGCACAAGACAAGTTTGCCACTTTCACCACTCCTATTCAATATAGTACTGGAAGTCCTGGCCATTGCAGTTAGGCAAGAGAAAGGTATCAAGGGAATACAGATAGGAAAGAAAGAGGTCAAACTATAACTATTTGCAGACGATATGATACTATACTTAGAAAACCCTAAAGATTCTACAGAAAGGCTCTAGAAACAATAGGTCAGTTTAGTAAAGTGGCAGTCTACAAAATCAACACCCAAAAGTCTGTGGCTTTCTTATATACACAAATAATGAAAGAGAAGAAATAGACATTTAAAAAAAAAACAATCTCGTTCACAATAGTACCTCAGAAAATCAAGTGCTCGGAATCAGCTCAACCAAAGAGGTGAAGGACCTATAACAAAGAAAATTACAAAACACTACTTTAAGAAATAAAAGAGGACTCTAGGAAATGGAGACATATCCTCTTCTCCAGGATAGGGAGGATTAACATGATCAAAATGGTCTATATGCCCACTAGTCCAGCCTTTCTGAAAAACAATATGAACAGTCCTTCAAAAACCAGAAATTGAGCTTCCATATGACCCCACAATACTACTTCTGGGAATATATCCCGAGGATGCAAAAAAGCACAGTAGAAATTAAATCTGTACCTATATATTCATTGCAACACTGTTCACAATAGCCAAAATCTGGAAACAACCCAAGTGCCCTAGAACAGATGACTGGTTAAAGAAACTTTGGTACATCTATACAACAGAATACTATGAAGCTGTTATGAGAGATGAAGTCATGAAATTTGCTTATAAGTGGATAGACATGGAGAGTATCATGCTAGGTGAAATGAGTCAGAAAGAGAGGGACAGACATAGAAGGACTGCACTCATTTGTGGAGTATAAAACAACGTAACATGAGGTGGACACCAAAGGATAGTAGATACACAGGACAGATAGATTGCTCCATAGCTGGAAGCCTGCCTCATGAGCAAAGGAGAGAACGCAGCTGGAAGAGAGAAGGGATCTCTAAAAAAAAGATGGCTGGAGGAATTGGTCGGGATGGAAGATGTGTGCAGAAAGCAGATAAAGGACCAAACATGATGACCTCTCAGGGTCTGTTTTGCAAACCATAATGCCCAAAAGTAAAGAGAGATTATGGGGAATCATGTCTGCCATGGAGACAGGGGGAAGGTGGGAAAGGGGGGGTTATACCGGGGATATTGGTGGTGGGGAATGTGCACATGTGGAGGGATGGGTGTTTGGTCACTGTGTGATTATAACACAAACATGAAAGCTTGTAACTATCACATGATGATTAAAAAAAATTAAAAATAATAATAAAATAAAAATAAAATAAAATGTTGGTAGGGAGTAAAGGGTGCTAGAAGGAACCCACTCAGGATGGGTGATATGGGCTGAAAGTAGAATATAGAACGAATATGATGGCCACTTATACCTCTATTGCAAACCACAAGACCCAAAAGGAGAGAGAGAGAGCAAAAGGGAATGCCCTACCACAGAGACGGGGGGTGGTGGAGAGGTAGTGGTGGTAGGAGGGAGGCTGGGATGATTGGTGGCAGAGAATGGGCACTGGTGGAGGGATGGATACGTGACCATTGTATGACTGAAACGCAAGCACGAAAGTTTGTAAGTCAGTAACTGTACCTCATGGTGATTCATTAATAAAAAATTATTTAAAAAATAAATAAAATGTTGGTAGGAACACAAAACTGTATAAACAGTTTAGAATGAAGCACTGTAGCACTGCCCTGTGGCTCTGTCTTCCTGTTGTTCATCAATTTGCTCAAGCAGGCACCAGTAATGTCTCCATTGTGACTTGTTGTTACTGTTTTTTGGCATATCAAATGTGCCATGAAGAGCTTGCCAGGCTCTGCCGTGTGGATGGGATACTCTCAGCAGCTTCTCGGGCTCTCCGAGAGGAATAGAGGAATCGACCCTAGGTAGGCTGTGTGCAAGGCAAACACCCTACCTGCTGTTCTATCGCTCCAGCCCTTAGAATGAAAGAAAAAGAAAAAATTTATATATATATGCACACACTATACACATCCTTGCTGGTGTTTTATTGGTAATTTTTTAAAACAAGATGACACTGACAAAACACCAGTTTCCCCCTTCAAAAATTGTTGGTGTAGGGCTCAAGGATGTGTCTCTGTGGTAAAACATCTGTCTGCATGCCTGAAGCACAATTTTGGTCCCTAGAGTCACCTCAAGCTGCCAAGTGCGACTTTTCTCTGCAAGTAACTGCATTAGTACTTCCACCTAGTGTGTGACCCTCAGAACAAGTGTTACTGCAACTAACAACAATCACCAGGGATATAGATAAATATACCTTATCGTAGGGCTTGAGGATATAGCTGAGTGATATGCATGCCTCGCATGTGTGAAGCCTGAATTCTGTTCCTTATATATGTTAAAAAGTAGTTTGCAAAAGAAACACCATTCTAAAAAAAGGTCACCCTGTAACCTACAGTCATATTTCTCAAGCTCTTTTTTTCATTTCTGTTCAAGCCCAGCAAGCTACCGAGAGTATTCGATATGCCAGACACAGTAACAACAAAGTCTCCAATGGAGACGTTACTGGGCCCGCTCGAGCAAATCGACGATCAACGGGAGGGCCTTTACCTTTACCTTTTAGCTTACCTTTCAACCAATGAGCACTCCCCTTGACAAGGATGGAAGAGGCTTCGGCCTGCAACATGCATACAGTTAATAGTTGATATTTAATAAACTAAATATACGAAATAATATAGAGCACACTAATGCATATTCTGCTATTGTGGGAGCCTTACTAGGTAGAACTCTGAAACGACCAGGACCAGATGAATGGAGTAGTGGTAAAGGCCTCAGTGCTAGACATGGAACCCAAGGCCTCACACATACAAGGAATTTGCTCTACCATGTGAGTTCACATTCCCAGCCCTTAACGACATTCTAAAGTTGTCAGGGAGAACAAAGGTTGATTGAAGAAATTCAACTTTTTTTTCAAATCTCAGCTAGAATTGTGACTAAATCTCAACAATGAAAATGATATGTTATTTAATTAAGTACCATGCTTTTCAACATTGCTACTGGTAGGGTTTCCTGGACACAACATTCCAACATCATGCCCTCCACCACAGTGCCCACTTGCCTCTTCCATCTACCTTCCTACCTCCCCCAATCTGATCCCCATACTCAAGCCACATGGAAAGTTCAGTAAGACAAACAAGTTTTTAGGTTCTGTTGCCTTTAACAAACAATGGCAGATCATGTTTAAACCTAGACAAGAAAAAACTTAGGGATATGCTAATTTTCATGATATGACTGAAGAATTATATGAGGTAACAGGTTTTTTTAAACAATGTTTTCTATATACATATACATAGTTTAGTCACAAGAATAAATCACTGACTTACATGTCTGAAAGCTTAGTGGAAATCATACTGAACCTCATTCTTGTCAACCAATGATTTAGTTTTTCTTTCTATACTCTCTCAGAACGTATCAGAGATAAAAAGCACATCTACTGTTTTGACTGAATTGAAATATCAGTTCATTTTTGCCATTCACAATGATTCAGCAAGTATAAAGAGAAAATCCATCCAAACTTCGAAAACTCCTAGCAGAAATGTGTGTTAAGTATTGAATGGTATGGGGAGTTGATCAAAATAACTGATTGATATCAAATAAATTACTTATTAGAAACTGATTTGTGACTAGTAAATTTAGTTCACATGGTTACATTGCTCATGGATAATTTGTAAGAAAATTTTCTGGATAGCTAACAGAATTAGGTTCCCTTAACCAAGAGAGTTAAGGAGCATTAAAATAAGTAATCAATTACCATTGGGAAGACTAGACATTTTAAAAAGAAGTGCATCAAACAGTTGATGTTTCCAGGCTCAACGCAAATGTTTTTGCTGGGGAAAAATGTCATGAATTGCATAATTTTTGTCAACGAGTCTCATAGCTGGCATTAATCAACATAAAAGAAAGAAGATGTATTAGGGAAAGGGAAGGTGGGATTTGTTCTCCAACTGTCTTATTTTCTAGATTTTCAGGTATACAATAAAGCATTCTCTTCCTGAAAAACACAATTCATGGTTCTTGCGTGATGTTGTCCTGCATATTACTGAAAAGGCCTAGGTTGAAGAACTGTACTTAGCATCTCCTGGCCAGTAAATATAGTCATTTCTATTTTTTTGGTAATGCAAGGTGGCTAAGAAGAAAGAATGCCATCAGGCACTAAAGCAATACACCACCCTTAATCCCCATCCCATTAGTTACATAATGATGTTTATTATGTTACTTTTATGATATTATAAGCTTTATAATTTCCATCTCATCATATGAACACTAGGCAATGCACTATATATACTTATATTGTTTGCATCCTGTTTTCTTGTTAGATAGCAAAAATGTTTCTGTTTGGGTAATAACTGCACTCTAAGGCTTTGGAGGTGATTTTCACCCTTTTCTGTGCCTTAGTTAGAATCTGGAAGATGAAAAGAAAGTTGGATTGAGAAAAAAATGTAACCGGTATGTACAAAGCAAGGGGAGGAGCTTTTTATATTTTAAGTACCAACATAATGCTCTGTTCTTGTGGTTTTACTGTCCAACCTGCTGGCACTATCAAAAACAGAAAATTTCTTCAAAACACCAGTCTCTGTGTGGACTAACTAATTTTTTAAAGAATAAGAAAATATGGTACAGGAGCTGGAGCAATAGCACAACTAAAGAGCATTTGCCTTGCACATGGCCAACCCAGGTTTGATTCCCAGCATCCCATACGGTCCCCTGAGCACCACTAGGGGTAATTTCTGAGTGCAGAGGCAGGAGTAACCCCTGTGCATCACCAGGTGTAACCTCCCTCCAAAAAAAAAAAGAAAAAATGGTACTTCTAGAAGAAAAAAGACAGAAGAGAGAATTAAGTGTTTTACTTTGCAACATATGAGAGAGTGTAGAGGAACTAAGTGAAAATATAATAAATCTACGTAATATGTTTTGCCATTGGAAGAATCTATTCATCTATTGAAAGTAGAAGCTATTAAGTCCTTAAACTCAAAGCGTCATCACTATTTTTCATCAAAAGCAAACATATGTAGAGGACAGAGCAGGATGCTTACACCAACAGTTACACCATTTCTTTCTTGTTAACAATGTTGCTGATGCCATCAGCATCATTGGGAACCTTAAATAACACTGTGGCATTGAACTTGCTTTGGTCTTACAAATGATTGGCATAAAAGGAAAACAAAGGGGAAAATAAAGGCTGCAGACCATAAACTGCCTGTGTTAAGCTACAGAGAGAGGATGATAATGATAGAGCTGTCCCAATATATTGAACACTGGCTGTTTGGAGGTGGAGCAGTTAGGTCATACCCCACAGTGCCAGGGTCCTGGAGTCCACTCTATGCTTTAAGGTTGATGTTCAGGTGACTATGAAATGTCCTGGACATCATGGGGGTGAGGAGCCTGCAACGCAAGAGCATTTACCCCTGAACTATATCTCGAGCCCTGAATATTTGGCTTTTTAAAATAATGCATATCATTTGAAAACACTTTTCCTAGTACTAACTAGTGAGTGCTTCTAGCTTGTATTTGCTATTTAGTAACTCTGTTTATCTTGTAGAAATATGGCATAACTTATTTTGGAGGGAGGAGCTTGGGTTTACTCTAGGCAGTGGTGAGGGTTTACTCCTAATTCTCTGCTAAGGGATCACACCTTTCAGCGCTTGGAGATCATATAGGGTACTAGAGATCAAACCCCATGCAGATTGGCCACATACATAGCAAGAATCCGTCCCCCTGTAATATCTCTTACTACACTGTTTTAAAGCACATATACCTCATGAAGAATATAATATTGTATTGCAGTTTGTAGAGAAGCATTCTGCTCCAAACAAAACACATGCATAGAAGTTTCATGTATTTTTAAACAGCATAACAAATGTTTTATTATTTTGATGGGATGACTCTTTTGAGAGTGAAGTTAACTTTTTATGTTTTTTGCTTATTATTTGTGTTTTGCTTCAAATATTTAATTAAAATTAACATTTCATAGTTTTGTTAACCTAAGTGTGTCGGTGAGGTCCAAAGGCATGGGTTCAAATTTATCAAGCACATCTGATTGCTTGTTTTACCTACTAGGTCTCAGTTTTCCTAACTATGAAATGATCTCAGAAGTCCTTTTAGCTTCATAATTCAAACATCCATAGTACTGAGAAAAATGAAGTAAAAGAGAAATCTTTAACCACCACCAATGTGCCATCCCTACTGTGTGGCTGCTCATATCTAGGGGTGTCATTAACATGGGGGAAAATTTCCAAGCACAGGAAACTAAAGCATCTCTGTTCAGAATTTTTTTCCTCAATTGCAAAATGATCTAACAGTGAGCCTGTTAACTTCCTTGGTACTTCTTCATTAAAATGTAGCAGAGAAGATTTCAGAAACGTACACTAAACATTTTGTGTTAAACTAATATTTAAAGAAAGATGTTCCTATACAGATATCAATTGTATTTGACATGCCCTTTATTTAATTGAAGAGATTAAATGCATGGCTCATGAAAATTAGATTTTGTGGCATATTCAGTAGTGACTAGTGTCAACTAAAATAATCAAGCATTTTTCCAAATGTTCAAAAAATTCAGATCACTAAAATTATTTTATACCCCTAGTAAGAGTGAAAAGTTTCCCCTGAAGGATCAGAATTTTCTGCCAGGTAATTCATAGATGCAACTCAAACAAAATGAGGTAAAATTTTTAAGCCCTTATTTTGTGTAGTAAAACTATCATTGCTAAACATATGAATAGTTTATAATAAATAATACATGGACTTAAAATTTCTGCATAGAAAATGAAGGTGGTAAAGGGGACCTCCAGACAGTGACATGGACACTGATATTCTGATAATGGTTGTGATACAGCAACACCATACTTCTGAAACATGGCCACTGCCAGGATGACTAAATAAGAATAAATAAACAAGTCCCTGGGACCATTCCTTGGTAATTGCAAGCAATGAACAACAGAGTTTGGCAATAGGCTCTCCTATCTCTTCCTGAAGAAAATAAGACATTTCATTCAAGGTCATCTACTACTGAAAAAATAATACTAAGATGTAAGAGGATTGAACTGGTTTATGAGACCTTCCGACTTTAACAATCAAACTAGTTTCACTGAAGAAGTGGAAGACCGAAGTTTGGGCCATCTGGAAGCCTTACGCTTTCCATAGAACTGGTATCCAAGTGTCTGTTACATGAATAAAATCAAATTAATTAGATGCAATTCAATGATGCATAAATCATAAGCAGAGAGAATACCCCAAAAAGTCCGTTTCTAAATGCTCTTTATTCCTCTATTGTGGGGACCAAATTTTGCCCTTGACTGAGCACAAACACCTCATATCTAAATGACTCACAGTCAGATGCTGGCTATAAGTCTATTAGATTACCATCATGTCATCTTTGTTTTTGGCAGTGTTTGAAAGCACCTCTAGCAGCTTTATTTGAATACTGTTTTCATTCCTAAAAGCTTGACTCTGTAAAACAAACACACAAACATTTATAGACATCTTTATATCACTTGAAATTGTTGTGATTAGTGTACACACTTTGAATATTATTACTTAAACAACCTCCAGCTGATGTTTAAAAAGTAACAATTTGAAACAAGGCATTCTCCAAATGTTCTATTAAGGATGCTGTTTATTTATATCAGTGTATAGAAAAGTACAGCTGTACAAAACATAAATCAATGTCAAAAGTAAAAGGCATTAAAATTCATAAGGTTCATTTTCCAACATCCAGAGCAAACTGTAGCTCAGAGTTTGTCACAGACTTAACATCAGCAATAAAATTATATAACTGCTGATGTCACATTCTTTGAGGTACACTCAAAGGCATCTAAATTTTTATGGCTTAGTTTGGCTTATTTTTAAAATGAACATATATTACTCCTAATTTTGTTTCTTATGATACCTAGAAGACCAAAATGTAAAAGCATCAGAGGGAAAATAACTTCAAGTCCACAGAGTTTTAACCAACATGAACAAATTTTATCCAGATGCACCCATTTTGTTATTGATTGGATACCACAGGATTTAGTATTGGTTTAAGTGATAAAAGGGAAACCATTTTTTCAACAGCAGAATGAAGGACTATTGCCAAGTAAGTAAAGAACTAAATTGAAGTCACACAGATACTACTATACATTCAGAGGTACTTTTCAGCATTGGTTTTCATTTTTAATGCTCTTGTACCATTGGCTTCTGTTGATTTAAGAGATTGGTTCCTAGTAAAATATTCACCTACTTTGGCAGTAAATGTGTCACATGACCTAGGAATCTTATTTCCTATTAATATTCCAGTTTCACTGAAGGCAAGGACCACAAAAGTCACCAAGAGCCTGCAATTAATTTGTTTGCTCTTTTTTCCTTAGATAGTGAAATGGTGACAATAAAATCCATTACTACACGTGGCAAAAATGATAACAACTACACTTTAGAAACTGCCTGGAGATCTGTTGCTATGAGTGAATAGGTTGATGTGAAATAATTCACTTTTCTGTTCCAAGAAAATGCATTAACCACCATTGCTTGTATAGACAATGGGTCAAACATGGCACTTAAAGAAATTCATTAACCTTAGAAATACTAGGAGTTTGCAACTATCAATGATCTACATTTGACAGCAGATGAAGTTAAAAGTCCGAATATGAGGAGTTGTGTAACAGGCCCACACCATACATTCTGTGTGAGGCAAAACTGAACTTTGAGAAAACTGTCTTTTCTGAGTTCTTCTTTTAAACACACCTTTACAATATTTCCATCAGACAGTCATAAGTGTGCTAACTTCATGCAAGGGGGAATAGTATTTTGATCTCCAGTCTTTCCCTGAGAAAGGGTAGACTAAAATCCATTACACCTTAATAGCACGGAATTTCTTAAAAGGTATATATAAAACTTTACCCTGGAAATAACTTTATAATAGCTTTTCCCTTGGAGGAGAGAGATACAATATCCTTGTCCATTTCTCCAGGAAATTTCAGTCATTTTATGTGAAATTTTATGCAAACATACATATAAACACATTCGGGAACAACTATATTTATGTGGAAAAAAACCTTAAATTAAATGTGTGAAATCACCACTGCCACACAGAGAACCTGAATTCAAATGCCTTTCTTTCTTAAGAACAGAAGAGAGAAAATTTTGTTCTGGAGAAGAGGGAGGTGATTCATCCACATTATTACATAATCACTCAAAGTTGATTTCGGGGTTTTGTTGTTGTTTTTCCACTAATCATAAACCGTTCTCAGTAACGGCATTTAATATTCTGCATTTACTAATGTAGCAAAAATGCTATCTTCACAGAAATGATGGGGAGAGGCTGCACAAAGGATGATTCCCAGGTCCCGAGGCTTGTCCACTGGCAGCGTCGTGAGATAGATGTGAAGGTAACATCTCCAGTACAACCCGCCTGTATGACCAGCCCCCGATTCATCGAGATGCAGTGCGTGGAATGCAGCCTAGTCTGACTGAGAACAGCGCTCTGAATATAAATGTGCTTAAAATGGCTGACTCTGTACAAGAGTAAATAAGAACCATTCCAGTTTTTCATTTAGTCACAAGATCAGGAGGTCTCCACACCCTGAATAAAGAATTAAGGGAGTTTTCCAGCTGAGAGAGGGGGAGCAGGGTGATGGGGGAAAGGTGACTTTAGCAGCAAGGACCTTGCCTTTTAATGTTCTTTTTTTTAAAAAAAAAAAAAGAGTGAGAGAGAGAGGGAAAGAGCTTGGACTGAACTAATCCTGCACATGAATGCATGCCTTAGGAAATAATTTTTATTAATAGCTGAATATTTTTACTTTCACCCATATGCACCCAAAATATTAGGTTTATGATATTTAGTTGCATGGATATATCACTGTGTCAAAGAAAAGGGGGAAAACCCAGGCTTAATAAAAAATGATTTATTAACGTCTCTACATCCTATAAATTTAATATGCTATGGGCTCCTGCTCTCATTGCAGATTCCTTAGAAGTATATTTTTGAATAGAACTCATAATATTTCTGAATAATGTATTAGTAAATACTAACAAAATGAAACATCTCTGATGCACATAATACACAGACACATGGCTAGGTTGCCTACATGCCATTTAGTCAGATTATTTATTTTGCATCCCTTTTACTCTCAACCAGTTCACTGCTTTCCTCAAGAGAAATAAGTTGAAGCTGGTTTATACTGCTCTGTACTGTTAAGCATTGATGTATTCATTTTTTGAACATAAAATAACACAACAGTGATTTTTTGATCTCTCTTTGTCTAAATCATACTCCCTGTTCTTGGCAATTCTTTTTCTTTTTGGTCAAGATGCAAACAAATTTCATTCATTTTTGTCACAATGATGATAACAACAAAGCATGATTTCTGATTAAATACAATTTTTCTCCTCTATATAATTGCACATAAAATCCAATCCACTTGGAAACTGCAGGGAGTGGAAGAATCACTATAAATGTTAGCCTCAGGGAATTTATGCTTCCTACAAGATTTAAGGTAGAAATATTCAGAGGCCATGTTACTCAAACAAGACCTAACCATTTTTTGTTGTTAGTTTCTTTCCTTTTCCTTTCTGCAGAATATTACCTAAAGGTAGCTCTAAGCACTAAGGGATTGAGGTTTCTATTTAGTCTAAAAGTGAACTAACAGGTTTTTTTTTCATTACCTGTGGCTATCAACTTGGGATTTCAGTTAACTAAGCAGATTTGGACCTGGAATAAAGCTCTTAAGGGACCAAGAGAATATTTTTTTTTAATCTGCAGACTGGGGTAGTTATGCATTTATTAATCTATTACAATGTTTTTCAGAATAGTATTAGATTTACAAAAGTTAGGCAAACAGAATGAAAATTCCTCTAATGCTACCATCCAGTTTCTCAATACTCTCTTAGGTATATGTAATTAAAATTGGATTCTTCTATTTCTCTTATTTCTTATTGTGCCCCTATAATTATTAGAAGTAACAGATTTTCCATATTTGAAATTGGGGAGTGGAAGTACTATAGTACTTCCCTAGTACCAGTATCCAATCTTCTTTGAGAGACAAAGAAAGCCTTTGAGTGGGAAGAAAACCCAAGATGAAAGTTGGACAATCACTTTGGGCCCTCAGGAAGGTCTACCATACAGGTACATCTTGTCATCTCTTCCATAAAACCAGCACCACAACCTTATGCTTGTGCTTGTAACTTCAGAATAATTTCAAAGGTTAAAATGGGGCCTGTGGTAAGAAATCTTTAATGTTGTCAAATATTTATACCTGGTATCTTTGAAGTAAAGGGCTGGGGCTAACTAATTTTTAAATCCCCCCTATCCTTAACATTATATGGGTTAGAAGTAAAAGAAATGTTTAATATAAAAGAAAAAAATTGCCATCAGTGAGTGTCCCTTGTTCTAGATATTACCAAGGAAAAGATTAAATAATAACAATAATATTTAAATAAAAATTAGCTCAGACCATTTTTATTCCAAAATGACTTTAAGAAACAGAAGTTTGAAGCCTCTTTAAAGACTTTCTGAAAAATGTCATGGATTTTATGCAAGAGATATAAATTTGATTTTTTTTCTTGCTTTTATTTCAAACTTACTAAAGACTAGAGATCTGAGTAATAATAGCCTGAGGGTGTTATATGTCTCCCTTGCTATTTCTCTATCTTCCTATTTTGCTAATACACAAATTCTAAGTTTTTTGTTTCTGTCTTCCAAAACCCCAATCATGCATTAAAAACAACCTAATTAACTAAGTTAAAGTTTCCTTGAGGATGTTCATCCATTTTTCTTTTATTTTGCCCTTAGATATGCTTTCAGAATGTGTAATCTGCACTTCCACAATATAGTTAGGGCCAGCAGAAGTACTGTGCGTGATTGGTACTTTATATAATTCCAAAATCCATCTGTTTTTAATATATTCTCTTGATAAAATTTTATCCCTTCTTTCCAGTCAGGCTTTTGCCTGATTTGATAGAGAATCCCTCTGGCTCATGTTGAAATTGAAATGTATGATATCTTATTGTTTGCCTATATACCCAGATGTCCAGGCACTGAGTTTACTTTTATAAATGAAATATTGAAAACAAACACAAGACATTGGGGATGAAGTTACAAGGGACAAAATCAACATTACTACATTAGAAATGGTCAATACAATACTGGAAATGTCTGTATCTCAGGTGGCAGATGTGTGGGTTTTCCTAAACATAACTCCGGTAACATTTCTCTCACTGAATGAACTTTTCACAGGCTCTGACACCAAATCATCAGTGTCATAAACTAGCATAGCAGTGTTGTATAGAAGGAAAAATTTATACTTGAAGGCTGGACCTAGCTTTAATTCAAATTCTACCACTTATAAGCCTCTCCACTTTTGTAAATCCTTTAATCTGTCTAAAATCTAACCTTTCTCACTGAGTATTAATGCTTTCCTCATGGAAACATGATAAAGATAAAACCAAACAACCCAATGAAGAAAGAGACTGAAGATTTTCACAGATACTATGTTTTGCAGTGGTGAAGGGAGGGGGGCCACTGTTGCTATTCTTTTTGGTTTTACAAGACAGTGGAGAGGTATAGTCAATCATGAACAATAATAATACATTGTAATAAGAAGGTAAGAATATATGGGATGGCGAAGTATCTCAGACATCACCAAGTAGTAAGGTTTGTTGAATGAGACAGAGGCATCTAACTGTTGATTTAGAGTATATTAGGGGTGTGGGTGGTGTGGGTGGAGGTCAGAAAGATGGTACAGGGGTTTAGGAACTTGTTTTTTTATGTGACTGACTCCTGTTCAATCCTCAGTTCCACATGGTCGCCTGAGCATCATAGATTGTGACCCAGGAGGTCCAAAGAACCTGGGAGGGTAGTCTGGGTAGTTCTTGGCACTATAGAATCAGAACAGTATTGCATCTTTGGGCCCATCTTTAATCTTCTGGCCAGTTGGCTGAAAACTGTAGAGAGGGCTGCTGTTGCATCTCCTGAAAACTGTTGGGTACTTCCTGCATAAAAAGGGGGAAAAATAAAGATTTAGCGATACTAATGTATACAGAAAGAATCTCACTGCTGCATGGTGCACAATGAGGTCAATGAAATGCATTTCCTTCCCATTCCCCTCTGCTGTCTGAACCCCTTCGAATAGATCCTGCAGTCTGAGGTGCATTCATTGATTTAAAACATTTATTGTTTGTAAGTAAGCCTGGCAAGCTACCTGTGATGTATTCACTATGCAAAAATAAAGGTAACAACAAGTCTCACAATTTGTTGTGAGACATTACAGGTGCCTGCTTAAGCAAATCAATGAACAATGGGAGGACAGTGCTACCATGTTACTGTTTGTAAATGCCAGAAAATCCTAGTTTTTGGGTGTTAATGACAAAAGACATACCCATGAAAAGGATAGGGACTTAGTGAGGGATTGTGTCCTTCCACAGTTTATTGTCAACAGTCAGTTCAACACATCAGACTCGAAACTCCACTGTCATTCATTACAGAATAGGTAAATAAGATTCATTTATTGAGCTTTACATATATATATCATGCTGGAGCGATAGCACAGCGGTAGGGCGTTCGCCTTACAAGCGGCCAACATGGCTGACCCCGAGTTCAATTCCTCCGCCCCTCTCGGAGAGCCCGGCAAGCTACCGAGAGTATTCGATATGCCAGACACAGTAACAACAAAGTCTCCAATGGAGACGTTACTGGGCTTGCTCGAGCAAATCGACATATATATATATATATCTCACGGTCATGGTCCTCCCATTGTTCATCTATTTGCTCGAGTGGGCCCAGTAACATTGTGAGCCTTGTTACTGTGTTTGGCATATAGAATATGTCATGGGGAGCTTTCCAGGCTTTGCCGTGCGGGCGAGATACTCTCGGTAGCTTGCCGGGCTCTCTGAGAGGGGTGGAGGAATCAAACTCGGGGTCAGCCATGTTGGCTGCATGTAAGGCAAACGCCCTACCCGCTGTGCTTTCGCTCCAACCCAAATATCCAAATATATATATGTGTGTGTGTGTGTGTGTGTGTGTGTGTGTGTGTGTGTGTGTGTGTTCTGGGGCTACGCTTAGGACTTAACTCCTGGCTCTGTTTGGAGGCATCATACCTGGTGGGGTTGAAGAGATCATAGCAATGCCTGGGAATGGACCCAGGTCAGTCACATGTCAAGGCAAACACCCTATCCACTGTACTATCTCTTCGGCCTTTTTGAGCTTTGTCTACAGAATGATGAGTCCCCAAAGGGACATGACCCAAATTTAAAAAGTCTTTCCAAATTTAGTTGTGAAAACTTAACATTCATTTAAACTTTACTTTTAAATTATTTATTTTAAAGAAAAAATAAAAGAAGGCTTATAAATGACAATATTGTAGACTTTGTTGCTCTCCTGGCAATCGTTAGTAAAATTCAGCCATGTTTTGGAACCGTATGCCCTCCTGGGAGAGAGTGTTAAAACAAAACCAGCGTAGTAGTTAAAATTTTTTATTAAAGAAAAAAATCAGCTTTTTTCTTTTAAAGTAATACCTTTTCTAATTTTCCAGGCATATTAATTTGCTGCTATTCACTGCAGAAGCTGATTCTTACTTTTTGGAATTAATTGAGCTGAAAACTGGACTCATGACAGCCCATCTCATCAGTGGCCAGCACAGAAGATGTGGACAGACGGCCATTTCAACTTTACTAGCCTGACATCCTGCATAATCAATGCACGTCAGCCACAAAGACTATCTGCCTGTGCTCATGCCCATTTGCAAGTTGGCCAAGTGCCCACTCACAAATTGGGATGCCAGTTCCACTAGGGCACACAAGTGTCAACAAAAAATCACTTCAAATAAGAAGCCTGCTTAGTTTTGCAGGATTCATCATTCTAATAGTGGTGGGGTGTAGGGGGTTGGAAAAGGTATTCATTGTCTAGTGTTCTATTTCTGACAAATGATTATTTATATCCCATCATACCTTCAGCCTCAAGGGACATTTTATTTAATGAATTAATGCAATTTTCTCTATCCTTTAAACTTGACTTTCAATTCTCTACATTTCAAATGAGGCAAAAAGGATACATTATGTGAATCCTGAGAATCACTGGAAATGTCCATTTTCTACATTCCCATTATATGCATCAGAGATAGAAAGAGTAAGCAAAGCATTATCATGTGCATAATGTCTCCAGACATTAATTAGAATGGTGGATGAGTGCATCTAACAAAATGAAAATACATTCCTTAATATTCAATTAATTAGGCAAATACTGCTTAAAACTTCAGACACCCAGTAAGGACTGGTCTCGTGGCCTGGTGTCTCTTCTCTTCCAAAGAGATGAACACTTTCTCACACTAATCAAGCTCACTAAAGTGTATTTCCCATATTATTAATGCCATATTCAAAATTTTCTCAAGATCTGTCACTTGACCACCAAAAAAATTTTTATAATCAATCACATGGAAGTGAAGATTCCTTACATTCTCATTAAGCTCAATTGATGAAATGTTCATCTCCTCCTTAGGCCCCACAGCGTCTAGCATGCCTTTCTCTATTCACAGAGGCAGTTTCATTGGCTTTGCTGAATCTGGACCTCCTGCTCTCCAAATTCACAGTTCTTTATCTCTCAGGCTTCCATCTCCCTATCAGGTCACACCTACATTTATTCCTACAACAAACCGTTCCTCTAAAAGTTTAGATCGATCCATTTTATTCTTTAGAATTTAGTTGCCTTATAACTTGTATTATTCAAGTGTATTAAAGACATAGTGAGCAACTCACTATAATGGAAACTGAGGAGGATAGTAATAGAGATAAAGGAATAATCAGAGAAGGAAGTCTGCAAGGAAGCCTTTTTGATCCCAATATATGTGTCAGAACAATATATTTGTCAGTTCCTTTCAGAACTGTCACCTCTATAATAAACTTCAAATACAGGTGTTACAATCTACAAACACAGTTAAGAGAACTGAGGCTTGAAAGTTAAAAACAATTTTACCAAGACTGAAAGTCAACTCTTTAGTTATTGGTAAACAGTCAAATCTAGACATTCTTTAATTCATCACTCAATTGAATATTATTAGCTTACTACATTACAGGTAATGCAATATCCTGTATCTATAATGAATGAATATTGGGAGCGATGGGCTAAGACCTGCAGTTCCAGGGGATTACTCCTGGATCTGTGCTCAGCTATCATTCCTGGTAATATCAGGGACAGAATAAGTTCAACTGTGTGCCAGGTAAGCACTATAACTCCTGTAATATTTCTCTGTCCCAAATAAATTTAATCCCAACCCACAATGATTCCAGTAAGGAAGGAAAGTTAAAAGATTTTTTAAAAAATGAATTATGCCTTTTTTGTTAAGTCTTTATACTGCATATTCATTTTTTTAATTAAAAAATTTTAAAGAGTAAACAGAAAAGGGATAATTAGAAATATCTAGGGGATAGACTGCATTTGTGATTCTGTATAGGAGGATCAACATTGTCAATTCTGAAAAAATATGAAGAATGAAATAGACAAAAGATAAGGAGATTCTAGACAAAGAAATCACAAGAAAGGCCAAAGATAAGCACAATCAAACAAAGAGTTAAGATGGATAAAAATAAAACTAAAATTAGTTTTTAATCTACAAAAAGAAAATGTTTACCCTACATACAATATTTCTAGAAGTGATAGAAATTGAGAGTAATGTTAAAGTACTATTTTAAGTAAATAATATATGTATATATATTACTGTTAAGAAGAAACAATGAGGTAAATATTATTATCTTCACTTTTGATGTGAAAATGTGATAAAAACAAGTCAACCATCTTAATAATGATTTGAATAGCCATCTAGAATTCAAGCAATACGTCAAACTACAGTACAAAGTTATAATAATGAAAACATTATAATTGGAATTAAAATAGACACACACACAGAGAGAGAAAAGAATGAGATCCATAATAAAATTTTCATAAGTAAAAATAATTTATGACAAAAGAATCAAGAACACAAAATGTAGAACAGGAAATATTTACAATAAATGGTGGTAAGAAAACTAGACAGGAATACCTGAGCCAGAATAAAACTGAAAGTATACAACAAAGTTGTCACAATTGAAACAGTGTGGTATTGAAATAAGGACTGTCACCCAGATCAGTGGAATAGAACTGAGAGTCCTGAGACAGATCTTCAACTATATAGACATATAATATTTGACAAAGATGCAAAAAGTATTAAGTAGTGCAAGGAAAGCCTCTTCAACAAATGGTGCTGGGAAAACTGGCAGGTCACACGTAAAAAAAAATTAATTCAGACCCCATTTCTCACATAATGCACAAAATTCAAGTCAATTCAAAGTCCATTTAAGACATGATATCAGACCTAAATCCATAAATTACATTGGGTAAAATACAGGCAGAAACCTTTATGACATTGAACTAAAGGCATATTCTTTCTGGCCCTTAGAACAGCAATTCTTAAAATTTAAATATGGAATCATTATTGCCTCTGGAATATTCTTCCAGTTCCCCTAAGTCCAATTAACATTTACTAAGCATTTTCAAAGAAACCATGTCAATTACCATGAATAAGATAGAATACAAATATGTATGTAAGGTAAAGAAAATAAATAAGTTATTTTATGACACTAATATATTGCAATATACAAACTTCAGCAATTCATTTACTTTTAAAACAAAATTAAATCACCATGAGATAGAGTTACAAAACTTTCATGTTTGAGTTTCAATCATACAATGATTGAACACCGGTGCACATTTTCTACCACCCAGTGTGTAACCAGTATACCACCCCCCACCCCACATCCCAACCCTCCCCCTGCATCCATGGCTGACAATTTTCCCCCATTCTCTCTTCTTTGGGGCATTATGGCTTGAAATACGGATACTGAGAGGCTATGACGTTTGGTTCTTTATCTGCTTTCAGCACACATCTCCCATCCGAAACTACCCCTCCAACCGTCATTGACTTAGTGATCACTTCTCTATTCTAGCCGCCTTCTCCCCCAGCTCATGAGTCAGGCTGCCAACCATACAGCAATATTCCTGGCCCTGTCTCTACTGTAACTAGGTGTCAATTTCATGTTATTTTATATTGCACAAATGAGTGCAGTTCTTCTATGTCTGTCGCTCTCTTTCTGACTCATTTTACTTAACATAATATTCTCCATGTTCATTCATTTATAAGCAAATTTTATGACTTCATCTTTCTTAACTGCTACATGGCATTCCATTGTGTAGATATACCAAAGTTCCTTTAATTTTATTTTACTTTTTTTAATGTTTTGCTTTTTTGGATCACACCCGGTTATGCACATGGGTTACTCTTGGCTCATGCACTCAGGAATTACTCCCAGCAGTGGTCGGAGGACCATATGGAATGCTGGGAATCGAACCTGGGTTGGCTGCGTGCAAGGCAAGCGCTCTACCTGCTGTGCTACTGCCCCAGCCCTCAAAGTTTTTTTAACCAGATGTCTGTTCTTGGGCACTCGGGTTGTTTCCAGATTCCGGCTATTGTGAGCAGTGCTGCAGTGAACATACAAGTACAAACATCATTTCTACTGTGCTTTCTTGCATCCTCAGGATATATTCCCAGAAGTGGTAAGCAATTCATCTACTTACATAATTTAAGTGAAAATAAACTGACTAATACTAGAGAGGTAACACATGGGTTAAGGTACTGCCATGCACAAAGTCTACTTTGGTTTGATCCTACCACCTTATATGGTTCCCTGAGCACTGCCAGGAATCATTCCTGAGCAGAGCCAGGAGTAAGCACTGAGTCCCGCAGCCAAGTATGACCCCAAAGACCCTCAAAAAGAAGATTGTTTAAATTATAGAATCTTAAATATACATGTCAAGTAAATAACTGTGAAAATTATTTGCAGCAAACAGGGTTTTTGTAGTTTTAAATTTTACTTTTAATCAGAAAAAAATGCCCTAAAATCGTTATTATTTCCCTCTTTTCCTTATAAGAGGTGTCTCAGTAATAGATTTTTCTGAGAAAAAATATGACAAGCTTCTTTGTCTCTTCAAGGTAACGATAATATTTTTAACGCTGAGTGCTATGAAGAGAACATTTGAAAACAAATATTACAAAATGTTGTCATTATATAAAAAAAAACCCTCAGGCAGTCTGGCATCAGAACCCTGTTCTAAACTACAATTGGAGTTCATTAGCTTTTACTGCTAGAAAACATTCTATTCTATGGATATATTTATCTATTCTCTTGTTGATAGTAGGCATTTTGAATGCTTCCAGCTTTGTTATTATTATAAATAATGCCATTGTGGAGTTTTGTATACCTGCATGGTATTATATATGAGAGTTTCTTTAGGTTAAGTACTTCAGAACTGTATTGCTGATGTAGAGTAAGCACCAAAAATATTATGCACTAACCCTTTCTAGTCCCAGGATAAAGAGACAAAACACATTCTCCCTTTACTCCTCCTTCTTTGCCTAACTACTTTTAATGTTGTGGATTTTAACATAGTTTAAGATAATTCATTAGCTACTATTTCATGTTTTTCAAAAATTTTGGATTATTAAATTTTGGGGTGTCGGTTGTTAGTCTTCAGGTGAATTCCAAAGAATAGGCAGGGTGGAAGGATCCAGGGGACCACCCTGGAGATATTTAGTCCTCTGGGATAGATGGTTCAATAAGCAAGCTATCAGCCACATTGAGCAAACTCAAAAATCAGCATATGTCTACAAAAGAATACAGAATGAGAAAGCATGGCATTTGACCAGGACTCCAGATCAAGGCACTCATTTTGCTTATGATAACTATTGACTTCTAGGGCAAAAAATAAGTGTAAAGACTCTTATCATTATAGAAGCAGGAATGTACCTGAGTCCAAGGGAAGGTGCAAACCCCCTTGGGCATTTTAATATAAAACCATCCCTACTTGTTGTCCAACAATCCTTTTACCCTTTTACCCTTCTAGTTGTAGACTAAAAGGTTTATTTCCCCAAAATTAATATATTGAACCAGGGTTGAAGTGATAGCACAGAAGGTAGGGCATTTGCCTTGCATGAGGCCAACCTGGGTTAGATTCCCAGCATCCCACATGGTTCCCTGAGCACTGCCAGGAGTTATTCCTGAGTACATGCGAAAGGAGTAACCCCTGTGCATCGCAGGGTGTGACCCAAAAAGATAGATAGATAGATAGATAGATAGATAGATAGATAGATAGACTTCCCCAATATTATTAGAGGCCTTCAGGAGATAATCAAGTGATGAGGGTTGAGTCCTCATGAATGGAATTAGTGCCCTTATAAGACAAGATACTGGAGAATGGTCTGCTCACATTACCACAAAGGGAGATGGTGCTAGGCCGAAGAGATATCACAGTGGGTAGGAATAATTCCTGAGTACCATACCAAAAGTAACCCCTGAGTAACAAAAGGTTTGGTAAAAAAATAAATAAATAAAATCATCACCAGAAGAGCATTCTCACCAAAAGCCCAACCATACTGAAACTTTGTCTTCAGATTTCCAGACTCCAAAACTGTGAGAGAGGAAAAAAATTAAAAGTGCAACACCACAACAACAAATTTTTATTGTTTATAAGCTACCCCATCCACCATTCCTTATTCTAGCATGGTGAATAAGACCCTTCTTCCTCTTCCTCCTAGCCTCCCAGTGTCCCTGCTTCAACCTGCTGCTGCACTACGCGCTCAACATTGAATTTCCATTTAATGCTACTGACCCTTGAATGCAGGTCAAGAAATCTATTAGTCCTGCCTTCTCACACTTTTTAACAATAAATGGAATTTTCAGGGGCACAAAACTCTTGCCACTATCACCTACCTCTACTACCACACTTCTGAAATGATATTTCAGAAGGAGCCCCATCACATTCGAGGAGAAGGTAAGGGGAGGGGAGGCAGACAAAGAGAGGAAGGAAGCTCATCTCCATGGGGATGTGATCAAGCAAGCACAGCACCACATCCTGACAATTTTAAAATTTAAAAATATCAGGAACACCAATTCTTATGTTTTGGTTTTCAAGACACATCCTGGGTTGCTCAGGACTTACTCATGTCTCTGCTCCCAGGACTCATCCCTGGCGGGCTCAGAGGACCATATAGGGTGCTGAGAATTAAATCCAGGTCAGCTTTATACAAGGCCAGCACCCAACTCTCTATACTCTCTCTCCATTCCCTTAAACATGTTCTTTACCTGCAGGTGATGCTCAGGAAGCTCTGGGACTCTCATTCAGCTGGCAGTTCCATGCAAAGGCATAAGGATACAGTGGTGCTCAGCTCTGGAGTAGGGGATTACCCAGGACTGAACAGTAGTCATCAGGGGCAACAAGGTTCATATCTCATGATGCCCCCACAACTATGTGGTACTGAGCTCAAAGTAGGTTCCTCCAGGGTTGGAGCAATAGTATGGCAGGTAGGACATTTACCTCACATGCAGTTGAGTTGGGTTATGATCCCCAGAATCCCATATGATCCCCCTATGTGTGTATAGAACAGAATAGCCAAGAGTGATTCCCAAGTGCAGAGACAGGAGTAACCCCTGAGCATCGCCAGCTGTGACCCCCCAAAAGAATCCCAAAGCAATATCCCACTCCACAGCCTCCACATTCTTTCTATACTACAGGTGTGTCCCTTAGATTCTTATTTATTTCTCCCTTTTATGTCTGATAGCACAGCGGTAGGGCGTTCGCCTTACAAGCGGCCAACATGGCCGACCCAAGTTCGATTCCTCCGCCCCTCTCGGAGAGCCCGGCAAGTTACCGAGAGTATTTGATATGCCAGACACAGTAACAACAAAGTCTCCAATGCAGACATTACTTGGCCCGCTCGAGCAAATCGACGATCAACGGGAGGGCCTTTACCTTTACCTTTACCTTTACCTTACCTTTTATGTCTATAGGCAATGTAGTGAAAACTAGAAAAACCTGGGAGAGTCACTTTATATTATTGATGTTCAAAGCTGGTCTTGACCCAGAGTAGAGAAAATCCATACTCACAGATACCCAGTGAATAATACACCAATTTCATTTTTTCTCAACTTGCTTTTATCACATCCCTCATTTCCCCCAACTGTATGGGGCAGTTTTAATCATAATAATCTAGTGTACCTTCTTGTCATGTCAAAGACTATTTAGAGCCAAATATAGACACCAGATAAAACCTTAGGTTGACATAAAAAGAAAAAGGAAGCAAAAATGTACATGGTCAGAAAGAGAACATAGACATCTGAAAGCTTGTCCCTATCACAAACAACCTCTAGCAATAAGTTGCAAAAGCAAGCTTGACATTTTCAGTTCAAAATGAGCACTTAGGGGATGGAATGATAGCACAGCAGGTAAGGCATTTGCCTTGCACGTGGCCTACCTGGGTTCGATTCCCAGCACCCCATATGGTCCCCTGAGCACCGCCAAGAATAATTCCTAAGTGCAGAACCAGGAGTAACCCCTGTGCATCGCCAGATGTGACCCAAAAAACAAAACAAAACAAAAAGAGCACTTAGCAAGACCCCAACACCCCTTGCTCCCATGGATGCACTCTACACAGGCAACCACTCGCCTTCCTCCTACAGAAACCCAAGACACCTGGCAAGCAAGAGAAATAACAAATTAACCAAGAAATCACACCTGAAAATCTGAAAGAGACTAAAACACAATGTAGCCCTTAATTTCACTCCTATGGCATTTGTAGGGACCCCTTGAGGGGGATTGCTCACTCTGACATTTAAGATCTTAAAGCTCAACAACAATAATTCCAAACACCTAACTTGAAAAGTCTTGCTTATGACCCGAGATTGATGCCCAGCACTCCAATATGGTCCCCCCTCCCTGTTCCTGCCCAGCGCCCTGCCAGGAATGATCCCTGAGCATAGTGATAGGAGTAATTCTTGAACATCACCAAGTGTGGCTCAACACCTGTTTTCTCCTCCACTCACCCCCAAAACAAACAACAACAACAAAGCAAAACAAAAACAGGACAGGTTCTTGTCCATGTAACAAATAGACAAATCTTCTTAGCAGCTCTCCTAAACTCACCTGGCTGCAGTTTAGCGTTCAGCTAAGGGGAAAGTGCCCAGCATGGTCTCATAGCAGCTTTCTGGGGTCAGGCACCCAGTTGACTGTCATCCAATCTAATATTCCAGGAGCCAGTGGTGGCCGGCTTGATCTTAGACCTCTTACCTCAATGCATGCTGCATGCTAGCATGTGTGTGTGTGTGTGTGTGTGTGTATGTGTGTGTGTGTGTGTGTGTGTGTGTGTGTGTGTGTGCCTGCATGCATGGGAAAGCTCTGGATCCCACGTATTTGTGTAACTGTGCTGAGGGTCATTCCAGGCCTAGTGACTGCACCTGGTGCTACTGAAAACCCAATGAACAAAGGAAAAAAACAAAACAAAACAGGGTTGGGTCAAAGTAGAAAATACAGCTGCAAGAATATACAGAGTGGAAGAGGGAAAACCTGAAAACAACAGGCAGACACTCTGTAATTATGACTTGCTAGTGCATTGGCAAGGATGGACAAACCCCTAAGAAAATACCTGAGACCATGTAAAACAACAGTTTTTGTAAAGTGAATGACACTGGACTGAAGATAAAAGTCTGAGAGGGTGAAAATATTTGCACTACATATCTTGGATTAAGGGTTATGATCCAAGATGGAGAAAGCACTCACAAAACTCAACAACATAAAAACAAACAATATAATCGAATTAAAAAAAAGAAAAACAAAAACAATACCATCAAAAATGGGAACAGGACGTGATGGGACACTGCCCCAAACACAGGATACAGAAGTCATTAGGCAGATGGAAAAGTTCCTATGATCACTTATTATCAAGGAAATGCAAATAACAACAATGATGAGATACCATCTTTCACCTGTTTGAAAATGGCCAACGGTTTAAAAGACCAGATGAGATAGTATCCATGTGCATATAGAAGAAAACAAAAGCCTTATTCACCTCAAGTTGTCTTAAGGAATGGACAATCACACTTATATGTGGCATATAAAAAATAAATCAAAGACACCAACATATTACCTAAAGTCAACAAACCCTTGGATTTTGACTACAGAACTGAAGTTGCCAATGGTGGAGAGGGAAGGAGAGGAAAAATCAGACTAAAAGTAACACCAGGAGATGCTCGAGGGTCTTGGACACTCAGGTAAAGAACAGCAATTTTATACAGCGTAAGCATGAACACAGACACAATTGTGACCATATTCTTTCAGATACAATAAAAATAAAAAATCAAAAATATTTAAAGGAACAAATCAGTGGTGATAACCCCATCTCTAATAGAACTGTTGAAGGGAAGAGATTTGCCTCAAAATCTAAGGGTTCTTTAAACAGGTATACAATAAAACTGACAAATGCAAGATACAATCCCATAGACAAAATGAAGAAGAGAGTGACAGATACATATAAGTTCAGTATGCTGGTCTACGCAAGTGTGAGATATTCACTACTATTGAATGAAGATAAGTTTTAGATCATAAAAGCTAGTAACAAGCAAACAAAGCTGTTGCAGTCAGTGTATCAAGAATAACCAAAAAAAGTGTTCTCAGTGTTCTGAGTCACAGGATGCTGGGAAGTGGCCCTGGAGAGAAAATTGGCAGAAGATAAAATTATACAAACACTTCATTTCCAGAGTAATGGACATTTCTTTTATACATGCAAGTTCAGTTTCAGGAAACATATTCCATTTTTTCATGAAGAAATATTATAACCACTACTTGTTTTCAGATGAGCTATCTGTGGAATTAGTTTCTTACTTTTAGGAAACTTTCATAGGCATCCTGCTTCCTCATCTTAATTTGTGATCTTTCCTAAGGCTATGTACATATAATATAATTCACTTGCATTCTCTAGGACAATAAAGAAGATATTATTTCACTGTATAATTTTTCATTCACAGAGTTCATGGGCCAGCCATTTCTGATTGCTGGCAAATTCATTATATGATGTTTTATATCATCTGAATGAGCTTCACTTTCCTTTAAATTCTCAAAATAAGAAAAAAAGTAAATAACAGCAAGCAAGGCCAAATCAAATAATAATCTCTTTTGTTTCAAATATTTTTCAGGTGTGTATTGATTGGAAACTAACTCAGCAATTTAATTAGAAATACAAGCTTTTCTCATTCCCTTAGGTTCAGATCAAATTTACCATTTTTTTCCCCTAGAATTTCTTATGTTGATGCTATAGCCATTATAGCAGGTCTGGACTCCCAGGTATTCTCTACTTTGTTCTGGAGTAATTATGATCTAAAGATCAGCGATAATAGCCAGCTACTGTGAACTATATTGATAAGCCCCCAGAGGTCTCTAAAAAGAAGATAGATAAGAATGTTCAAGGGAATAAATCTGAAACCCAAACATATACCAGGAACACAACCACCAATTTCCATGGTTTTCTTATTTTCTTTCTAGGAAACCAACTTGGGAAATGCAGAATAGGACACTTAGGGCAATTCTTTTGATTTCTTTGAAAGCACAATTTCAATTTACTTAAGAACTCAACATCAACAACAAAAATATTTGGAACGCTGTCACACTGTCCTCCCATTGTTCATTGATTTGTTCGAGCGGGCCCAATAACGTCTCCATTTTTTTGATATTTGCTCTTACAGTGTTTGGCATAGTGAATACATCAGAGGTAACTTGCCAGGCTTTGCCGTTGGGGCAAGATACTTTCGGTAGCTTGCTGGACTCTCTGAGAGGGGCGGAAGAATCAAACCTGACTTGGCTGGGCTGGCTGTGCGCGCAAGGCAAACGCCCTACCACTGTGCTGCCTGGCAGGGGAGATACCATGATCAGGAAGGTGGTTTTCCCAGGGAGAGGCTTATCCATTTCACTACGGATGTGCTGACCCCTGCGATTTCCCCAAATGTGGGAAACTTGGCTGCATAATTTGTGGTAACAAAAATATAAGAGAAATAAATTGATGCATCAGTCTAATTTCAAAGTAAAACAAAAAACCATTGTGTTTCTATTAGGAGGTAACTCTTCCCAAAGTAGTACATGCTATGTTTATGTTCAGAGACAAAAATATTCTCTTCACGGTGGCCCATATATTCAGAAATATTAGAACATTGGCCATATTTTTTTCTGGTGAGACAAGATTTTTAAAAAAAAGGAACTAGTGGTCAAAGAGGGGGAAGCATTCTTAGTCTGCTTCCATTAACCAGATGTGTAAGGCTTGACCACACACTAATACCACAGGGGAAATGAACCTTCAAATCTCCTTGACTTACCCCCAAGGGATCAAAAACATGGTCTATCAACAGTGGGTAGACCAGGAGACCAGAACAGGGAATCTGGTTCTAAGTGCAAACTGTACTGAACTTATTTAATTCTGCAAAGACAATCAGACTGTAGCATATAGTAAAGTCTACATTACTTCCAGATGCACAAATCTTCTTCACATGTCAACAATGATGTCAGTCCACAGAGGGTTCTGGTCTGCTGACCTTTTGATAAGTAGTTGCTTAAAATTGTCACAACAGCAAATACAAAGACGAAGAAAAGGCTCAAAGGCTATATAATATAGCCTTGTGGTGATCTGAAACTACATTTCCTGGGCCCAAATCATAACTCCAAGATGTCTTAGATTAGGGCAAGTTACCTAAGGTCTCTGTGTCTATTATGTACAATATGTACTAAAATACTATAATGCACCAGATAAGGTTACCATGTGGTTTAAGTGAACTTTCACCTACAGTAAAGCCCATAGAATAGTGCCTAACACACAGTGAAATACAATAAAAATCAGTTATTGTTTCTGAGAAGCCTGCTCATCGCTTTCACTTTCCAGCTTCCTTCTGTCAACCAATTAGGAAGACAAAATACAAAAGGGCCTCTTTCCCCAGCAAAGAAGAACTTCACAAAGTTTGAAATATCTGAGTGGCTATCACCTTTCTTCAGGATTTGATGCAAGATAAAGAAACCTAGGAAATAATAGAGACTTGAACAGGCACAAAGAAAGCTTCAGGGAGCAAGAAGGCCTGGAGGCAGAAAGAAAGAAACATTCTGAATGCTAGCAAAAATTAGAAAAGAATATAAGGTGAGAAAAAAACTCCTTAAGAAACAACACAGAAAGAACCCTGAACCTTCTTTCATCATACTGAATCTGAGTTGGTTGTTATTATTGGTTTATTTACACTGAAATTTTGTTTTTCCTTTTGGTGTAAGAGAAAAGGGGGTGAAAAAATACTATTTTTCTTTTCTTTTTACCCTTATTGAATTCTCTTTTTTAAGAGTTTTCTCCCCCAATTGTATTTCTTTTAAAAATTAGCTACAAAACTGATCCCTACATCTGAAGAAAATTTGCAAGGATACTTGTGTCTAGTCAAAACAATTATAGGAAGTACACAGAACATGGCATAGCCAGAATTTCTCTTTTATTATGTAATCTCATAAAAAATAGAGAAATGAACTAAGACTTATGTTTTCCTTTAAATTTTTCATTGGAAATAACTAGAAAAGGGATTATTTTCAGCAATTAGGATTTTGCATGTCAGACAATACCCAAACCAACCTATTAGCATTTGCTTTACTTCTGTGTTGAAAAATAACCTACGATATTCACATTCTTCTAAATAATTACCAAAAATACTTCACAGAACATCTGGAATTCTGGTACAGGTGTTAGAGTGAACTATAAATTCAGAAAAATTTTCCTAAACTGAATTATGCCTCCCATTTCTCTCATTCTTATTTGTCACTTCATCATGAATCATATTTAGTTTCATGGATTTTATTTTTAATACAATCACAATCACAATCATCCTGTTGTTCGTTGATTTCCTTGAGCCGGCACCAATAACGTTTCCTTCTTCCTAGCCCTGAGATTTTAAAAGAGCCATTTCAATGCTCCTTCAGGATTAGGAGAATGAGACCAATCATTGTAATTGGTATTTGGTATATTGAGTATGACACGGGGAGTTTGCCAGACTCTGCCGTGCGGGCAGGATACTTTTGGTAGCCTGCCAGGTTCTCCAAAAGAAAAATAAGATAATAAGATGTTGCGGGGCCACAAATGCAGCTACGTGCTTCCGGGAGCTGGATTTTATAGTCTCTGCGTCTTGGCCGTTGATGAGACCAACCTGGCGCTGGTGGCAGCTGGTGGGTGTGACACCTACCTGCTGGAAGATGCGGGGGTCTGGTTGGAGAAGGCCCAGTGCCAATCCAAGTAGGCTTGGAGACCTCAGCCCCGGGACCCGCATGCCTGGGTTGCTCTGCCAGTTTTTTCATGCATGAGGCCCGTCCGGACATGTGGAGTGGTCCCAGCCTTATTTTTAATATAATAAAAAGCATAATAATGCTTTTGAAAGTGTGTGCATTTTACATGTTCTGGAATTTCACACCAAGTAGCAGGTTTCCAGAAAAAAATTCTCCTGAACTTAGACCTTTCCCAAGTCACTAACACTTCCTGTGTTGATTGATCTGGAAATTTGCACAACACCCATGCTCTGTTCCTTACAATTTATTTGTTGCATCTCATTAATTACATTAATACAATCTGAAAATCTGGAATTTACTAGAAAAATGCCTTTTCGAATGCTTTTCCCAGCTTCTGCCACATCTGCCAGCACTGCTGCTCTTTACTCTTTGAAGTCTTCCTTTATCGCTTCCAAAATCTGACACGCCATTTAATTGGTAAAGAAGCGAACAGCACCAAGCTCAGACAAGGTCAGACCTGAACACCTAAAAAACCCGCCATCAGTACTCATCAATACACTGGCTTGGCTCTTCACACGCTACCTGTTTGAATGCAAGATTCCATCCCAGTGGTAAACAAGCAAGACTACTACTGTACAAGAAAGGAAACATCCACGACATTGGCAATTATTGCCTGATCTGCCTGTTGTCTGTTGTCTACAAGTTGTTCACTCGAGTCATCCTGAATAGGATTGGCAGAACACTAGATGAAGGACAACCATGCAAGCAAGCCAGGTTCTGTAAAGGATTCCACACAATTGATCATATCCATACAATAACCAAGCTAATTGAGGAGTCTCGGGAGTTCAAGACGCTACTCTTGATGTCTAATGTTCCTTGATTTAAACAAGGCCTTTGATTCTGTTGAGACTGAAGTGGTCATCGAAGCCCTAGCCAGACAGGGCATTCAAACTCAATACATCAGGATCCTCTGTGAGCTGTATTGCGGATTCAATACCAGGATCTCACCATTCTCAGGGAGGTGATCATTCACATCAAGAGAAGGGTTCGGCAGGGTGATACCATTTCACTGAAACTCTTCAGTGCCACCCTCGAGAACATCATGTGATGACTAGAATGGGAAGGAATGGGAGTGAAGATAGACGATGGGCAACTACACCACCTCCGCTTCACTGATGACATCGTTCTAATAACACCAAACATTAGTCAGACAAGCGCCACAAATGCTGGTCAACTTCGACTGTGAGTGTGGAAAGGTCGGACTGTAGCTAAATATCACGAGAACAATGTTTATGAGAAATTATCTCATTCATGATGCTCCTTTTGCTCTCAACGGGATGAACATCTCTGAATGCAACAATTATGTGTACCTTGGTCGAGAAGTCAACATGATGAATGACCTGGCACCTGAGTTGCGCAGGAGGGACAGAGTGGCTTGGAGCACCTTCAAGAGTGTCAAAGAAATAGCTAAGAGGATGAAGAACCTCTCGTTCCGGGCACATCTCTTCGATTCCACTGTTCTTCCTGCATTAACATACAGTGGGCCTACGAAAACAGGATGAGAATGCTATTCATGTCTCCCAAAGAGGAATCAAAGGAATTATGCTTGGAATATCATGTTCAGTCAAATGAGAGAAAGAATCCCGACCTCTGTCAACAGTCAAGAATCAAGAACACTGTCTCGTTAGCCAAGGCATCAAAAATTAGATGGGCTGAACACGTAATGAGATTTAGAGATGACCACTTAAAGCCATTACCGACTGGATTCCATGGGACATCAAAAGACCACCTGACCACCCATCTACGAGATGGTCATACTTCTTTGTCAAGAAACTGAACGATCAGTTTGAGGCTGTTCTTGTTCAGAATGAGCAGTTGCCATTGGGCTACACTGTCTCATGACACAGACAAGTGGATACGTTACTGGTGCCCACTGAGCAAATCTATTAGTAACAGGATGTCAAGTAATCAAGTGATCAAGTGATCAATACCTTTTCTCCACAAAGTCCTCAATACACTTGATAATCTCACATCCCTGTGAAACTACTGTTTTAAATGCAGTTAAAAAGACTTCTGTGAGGAGTGCTCTTTTTGTGTAGAGAAATAAAACATTTTTCCTTAGTCTTGCACTTTATCATTGCAAAAATCATTCAATCAAAATAAAATTTAACAACATTTTCTCCAGCAAATGAATTATTTTGGACCCTAAAAGTTATTTATGTTACCTATTTTAAGACTTATTTTTTAAAAAGAAATGATAATAATCTCTATGCCGCACAAGTGAGCTAGCCTTTAATTTGAGAGTAAGTAATCATTGTTTTTAAGGTATGATTTCTTTTAAGTAAAAATTGATCTTTATACCGACACTTAAATTTTCTCCCTTATTAATAAAAATGTAAAGTGTTCTTTCTAAGTTTCCTTTTGACCCACTGATAACTCTGGAATGCATTCACTATATAAAGTACAGAGGATACAAAATTAAAAGATCCAGCTCTTAGCTTTAGTCGGGAGTTTTGGGAACCAAACCTGGCTGTTCTCAGGGCTTACTTCTAGCTTGGTGCTCAGGGGATCATATGTGGTGCTAGGGATTGAACTAGGGTAATCTGCAAGCAAGGCATGCGCTTGAACCTCTGTACTATCTCTCCAGCCCCAGTACTTGCCATTGATGAGTTTAGAGTCATCAGAAGAAAAAAAAGAAAATAAACCATTATTAAATGGTTTTGTTATATTTGAGGAGGAAATGTTGTATATAATAGAAGAGCTCTTCCCATTTTAAGATATTATTCAACTAATCATTACTAAGAAATTACATAAAAATTTTCTTAAAAATGTAGTGGAAAGATACTGGTGGTGGGTATGACATGGTAACATTTTTGAAAAGATGTGGCAATATTAAAGAAAAGAACACATGTATGTTATATGTCTGAGTCTGGGTCTGGGTCCTCCCATTGTTTATCGATTTGCTCGAGCAGGCAACAATAACTTCTCACAACAAATTGTGAGACTTGTTGTTACTGTTTTTGGCATGTTGAATATGTCAATGGTATCTTTCCAGGCTTTGCCGTGCGGGAGAGATACTCTCGGTACCTTGCCAGGCTATCCAAGAGGGGCAGAGGATTTGAACCCGGGTCATCCACGTGCAAGACAGATGCCCTAGCCGCTGTACTATATATGTATATACATATACAGTCTTATAAACCAATATTACCTCAATTCAAAGAAACTACATATAAATAATAAATGAAAATGTGTTTCTTGGTCAAAGCCCAGGAGACACATACAGAATGGTCAGACTGAAAACATGGAGGCAAAGATACTGAGATACCATGCGTTTGCACATAGGAAACTATAAGCCAAGGCATAGCAGAATGAATGTGATGAGTTTAGGAGATTCAAAAAAGATTTGTGTTACTAGAAGATACTGTACTATACATAAAAGGTCAGCTTATAAATGTTCTTGTATGACTCCTAATCATCCTGGAGGAAAAGTTGAGTCTCCTCGATTTCCATTGCGAGTTATTTCCAAATCTACCCCTCAATGTCCTGTGTGCAACATTAACATATTTCTCCATTGCTAGCAGGCATGGTATATTCCATCGGGAGAGGGTACTGGAAGTAGTATAGATGAGAAAGAGACTTTACTCCTGATTTATTGTCTGAGGCAGGGTATCCACTCTCAGACATGCTCACAGTTTACTCCTGGCTCTGCTCTTCAGGATCACTCCTGGACAGCTCTGGAGACTATATGTGGTGCCAGGGATCAAACCCAGATTGGCCATATGCAATGCAAACACCCTACTTGCTGTACTGTTCCTCTGGTTCTTTGCTCCTGAACTTTAAATATATATTTTTATACCAGGTGTCTGGGCAGTCTAGAGAATGATTTTCTCAAGACCCGCACAGCTGTGCCATAACAGGAAACTTCTCTATAATGTAATGGCTCATGTTTGTAACTTCTTCAATTGTGACAGATATCAGCAGGATTAAGATGCTCTTCTGTATTTGTTCCTACCTTAGGTATTCCATGTTGGCCCGTCATTCAAATAAACAGGTTGCGCCTATGACAGCGATCAAGATAACTAGAAGGACCAGGTTACAAGATGAATTCTCAGTGCATTGTAGTTCTTAAAAAATGAGAACAATGAATTTACATATTGTTCACTTTCAGCTTGAAGAATGATAAACTCATTAATTATAGCTATTGGCTACCGTTGATGAAAATCAAATTTAACATTTAGTTTTTACAATACTTGAACTCCCAACCTCACAAGTTTCTAATATGAATGTCAAGGCACTGGCCGGAAAACAATAGGATCCTGAAACAATATGCACTATATCTGATGGAACTCTGAAAAACTGACATTCTTTAATCCTGAACCACTCTGAGCTTCCTTTTGCCAGTGATGGTAATTTACCCTATAAGATGTTTACTATGGAGATTAGTTTCCTGTGTTTGAAAGCAACATGACAATATCATCTGGGGTTATTGATATACTCAAAGGGGTTCCCCTTCTCTTTTGATATCCCCTCCCCATTTGCAAGGGTGGCCATTCCATTTTATAGCGAAGAGGAAACATTATATGCCCAAAGGTATTGTAAGAGTTTGCTTCAAAATGTGGACAACATCTTGGAAATATATGTGGGAGTAAATTGTGAAAGTGCTTGACCAAGGATGATGGGAACAACAATAAATCTGACTAAATTCATTGAAATGTCTGTAATTACTTGATATTTGAGTTTTAATGTGTGCTAACTCCTACACTGGAGGATGTCTCTAAGACCTAACTTGGACTCTGTGGTTAACTGCAGTTAAGTTCATGCAGATGTGCTAGCATGGTGCACAGGAGGGAGTCTAAAGACTTAAGGAGATAGAAATGTTTGGCTGGATTTATTATATGTGATTTGCATTACTATGAACCAAATAAATTCCACATGAAAAAATACAACAAGAAATACGCTAAACAAGATACTATTTGCATCCTTGAAAACCCAATGTTTCTTCCTCCTCTATAGTCTAAGGATGTCCCATAGAGAGGAGAACATGACTAATACAGCAGTATATATGATTCAAGCCAAGTTTTGGGAATAAATGTAAGCAGAAATATGTAATATAAATGTACATTTCATGACTAGAAGAAAAAAAAGAAGAAAATGCTATAATGTAAGTGAAAATTATGAAAGACTAACTAAAGAAAGAGAAATGAGGATGGAAAGAATGAAACTGATGTAGAACTAACTTATTTTGATCAGTAGACTTATGTGATGCTTACTCTTCCATCTAACAAAAGGTATGAAAGAGAATGAGGAGTTCAAGCTATCGAAGTTTCCAGTGTTCATTGAATAATGATGGAAATAATGGTATGATTCAGAATAATTTTAAGTACACTAAATAATTATATTCTAAGAAATGTAATATTTTGTCTTGAAAATATTAAACTTAGAATCCTAGTAGTAACAGTCAACTATGTAGTAGATCTAGCTCAAAAGAGAAAAATCTTATCCTAAGTAAAATTTTAGATTTCACTAAAACCTTAATGAAAGATGCATTACTGGAAGCTTTGGACATGTGTAAGATAGTTTGAGTAGATTGTGTAGAAAGAACAGAAAATAGGACAGAAAACAAAAATCCAGAATACTAACATTGAGCAAGAGAGTGGAAGAAATAACAACCTAGAAATTCAGAGAAGGAACAAGCAAAAAAAAAAAAGCTACATCCTTGGAAGAGCATTGATAACATTAACCATGTCACAAAGAATTAGGCCTGAAAACAGATTTCATTGAGTGAGACATGTCTGGGAGGCAAGGGAACAGAGGCGCTGTCACAGATACAGTTTGGCCATGTTGAAATGATGCTTAGCTTCCTTTTTTATTTATATTAACTATATATATGAGAACACCAAATACCATCTTTCTGAATCACCACTTGTTGGCAAAAAGTTCTAAGGGAAAATCTGCTATGGGTCTTCTGAGAAAAGATAATTTTTTCACCAAGATAAAGATAAAAATAGGATGGGATTATTTGAAGAATGATGGATATGACCCATGCCTGTGTTTCCATTTGGATTCATTAATGATGCTTGATGTCATAGCAATTGTATTGGCACTATGAGTTTACAAATCTACAAATGAAAAATCATTATGCTGAGAATGACAAAAGGCAAAGAGCATAATCCTTCATGATGTTGGTGGCCAATAAAGGACTAACTCCAGATTGTTGTTGTTGATGATGTTTTTAATATGGAAAAGAATAGACTTTTATTCTATTTTATTTCATTCTAAGCCTTGTCTTGAATGTTTTTGATAATTTTCTGCATAAAATGTTCTCATTTCTAGATATTATTTAGGAAGCTTGGCTGTGAAATAAGTAGAACAATAACTAGGACATGAGGAGTTGAAAATTGTGGGAAGATTTATTTTGCTTTTCTATTTGGAGAGTTGGGTATTTGCTTTAATTTTGTTATTATTTGAAGAAAGGAAACATCTGTGCTAATTTGAAAGCTAAAGAGAAGGAACCAAAGGATAAGGAGAAGCTAGAAATAAGGGAAATAAGATAGTGAGTGAGGGAGAGGAATTTAAGGTAAGGTTAGTAATAGAGAGATGAAATGAAGATATTAGTCTCCTTGCATAGATGGAGAGATATTTCCCTCTCCTAGATATAGAGATAAATTCAGAAGAAAGGGGACAGAGGAAGCTTAGAATTATCTTACAATTCTATAACCTGGCTCTTTTTAATACCCCAGCAAGACAACTTTGTCATTCAGTCCTTCTCACAGAGCACAGAAAATCTCTTCCACACTGCCCAAACTAGCTCTAACGTATTTTATCACAATTATACTAGTGATGGATTTACTTCTTTTGCCTCTTTCATCCCCTCTCCCCCAGGAAACTCTGCATTTTAGAGCAGGATTTATTCAAAAGAATAAATCTAGTGGTAGAAATACAGACAGGTATTGGAAAGAACAATTTCAAGGGCCTTCAGACTGAACCTATAATAGGCAATGACCTATTTACCCTTCAGGTGAGATGGGTCCTGCCAAAAGGCTCAGCATGTATTTCTGTACTGTCTAGGAATTTAGAACGTTGATATGAGATCCCTGGACAAAAGATGCAATGTCAGAACAAGTTTGACTTTCAATATTTGTATTTCTGGGTTATCTTTGGCTGTCGTCATTTAGAATTTTAAAATGAAATCTCAGGATGATATTAAAGTAAAAAAAGAAAAGACCTTCTGTTTTCTCCATTATGAATATGAGGACAAAATGTCAGCTACTACTGAACTTCGAAGCCTACCTCAACTGAGTCACTCTATTTGCACACTACCCATTGACCTTGAAGTTGAGCAGCTGCAAAGGTTTATTTAATCAAAGCCAGAACAGACTGTTTCATATTATGACCTCCGGTAGTCATTTTGCCTCTTTTTAGATTTCACATCATAGCAAACACTCAAGCTTTTCACAAATCTGGCAAGCTGTCCCTGGTAATTCTCTGGAACAGATCTAGAAGTAGTGGGGGAATTTTAAGTCTCTCTTCCTGGCTAGTGAGAAACTTTTAGAGACCTGGAGTCACTACTGTCATCCATCTTCCTATTTCTGGAATTGGTTACAAGGACCATGCAACCTCATATTCAATGGTGGTTAGTATACAGTTCTTGCAGAAAGGTTCCCATGATCTTAAGAATTCCTATATGCATCCATAATGTTCCGAAGTCAATACAAGATGCAAATTGTACTTTGCAAAACCAAAAGTTCATCCCTTCAAGAATATACATACCCAATTCCATTCTAAGTATTACCTAGTGCTTAAGAGAGAAGGATACTAAGAATGAGGACTCATTATGTCCTTATAGATGCTCCATGAAAAGAGTGGGTATTCTACCCATTTTAAGAAGGAAAAGCTGATACTTCAAGCGTTGACAAGTAAATTTATTTCCTCAGGTAAAATGGAAGACTCACTATCACTTTTTACCTATCCAAAAAGAAGGAGGAAATTGAAAGCTAAACCTGTGATATGAGAAAGCTTTACTGCAAAGAGATCGAAAATCACTAAGTACTGACAATAATAAATTTTACCTCAGTCTGTACTCATGGGAAAGACGCAGATCAAAAGTCAGCCCTCTCCTTTGTGTTCCAGGAAATGACTGCAGAACTAAAAAATTCCTATCCTCAAATGATAACTCTCACTGGTGCCCTTCTTGTTTACTGGTGACTAAGTTAGATATAGACACCCATCCTTAGTCTTATAAGCGAAGGCTTAAAAAAATGCCCTTCCCATTCGCACCAATATGGATAAAATACTTAGTAATTTTCACCTATTCAAACTTCCAGGCTTTTTGTGTTCCAAGGGACCCTTGAAACTTTAAGCCACCCTCAGTCTGAGAGAATATCCCCTAAGGAACTGCCCCTAAATATATGCTGACCACAAAGTTACACATTACCTGATGAATCATCCAGTCATACTACCTGTCCCTCTCCTGTCTACACCTAGGTCTTTCTAGCATTTTAGTCATCCTCATCCCTAGAAAATAAGGATTCTTTTCCACTGGAACTATGAGGTGCTCAGAGAACTTATAGGCTGAGCATTCCCCTCTTTCAATAGTTCTTTCAACTAAAGTCACTCCACCTAATTCCTAATTTGCTTTTACTTAAAAATGCTTCTGTGGATACTCATCTATCACTTTAAGCATGCTTTTCTTCATAGAGAGCAGTTTTGTCTGCATCCAAGTTACGATATGAAACCGAGGCCCCATATCTGACCAAGTATCCTCTATTTCAAAAACTCAAGAGTACGTTGTAATTCTGAGTTGATTTGTGGCTAACTTTGTAGAAAGCAAAATGATGTCTGCACATAATGGCGCTTTCATGTCATTCAAAGCAAGAGGAGTATAGAGATGGCATGACAAAGCCAAGTACCAGCAGGGCAGTGTGATAGAGAGTGGACCTTGGCTGGCCTGGGGATCAGGTGCCCTGCAGCCCAATCCCACATTTCAGTGACCTTTAGAAGATGACTTATTCTCTTTGGGCCCTCTGTAATTTTATCTGTAAAATGAGGGGAGTGAACTTCATGATCTCTAACCTCCCTTCCAGCTCTAGAAGTCTATGACTCTAAAACAATTTAGAGTAAATCATAAAGATGGACCTTCAGGCAGTCAGATCAGCAAAGGTGACTGCAATGAGCACTACATGATGTTATGGCCAGGGCCATAATGAGATTTGTAATTAAATATAACAACATGGGGTTATAATCAGATCTCATGCTTCAGAAACCACATTAATCATGATAGGGATCAGAGAGGTCACTCTCCCTAGAACAAAAATGGAGACCTTGAAAAGCAAAGCGAAGCCTTCTTTCCCCTCTGCTGCTCTGGGCGATGGTTTCAGAGAAGGAAAGCTTGAACTGGGCTTGGGGACTTGAGCTTTAATCCTATGCTGCTCTTTAGCTTTGCTTCAGTAACATGAGAAATTCAGATCCATCCGCTCACGCTTGTCCCAAGTTTCTCTCTAAAACTAAGAGGAAGAAAATGTCTAAAATGAAGAAGCTTTTATTCAAAAGATCCTTGAAAGCTGCCAAAACTTACCTGCCAAAATTTCTTATTTTCTTAAAAAATTACTGGTATATTTACTCCTACTTTTCTGTCTGACTCTTTCTCCAACTTGTGATATTTAAAATACTTTATCACATTGTAAAACTGGTGACCCCTAAGGACTGGAAAGTTTTGCTCTAACACATTGTAATAAAACAAGTGGGTTGGAGTCTGCAAAGAGGAGCCGATGGTGTGCCCTGGGGACACTCTTCTAGAATTGATATTCTATGATTATTATGCTTAAAAACATCCTTGCTTCTAGAGCAATACCCTACAAAGCCATAAATTCTGTCTGCTGTATGGTTATGCACACATGCATGGCTGCTGGATGAAGCAGTGTTATTGAGGATGAGAAAGAGAGAGCAAATATGGAAGAGTATATGGCAGGAACGCCTTTAAAATGAAAAATTTCACAGGGAAGAGGCAAAAAGGAAGGAAAAGAAGAGAGTGAGTTCTCAGCCTCCTTGGGGTTTAGATCAAATGCAGCAGGTCGCCCAAGCCTGAGGCGAGCCCTGAGGCAGAGAGACAGTAAGATGGCAGAGTCTGATAAATGCACAAACATGCTCACCTGCTTGGTTTGATTCAAAGCTAGCATTTTACTGAATGTGGCAGATTTTAGCAATTTATATTTCAGATGATGTCATTTAGCCACAATTAATTCTCTCCTCCTGCCCCCACACACAAACACATGTGCACACAATTATCAGAGTCACTTGGACACCACATGGTAAGATACAGTTAAGATCTAGTTTGGCACTTTGTAGGTCTGAATCTAGGGGTTCAAAGATCCCACACTTATTCCCACAGAGATACCCCTTCAAGAATTGCCCTACTGTACCCTGCGAATGCCCAAGCCTCTTCCTCCCTCTGTTACAAACCATTATATCATATACCTTTCCAAATCAGAAACTGACTCAGAGCCTAGCTTAGAGTTTAAGGTAAGTTGAACCGCAGTTCCTGCCCTCAAGTCATGTACAGAAAGTTAAATAGCTGATTACAATTTATTTCAATTCAATACAATTTTTTCAATTCAATAGATTTATAAACTCTCACCTCAATCCTGCAGCAGAATCTGGCAAAAAAAAAGAACAAAAAAGGATCTTTCTTGTTGTTTCTCTGAATGCTAATTACTAATTTAGATATGACCTGAAGTTTCTGGGTTGACTCCGGTAACTTATGACTATGGAATCTACCTCAACGTGTCATAAAGTGCATGTCATAAATAATTTAAGAGCACTAAAGTCTATCTTCTTTTTTGTTATCCCTTAAATGAGTATTTGAAATAACCTTTTTATTATCTGAATGTATATATAGTTTCCAGAAAGTGGTAGACTATAAAAACTGATGTCTTTCTGATGTTATGGTTAAGTTTCAAATTCAACCTTCCAAAAGAGCTTTTAAGGTTGAAGGTAAAATGTTACTAAATCAAGCCAAAAGAGTTTTGTCTAAACCATAGACTTCAGAGATACTAAATTCACTAGAGTAATTCAAAAACATTATTTGGTAATCCTACTCTACTGTATTTGAATATTTTGGTATTTCCCTAGGTGGGTAATCAAGAAAATGTTCCTTCCAAAGATGGCCTCATCACAATCCTTATTATCTGTGACTAAGATATGTCACAGATAGGGGGATGTTTTTAAGTACAAGACCTAATGTTTTTAATGATGCAAATGGATTTTAAGGCTGCAAATAGATTTAATATTTCTAATCACATAAATACAGAGACTATTCAGGGTGGGCTTAATATGAGTACAACATGTACAAATAAAAGAGAGAGAGGAGAAGGAGGAGAACCAGAGAGAGAGAGAGAGAGAGAGAGAGAGAGAGAGAGAGCAACAGAAAAAGCATTCAACCCAATGTTGCTGACTTTAAAGATTAAAGTAGAGGCCAAAAAGGAATAAACAGTTTCTAGAAAATAGAAGGAGTAAGAAATTTCCTTCCTAAATCAATTCATAAGTGTGTACGTCCTATGAACATTTTAATTTTAGCTAATGTGGCTATGTCAAATACTCCAAAATAAAGACAATAAATGTATTGTTTTGTCATTAAGTTTGCGGCAATTTGTTCCAGCAATTATATTCAAACTAGTATGCAAGTTACATAGGACAGAGAGAAAAGCAGCTGAGGTCAACAACCACGATGGCTCTGACAGGGAACAGAGTTAGAAACACAGAATAGACCCACAGAAAACTGGAAGAGAGCGTGAAACCACTAACCAGAAAAAAAGCAGTGTAAAGGAGACCACAAACCACAACAACTCCTCAGAGAGAAAGGCATAAAACCACTAAGTAGTGGACTTCAGAACAAATAAAGCTCTTCTAAAATAAAATTCTTCCTACAACAATGGCCTCTGAAGGCATCATTTAATGCTAAGATTGACTAGTTTTCATTGATAAAAATGACCCCAAGTCACCATAAAAAAGGTAAGCTACATTTGTATTTTTAAAAGGAAAGCAACTACTTAGAGCTATTTTAATCACCAGACAATAGTTTGCACCTTGTACATATAACTTCAATTCAATTCTGCCTATAAGTTATTGGTATAACATAAAAGTCATTCATTAACAACAGTGAATTCTTAATTAGAGGATTATCTTTACAAAGTGACTAAATTTCAGTGAAGGTAAAAGTATATATAGCATGAAAAATAACCTATGATTTCTATGGTGTATCTTACCTTTAATTGTTACTTTATCATACTGACCACAATTCATTATACTTCTTTGACTTTCTCTACTCACTACATTTTGATTCTCCCAGTTCAACTTTCTTTCAATTATTTTTCTTTCTAATTGTTTTTATCTGCTATGAGAAATCTGTCAAGTCAATGACTTTATTCATCCAATACATGAGGATGATCCCAAGTCTAATTGTTAACCCAGGATTTCCATCTGAGATACAGATCCCTATTTAGTTATATAATGATCATAAGCACTGAATATTCAAAATGGGCCCAAAATGAAGCTAGTCACAATTACTTTTCTTTTATCTCAAAAGATATCTAGCCTTACATTATTTTTATTTTATTAAAGCACTGTGATTTACAATTATTTATAGCTGAGTTTTAGACAGGACTGGAGTGATAGCACAGCAGTAGGCATTTGCCTTGCACACAGCAAGCCTGGCAGAGCCGGTTTCGATTCCTTCACCCCTCTCGGAGAGCCTGGCAAGCTACTGAGAGTATTCAATATGACAAACACAGTGACAAGAAGTCTCACAATGGAGACGTCACTGGGCCCACTCAAGCAAATCGATGAACAATGGGAGGACAGTGTTTGACAGTGAGTTTTAGACATACAGTGTTCTGCCAATGTTTCCACCACCAGGATCAATTTATGTCCACCATTGTTTCCAGGTTCCCTCACCAACACCCACCAAACAGCCATTCTGACAGGTACCTATTATAAGTCTGGTTGTTAAATTTTGGGTCTTACCCGTTCTCTATAATTTTTATATTTAGTTGTATCACTTCTTAACACCATCGATGTGCCCTAACACCCCTTAACACCTCCCCCACCCACCCACCCAGTGCTTCGCATCTGTTTTTTTTCCACACACCATTCAATTTCTTTATTTCTCCTCCCTAAACTTTGGGGTCTAGACATCCTCTCTTAGAACACTATATTCCCTCATCCAGTTATTCTAAATACCATATATAAGTGATATCATCCATTACACTTTCCAGAAATTAGATATCCTGAATCCCCAAATATTGACACTGGAATTATATGTAGAAGAATGTTTATTAAGATTTACACATACTTTAGTATGACACTCTTTATGATTATCGTTGCTGCATCAGAAACACGAAAAGGTAAAGGTAAAGGCCCTCGCATTGTTCATCGATTTGCTCGAGCGGGCCCAGTAACGTCTCCATTGTGACACTTATTACTGTGTTTGGCATATCGAATATGTCACGGGGAGCTTGCCAGGCTCTGCTGTGCGGGAGAGAGACTCTCGATAGCTTGCTGGGCTCTCCGAGAGGGGCGGAGGAATCGAACTCAGGTCGGCCATGTTGGCTGCGTGCAAGGCAAATGCCCTACCGCTGTGCTATCACTCCAGCCCCTAAGGTAAAGGCCCTCCCGTTGATCATCGATTTGCTTGAGTGGGCCCAGTAACGTCTCCATTGGAGACTTTGTTGTTACTGTGTTTGGCATATCGAGTACATCACGGGTGGCTTGCCAGGCTCTGCCGTGCGGGCGAGATACTCTCGGTAGCTTGCTGGGCTCTCCGAGTGGGGCAGAGGAATTGAACTAGGGTCGGCCATGTTGGCTGCGTGCAAGGCAAACGCCCTACCGCTGTGCTATAACTGAGCAGAAACACTAGAACACTATATATTATAGAGCAACTCTGTTTTGTCTATTTGTTCTATCACGGTCACAGTCACGGTCCTCCCGTTGTTCATCGATTTGCTCGAGCGGGCCCAGTAACATCTCCATTGAAACATTTGTTACTGTGTTTGGCATATCGAATACGTCACGGGGAGCTTGCCAGGCTTTGCCATGCGGACAAGATACTCTCGGTAGCTTGCCGGGCTCTCCGAGAGGGGCGGAGGAATCGAACTCGCATCGGCCATATTGACCGCGTGCAAGGCAAACACCCTACCGCTGTACTATCGCTCCAGCCCTTTTGTTCTGTAAGTTAGGAATATGGACAAAAGAAGACAGTGGAGATGACTTGTCTTTGCTTCACAATCTGGATCATTTAAGACAGATTCATAAACTAGGAATGACTCCATGGTTGGGAACTGGCATTACCAGAAGGCAGGCATCTTAACTCACGTTGTTGTGGCTGTTTTTGGCAAGTATAAAATGCAACAAACAAATTATTGAATTTCCACAATTTAAGTACTGCTAGATGTTGTCATTTGATATATTATTAAAGAAGCACATGTATCACAATGAAATTGTGATTTCTATATTTTGATAAGAATCCTTGGAAATTATGTAATTGTTTGGCTAATGAATTTTTTTTATTTTTGGGTCACACTCGGCAATGCACAGGAGTTACTCCTGGCTCATACACTCAGGAATTACCCCTGGTGGTGCTCAGGGGACCATATGGGATACTGGGAATCGAACCCTGGTCAGCCACATGCAAGGCAAATGCCTTACCTGCTGTGCTATCGCTCCAGCCCCAGGACTAATGAATTTAAAATATTGCTTTGAAAGATTCCTTAGTGAGTGGGATTCAGGTACAAAAAAGACAATATATTGTGGTTACTATATTAAAACACATTGAGTAATACTGATTCCATAAGTAAAGGGAAGTAAAGGGGAAAAAAATTAGAGGATTATTTAGCACTGCATTTTGCACAATGAGTTACATAGAATACTTCTTAATAATATTAGTATCACAAATCACAAATCATCCTGTTATTCGTCGATTGCCTCGAGCAGGCCCCAGTAACGTCTCCTTCATCCTAGCCCTGAGATTATATTCAAGGCTCTTTAGGAGAATGAGACCCATCATTGTTACTGGTATTTGGCATATTGGGTACGCCACGGGGAGTTTGCCAGACTCTACTGTGTGGGCAGGCTACATTCGGTAGCCTGCCAATTTGTCCAAAGTAGGAGTGAGATAATAAGATGTCATAGTAAGATGTCATAGTAAAACCGGGAACTGGTTTTTATAGTCTCTGAGTCTTGGCCGCTGATGGGGTTACATGGCGCCAGGGGGGCCAGTTGGTGGGTGTGACCCCCGCCTACTGGAATTTGGAGGATCTAGGTGGAGGATGCTCGGCCCAAATTCGAGTAGGCTTGGAGATCTCGGCCCCGGAACCCGCGTGACTTTGTCCCTCTGCCAGTATCTTCATGTGTGCGGAGAGTGGTCTCAGCATGTTGGTGGCTGGTCCTGGAGGTCTTTGGCTGCCAGACCCTGGTCGGGGCAGGGAGGAAAGCTCAACCCGCTCCCCTCCAAGGGGCCCTGGCAGCGAGGACAGTCAGGCGTGGGGGCAGGAGACTGCACTGTTCTCTTCCGGGAACTGGTTTTTATAATATTAGTAGACCATATACAAATAGATAAAGGGAGGGAAGGTGGGAGAGAAGGAAAGAAGAAAGGAAGGAAGGGGGGGGGAGGGAGGGAGGAAGGAAGGGAGGGGAGGGAGGGAGGGAGGGAGGGGAGGGAGGGAGGGGAGGGAGGGAGGGGAGAGAGGTAACTGAAGTGGTCTCTCATCATGTTAGGTAAATCATGTCTTTGTTAAACAAATACAAAAGATTTCTTTGCAATGAGACATCCATGTTCAGGATAGGTCACTGATAATATGAAAGAAAGTGCGCAGTGCTTATCAACTTGCCTTCTCATAAGTATGACATTCTATAGAAAGACTGATTAAGTCCAGTTTCCACAATACGCATCTGCAGAAATCAAGGTCCAAAGAGGTAAATGCCATGCCTGAGGCTAGCCAGCTGTTGAGGGAGCTGGGCCAGAACTGGATCCAGTCTCCTGGCTCCCAATCAGGGTAGTTCCCACTCTCCCACTATGACAATTATTTAGATTGCAGGTGCTTTCCTGCATAGAAAAGAACCATAATGGTATTTTTAAAAAGTCAGTGGAAGAATGTTGAAATAAATAATCCAAATAGCAAGAGTGATGAGATAAAAGCAATTATTCATAGCTCTTCTCAAAAATAATTACCAACATTCTAGTATCCAGCCACTCTGTGAAGAACATCTTTTTACTGCCCTTCCTTTAATTCTGAGATGTTTATAAGACTTGTGGTGGGGTAAAGTTTGGAGAATGTATGCTACTTGGCAAGACACAGAGGAGACAGGTGAGTTCTGACGTTGGATGGGAAACAGGCTGCGTGAGTAATGGATTTTCTATCTTTCTTACAGAAAATCAGAAGATGTTAGTACGTAGAACACCATTGCTAAATTCACTAACTGTACAGCTTATTTTTCTTTCATATTTATATGATATAAAAAATGTCCTCCTTATATAGTTACTTTTGATATTTAAAAAAATCAGATTAAACAAAAAACCTCACAGGATTGCTAATTCAGTTTCTGGCAGTCTACCTGGGTTTGCCTCATTTACCTCCTTAACAGGGAGTTTAAGATCTTAAAACCATGTTTAGTTCCTCTGGCTAGGGAGTTTGTCTCTGTTCAACTTCTCATTAAACCTTTATTTCTAAACAAAAAAGAAGAAAAACTGTCCAATAGGGTCAGGGAAGCAGCTCAGTGCTACTTATTTGCATGTGTGAGGCCTTGAATTGGATTGAATTGGCAGCATCTCAAAAAAAAATTTACAAAAAAACTCAAGGAAAATGTGATTCTTACCTCTACTAACTGGAGAGTGTATAGAATGTTTTAAGGAGAAGAAATATGTGATCCTAGGGAGAATTTTCCAGCTCTGAGACAGAAGGGAATTTCCAAGAGAGAAAATGGAGAATTCCAACTGGTAAGTGAAATGGAAGTGAGGTCAAAAGGTTACAGGGTTGGAGCAGAGAGAAGATTACAAAGACTTTTAAACCTTATTCTCAGCAGTTTGTACTCGAATAGCTAACAAAATAGGATCTTGGCGTTATGGACTGTGCCTTCCTTCCAATTGGAAAGCACAGTGTTGAATTCATAGCATCACCAAACGAAAATGAGAGCACTCTAGATTCAGAGAGAATATACTAACTCAATGTGCAAAAGCTTTGCTCCTCCTGCAGCCATTTTTCCATAAAATTTAGTAGTAATCAATTTAGTAGTACTAATAAGATAGGTGATTTAACAGCAAAGGAATTGACAAGGATCTGAGATAAAACAGGGATTGAGTGTTAGACTCACATCCTACACGCACAGGTTTGAATCCTCCCCCACCAAATTCCCAGCCCCACCCCAAATTAAGAAAAAGTGAAAAAAATTGTTCTGTGAGGTAATTCAAAATAATCTACCCAAGTTCTAACAGTGACACTGTTGGAGAGACTAGCTAAAGAACTGCAAAAACCAGGCTGCCCACAAAGAGGAGAGAGAAAAGAGACACAACAAGCCCTCATCACAAAAGGAGACACCAAGCCACAGAAAGAATAAAAAAATAAAAATAAAAATACATTGGGTTGGGGGGGATGGGGGCGGGGTGGAAGAGATAAGAAAAGAAAATATTTCTGAAAAGCTGACAATTCCACAGAGTGAACTAAAGCAGTTAAGCTAATAATTCTGACAAGGAAACAACAGCCAAATCCTCATTCAGAGATTATCCAGTCTCTAAAATTCCTCTGTTCACCAAGTCTCCTTTTTCCCACCTTCTAATCGGGGTGACTGCTTATTACCCTTCTGGAGACACAGCGAGATCTCTCTCTCTCTCTCTCTCTCTCTCTCTCTCTCTCTCTCTCTCTCTCTCTCTCTCTCTCTCTCTCTCTTACAAAGAAGACAGCTCGCTCGAAAGCAGCCACCCGGCACCAGCACGGTGCAAAGGCCCCCCTCTGGGCCGGCTCTGCAGCGGCTTTGGTGGGTCTTCATTTAGTTTGTCCTTCAAAGTCCGGACAACGACGACTCCGTCATTCTTTCACCTGATTAATTCTTAACTATGAGCGTAATTACACTCTCCAGAAGGTAAATCGGTCTTATAAATCAGTCGTCCCTGACAGTTCACTGTGCAAGGCTCCCTGGGCTCGGGCGGGGCGGGGCTGCTCGCCTTGCGGGCGCGGGGTCCCCACTTGGTCCCGGCGCCCCCAGCGCATCCTTCCCGGAGGTGGGGAGGATGGGGGCGGGCAGGAGTCGGTCGGAGGTTCGTCCAGGGTGTGATTTCCTTTGAACGGATGGCGAAAGGGAGATGAAGAGGAGGAGGCCAGAGACTTTTCTATTAAAGCTGCGTTGAACTCCAGCCTGATGGCAAGCTGCGGCAAGCCGCCCGTGTGAAGTGTGTGAGTTTTAATCTGCGGCTGGCCTGGCGGGCTCTGGTGTCTACAGGGAACCGGGAGACATCCATTAGGCTGGACCAAGGAGATGTAGCGTCTAGGAAATATGCTGATGTCCAAATTCTCCCCGCCAGCCCGCCCTGCCCTTGCCAGGTTTGACAGCCACCTCGGAAAAGTGACATTTCAGAAAGTGTGTCACTCTCATCAGGACTCCCCAAAGTCACTGCTATTTGCTGCATTGAGCATACATATATATATATATATATATATATATATATATATATATATAATGCCCAATTCATTTGTGAGATTCTGTTTTGAGGGAGAGTTTGTCTTGCTGTTTTTTTTTTTCTGGTGAGGGGGAGGTTATTCACAACAGAAAAACCCACTTTCTTCTTAAAGCAACCACTGAAAGGCTATCTTGTTCTTAAAAACAATGTGGGGAATATTAAAAGGTAAGGTTTGAAATCTAGCTTATCTTAGGCATTTCTCTGTAAGAATCTTATGCACAGGTGTTTCAATTTTAGTAGCAATATTATAAGGGAGACTCAGGCTAATATCTGGCCTCATTCATTTAAAATATCTTTAAAAATTTCAAGATGTATTTTTCAGTTGCGTATATTTTAGTTTCCCATTTTAGTTCCTCAACTGTCACAAGCTTTGCAGGTATTTAGTATCTGTAAAGCTTACAAATTAACCTCAAGCCACATGAGCTCCAAATTCTCTTAAATGTACAAACTAAAAGCAGGTTTTGTAAGATGTGAACTAAAATTTGCAAGTCTGACTCAATTATGTAGTTAGCTGTTAAACTGGAATTACCAACTGACCTGTAACTCTCATAGGCCCAATTCTTTTAAGTGTCTTATTAGTCATGTGTGAACAATGGGAATACATTCTGAAAAATGCTTGAATAGGCAATTCGGGGCATCACAGAGTTACCTATACCTAGAAGTCAAGTTACTGTCACTATACACATAGGCTATATGATACAGCTTTCTGGTATCACCACTGTGTACTTCATCAATGAAAACAGTACTAAGAAAAACGTGAGATCAATATGTACACAAAATATGCTCAGATCCCTTCACATTTAAGTATTATATTGTCTACTTTGATTTTCTTAAGTACTTCTATATTAACTCAAAACCTAGCTCATTTTTTTTTACTAAATCAAACAAAAACATCTTAGAGTTTTGGAATTATCTTTTAAATGGACAAGTTTGCTGAAGTTTCTTATATAGGCAAAGAATCATATTGGCCTGAGGAGTTAAGAAATGTGGTATGCTGTTTATGGTAGCTGTAACAGCAACACAAAACCTAAAGAAAAAGTAACCATGTAGCCCATTTCCTTTGGATTTAAAATATATCATTTCTTGATTTTCAAGTCAGTTTTGAATCTACAATCACACTTCGAACAGACGAAAAGACTCAAAAATTTCTCCACACACCCATTACGTGGACTGGAGCGATAGCACAGTGGTAGGGCATTTGCCTTGCATGTGGCTGACATGGCTGACCCAGGTTCAATTCCTCCACCCCTCTCGGAGAGCACGGCAAGCTACTGAGAGTATCTCACCTGCACAACAAAGCCTGGCAAGCTACCCATGAGGTATTCAATATGCCAAACACAGTAACAACAAGTCTCACAATGAAGCCATTACTGGGCCTGCTCAAGCAAAATTGATGAACAAATGGAAGACAGTGCTACAGTGATACCCATTACTTAGTTTTAATAAACATCAACTATGAACCTTTCTCTCTGTACTCAGAGGTCACACCTGCCTGTTTTCAGAGGATCATATGGAGTGCCAGGGAATGAACCCAGGATGACTGCATGCAAGGCAACTACTTTACCTTCTGTTCTATCTCTCTGACCCCTGTACAATAGAATCATTATAATATTAATTATTTTTGTTTTTCATTATAAAAGAATAGATTTTAAAAATAAAAGAGCACTCCTTGCAGATATCTTGTTCTATGTAAAAAGCAGCATGCTAGTGTCTGTAGTCTACCAGCATATGCCTCAGAAGCCCTGACTTTAGAAGATAATTATCAGAAAGTCATCAAGGGAAAGTTCTTTATTTTTTTTTAATTTTATTGAATCACCACGAGATAGTTACAAATTTTCATGTTTGGGTTACAATCACACAATGATCAAACACCAATCCCTCCACCATTGCACATTTCCCACCACCAATATCCCCAGTATACCCCCCCTTTCCTACCTTCCCTCTGCCTCCATGGAAGATATGATTCCCCATAATATCTCTCTACTTTGGGGCATTATGGTTTGCAATACAGGCTCTGACAGGTTATCATGTTTGGTCGTTTATCTACTTTCTGCACACATCTCCCATCCCAACCGATTCCTGCAGCCATCTTTTTCTTAGTGATCCCTTCCCTATTCCAGCTGCCTTCTCCCCTTTGCTCAAGAGGCAGGCTTTCAGCTATGGAGCAATCTATCTGTCCTGTGTATCTACTGTCCTCAGGAGTTAGCCTCATGTTATGTTGATTTATACTCCACAAATGAGTGCAGTACTTCTATGTCTGTCCCTCTCTTTGTGACTCATTTCACTTAGCATGATACTCTCCATGTCTATCCATTTATAAGCAAAGTTCATGATTTCATCTCTCCTGAAAGCTGCATAGTATTCCATTGTGCAGATGTACCCAAATTTCTTTAACCAGTTATCTGTTCTAGGGCACTTGGGTTGTTTCCAGATTTTGACTATTGTGAAAAGTGCTGCAATGAACATATAGGTACAGATGTCATTTCTAACTGTGCTTTTTTTGCATTCTTGGGATATATTCAGGAAAGTTCTTTAATGAAACTTTAATATTCTGTTCTCTAGAAAATGAAAACTATTGTTCCTTCTCAGTTACTTTAAGTAGAAATAAAAATTTTATTGGTGATTTTTATGGGTCAGATTCTACTAAAAGCCTGTTAAATGTATTAATAGATATTAAGCAATTTCATCCTTATGCTGATAATATTTTTGAGCCCATTTTACAGATGAAGATACTGAGTATGACTTAATTAAGTGATGTGCCCACCAATATTCAGTTAGTAAGTGAAGAGGACAGATTCTGATTCAGAACCTAATTCTCTGACATAATTTTCATTTTGAAGGTAGGTATAAAAAATTTTAAAAGGTAGCACTTTCATCACTGGTTTGAATAGCAAGTAATAGAAAAAAATCTGTGCATAGCTTTGTGAAAATAGAGAAATCAATTCATCTAGCCAAACAGTGAAGCAATCAAATATATTATTTATGGTAATTGAAAAAGACAATCTTATTTAAAAATTAAATAAAGGAGCTTTTACTCTAGAATACAACATGCAAGTTGTAAGAGAATCCTGAGCTTAAAATTGCAAACCAGTCTGGTAGAGTAGAAAGTTTAGCTGGATAAGACACACTGATATGTTTCTACTTCATACTATTAACACGTTCTTGGCATTTAGCAATATCTCTGAAGCTTGAATTCATTTCATGAAAAATGAGATATCTCCATTCAAATACTAAATTATAGTATAATATTCTAAATATATTCAATAAATGCTTTCTAAGACAAAAGCCTAATGAAAATTTCAAAATATCCCTCTGTGATTTGTGTATTTTTTCAGTTGACTTTGTTTTTTTAAAAAAAAAAAACAATCTTTTTGTGAAAAAATTAACTTGAATTAGTCCTTAATGTCAGCTTTCTTCTTTTGAGCAAAAGATTTTCATCATCTTTGCTTGAGTCAATTTTATTCATTTCTGTTGAATTTTTGAAGAAATAGGTATGACAGGGGGCAATCTAACTTTCATTAGATGGCAATTTGTAATATGGAACAGCCCTCAGAAAGTCCAAGCAAAGAAGGAAAACTGGAAAAGTTGAATGCAAATTTTATTTCCTCATCAAACTAAGGTGAATATATTCTCAATATATTCAATACAAACCATACAAACCATACAAACACAAGACAGAAAGTAATAGAAGTATTGACATAGTCATCTGAGGCACCGAATTAATAGGCTGTTTCCAAAATAGATACCCACGCATAGACACATGACTCTCATGTGCAGTCTATCACACAAGCTATAGTTGATATTAAAATAATGTCTCGATCCCCTATTCTTGTCCCATGCACTTGTCCTTTCTCACTTCCATGCCAGGACCTGACAAGTAATTTATTCCATTTTCAAGCCAAAGGGATATGCATCACCAGCACTAGAGCCTGTACCCAGTTTGGCTTCACGGCACATTCAGATGAACTGACTGGGTTTTTTGTGTGTTTTTTCCTTAAAAACACATACAATAAATACCGTATTATAATTTTTAAGAAATCAAAATTTATGCAACTGAATGCCTCTCGTTTCTCAAATATCAGAAAGTTAAAAACAAATAAAAACCTCTCCCCACTCCAGAAGTTGAGAATTTCTAGTGAGATTGTAATGGTTCAAATAGTATGGTAGGGTCTGGAGCAATAACACAGCAGGTAGCACAAGCATTTGCCTTATACCTGGCCAACTCGAATTGGAATCCTAGCAGAACCAGGAATAACCCTGTACATCGCTGGGTGTGACCCAAAAAGAAAAAAAAATGGTCAATGAAAGATATTCAGTCTCCTCTCTGGTGAGCCTGGCTTGAAGAAAGTTGTCATTATACCTATATTTAATAATATTTATGAAGCACATGAGATGGGCCAGGTATTGTCTTAAAGATTTAATATTAAATAAAACAAAAAAAAAAGATGCATGGAATTTACTCGACCTCATCTTTGTCTGTCTGGACCCAGAAGAAAAGAAGCAAAGAATAATCAGTGCTGAGCAATAATGAGGCAAAGACAAGGTTATAGAGCCAGAGTGAAGAGTTGGTATTTTAGAAAGGATGGATGAAGAAGGCCTCAGAGAATGTGGGTGAGAACCAGAAGGAAATCAGAGAATCAGGGGATGAGCAGTCTTTAGAGGCAAGCCCTGGGCATGGAAGATCATGAAATAGGAGCAAGCCCAGCTGCCCACACTCTTGGGAGGCCACAAGGCTAAAGAGGATTAAACGGAGCAAGTAACAGAGGCCAAGTCAGCTAAAAGGGATTAGATGAAAGTCCTACAGACTCTACTAAGCATCCCCTAAAGCTGTGGCTTCAAAGTGTGACCCAGGTCCCTGTCATCACAGGCACTCACCCCCATCTCCCCCCCCCGCAATCCGTTCTGCTGAAGCACTTTCTTTCTCAGGCATCTGCCCCTCATTAAGTGCCACAGTGTTCACCCATCCCCGTAGGGAGGGCAGGGTACATTATTAGGCAATCATCCCAGATGCCCAAACAAAAGCCTCAGGTACCAGACTCCTCACTGACTTTTCCATTTTTTTCCATTTTATTTTTTGCACCACGGTGGGGTCAGCATACCTGGTTGTCCTCAGATACCAGTGCACCCAAGGTCCTGTAGCACTAGGGATTGATCTTGGTCTTGTACATGCTAAGTATGTGCTCTGCCACTTGAGTGACTGCCCTAGTCCATATTCCTGCTCTCTATTGGACAGGAGGAAAGCATCTTTACATTAGGGAGGGTGGTTGTGGTTACTGAGCTGTGCTGAGAGGGCCCAGGAACTAATCACAGGAACACTCAACACTTTACCAGGTTGGGTTGTTCAATGTCAGGGAGTGAGGATGTGATTCTGCTTGGGGCCTGCATCCCTGAATACAATCAAAGCTACCCTGTGGTACCTGTGGTACCCTGTGGTAGGAGTTTCCAGGGCTAAACTCAGTGGTGGTGGGGGTCGGGGGGGACGTGTTGGGGTGGGGGTGACATGTGATGGTTGCTGGAGATCAAACCATTCAACCAGGATCCCACTCCTAACCCTGGGCCATCTTCCCAGTCCTGCTAAAAATCTTTTAAAATGACCTCTTGTGGAGATTGGGAGAAGTTTCAGTAGTTAGTCTAAGCCTCATAAGCAAGAGGCAGAGATACAATCCCTGGTACTGTTTGCATATACTGTGCATGATCCTGGCAACTCTACAGTTTGTCCTGGCAGCTCTGCTGTCTGTGATCCCCAGGCCTTGCAAGAAATTTCTGACTACAGCTCAGCCAGGTGTATGAACGTACTGCAACTAAAGGATGCAAACCCCGGGAGCGCTGCAGCTAAAAGCATGTGCAAACATGGCCAGGAGTTAGCTCTCCTCTGCCCCTGTGATAACATGTGTGAATATCACGATTTATGAGTTTCCCTGGAGCTAAAGAGATAGTACAGGGGTTAAGGTGCATGTTTTGCATGCAGCTAAAGCTTATTCTATCCCTGGTTCTATATGATCCCCAAGGCATTGTCAGGTGGAGTCCTGGAGAATCACAAGCACCACTAACGTGACCTGAGTAATCCACTTTCTAATTTGCTTTCTATTTTACCAGTGCTGGATTACCCAGCACTGCAGAACCTGAGCGGCACCATACCCCCAGGCCCTAACATTGAAACACTGACCCAATTGGCTGAGGATTTCTGGGAATAACAGGTAGGTCAACTAAACACTACTTGAGATACCCTCCTTTCCCCCCACCGACCCCGCAAAAAAAAAAAAAAAGATAGTGTGACTTCCAGTCATTTCAACATCAAGGGGAGAAGTAAAGAAGTAAACTATAAAATAAAGTAGCCTTTTGTGAGAGGGAGAGATAGAAGTTTATTGTTCTATATTGCAGCCTTTCTAATCTTGAAGGTAAGAGGGGTAGGAGAATATTCCAGTACTGTGGAAGAGAGAACACAGATATCAGTCTCTCAGAAAATTATCATTTTAGCCCTGGGGTACATGGCAGGCTTTAAGGAGAGTGCCTGCTACACAGTAGGACATTTAACATATGAAATGACACTTTCTAATTTGCTTTCTATTTTACCACCTTTTAAACGATGAACTCTGTGAGGAAAAGACTGAGCTTTATTAGGGAATGCCCTGCCACAGAGGCAGGGTGGGATGGGGGCGATGGGGGTGGGAGGGATATTATCCATGGTGGTGGAAAATGGGCACTGGTGGAGGGATGGGTATTTGATCATTGTATTATCGAAACCCAAGCGCAAAAATTTGTAAATCTACAACTGTACCTCATGGTGTTTCACTAATAAAAATAAAAAAAATTTAAAAAAGACTGAGCTTTATTTAAATTTTGAACACAGGCTTCCAAGACATAACTTGTCATAAGTTTATTAAATAATTTTTGAATACGTGAAACAGTGAATGACAAGGATAATAAACATTCATCTGCTCTGTACAAGAATCAAGAACTTATGAAAACCAGTGCAAAAGTGGGGGTATTATAACAGAACAGCCCAGCAAGAAGGCCTCTGGAAAAGTGACTCAAGAATTCATGAGGATACCGTATATACGGGTCTCATTCCCTGACCCTGAAAGAGTCTCCAATTGTTGGGAAAGAAAAGTAAGGAGAGACTGCTAAAATCTCAGGGTTGGGACGAATAGACATATTACCTGCGTCCACTCAAGTAAATCAACAACAACAACTAACAACAGATGGCAGTGATACAGTGATACTGTATATAAACTAGTGGTTGGCCCCCAGTATCCATACCTCTCCTCTAAAGTTACATAATTTCTAACTGGTCTAGGTGTGTTCAGTAAAAATAAAAAGTACTTTTCCTACTATTCCTTTGAGCTTGGTGTTGTCAACAGGATATTGTGGATGAATATGGAAATAATGCATACTTTTCAAAGAATGGAGGGTGTGACCCTATATCCCCTCACAGAAATAGGATTGAAGATGAGATAGTGAACCATCAAGAATTCTGATGACTAAGCAATATATTCTGGATGCTGGGAAGAGAGTGTGTCCTGGCACTCCACAATTGGAGTAACTCCACAATTGGAGTTACACAATTGGAGTTACAATTACTCCACAGCCTTTCTTCCTTGGTAAACTGAAAATGACTCGATTCCAATTCCAGATCATTTCATTTAAAACTTTAAAAATAAGTAACATTTTTGGTTTTGTGCATTTGTTTTAGTTTTTACAAAGTAGAAATGTGACTATGCACTTTAGCTGCCTAAAATGGACTTAGAGATCCCTCAATATCGTCAGCCATGGTTTCAACTCTAAATAGATCTGGTTCCAAATCATGTTACCTCTTTGTCTTCTTTGGAGTTTATTTTCCCACACTCTCCCCTCACTTCCTACCCTAACTGCACTGCTTATCATTCCACAATTCTACCTATTATTTCCAATATTTACCTTGGTGTGCTCTTGCTATTGACTTTTGACATTATTTTTCCTTTGTGTCTTGTGGTAACTACTTTTCCCTTGGACAGTTTCTCTAATTTTCTTTGAGTAATCAGTATTCTGAGAGACTGTTCTATACAAGCATAGAACCTTGAATGTGTGAGGCCCTGAAGCCCTGGGTTCAATCCCCAGCACCCCCCGCCCCCCCCCCCCCCACACACACACACACTTCCTGTAATCTTGCACTGTGTTTCAGAGCATCTTCTGGTCACATCTATTAGGGGGACTTAGAAATTCATTATTATATATCTACTTCTGTTTGCTAGATCTCTACATGCTTTTCACAGGCAGCACCATGGAATTTGCTGTTTTAAATTATAATACCAAGCACAATGACTGCCGTAGAATAATCAGAAAGTTTTAGATAAATGTGTGAGAACTGATTGATTCTACAACTTTCTCTCCATGTTAAAAAAATTTCCCCTTTTTTTCTCATTAGTATATCTGGCTTGAAAGATCTGGAATATTGACTCAACTCTCCCTTTCCACTTAACTCTGGAAGTCAAACTAAGGCAGTTCCAGATAGGACAGAAGGCATCTACAAGGGATTGCTCTGCCAATGCTGATCACTTAACCAATTCAGAAGGATATCTGCCTTTACTATTTCAGAAATCCAAACCAGAACAGAATGATTTATGTAAGTTCAGAATTCTTTTATCTTACTGCTAATAACAGCAAAGGAATATAGGGAGATATTGTCATTATTGCATGCAAAACAAAAAAACTTTAATTGGAAAAATTAAACTTCTAATAGTCAAAGCTATAACAGGGTGGTGAAACTCCTTTTGGAACTGAAGTGACTTGGATAATAGAAACCACATCTGATGTATTTTAAGGTCTTCTGTTACCATATGTGCTCCACTCATAGTGACAGATGGGTATTGGTAATTTTTTTTCTCAACTGCACAAAAGCTAGCTGAAGCATATGCAAAACTCTTAATGGCATTAAAGTTTTGCCAATTAAAAACATGTTCAAGCATTTGATACAGTACTTGATAACATGTTTCACAAGTTTTATTCTGAATTTTAAATCATGATTTTTATTACATTGTTTGTCAAGCTAGTGTGACTAAAACAATTATCACATGGGTCATATTTTTAGCCCTTTTATCATTTTGACATCTGTCAAATTTAATGATGAAAAAGCAGTAGAGTCATTAAACAGTTGTAGGAAAAATAAGTACTAAATTACAAAAAGTATGCATAAAAGAGAGTATACTTAGTGTGTTCACTATAGCCCATAAATTACTGAAGATAAACAGATTTGGGGCAGAGAAGTAAGCTATTAGTGAAAAAAGCGTTCCACTTCTTGGTAAGTGATTCTTTGAAGTTATTATTTTTTTTAACTAATCACAAAATTTAGAGAGATTCCCATTGGGTGGGATGATTTAAGATACTGATACTTTCTGCATTTTTTTATTCTACAAGATCTGGGATTTGTTTGTTGTCTGAAATTCACATTTTGAATGACTTCTTCCTGCTCCTTGGGTTAGGCTGTGGCCCTGATTGTCTAGATGATTGACTGAGAGATTAACAAAAGTGTTTTATCCAAAAACACAAAAAGAAAAGCCATATGCATCCCTATGTTTATTGCAGCACTATTCACAATAGACCAAATCTGGAAACAACCCAAGGGCTCAAGAACAGATGACTGGAAAAAGAAGATATAACATATGTACACAATGGAATACTACTGTAAGGCCATTAGAAAAGATGAAGTAATGAAGTATATGGATACATGGATGAATTGGGAGAGTATAATGCTGAGTGAAATGAATCAGAGGGAGAGGGAGAGAGATAAGCGATCTAATCATTTGTGGGTTATAAAGAAACATATTGGGGAATAACTAGTACCCAAAGACAATAGATACAAAGGTAAGGAGAATGGATCATTAGTAGGAATCTTGCCACTCTAGGGTAAATGGGAATAGATCAGGGAGGGGACCACTATGACAGTGATGGAGAATAGCTGTCATGCTGGACAAGGACTGGTGTTCAAAGAAAGCAACGTGATATGTGTGATACCCTATCAGAAACAGTATCATAAACTACAGTGCCTAAAAGGAAAAATAGAAGGAGAAAACGAGTGCCTGCCAGAGAGGCAGTCTGGGGGGCCGGCCAGAGGGATCTATGGACATTGGTGGGAAGGAAGTGGACACTGGGTGAAGGGATTGGTGCTCAAACATGTACCTCTTAAACTTAAACATAAATAGCTTTGTAACACTGTAGTATACAATGATTCAATAAATTAAGTTTAAAAAATTTGTTTTACATTTTAATTGCCTTAATCCTTAGTCATCTATGCATAAGAATGAAGACAGTGGACTTTTCCAGATGGTTCACCTATATAAATTTTATGTGCGCTGCTTTTCTGGTTAAATGATTTCATCAGCATCCTTTTGCCAACATGCTACCTCTTTTGTAATGATCTTAAGATACTAAGTGAAGGAAGAGAGGAAAAGGAGAAGAAATAAAAACCTTTGAAAGTTCAAAAATGAAGTAATATATTAGGATTATTATAAAATTATTCCAAAATAAATCAGAAAAATTATTGAAATGGTTTTAGAGTTGAGGAACCAAGATATCAGTGAAGAAGACTGCTTAAAGCCTAAAGTAAATTGACAGATCTCCTATCTCAGGAGATAGTTCTTTAACTATGCTATAGTACATCTCACTAACAGAAACTACTGCTTTAAGTTCCAAACAGAACAACCACCTTTTGGATCTATCAACAATGCCCATCAGCTACAACACAAAGGATGATCCTGAAATAAAGAGCCAAAAAGTCATATAGAATCAATGATGACAGACGTAGAAAAAAACCGTGAACATCTCTAGTTAGAAAGATTGAATTTCCAGACTGGAATATTACCCCTTTCTCTGAGTTGATTGGTAATACTGAGCTTTAACTACAGAGGGTTGTCAAGTGACGATTTTATAAGATTCCTGTTGATGACAATGATTAGGCATGAGAAGGGTCAATATTTTTAAAGCACGGTAGACTGAAAATGGAAAAAAAATATCAAGTGTTCTTGAACATCAGTTTAAGTTTCATGGGTAGAGTCAATTCAACAGTCTGCTTCTGCTCCAAAATGCTTATCCCGGAGTTCTCGGTGAGATATTTAAGAAAACCAGAAGATTTTTTTTATTCCATTCTTACCACAGAAATGTCACCAAAATCTGAAAGCCTAAATTGCAGAATTACAAAAACAGTTGGCTCCCGCATCTGAAATAGGCTCTGGCAATGATGTTGCATATAGCTAGGTTGCATTTTGCAAAATAGAAGCCATTATCTTTAGCATATCAACCAGATAAAATTAAATTGTAATTGCATGGAGACATCCAAAAGCAAGCTATTTCGTCTTCAGTTAAATTCAAAAAAGTGTAATCGAGATTACCAATTTGAAAAGAAGTTTAGACAAGCAATAAATGTGGCTAGGGGAAACACGGAATTAGAAATTTAAAAACCACTAGTCTGAATTTTAATGATTAGTAAATAATATTTCAGAAACCCAAGTAATCTGCTTTAATGCACTTTTTCTCCTTCAGATTATGGGAAAGACATGTGAATTTTCTCTAGGTTTCATAGATTTATTAATAAAACTCATTAATATATTTTCACTTGCTTTTCAAGGAGTATAATAATACTCACACACAAAATGTTGTGAGGAGCTCAGATTAATGCCATTTTACTCGCAGTCTTCTATAATATGAGAATCAGGCTTCCATGGAGGGAGGAAGTATTTTTAGAATAGATAACAATCAAATCAGTAACTATGGAGACTTTGAAAGAATAACTTGCATCTATTTAAGATGGCCAAGAAGAAAAGGTTATCCACAAGAGCTTTTCCCAACATTCAAATTCTTCCTGAGGAAACTTTGATAGTTTTCTGTTTTACAACCGCTTGATTAGATTCTGATCAAAGAAGTTAATAACTTGTGTACTCTAGTCTAAAATTTTCACTAGGAGACTTAAAAGTGGAACTGCAAACGATCTGTTAAAAATTCCACCTCTTCTAAAAATCTCTAATGAAGTGGCCATTCTGGTCAAGCTCAAAGGGGAATTAAAAATTTCCTTTCAAAACAACCTTTTGTTCTACTTTCAGCACTTAAGCAATCTGGTTTCTTCTTAAGTTATATGTCCGTAATGGAATATGCAAGCAGAGGTATTTTCATGAACCTTCTCTCCAAAGTCCAGTGGTATGTGTAAAACTTCTATACACATCAAACTCTAGTTAGAAGACAGAACACAGAGAATGTTTTAGAAATAAAACTAATTAGGTAACACAAAAGGTTACAAAAGGAACTGGAAATACTTTGTTACTCACTTTACAACTTTAAAATTTACCTTGGATATCCACAAGAAGTTGAATCTAATATTTTCTCTTCATATTGGTTTTGGTGTAAATGTCAAAGATACAGCAATAGGCCAAATTGGACAATGTTGATATATTTCCCCCAGGTCAGGAGCCATTCACCCACTGCCCATTGTACTTAAAACACATCTAAGTTTCAATGATATAAATATAGTACTTAAATATCTTGTTAACTTTAAGGAACTTCAAATCTTAAGATTTGTTTTCCTTCCTATTGCTTAGATCACTGTATATTTATGCTTATCTACCTTGATAGATCCATGCACTGTTTACCTGACACAAAAATAACCTCAATCTCTCCTTGACTTACCTTTCACAATCCATGTTTTCATTTCTCCAAAAATTTGTTCCACACCATGTTTTGTCCTTCTTAGTAAATCAAAGCAACTTAATGCAGGTAGAAGGTCCTCCATTTATCAACTCTACCAGGTCAATTTGAGTGTGTGACAATCCATAATGGTCTTTGTAAATAAATAGAAAGTTAACATTTGAAAGAGATAAGGCAGCTGCTAACATTGGCCAATGTCCAAGACAATGCTAGTTTGGTCAGTAGGAGAAATTTGGGGTGCAAGAACATCATCATCTAGGTATGAAATAGTCTTTAGGCACTAAAAATGGTGTGATATTTGTGCATATCAGTTAACTCTGAATATCAAAGCCTTGTTTAAAATAAATGTGGCATGGCACTAAAAGCAGCTGGCTTTTAAATTTTTTGTATCTCATTTATAAGCCTATCAAATAGATTAACAAATGCACCGACTCATTCTCTGGCCTGGATGTGAGTTACATTTGGCCTTGACAAATACTGTCCAGATGTTGGCTAAATTGTGAGTGCTTTCAACAGAAGGTCAATAAACTGAGAAAACTGGCTTTGTGCTTTCTACAGATTTATTGATCCAAATATGAAAAATGAAATTAAACTACAGTAGATTTAACTAGGGTTTAAGTTAGGGGAAAGGAGTCAAGCATTTTTCTTCTGATGTCTCTAAGTATAACTATAATTTCTCCATACAATACTTTACATTCTGGAGAAGGCCAACCAGTGACTGGTAAAGAAGAAAGAGGAAGAGGGAAATTATGGGAATTTAGAGGGAGATGAAAACAAAAGAAAGATGACAGCTAAGAAATAAAAAAGAATGGGGGTGCAAGACATAGTTAAAACATACCTTGCAAAAAAGGAGACCTGGGGCCCATATTCAGGCAGAGAAAAAGCAAACAAACATGCAAATAATGAGTGGTTCCACCAACCCTCAAAACATCTATGTTGTATCCCTACAGCTCTTTTTTTCCCTCCTTTTCACACAGAAACATTCCTTAAATTACAGGACAATCACTTAATCACTTAATAACTTAACTTTCCGTTAGTCGTCGATTTGCTCAAGCGGGCGCCAGTAACGTCAGCATTTGTCCCTGTCGCGTGCTAGTGTAGCCCAATGGCATCTGTTCGCTCTGAGAACATGAAGAGCCTCAAATCGATCGTTCATGATCTTGATGAAGAAGTCTGACCATCTGGTAGGTGGGCGGCCATATGGTCTTATGACATCCCGTGGAATCCAGTGGGTAACAGCTCTAGTCCAGCGGTCGTTTTTAAATCTCATTACATGACCAGCCCATCTGATTTTTGACACCTTGGCAAATGAGACAGCGTCCCTGATTCTTGATCGTCGATGGATGTCGGAACTCCGGATTCTTTCTCTCATTTGAGTGAAACATGATATTCCAAGCATAGCTCTTTCAATTCTTCTTTGGGAGACCTGAATAGCGTTCTCATCCTGTTTGCATAGGGCCCAAGTCTCTGAAGCATATGTTAATGCAGGAAGAACAGTGGAATCAAAGAGATGTGCCCAGAGCCGGAGGTTCTTCATCCTCTTAGCTATTTCTTCGACGTTCTTGAAGGCGTTCCAAGCCGCTCTCTTCCTCCTGCACAGCTCGGGTGCCAGGTGATTTGTCATGTTGACTTCTCGACCTACATGTTGCATTCGGAGATGGTCATTCCATTGAGAGCAAATGGGGCATCAGGAAGGAGGCTGTTTCTCATAAACATTGTCTTCGTAAGACTCAGCTGTAGTCCTACCTTTCCACACTCATGGTCAAAGTCGGCCAGCATTTGTGCCGCTTGGCTAATGTTTGGTGTTATTAAAACAATGCTATCAGCAAAGCGGAGGTGGTGTAGTTGCCGACCATCTATCTTCACTCCTATTCCTTCCCATTCCAGTCGTCGCATGAAGTTCTCGAGGGTGGCACTGAAGAGTTTCGGTGAAATGGTATCACCCTGCCGAACCCCTCTCTTGACATCAATGATTACTTCTTTGTAGAATGGTGAGATCCTGGTAGTGAATCCACAATACAGCTCACAGAAGATCTTGATGTATTGGGCTTGAATGCCCTGATTGGCTAGGGCTTCAATGACCACTTCCGTCTCAACAGAATCAAATGCCTTCTTTAAATCAATGAACGTTAAAATAGCAGCATCTTGAACTCCTGAGAAACCTCAATGAGCTTGGTTATCGTGTGCATATGGTCGATGGTGCTGAATCCTTTGCGGAACCCGGCTTGCTCGCATGGTTGTCCTTCATCTAGTGTTCTGCTAATCCAATTTAGGATGACCCGAGTGAACAACTTGTAGATGACAGACAATAGGCAGATCGGGCGATAGTTGCCAATGTCATGGATGTCTCTCTTCTTGAACAGTAGTACGGTCCTGCTGGTTTTCCAATGGGACGGAACCTTGCATTCCGACGGGTAGCGTGTGAAGAGCTGAGCCAGTGTATTGGTGAATACTGACAGCAGGTTCTTCAGGTGTTCAGGTCTGACCTTGTCTGGGCCGGCTGTTCGTTTCTTTACCGACGAAATGGCGTGTCGGATTTTGGAAGGGAGAACGTTGGGAACGACATATCCATCCTGTGGAATTTGGTATGTCGGCAAGTGGACATGGCTATCGAAGAGAGTTGAGTAGAAGTCATGGATAATCTTCTCCATTGCCATTCTGGAGGAATGTTCCCAACGTTCTCCCTTCCGAAATCCGACAAACCATTTTGTCAGTAAAGAAACTGCACCCGGCCCAGACAGGACAATCATGTGAGCAAATAAATAATCTACTGTACATGTATCTGCACTTTATTTTCCTAACTCCTGTGTCAATATTATTGTCAGATATCCAATGCTTAGAATTCTAAAATGAGCCAGAAAAATAGAGTGACAGAAGACATCTCTGTGTCATGTGATTATCTTGAACACTATCAATCCTTCAGATAGCCAGGATATTATTAAATATAAAACATTTTTAAATGTTAAATGTCATTTTTACAAAGAGAAACATACCATGATAGAATAAACAGGATACTTAAGATCATTTGATTTGCTTTGAATATGATATTAAAATTTTCTAAAATACATAGAGATAGAGACATAGCACAAAGGTTACTGTTCTTGGCTAGCAAGAATGTTGATGTTGCCCTAGGCACTACCAGGCATGTTTCGTGAACACAAACCCAGGGGTGGGCCCTGAGCACCACCAGATGTGGCTTCTCAGTCATTTTTAAAATGTACATTTAAATACTATTATTACATAAAATTATTCTGGAAAAATTTTTACTACAAAATATAGTAGTGGCAGACTTGAACAGACTACGTATGAGGCAATAAAATCAAAGGATTGTTTTATGTTTGATGATTCAGAAGACAAGTCTATCACAAATTTTAGTATTAAGAACAGAAATGAAAATCAGAAAACCATAAATTAATCTTTTGGTCTATTACTTAAAAGTCATAAGATGCACATTTCTATTGAGCACGTTACTCTGTCTCTCACTCTCCATTCTCCCACTTTCTCTTCCTCCTTTCCTTCAAAAGTCCTCCAAAGAAAATCTATTTACTTCAAAAAAAAGTCACAAGACGTCAGATTTTTTCTTATAAGAAAGTCTTAAAGCCATGAAAGTATATTACCCTAGAATACCTAGAATAGCTTGAAAAACATGACAACCAATTAGAGGCAAATAAAAGAAATCCCCCCCCCCGTGATATTAATAAGAAATACTGTCAAAAGAAGATAACAGTTTTATCTTCCTTCCACTCCCTATTTCATGAGTGTGTGTATGTGTGTGTGTTGGGGGGAGATGGGAAGGGAGAAAAAAATATATGCTCAAGTTATCTGAAGTAAAGAATATAAATTAAGAGGTTATTTTAGTTCATTTAGGCCTTTTTTGTACAATACTAAATGGATCAGAAAGTGGGATGCTATGAATGGGTATAAAAAGTAAAGGGAAAAGTAATCAATCTAATGTTGAAGTTATCAGATCTTAATTGGACCAGCAAAACCATGAACATCACAAAAAAGTCAACTTGGAGACAATATTCTTGTGCTTATCACATGGTCATTAAATCCAGAGGAGACTATCTTAAGAAGATAGTTAGATACAGAATACAGTTTTATTTTGCTGAAAATAAATTGTCCTTTCCAAGAGAATGGATTCCTGGTTACATATAGGAGTGTGTTGATAAAGATAATTTTCTTCTCAGGTTAAACCCGGATCAGATTAAATGTATTTTTTCCATTACTAATAAGGTACTTTCACTATCACAATAGAAAATTAAAAGTACCAAATAAAATAAGAATTATTACATTTAATGCATAGTAATTCAAGAAACTCTGAACTGTCAGAGGATAATATACACACTTTGTCCTAGTACAGAATAAACAAATGATGAGTCAGTATAAATAAGGACTATGCATACTATAATAAATGGCATGCAATAGGCAGCAATTAAGCCCTTGCTAGAAAGTTGATGATGCACTGGTAATTTTGTAAAAAAAAAATATGGCACTTCTAAGGGGTATGGTGCCACCAGCAGGTTAATCTGTACCTGTGAAGCAAGTGCATCAGCAGCCTGATGGCACCATCAGACTTTCAGATACCCCAAAATTGCAGCTGTGCCTTTGACTAGACCCCAAAAACTTGGGGCAAAGTTTACCAAGAAAGTAAACAGCCAAAAGTTAGGTATGTGGAAGCACACTCACAAGCCACCTCTGGCTGAGCTATATAATTGGAAGCATGGCCTCTCTGGTTCCTAATCGAACTGCTTAACAGCCATGATCCCAGAGACTCAGAAATGAATCTCGGAACCCAAAGGGTTTCGGCGGAAATGTGTCCTGTTCCTGCAGTAGGTTACTGGCACTGGGGCACTCCAGGTGGGAATAGGTTTTCTGCCTTGGACTGTTCCCCCTGGTGGCCCAGTGACTGCCATCCTCCAAAGGCCACTGGACAGTCAGGTTTGGGCCTGCAGTGATGAGACATGTGAGGCCTCACCAAATGGGGGTGGAACAGGCCCTTCCTCTCCATCCCAATGAGACCCCAAGTCGCCGCCTACACATGGCCTTTCTGGCTCCTGATCAAGCTGCTTAATGGCCATGATCCCAGAGACTCAGAAACAAATCTCGAAACCCAGCGGCTTTTGGCAGAAATGCATCTGGACTACGTACAAGGTGGCTGCCGCCTCAGAGCTTATAGGAAAGCCAGGTATGAGCCGGCGGTGACAGGGCAACTGCAGTCTCATGGGAATGAGGGCGGTACTGGCTTGTCCTTCACACCCTACCGAGGTCATGAAATGCCCCCCATGAGTGGCTCTCTGGCACAGCCATGGCTCCAGAGGCAAAATGACTTGGAATCCAGAGCCTGGCAGCTTGCGGCAGAAAAGTGAATGGACCATGCATTAATCTACAATGCCATGCCTCCCCAGGAGGGAATGGGTGTCCCTCCCTTCTGCCTTTCTCCCCCCCCCCCCCCCCCCAGCAGCAAGGTGACCTCCGCCTCAGAGCTTATAGGAAAGCTAGGTATGAGCCGGTAGTGACGGGGCAACTGCAGTCTCATGGGAAGGGAGGCAGTACCAGCTCATCCTTCACGCCCTACCGAGGTCACAAGTTGCCCCCCACGAGTGTCTCTACAGCACAGCCATAACACCAGACGCACAGAAACCAATCTTGTAATTATCTGGCTCTTTACAGAAATCCAAATTCATTATATAATTCTCATACCAGCTATAGAAAGCAAAGTATTTCACAATGCCTTTTCAGCAATTCTGATTGTTGGCGGGGGAGGGGAGAATTCTAAACAATAATGGTGCATCTTTTGTCAAAAATAATAAATGTAATCAATGTAGAGAAAAGTTGTGTAGAAATCATTTGCCTCACAGGCATTGAGAGGGGTGGGAGAGGCGTATATTGGGGTTCTTGGTGGTGAAAAATGAGTACTGGTGAAGGGAAAGGTGTTTGATCATTGTATGACTGAGACTTAAACCTGAAAACTTTGTAACTTTTTCCATAGTGATTCAATAAATAAATATAAGAAGAAAAAATAAATAAATAAAATTATGAAAAAAATATGGCACTTCTGGTTTACTTTAACAAAGTATCTGAAATCTCCTGAAATTATACTGCCTGTACTGTACTGTTGTATTGATCAAGTTATACCTTCGAACAGGCCCAGTAACGTCTCCATTTTGAGACTTGTTGCTACTGTGTTTGGCATATCAAATAAATCACGGGTAGCTTGCCAGGCTTTGCTGCGCGGCTGAGATACTCTCGGTAGCTTACCGGGCTCTCCGAGAGGGGCGGAGGAATCAAACCCGGCTGGGCCGGGCCGGCTGCTCACAAGGCAAATGCCCTACTACTGTGCTATCACTCAAGCTATACACTAAAGATGAAAAAATACAGAGAAACAGAGTAAGTACCACAACTCTGAACCCTCTATCTATATAAGAGTTCTATATGATGATAATACTATTGGTCAGTCCAAGCTGAATTAATACTTTATTTAATTGTAGTCTTAGGAATAATAACTTAAGACTACTACTTCCACTTGAAAAAATTCCTAGGCATTATTAACTTTGTGACTGTGTCAAGTACATCCAATTCATATAGCCTATTCCTGAATTTTAGAGAAAATATTCCCATAGGACTTGGCATATTAAAACCAAGAAGATCCATTCAACTAGCAAGGAATCAGCACCTTGCTATTAGTAAGCTTTATCTTTCATTGTTTTGTAAACACAAGATTCACCAAATACAGATAAAGTAACTTTTATTCTGGTGTACTTTGGGGATGACCAGCATTAGCATCATTATTCTAATAAGCCAGTATTTTATAGGATGTAGGATGCACTAAAGTAGTCAAAACTACATATAAATTAAATTGTGTCATAGATTCCATTATAGAGAATTTCTCTCTCTAGAGAGTACAATAGTGGTATTTATCTGCTCTGCCAAGTAAAGGCACTTTGAGAATTGTTAGATAAAACAAAAGTGTGTTAGTGAGATCAATAACCTGTCCCAAGAGCTGTGATTTTTATTAATTTGAAAATGAAGTAAATTACTTCCAGAAAAGAAGCAGAATTTTTTTAAGGTCGACACTTTAAAATCTGCACTGCAGTTTATGGCTATACCTAGATATCAAGATACCATGAACAGGTCAACAACATTTTTTGTACCACTCTTTGTGATTCAAATAGGAAGGTGTTAATTATCACCTTAGCCCATGTAAAAGTAACAATTTCATGGCCCTGGTTCTCCGCTCAATTGTCAATCTACTCTTTGCAATATGACTTTATAATTCTTTTTTGACTGTTTTTAGACCATATGCTGAAGTGCACAGGGCTTACTCCTGCTTCTGTGCTCAGAAATCACTAGTGATAAAGCTTGAGGAACCATATGGGGTACTGGGGATTGAACCCAGTTCTGCCATGTGCAAGGTAAGTGCCCTATTTGCTGTACTAGTTGTCTGGGCTGACTTCATAAATATTTCTAAAGATGCATAGTCTATTTCTCATTCACTTAGATGTGGGACATTCTCGTGACTTATCTTGACCAACAGAAAGCAGTGGAAGTAAAGGTGTCCTAGACTTGAATTAGGTTTCAAAGATCTTATGTGTGTCTCTTTATTTTCTCTTAACTCTCTCCATGAACCCATACTTTCACTAGCCAGCTGGAGGATGGAAGGCATAAATAAAGTTGTGTTTCCCTTGTCATCTCAGCCTAAACCTAGGCTATTATAGATATATCCACTGCGTGATCACAGTGCAAATTAGCAGTTGCCTTGGCTGATTTTTGTATTCTTGAATAATAACAGCTAGTATCATCTGAGCTCATGCTACATCAGCTGAATCTCAGATTCCTGACCTAAATAAGTTATTATTCATACTTAACACTAAAGTTTTCTGGTTATTTATTATACAACATTATCCTATTAAAGTTTGACCAGAGCACCACGCATTCATCTCTCAAGCCTTCTATATCAGCAATAATTTTTACATTATCAAGGTTTTTTTTTAACATGCAATAATATGGTTTCTAGTATTTATGATTATGGCTATACCTAGATATCAAGATACCATGAACAGGTCAACAACATTTTTTGTACTACTCTTTGTGATAATAAGCAGCATTCACGGTCACGCGACATCTTATTATTTCATTCCTACTTTGGACAAACTGGCACGCTACCGAATGTAACCTGCCCACACGGCAGAGTCTGGCAAACTTCCCATGGCGGACCCAATATGCCAAATACCAGTAACAATGGTGGGTCTCATTGTCCTAACCCTTAAAGAGCCTTGAATATGGCACTTTTTAAAAAAATCTCAGGGCTAGGATGAAGGAGACGTTACTGGGGCCTGCTCGAGGCAATCGACAAACAACAGGATGGTTGTGATCATCGTGATCGTGATCAAGGTTTCTAGTATTTAAGATTTCAGATGTATTCCATTTTAATCTTTCCACCAAAAGGGTATTTATCTCAAGGGTTAAGGAGTTTGTCTTTAGTCATGAGATTTTAGCAGTTGCAAATAATTTTATTTCCAATATTGTCCTGAAACCATATAACACATATGGACCACCAATGACTAATGATGGCAAAGGCATCTCAATTCAATATGTCAATAATTAGATTCAATTTTTGTCAATAAACTTATTTTTCTTTCCTTATTTGCTGGGACTCCATGCCAGGCTGTGGGGCAGGTGAGAGCCCTCCCCACCCCAAAAAACCCAGCCCCAGCAGCCAATCTCCACTGCCCAACCACCACCACGCTCCAGGCCACTTTCCGGACACTCAGGCCAATCTCACACATGAACGAAGTCCCACGGAAACCAGATAATGTGGAACTTTGTGAGCTTGGACTCTGGACTCAACGGGACCTGGAACAGAGATTCTCTGCCTGCTTCCCCAAGTCTCCGGTGATTCAGGGATCACACTCATAGGCCACACCCTGCGGGCACCAGATATTCTCCCCATCGGCCACCATCCAGAACTCACGGATGCTCCTCCCAGATGGGAGTATAAAAGGAGGCTGCCAGAACCATGTCACCAGACTCCACGCCAGGCTGTGGGGTGGGTGAGAGCCCTCCCCACCCCAAGGGACCCAGCCCTGTCAGCTGTCCTGCACTACCCAACTACCTCCACACTCCAAGCAACCTTCTGGACTCATTATAAGACACTTCCTACTCATTTATGCCTCTTGGAGAGCCCAGGAAGATACCGAGAGTATCCCACCCACACGGGCAGAGCCTGGCAAGCTCCCCGTGTTGAATTTGATATGCCAAATACAGTAATGACAACAGGTCTCATTCCCCTTACCCTCAAAGAGCCTCCAATCTTTGGGAAAGATGAGTAAGAAGAGGCTGCTAAAATCTCAGGGCTGGGAGAAATAGAGGTGTTACTGGCGCCCGCTTGAGTAAATTGAAAATCAATGGATGACAGTGATAGTGATACAGTGAATTCCTGTTTAATAATATCAACAAATCCTCATATTTATTCCATACCACAAGTGAATCTTGAACTCTTTTCACCTCTAAATCTAACTAAATCACAGAACATTATAGATAGAACATAAAAATATCAATGAATATATTTCACCACATTGCTAACCTGGCTCATATGTCTTGTTTTACCTTTTACAGGCCAACAAAAAGTATAGGTGACTGAATGAAATATAGATTCAAATTTAAGAGAAAAGCTTTAGAATCTGAGAAGTGACCAGGCAATAATGAATTCTGGGGATAGGTGGTAGGAATGAATAGATAATTTATAGTCTTTAACCAATTACTTAAATCCATTCTTCAATACTCCTTACATTCTATCCTTTGGGGGAAAATCTTAAATAACTATTTCAAATTCTTTATTCATGACTAATCTATTTTCAGTCTTGTAAGTCTGTATGATTCTAAAATTTCATCCATTTCATGGATTCTCCAGCTTGGTGGTTTAAAGTCCTTCATAGTAACCTCCTCTGATGCTTATTAAATCTGAGTCCTCTTTGATAATTTCTCGTTTTTCATTCCATTTAAAATAAAAGATTAAGAGGACTGAGGGAGAGACTGGAGCAATAATATAACAGGCAAGGTGCTCATCTTGCATGTGGATGACCTGGGTTTGATCCCTGATACCCAATATGGTACCACCAGACAATTACTGAATGCAGATTTGGGGTAACTCCTGAGCATTGCTGGGTGTGGCCCCCAAACAAAATATAAACAAACAAAAAAGAGGACATTAATTAACATGCATGCTTTGTAGATAGTCCATCCAAGTTCAATGCTAAGCACCACACTGTCCTCTAAGCATCACTGAAATCAGTTCAGGAGGTCCCCAATCATGGCAGGGGTTGCCCTAGTATTAAACCATAGGCCAGCTCACCAAAAAACCACTAGGAGTGTGTCCAGAAACTCCTATGTATATTATCAAGTCATCAGGTAATATAATCTAACATTTTTTTCAGTTTTGAATCCATTTATCTTCTCACCCCATTTGCATATATTTGTTCTTGCTAGAACTTTTAACACTGTCTTTAAAGTAGCTTAAGAGTAGCAGTAGTAGTAGTAGTAGTAGTAGTAGTAGTAGTAGTCGTAGCAGCAGTAGTAGTAGTAGTAGTAGTAGTAGTAGTAGTAAAAGGGAAAATCCTAGTTTTATTCCTAATACTAAAGGAATGGCTTTCAGTTTTTCACAAAATGAAGTCGGCTGTGTATTCATCCCATCTGTCCTTTGTTGCACGGAGATACATTCCACCTGTATGCATTCTGCTAAGGATTATTTTTTTTATCATAAAAGAATGCTGAATCTTGTCAAATTATTTTTTTGTCTATTAGGATAATGATCTCTTTCTAACCTTTTTGTTGATATGGTGCATTACATTTATTGATTTATTATACTGAAGCACCCTTGCATCCCTGGAATAAATCCACTTGATCACAGTGTTTGAAATCTGTTAATGTATTACTGAATTTGCTAGCATTTTGTCAGTATTTTTGCATTATGTTCGTCAGAAAAATTGGAATATAGTTTTCTTTGTGATGTCATCAGAGTAAATGCCATTTCACAGAATGTTTTTAGTTTTCCCTACTTCACATTTTATGTAAAAATTCAAGAAATGTGAAAAGCTGGAGAGAAAATACACTGAATAGGGAATTCGCGTGGCACACAGTGTACCTGGGTTCCACCCGTAGCATTCCACATGGTCCCCTGAGCACCACTAAGGAGGAATTCCTGAGTGCAGAGCAAGGAGAAAGCATTGAAATCATCAGTTTGGGCCCAAAAAACAAAATATAAAAATGAATAAAAATTAATGAAAATCAATATCAACACTATTTTTAAAAATTCAAGTTTTGGTTCTAGTATTTTGAAAGTTTGGTAGAATTCATTAATGAAACCATCCAATCTTGACCAATTTGTTGAGGCGAAATTTTTGATAATTGTTTCAAATTCATTACTTGTGATGTTCTTTCTTTTCCAGGTTTTGTTTTATCCTGAACTAGTCTTTAAAGGGTTTATATTCCTAAAAACTAGTCTATTTTGCTAAGTTGTGCAATGTATTGCCACATACGTATTCTTAACACTTTCTTATCACTCTTTGTATTTCTTCAGTGTTTCAACTTCTCTTTCATTTTTAATATTATTTGTTTTATAGCTCTTTTACACTTTATGTATCTGACTAAAGTTTTCTTATATTAATATTTTTAAAGAACATTCTTGGTTTTACTAATTATTTGGATTTTATGGCAATCATTTCTTTATTTATCTTTTTAAATTATTTTTTATCTATATTCTTTTGGGTTTGATTTCTCTTCTTTTTCTAGTTCTTTTAGAGGCAAGTTTAAATTGTGATTGTGTTTGTTTCCTGAGGCAGGTCTGTTTCTCTCTGAATTTTCCTTTTAAAACTGCTATTTTTGTATCCCTTAGATTCTAATAAATTGTGCATTTATTTTCATTCATCTCCATGTATTTTTGAGTTTATCCCTGATTTCTCTCACTGAACCAAGAACTATTGAGGTATATATTGTTTATTCTTCAAATTGGTGATCTTCCCTTCTATTAATAGATTTATGCTTCATACAATTATGATCTAAAAAGATGCTTGATGTGGTATTAACCTTTATAGAATTATTTATTTGTGTTGCATCCAAACTTGTGCTCTATCTTTGAGAACATTTTACATGCATTTGGAGTGAATGTGTAGCCTAGTGATTGGGGTACAAGATGATAAGTTCTTAGTATCCAGCACTTTCTATGGAGATTCAAATGACCTATTTCTGACACAGACAGAGAAAATATGTTGCAAATGGAAACACAATTCAAATCTAGTTCAAATTAAATTGTAGCAGACATGTATAGATTGAAGTATTGGAGGTAAGAAGGTTATTGTAGAGTGTGATACAAAACTTTTAACATGCAAATGTTACGTATTCTGGTTTCAGGAAGTAAACATCATCAAACCTTCTAATGAACCTCAGCAGCAAGAATTCACTAACTTTCACTCTTCTGCAGCATTATTAATTCACCCCTATCTATGCTGACTAATTTCTTTTGAATGAAATATATCAATTGATGTTTCCAATTTATTAAAATTTGGTTAAGTATGCTTGTTTTAATTTTGTTTCATGTTTACCTCCTTAGAGGGATGATGATTCTATATGTGGAACTTCAGATAATATCTATAAGTCTCTTAACCAGCAAGATGTGATTAGAAGACAGAAACCCTAATAGAGCTCTAGGTTAGTGTAACTAAAATAGACTTTTGATGGTCTTCTCAGTAGACATTTCCTTTGTTTCCTTGTTGAAAAAAACAATTTGAACAAAATAGTGGGTCCTGATTGGACTAAATCTATCATAATGAGCTTTGTTGACTTGGACATGTGATGCAGTGCTGCCCAATGAGATGTTAATGAGAAGATTCTTAAGAATATTTTATTTAGTGATATTTGTACAACGTAGGAAAGAACTACCTTTATTTCACTAGATGGGAAAATTTCACAGGATTGCAAGATCTATGGTCAATAAAGGATAGTTTTAGGACAATAGTGATATTCTATGCTGAAAAGTTCTCAGTCATGATTACCTTGTTGATTTCCTGATTTAATCGGCAGTTTTCATGCCAGGATATTTTAATTGTCATAAAGGTAATAATGGCTATGTTAAACTGGTTTTAAGTGAACATCCTATTAGTTGTAATGAAGACATCCTGCATCATATGATTATGGGTTACTGGAGAGTTCATAGATTATTTCAAGACAAGTCTTATATAGACAAATGAAACAAAATACTTAGTTGTATACTTAATTAGAACTATTACTATCTCTTTGAAAATTCACAAACGCAACACTTTAAGATAGTTAATAGGAGTCCTGATACTTTTTATAAAGGTGGAAACATTTAAAAATTAATAAGGGCCGGAGCGAGAGTACAGCGAGTAGGTTGTTTGCCTTACACATGGCTGACCCGGGTTTTATCCCAGGCATCTCATATAGACCCCAAGTACCACAGGAGTAATTCCTGAGTGCAAAGCCAGGAGTAACCCCTGAGCATCACTGGGTGTGACCCAAAAAGCAAAAAAATGTTAATAATAAATAGTACACCTTATTTTACTGCTTTATAAATTCTAATTCTTATCATTTACCTTTATTTATAGTTATATTTATTCTTTATAACTATAACTAAAGGGAATTATTAAGTGTCAAGTCCTATTGTATACAGTAAATACTGATACTAACAAACTCTACTGTGGATTTTCTTATTTTCTCTGATAAATTTTGAGGTCACCCATAATATATGTCCATGTTCTAGATGTTAGTGGGAATCTTGCTCACATGGTTGTCCTTCATCTAGTGTTCTTCCAATCCTATTCAGGATGACTCAAGTGAACAGCTTGTAGATGACAGACAATAGGCAGATCAGGCAATAGTTGCCAAGGTTGCGGATGTCTCCCTTCTTGTACAGTAGTACAGTCCTGCTGGTTTTCCATTGGGACGGAATCTTGCATTCAGACAGGCAGTGTATGAAGAACCGAGCCAGTGTATTGATGAATACTGATGGCAGGTTCTTCAGGTGTTCAGGTCTGACCTTCTCTGAACCAGGTGTTGTTCATTTCTTTACTGACGAAATGGCGTGTCGGATTTCCAAAGGGAGAATGTTGGAAATGACATATCCATCCTGCAGAATTAGGTATGTGGGCAGGTGGATGTCGCTATCAAAGAGATCTGAGTAGAAGTCATGAATAATCTTCTCCATTGCCCTTCTGGAAGATGTGATAGATCCATCAGGATGTCGGAGGGCAGTCATCTTGGTCTTGTAGTTGGTGAAGGACAGGTGGGTGTTACGAATGCTTTCCATGGCTTCTGCCGCATCTACCAACACTGCTGCTCTTCCCTCTTTGAAGTCTTCCTTTATTGAATCTCTGTACTGCTTTGCGAACTCAGACATTCTCTTGCTGTTGCCTGAGGCAAGCACCAAACTACATTGGCAAATAAGCTCAAGAATTTTTGAAGACAGGCATTTTTTTGTGGCTGCCTCTCTCTTGGTTTTCCTCGCACAATCATGGAGGTGCTGAACCAGTCGATCGTATTCCTTGTCAATGTTGTCAACGACAGCATCTTCCTATGTTGCTGCAATAGTGCCAAAGAGCTCCCAGTTGGTGGTCGTTCTGGGAGTTCTCTTCTTTAACTTTGCAGTCATTTCTCTCCGCTCTGTGAAGTAGAATTTTGCACAAAGGAGACGGTGGTCTGATCCCATTTGGAATTTTGCGACAACAGCGACATTGGTCAGGCAAAACCATCAATTGAATATGATGTGGTCAGTTTCGTTGTGGAACCATCCACCGGGAGACTCCCAAGTCCAACGTTTAGATTGGGCCTTCTGGAACTGTGAGTTACCATGAGTGGTCTTGGTTGACATGATGAACTGAGTCTTTCACCCTGTTCATTCCATTCTAGGCCTGAGTCCCAATGCAGAGTTCTTTGGCTGATCTTCTCAGTCCTATCTTGGCATTAATACCTCCAACAATGATCTTGTAGAAGGTGTGCTCTTCTTTATAGAACTTCTCCATCTCAATGTAGAACTTCTCAATTTCTCCTTCATCATAATTGGATGTTGGTATGTAGACAACGAAGATATAATCTGCCAGCAATGAGCCACATCTGTTCAAGCGTAATCTTCCAATTTGGATCATTAGGCATTCAAATAATCAATGCTTATGGCCAAGTTTTTGTTGACAAGGACACCAACATCTCCAACACCTCTTTTATCGTATGTTCCGAGGAACAGTTCTTCTCCAGTGTCGAAAACGGTGGGATGTGATTGATGCCTTCTTGTCTTGGTCAGACAAATGATGTAATTTTTGATCTTTTGTGCTTGTACCATCAGGTCCTCAATGGATGCATCTGATGCCAGCGTACGTGCATTGAACGTACAGACAATCATTTTTGTCTTTCTTCGTTTTGGCAGCCAAGTTGGGCCTTGAGAGATTTTATCAGCCTCTCCTTCCTCATCCTTCTCAACGCTGCAGTATTGGTGACTTCTTCAGGGTCAGGGGAATGAGACCCATTGTAATTACTGGTTTGAGCATAAAGAATACACCACGGATAGCTTGCCAGGGTCTGCTGTGCGGGAAGAATACTCTCGGTAGCTTGCCAGGCTCTCCAAGAGGGATAGAGGATTTTGGCGTGGCCTCTAATTGCCCTTGCAGGTATTCCCATGGTTCAAACCATATTTCACGATCACGACCATCCTGTTATTCATCGATTGCCTCAAGCAGGCCCCAGTAACGTCTCCTTCATCCTTACCCTGAGATTTTTAAAAAAGTGCCATATTTAAGGATCTTTCAGAGTTAGGAGAATAAGAATGACATCTTATTATCCCATTCCTACTTTGGACAAACTGGCAGGCTACTGAATGTAACCTGCTCACATGGCAGAGTCTGGCAAACTCCCCGTGGCGTACCCAATATGCCAAATACCAGTAAACCATATTTGAACCCTATCAAATATGGTGCAGGAATCCTGGAAGATGGGTATTAAGTGTGTTATAATATAGTACTATGCAGCTGTTATAAAAGATGGAGTACACAGTGGAGTACTATGCAGCTGTTAGAAAAGATGAAGTCATGAAATTTACATACAAGTGGTACTACATGGAAAATATCATGCTAAGCAAAATGAGTCAGAAAGAGAGGTACAGACATAGAAAGATTGAATTCATTTGGGGAACATAAAGTAACAAAATAGGAGACTAACACCCAAGAATAGTCAAGATAAGTACCAGGAGGTTCACTACATGGCTTGAAGGCCAGCCACACATGCTAGGGGAAAAACCAGCTCAGAAAGCAAAGGGAACACCAAGTAAAGAATGTTGGGAGGATCCTCCCAGGATGGGAGATACATGCTGAAAGTAGACTATAGACCGAACATGATTGCCACTCAATGCCTCTTTTGCAAACGTCAGCATCTAAAAGGAGAGAATGAACAAAAGGGAATGCCCTGCCACAGAGGCGGGTTGGGATGGGGTGGGGGGAGGTGAGACAGAGATGGATACTGGGATCTGTTGTGGTGGAGAATGGGTACTTGTGGAGTGATGGGTACTCAATTATTGTATAACTGAAACCCAAGCACAAAAACTTGTAAGTCCACAACCGTACCTCATGATTTTTCACTAATAAAAATTAAAATAAATAAATAAATTTTCTGTTTTGAGTTCAAACTTTCCAGTTGAAATATTACTGTTGTTCTTAATTATATGCTCTAAACTTTTCCAAGTCTCTGTAATGGGCAAAAATTTTTTAAGTTTAATATTTTTTTTCTTTGAGCATAGCTTTATGTGTTGGGTGCTAACCCTGTTTTGTTTGCTGAGTCTCCTAATGGACTCCTCCCACACTAGTCATTTTTTTTTCAGTGGGGAGGGGTATTTTTTGAACACTTCTGCTAAATATGTGCATGCATGTGCATATTTTTTCGGTATTCAGAATAGTGAAATTTTTATAAAAGGGTTTCATTTTGCTTTTGATAAAGGTCTTAGAACAATTCTTATGTAAATTTTCCAGTTTGTTACTCCAATATAGAAGAATTGAGAACTGATTTTGCTGCTATTAATAGAGACTCTAGATATAAAGGTTAATATTCTTGGATAAAATTAGTTTGCAAGCAGGCAGTCTGTGGTTGCTGTATATCTTGAAATCCTTGGGGACAAAGGTTTATTTTCTCTTTTACTTCAACAGCTTTATTTTATTGTTGTTTTTTTTGTGGGGCGGGGGTGGGGGGTGGGACAACACTCTGCAGTGTTCATGGTTTACTACTGGCTCTTTGCTCCAGTTTCATTACTGTTGGGGCTCAAGGGACAATATAGTGTGCCAGGGATCAAAACCGGTCAGCTGCATGTAAAGGAAGCACTTACCCACTGTACTATATTTTAAGTCCTCACTCACTTCATACACAGTTTAAGCCATTAAAGCTTAAATCATCATATTTTTCCTGAAGAAAGGAAGGATGAATTTGGAGAAAATATGTATGTTCTTGCTCTTTAAGGAACCATCTATGATGTCTGACCATAGATAGCCAGAACTTTTTAAGTGGCCATGCTTAATTGCAAGGTAGTTCTTCCACCTCTGCACAATTCAAATAATTTAACTGGACACTTTCTTAATACCAGTAACATATTCAATATCTTAGTAAGGGAGGAGAGTGTTTATGTGATAAATACCTAGCTATTTGTGTAAAACTTGAACAAGCAGATATAATTAATTTGTATCTCATACTCCTAAACAGCTACTCTGCAGTTTTAATTTCTGTAAGTGATTTTCCTCATGCATAGTTTTAGACAACTTGCAAGAGTACCTGGAGCATCGCAGGCTAATGAGTGGGAGTTTTCTAAATTCTTTTCCCATAGATACAATAATGCTTCACTGCTTTATTCTATATTCAAACTGTATTTCAATTATAGCCCTGACTTGCTTTGTGTAGTACTTATTAATTTTCTTTCCTTTGGTTATATAGGAAAAAAGCAACATTTAGATATTGTTTTTTAACAAGTTTTTCTCTATATTTTAGTGCAATATAGGATAATCCATTTTAACAAACTGTAGTCAAATTACAAAGATTATTCTCTTTGCATTTTTTAAATTGAATCACCGTGAGATTCCAAGTTACAAAGTTATTTATGATGGAATTTTAGTCATATAATATTCCAATACCTGTCCTTCACCACCAATGGCTTGTTTTTTGAGAACTGGATAAACTTACATGGAATTATTCTAAGAAAACTTGTTTTCAGTCATCCATTCCATGAAAATTTCTCTAGTTCTTAAAAAACAAACCACCTAAGTGATAGTAAGACTCTAATCTCAGTAAAGGACATATTTGATTAAATAATTTGAATTTCACAAATAAAATTTAAGGAAGTTAGAAAAATATCTCTTTAGTTAATTAACAGTAGGTGGGAATAGGAAGAAAGAAGGGAGATGGGAAGATTGGTGAAAATAAAAATAGAGATCTGAATATGAATTTATAATACACTTAATTCTAGTTAAAATTAAATAAATAATAAAATCTATGGATTTGTTCTGCAGTTATTTCTGAAAAATATTCAGGTAGGAAAGAATTTGCTGCAGGTCAAGATATAATCTAATTAAGGTGCTAACCATACATGTGCCAATTTAGTTTAATCACTGGCAACACATATAGACCTCCAAGTCCAGCCAGAAGTCTGAATACAAAGACAGGACCTACCCCGGAGTGTCAGCAGGTATAGCTCCACTTCATCCTTACCTTCTCCCCTTCAAAGAGAAAGTATTACCTCTAAAATATTAACATATATAAATATTCATATAACCTATTAACTTGTATACTTCAGTTAATGTGCTATAGTTTTCATTGTCATTTCCTCTAAGATGAGGGAAATAATAAATGTTTTCTTATTTTCACACTTAAATGCTTTTCACAGCTTAAAAATTATTACAACTCCAGAGTTATTGTTGAGAATTCTCTAATTTGAGAATAACAATTTTGAGGACATGAAAACTTTATTATATTTCTATTAAAATTTTTATCTAAAAACATATCCATCCTGTGGAATTTGGTATGTGGCTATCAAAGAGATCTGAGTAGAATTTATGGATAATCTTCTCCATTGCCCTTCTGGAAAATGTGATAGATCCATCAGGGCGTTGGAGGGCAATCATCTTGGTCTTGTAGTTGGCGAAGGACAGGTGGGCATTACGAATGCTTCTCATGGCTTCTGCACATCTACCAACATTGCTGCTCTTCTCTCTTTGAGGTCTTCCTTTATTCCATCTCTGCACTGCTTTGCAAGCTCAGACATTCTCTTGCTGTTGCCTGAGGCATGCGCCAAATCACGTTGGCAAATAAGCTCAAGAGTTTTCGACGACAGGTGTTTTTTTTGTGGCTATCTCTCTCTTGGTGTTCCTCGCACAAAAATGGAGGTGCTGAACAAGTTGATCGTCTGCAGCCATTTGTCCCCGCTCTGTGAAGTAGAATTTTGCACAAAGGAGATGGTGGTCTGATCCTGTTTGGAATTTTGGGACAACAGTTACATCAGTGAGGCAAAACTGTCGATTGAATATGTGGTCAATTTCATTGTGGAACCATCCACCGTGAGACTCCCTTGTCCAATGTTTAGATTCGGCCTTCTGGAATTGTGTGTTACCATGAATGATCTTGGTCAACATGATGAACTCAGACAGTCTCTCACCCTGTTTTTTCCATTCTAGGCCATGGGTCCCCATGTGAACTTCTTTGGCTGATCTTCTTGGTTCGATCTTGACATTAAAATCACCGACAATGATCTTATAGAAGGTGTGGTCTTCTTTATAGAGCTTCTCCAGCTCCTTGTAGAATTTCTCAATTTCTCCTTCACCATAATTGGATATTGGTGCATAGACAATGAAGATAGAAACTACCAGCAGTGAGCCACATCTATTCATGTGTAATCGTCCGATTCAGGTTGTTAGGCATTCTCCCTTCAGAAATCCGACATGCCATTTCATTGGTAAAGAAAAGAACAGCACCCGGCCCAGACAAGGTTAGACCTAAACACCTGAAGAACCTGCCATCAGTACTCATCAATACACTGTTTCAGCTCTTCATACACTACCTATCTAAATGCAAGGTTCCGTCCCAATGGAAAACTAGCAGGACTGTATTACTATACAAGAAGGGAGACAACCACGACATTGGAAACTATCGCCTGATCTGCCTATTGTCTGTCATCTACAAGATGTTCACTCGAGTCATCCTGAATAGAATTGGCAGAACACAAGATGAAGGACAACCATGCGCAAAAGCCAGGTTCTGCAAAGGATTTAGCACGATCGACCATATCCACATGATAACCAAACTCAAATGAGTTTGACGTTTAACGTTTATTGATTTAAAGAAGGCCTTTGATTCTGTTGAGACAGAAGCGGTCATTGAAGCCCTAGCCAATCAGAGCATTCATACTCAATACATCAGGATCCTCTGTGAGCTGTATTACGGATTCACTATCAGGATCTCACCATTCTACAAAGAAATGATCATTGATTTCAAGAGAGGGGTGCGGCAGGGTGATACCATTTCACCGAAACTCTTCAGTGCCACCCTCGAGAACATCATGCAAGGACTGGAATGAGAAGGAATAGGAGTGAAGATAGACAATAGGCAACTACACCACCTCCACTTTGCTGATGACATTGTTCTAATAACACCAAACATTAGCCAAGTGGCACAAATGCTGACCGACTTTGACCATGAGTATGGAAAGGTCAGACTACAGCTCAATCTCATGAAGACAATGTTTATGAGAAACAGCCTCGTTACTTATGCTCCATTCACTCTCAACAGAACTACCATCTCCAAATGCAACAGTTATTTGTACCTTAGGTTGAGAAGTCAACATGACAAATGACCTGGCACTTGAGTTGCGCAGGAGGAACAGAGCAGCTTGGAACACCTTCAAGAGCGTCGAAGAAATAGCTAAGAGGATGTAGAGCCTCCAGCTCCGAGCACATCTCTTCGATTCCACCGTTTTTCCTGCATTAAGATATGCCTCAGCAACCTGGACCCTACGAAAACAGGATGAGAATTCTATTTGGGTTTCCCAAATAGGAATCGAAAGAGCTATGCTTGAAGTATCATGTTTCACTCAAATGAGAGAAAGAATCCGAAGTTCTGACCTCTGTCAACGGTCAAGAATCAGGGACGCTGTCTCATTTATCCAAGGCATCGAAAATCAGATGGGCTGGACATGTTATTGAGATTTGGAGATGACCCCTGGACTAGAGCCTTTGCCGACTGGATTCCACGGGATGTCAAAAGACTGCATGGACGCGCACCTACCAGATGGTGAAACTTCTTCATCAAAACCCTGAACAATCGGTTTGAGGCTCTTCATGTTCCTAGAACAAACAGACGCCATTGGGCTACATTAGCACATGACAGGGATGAATGGAGACGTTCCTGGCGCCTGCTTGAGCAAATCAATGATTAACTGGAAGTCAAGTGATCAAGTGTGTACATGTACCAAAGTTTTTTAACCAGTCATCTGTTCTCAGGCACTCGGGTTTTTTCCAGATTTTGGATATTGTGGACAGTGCGGCAATGAACATAGAAGTAGATGTCATTTCGACTATACATTTTTGCCTCTCTGGGATATATCCCAGGGAAATTAAAATGAAAAGTTCACCCATTATAATGCAGTCAGACAAGTTAGCAGTGAATTATCAGAATTAGAGTCTCTTTAACATGTTAAACAACAAAATTAGTCAGAATTAAATATAGATCTAAAAACTAGGTGGTCACAGCAATAAAATGGGGAAATATGAAAGAACTGCTCAAACAAGCAAATGGCAAAATAAAGAAGTTCAACATCAATCATCTAAGTCTTTAGAAAAAGTAAAATCCTTTTGGGCCGGAGAGATAGGACAGTGTACTGGGTGCTTGCCTTGCATGCAGCTGACCCAGATGCAATTTCTGGCACTGCATATGGTCCCCCAAGTCAGAAGCGATCCCTGAGCACCACCAAGCATTGCCCCAAATAACAATGACATAAAAATGGACTATTGTGGAGAGACGATTTTCTAGAAATAATAGTCAAGAAGCTTCTGGAATTAAAGTAAACATAAAGTAAGATCTAAATGCCTAAAACAAGCATTTTAAGCATTTAGATGTTAGTTATGCATAAGTATAGAGTGAAAATTATCTAGATATAATATCATGAAAAGCAGAACTTTAAAAATTAAGCTAAAACCTTAAAAGCAATGAGAGAAAAATACAGGATACTCAATAAGTAATCGGGAAACCTCAGGATAATAGCCTTGAAGTGCTGAGAAAAATAGAGATCAGTGTAGAAGCTTTTACTTATAGCTATTAAAAAGGAAGGGAAATATTTCAAAAAAACACTGATTGTTATACTCACAGATCTGTGATGAAATATAAAACTTAGGGGCAGAGACACAGTGCAGCAGGAAAGGCCTTTGCTTTGTAAGCAGCCAACTGGAGAACAATCCCCTGGCACCACATATGATCCAGTAAGCTCAGCTAGGAGTGATGCCTAAGCACAACCAGGTGTGTCCCCAAACCAAATACACCAAGGGCCAGAGCAAGAAGACAGTGGGTAGGGTATTTGTCTTGCACATGGCCAACCCAGTTCAATACCCAGAATCTCATAAAGGTCCCCAAGCACCACTTTGAGTAATCCTGAGTATAGAGCCAGGGATAAGCCATGAGCATTGCCAAGTGTGGCCCCAAAATAAAAAAAAAAGTGTATCATAAGATATAAAAACATATAAATATGTACATGTAATTTAGTAATGATAGAACAGAGTGAATGCATGTAACAGGCAAGTAAAGCAAAATACATATATCATGTCACTGTCATTGTCCTCCCATTTTTCATAGATTTGCTCGAGGGGGCCCAGTAATGTCTCCATTGTGAGACTTGTTGTTACTGTGTCTGGCATGTTGAATACGTCACGGGTAGCTTGCCAAGCTTTGCCGTGCAGGCGAGATACTCTCCGTAGCTTGCCGGACTCTCCGAGAGAGGCGGAGGAATCAAACTCACGCTGGCCATGTTGGCTGCATGCAAGGCAAACGCCCTACCCACTGTGCTATCGCATATATATTACTATATATATATGTGCTATCATATATAGGAAGATTTAAATAATTATTAGATATATTAATAATTATTTATATAAATATTAGATATAAATACATGTACTATTAATCAGTTTGGTAAACTAGTTAGAAGCTAGAGAAAGGAGATCACTTGAAGTGATATAGAGAAATATTTTAGACTTTTTTCAGGAAGGTGCACATCCAGTGGTGCTCAGGACTTACTCCTCATTCTAAGGGATCAAGGCCCACCTCCAGTGGGGTTTGGGAAACCACATGTGGTTCCAGGGATAGAACCCAGGTCAACCACATGCTAGACAAGTGCTCTACCTGATATTCTATAACTCTAGCCCCTAGCCTTTTAAACGTCAATTCTGATTATGCTAATTGAAGATTAACCACACAGACTCAAAAAGCATCTTATTTAGTTTCTGAAACATCAGAGTAAAAAGGAAATATATATATATATGTATATTACATATAGAATCCAGCTGAGGTCATCAAAGATAAAATAATTATAAGGCAAAAAACTTACAATTATCATATGAGACAAATGATAGAAAATTTTCAGAAACATAAATAAGGAAAAATATTAATAGATATAGATTGCCTGCTGATTCTTAATTTGAATAAAAAAGCAAATATTAAACTATAATAATTTTATAATAGAAACATAAAGATTGAGAGCAAAGACCAAGGGAAAAATATACTAGAGGGATATTATTAGGAAGAATGATGATGTGGAGAAAAATAAGCTTTAACATAAAAAAATTATTGTAGGGTATGAAGGTATCATTATTCAATAATAAAATGAACAATTCATCAAGATCATACACCAGTTCTGAACTGTGTGCAAGTTAAATTATAATTACACAATATATAAAGCACATATTTTTGAATATAGTTTTAAAAATTAACAACTATTTCTTGAATTTTTTTCTAAATCCCTTATTAATCCAAAGATTAAGCAGAGAAAAAAATAAATTCTATAAAAAGTTTGCATGAAATAATCAACAAACTGTCTTTAACAAATGGCTAATATTTATTCTTTTAAAGCACACGGGAATATTTATTAAGATAAAATAGGCAATTTCCACCTTACCCATAATATTCAAATATTAGGGAGGAGGGGAAAAGTTCTCACTTTATATATGTGACTAGAATACCACTAAAATCAAAACTGAAAACACAATGAGAAAGAAAATTTATATCCCAGTCTCCAAACTACTTGAACAAATTATTAGCAAGACAATTCTGCTTAATGAATTTTTCTACTACTACAAGCAATACCAACCAGCCACATTTTGTGACCAAGATTTTTCCCAGAATTGCAAAAGTGCCTTAATATTAGAAAATATGTTAATGTAATTCATTACAAAATTAAAGTAAAAACCTGATTTGGTCATATGCAGAAAAGGTGTTTGAAAGAAAAATCAATTCTCTTTTGTTCAAAACAAAACAAATGACAAGCACCACAACAAAAAGTTTCTTGGCAAAGTAAAGTTAGAATGTAATTGTCTTTATCTGATAAATAATTTTAAAGGAAATAGTTTAAAACATTCAGTAAAGTCAGGAAAATAAAGCAAGATCATTTATTATTTACTCCTTCAGTATTTTCTGAGACTCCTAAGCAATACAAGGTGCTCAAGAAAGAAATCAAACTAAGGAAGAAGACTTCAAATGTCTAGATTATTGCCTAGAAAAACACTGACACAGTATTAGAACTAGTAAGAGTGAGCAAAATTACAGAACTGGCTAGTTTAAAATATTGGCTTCTCTATGAACGAAAATTAAAAATTGTGTACACAGTTTCTAGAAATCTAGAAAAATGCATAAGAATGTTGCCAAATATGCAGTCTGAATGTTTGTGAGTAAAACAGATTGATTCAGGTAAGAAGATTCTCAGATTGATTCATCCTAAGAAGATGGTGGACTTATCCAAAGATCCATCACAATCTCAGGCTTTAGCTTGTGCTTTCTCCAGCACTGGTGGAGGAAATAGGCAATAGAAAGTATAAAAGGGTAATATGGAGGCCAGAGAAATAGTACAGCAGGTAGGCTGTTTGCCTTGCACGCAGCCTGCCTTGGTTAGATTCTCTGCTGCAGTAGATTCTACTCAGTATTGGATATCTGTCATTTATTCTCTTCCTCTCATTTAGGATCAGCTCCTGCTATAATACATGATTTACAGAACTTTTTTTAAATATTAGGGGAAAGATTTAAGCAAGCGGTGAGCAAATATTTAAATATTCTGTTAGAGATAAGACAGAGTTTGCAGTGCCTTCTTACTTACAGAAGAGTGAAAACAAATTTTCCTACACCCTCCTAAATTTAGGGCTGAGACATGTACTGTAAAGAAAAACTGATTAACAGGAGAAAAAGCAAACAAACAAAAGCTTAACAACATGTTACCTCCGGCACACCTAGGAAAGAATTAAGAAAATTAAGTAACTTCCCAAATGACACAAACTACTATCTTAAATATAATATTCAATTAAAGACAAAAAATGGGGATGTTTTTATTAAAAATCAGACTACATGGAAAACAAAGTGAGAGTATAGTGGTGGATAGGACACTTGGTTTGCACAAGGCTGACCTAAGTTTGATTCCCAGAAAAACATATGGTACCCTGATCCCAACCAGAGGAGACCCCTAAGTACAGAGTCAGGAATAAACTCTGAATATCACTGCCCCCCCAGAAACAGAAAATATAAAAATAATCAAAAAAGTAACAATCAGACTGGAGGGTCTGAGAGATAGTATAGCAGGTAGAGCATTTGCCTTGCACATGTTCAATGAATGTCTGATCCCTGGAAGCATATGATACCCTGTGTCCAGTCATTCAAAAATCATTTAATAAGGTCAACTAGATAACTGTTTGTGAATTCTGTATTTTAAATAAACTGTAACAGATTCTTTGCACAAGAATTCTCATTTTAGTCTCCACTTCTAGAATATTTAACCTAAAATAGAAATTAGGAAAGTGTGTATTGATACATAAAGAGACAACTCAGCAAGTAAAGCATATTAATACATTGAAGAGTATTTCAGAAGGGTCAACAACTATATGAGAACACACTCAAATTCATCTAATAATCAGAAAATGCAAATTAAATATCCCTCACCAGACTGGAAAGATTTTCAAGTCTGAAAATCTGAAATGATTAAGATATAAACAAGTAAGACATTTTATATAATATTGGAGGGGAAGTAAATTTAACAACCCATTTTGAAGAAGTTTATTAATCACTGTATCACTGTTGTCCCATTGTTCATCAATTTACTCGAGCGGGTGCCAGTAATGTCTTCATTCATCACAGCCCTCAGATTTTAGCAGCCTCTTTTCCCAAGGCTGCTGTATTGGATGCGCTATCAGGGTCAGGGGAATGAGACCCCTTATTGTTACTGTTTTGGGCACATAGAATATGCCAATGGTAGCTTTCCAGGCTCTGCCACGTGGGTGGGATACTCTCGGTAGCTTGCCAGGTTCTCCAAGAGTCTGGACTCTTTAGGAAAGATCACATTATTCTCTTCCTGGAACTTTGTTTTATAGTCTCTGGATCTAGGCCATTGACAAGATTGCATGGCGCCAGGGGGCAGTTTGTGGGTGTGACTGCCAAGCTATTGGAAAATGGGGGACCTGGATGGAAGAGGCCCAGTCCCGATTCAAGCAGGCTTGGAGATCTCAGCCACAGGTCCCGCATATCTGGGTTCCTCTGTTGATTCCCTCATGGGTGAGGCTTGTCTGATCATGTGGAGAGTGGCCTCCAGCATGGCTGTGGCTGGGTTCTGGAGAATCTACTGCCCCCACGCCAGGCTGTCTTCACCAGGGCACCTTGGAGTAGGGGTGGGTTGAGTTTCCCTCCCCGCCTGAAGCAGAGCCCCAAAAGCCATAAACCAAGAAAGTCTATTAATATCTAGTAAAATTTAAATGATGTATAAATTTTAACCTAGCAATTCCGTTTCAAGATATGTACACCCAAATTCTCAGAGAAATATGCTTAGAGAAATATGTATGAGTATAGTCACAGCAGTATTTTTGTGTATAATAGTGGAAAATTGGAAACAGACTAAAATATTGACCACAGAGTAACAGGTAATTTCCAGATATTATGGATAAATTTTGCATACCATGCAGCCTTTAAGTTAAATAATAACAAAATATAGATTTGTCTTAGGTCAGAGTGTTAGTGTAGGGAGTATGGTGCTTGCTTTGCATACAATTAATGTTGATTAAATCCACATCACCACAGATGGCCCACTGAGCAACACCAGTAGTGACCCCAGAACACAGACACAGGAATAGACCCCAGAACATAGACACAGGAATAGCCCTTGAGCATCAGTAAGTGTGACCCAACTTCCCACCCATTGCTTACAAAAAACTTTTAACCTAAATAACATAACATCTATGTGGTTCTGAGAAATCAAAGCAAGGCTGACTGGTGTTCAAGGTAGGGACATTAACAACCTAGTTTATCTCTCCAGACATACATACATGAAATTTTAACTAATACTGCATGAAATATGTTAATATACTTCAGGAGAATAACATGTTGTAAGAAAAATTGAGAGCACAAGACTGAAAAGAATAAAGGAAACTTCAAATCTAATTTTAATTATCACTGTATCACTGTCATCCCATTGATTGTTGAATTACTCAAGCGGGTGCCAGTAACGTCTCTATTCCTCCCAGCCCTGAGATTTTAGAAGCTTCTTCTTATTAGTCTTTTCCCAACGATTGGAGACTCTTTCAGGGTCAGGGGAATAAGACCTGTTGTCATTACTGCATTTGGCATATCGAATATGCCACAGGGAGCTTTCCAGGCTCTGCCCATGTGGACGGGATACTCTCAGTAGCTTGCCAGGCTCTCTGAGAAGCATATATTTATGTATTTTTCTTTATGATTTGTTGTCTAATGTCTGAACCCCATCATATATGGTGTAGAAATAGTGGAAAATGAGTAGTAATTGTCTTACAATGTGTCGCTCAGCCCTGAAAACGACCTGGAGCATGGCAGTGGTTGGGTAGTGGAGGTCGACTGCCAGACCTGGGTCCCTTGGGGCAGAGACAGCTCTCACCTGCCCCACAGCCTGGTGCGAAGTCCGGTGGCATGGTTCTGGGAGCCTCTTTTTATACTCCCGTCTGGGAGGAACATTTATTCGTGAGTTCTGGAGGGTGGCCGATGAGATTATCTGATACCAGCAGGATGTCACTTATGGGTGTGATCCCTGAGTCACCGGAGACTGGGGGAAAGCAGGCAGAGAATCTCTGTTACAGGGTCCTGTTGAGTCCAGAGTCCAAGGTCACAAAGTTTCACATTATCTGGGTTCCGTGGGACTTCATTCATGTGTGAGGCTCGGCTGAGCATCTGGAAACCTGGAAACCGGCTGGAGCATGGCGGTGGTTGGGTAGTAGAAGTCGGCTGCCAAGGCTGGGTCCCTAGGGGTGGGGAGGGGTCTCTTTATAATTATATAAAGTTCTGAATATATATATATGGTGACATATATATATATATATATATAGATGGTGACATATATATATATGAAGTGATCTGAAATAGCATGGACATTATAACAATTTGCTAAATCTGAAACAAGATACATGTGAATGTGTTACACTATTCTTTATATTTTTATGTATGTCTGAAATATTTCATAACAGAAAAAAATCAAAGAGAAGTGATATAACATAACCATCTTAATTGAACTTTTGCCTCTATTCTTTTTTATCTTTTTTTATTAGTGAAACACCATGAGGTACAGTTGTAGATTTACAATTTTTTGTGCTTGGGTTTGATTATACAATAATCAGATACCCATCCCTCCACCAGTGCCCATTTTCCATCACCATGGATAATATCCCCCCCACCCCCATCCCCCCATCCCCCCCTGCCTCTGTGGCAGGGCAATCCCCTGTGTTCTCTCTCTCCTTTTGGGTGTTGTGGTCTGTAAAAGAGGCATTGAGTGGCAATCATGTTCAGTCCATAGTCTACTTTCGACATGCATCTCCCCTCCTGGGAGGATCCTCCAAACACCCTTTATTTGGTGTTCCCTTCTCTATCTGAGCTGCCCTTTCCTCTAGAATGCCCGACTGGCCACTAAGCTATGGAGTAATCCTCCTGGTGCTGATCTCAGCTATTCTTGAGTATTAATCTCATATTTTGTTACTTTATATCCCCCAGATGAATGCAATCTTTCTATGTCTATCCCTCTCTTTCTGACTCATTTCGCTTAACATGATACTTTCCATGTTGTACCACTTGTATGTAAATTTCATGACTTCATCTTTTCTAACAGCTGCATAGTACTCCATTGTGTAGATGTACCAAAGTTTCTTTAACCAGTCATCTGTTCTTGGGCATTCAGGTTTCTTCCAGTTTCTGGCTATTGTAAAGAGTGCTGCAATGAACAAACAAGTGCAGATGTCACTTCGACTATACATTTTTGCCTCTCTGGGTTATATTCCCAGGAGTGATATTGCTGGGTCAAATGGGAGCTCAATTTCTAATTTTTTTGAGAATCGTCCATACTGTTTTCCAGAAGGGCTGAACCAGTGGACATTCCCACCAACAGTGAAGGAGTGTCCCTTTCTCGCCACATCCGTGCCACCATCGGTTGCTTTTGTTCTTTTGAATGTGGGCCAGTCTCTGAGGTGTGAGATGGTATCTCATTGTGGTTTTGATCTGCATCTCCCTGATGATTAATGATGTAGAGCATTTTCTCATGTGCTTTTTTGCCATTCGGATTTCTTCTTTGAGAAAGTTTCTGTTCATTTCATTGCCCCATTTTTGGATGGGGCTGGATGTTTTCTTCTTGTGGAGTTTAACCAGTATTTTGTATATCCTGGATATCAACCCCTTGTCAGATGTGTATTTGGTGAATATCCTTTCCCATTCTGTAGACTGTCTTTGTATTTTGGTCACTGTTTCTTTGGAGGTGCAGAAGCTTCTTAGTTTAAGATAGTCCCATTTATCTATCTCTGTTTTCACTTGCTCAGTCAGTGGCGTGGTATCCTTGAAGATACCATTAGCTTCAATGTCATGGAGGGTTTTGACAACTTTGTCTTCAATGTACCTTATGGTTTCTGGTTTGATGTTGAGGTCTTTAATACATTTTGATCTTACTTTTGTACATGGTGTTAGGCAGAGTTCTGAGCCCATTTTTTTGCATGTAGCCGTCCAGTGATGCCAGCACAAATTGTTAAAGAGGCTTTCCGTACTCCACTTCACATTACTTGCACCTTTATCAAAGATTAGATGATCATATGATTGAGGGGAGATGTCAGTGTATTCAACCCTGTTCCATTGGTCTGCAGTTCTGCCTTTGTTCCAGTACCATGCTGTTTTAATTATTACTGCTTTGTAGTACAGTTTGAAGTTCGGGAGGTTGATTCCTCCCATTTTCGTTTCCCCAAGAATTGCTTTAGCTATTCGTGGGGGCTTATTGTTCCATATAAATTTCAGGAGTGTTTGCTCCATTTCTTTGAAGAATGTCATGGGTATCCTTATAGGGATTGCAGTGAATTTATACAATGCTTTTGGTAGTATTGCCATTTTGACAATGTTAAGTTTCCCGACCCATGAGCAGGGGATATCTTTCCATTTCCTCATGTCCTCTTTTATTTCCTGAAGTAGTGTTTTGTAGTTTTCTTTGTACAGGTCCTTTACTTCCTTAATTAAGTTGATTCCTATGTAATTGATTTTCTGGGGCACAATTGTGAACGGGATTGTTTTTTTCATGTTGCTTTCTTCTCTCTCACTGCTTGCATATAGGAAAGCCATGGACTTTTGGGTATTGATTTTATAGCCTGCAACTTTACTATACAAGTCTATTGTTTCTAGGAGTTTTTTGGCGGAGGTTATTGGGTTCTCTAAGTATAGTATCATATCATCTGCGAATAGTGAGAGCTTGATTTCTTCCTTTCCTACCTGAATGCCCTTAATATCTTTTTCTTGCCTAATCGCTATTGCAAGTACTTCCAGTACTATATTGAACAGCAGTGGAGATAGTGGGCATCCTTGTCTCGTCCCTGATCTTAGAGGGAAGGCTCTCAGTTTTTCCCCATTGAGGATGATGCTTGCTTTAGGCTTGTGGTAGATGGCTTTAATTATGTAGAGGAAGGTCCCCTCTATACCCATTTTGGCTAGGGTTTTCATCATAAAGGGGTGCTGGATCTTGTCCAATGCTTTCTCTGAATCTATTGATATAATCATATGCTTTTTATCTTTTCTTTTGTTGATATGATGGAATATGTTGATTGATTTCCGAATGTTGAACCATGCTAGCATCCCTGGGATGAATCCTACTTGGTCATGGTGTATGATCTTTTTGATGAGTAGTTGGATTCTATTTGCTAGTAGTTTGTTGAGGATCTTTGCATCTGTGTTCATCAGGGATATCGGTCTGTAATTCTCTTTCTTTGTGGTATCTCTGTCTGCTTTTGGTATCAGTGTGATATTTGCTTCGTAGAAACTGTTCAGAAGTGTTTTTGAAATTTCAATTTCATGGAAAAGCTTAAAGAGGATAGGGAGTAAGTCCTTTTTAAAGATTTGGAAGAATTCACTTGTGAATCCATCCGGGCCAGGACTTTTGTGCTTGGGGAGACTTTTTATTACCATTTCAATTTCCTTGATGGTGATAGGTCTGTTCAGGTATTCCAGGTCTTCTTGGTTCAGCCTTGGGAGTCTGTAGGAGTCTAGGAATTTATCCATTTCCTCGAGGTTTTGATGTTCCGTGGCATAAAGTTTCTCAAAGTACTCTCTGAGGATCCTTTGAATTTCTGTAGTTTCTGTTGTAATGACCCCCTTTTCATTTCTGATTCGGTTTATTAGAGTTTTCCCTCTCCCTTTCTTTGTGAGTTTTTCTAGAGGCTTATCAATTTTGTTAATTTTCTCGAAGAACCAGCTCTTGGTTTCATTGATCTTTCAGATTGTTTTTTGGGTTTCCATCTCGTTAATCTCTGCTTTGAGCTTTATTATTTCCTTTCTCCTGTTCGGGTTGTGCTCCTTTTTTTGGTCCTTCTCCAAGCTCTTAAGCTGTGAGGTTAGGTCACTTATGTGTGATCGCTCCTCCTTCCTGAGGAATGCTTGTAGAGCTATAAACTTTCCTCTTAACACAGCTTTTGCTGTGTCCCATAAGTTTTGGTAACTCGTGTTCTCATTTTCATTCGTTTCTAGGAATCTTTTGATTTCCTCTTTGATTTCCTGTCTAAGCCACTCGTTGTTCAATAGAGCACTGTTTAATTTCCAGGTGTTTGATTTAGTTTTCTGTTTTTGTGTGTGATTTACTTCTAATTTCAGCTCATTATGGTCTGAGAAGATTGTTGATACAATCTCTATCTTCTTAATTTTATGGAGGCTTGTTTTGTGGCTCAGCATGTGGTCTATCTTGGAGAATGTTCCATGTACGCTTGAGAAGAATGTGTATTCAGCTTTTTGTGGATGAAGTGTCCTGTATATATCTACTAAGTCCCTTTCTTCCATTGTTTCCCTCAGATGAAGTATGTCCTTGCGAAGCTTGAGTCTGGTTGATCTATCAAGAGATTACAAAGCAGTGTTGAAGTCTCCCACTAGTATTGTGTTGCTATTGATGTCTTTTTCCAAATCTATGAGTAGTTGTTTTAAGTACTTTGCTGGTCTCTCATTAGGTGCATATACATTTATTATTGTAAGTTCTTCCTGTTGTACAGATCCTTTGATCAATAAGAAATGGCCTTCACTGTCTCTTGTGACCTTCTTCACTCTGAAATCAATGTGATATTAGGATGGCTATCTCAGCTTTTTTATGGGAGCTGTTTGCCTGTAGGATTGTTTTCCAGCCTTTGACTCTGAGTCTGTGTTTGCTTTGACTATTGAGATGTGTTTCTTGCAGGCAGCAGAATGTTGGGTTCAATTTTCTAATCCATCCTGCCACTCTATGTCTTTTAATTGGTGCGTTTAGCCCATTAACATTGAGAGAGATTATTGTTATGGGATTTTGTCCCATTGTTCTGTTGAAATTTGGTGTATTTGAGGGGCCTTTCTTGCCTTAAAGTCGCCCATTTAATTGTTCTTGTAACCACGGTTTTGAGTCTATGAAGTTCCTGAGCTGTTGTTTGTCTGTGAAACTGTGTGTTGTTCCTTCTGTTATGAATGAGAGTCTTGCTGGGTAAAGTATTTTTGGGGAGGCATTTATTTCATTGAGTTTTTTCACTATGTCCCACCACTGTTTTCGGGCCATGAGGGTTTCATCAGAAAAATCAGCTGTGAATTTTAAGGATGCTCCTTTGTAAGAGATTTCTTTCTTCGATCTTGCTGCTTTCAGAATTTTGTCTCTGTCTAAGGTTTTGGTCATTTTGATCAGAATGTGTCTTGGGGTGTTTTTATTCGAATTTTTTCTAGCTGGTACCCTTCGTCCCTCCTGAATATGGTCACAAGTTTTCTTCAGCTCTGGAAACGTTGTTGCAATGATGTCTTTGACAGTTTCTTCTTCATCAAGGTTTTCTTCCTGTACCTCTGGGACTCCAATAATTCTTATGTTACCCCTCTTTTGCCTCTATTCTTGAAGCCACTGTGAAAAGACATTCCACATCACAAAATAGTCAACAGCCACCTTCCCATATATCATCCCTTTCTTATACTTTCTCACAAAAGGGCGGAGATAACTTCAGAGAGAAGATATATACAGTTCCTTGAAATTTCAAATGACTTCCTTTTCTCTTCCTTCATCCCTTCTTTTCTCCTCCCTCCATTCCTCCTTTCTTACTCCTACTTTATTTTCCCTCTTGCTTTTTCCAGGGAATTTTAGCAATTTCAATTCATGATCTTTCCCCAATTCTTTAACTTCTAAGTTTGCCAGAAAACAACAACAACAACAACAACAACAAAACAGATGATCTATTAAATTTTAATTTCAGATAAATTACAACAGTATTTTTTGCAAAGAGCACGCTTATACAAAAATATTATTTGGTTTTTATCTGAAATTCAAATCAATTGTAAGTCTCATTTTTATTTGCTAAATCTGGCTCTCAGCTTCACTTTCCACTTAACTGGCATTGATCATTTATTTTCATTGATAATCTACTGCTCGAGCGGGCCCAGTAACGTCTCCATTGGAGACTTTGTTGTTACTGTGTCTGGCATATGGAATACTCTCGGCAGCTTGCCGGGCTCTCCGAGAGGGGTGGAGGAATCGAACTCGGGTCGACCATGTTGGTCGCGTGTAAGGCGAATGCCCTACCCGCTGTGCTAATCTACCGCACAAATATTTGGTAAATTTCTCAAGCAGAGTTTAGGGGCTGGAGGGAAATACCTGATAAAACTAGGTTAAAATGCACTGGATGAGGAGGGCTCAATGCCAGAACCCAGGAAGACAGAGCTACACTGGTAAAGTGTGCATTTGGGACATCAGTATCAGTTCCAGGGATAAAATTGGGGTCCTTTTTTGGATGGGGTTGGATGTTTTCTTCTTGTGGAGTTTAACCAGTATTTTGTATATCCTGGATATCAACCCCTTGTCAGATGTGTATTTGGTGAATATCCTTTCCCATTCTGTAGACTGTCTTTGTATTTTGGTCACTGTTTCTTTGGAGGTGCAGAAGCTTCTTAGTTTAAGATAGTCCCATTTATCTATCTCTGTTTTCACTTGCTCGGCCAGTGGCGTGGCATCTTTGAAGATACCATTAGCTTCAATGTAATGGAGGGTTTTGCCAACTTTATCTTCAATGTACCTCATGGTTTCTGGTCTGATGTTGAGGTCTTTAATCCATTTTGATCTTACTTTTGTACATGGTGTTAGGCAGAGTTCTGAGCCCATTTTTTTGCATGTAGCCGTCCGGTGATGCCAACACAATTTATTAAAGAGGCTTTCCTTACTCCACTTCACATTACTTGCACCTTTATCAAAGATTAGATGATCATATGATTGAGGGGAGATGTCAGTGTATTCAACCCTGTTCCATTGGTCTGCAGTTCTGCCTTTGTTCCAGTACCATGCTGTTTTAATTATTACTGCTTTGTAGTACAGTCTGAAGTTCGGTAGGTTGATTCCTCCCATTTTCTTTTTCCCAAGCATTGCTTTAGCTATTCGTGGGGGCTTATTGTTCCATATAAATTTCAGGAGTGTTTGCTCCATTTCTTTGAAGAATGTCATGGGTATCCTTATAGGGATTGCATTGAGTTTATACAATGCTTTCGGTAGTATTGCCATTTTGACAAACTTTCTCAAAGAAGAAATCCGAATGGCAAAAAAGCACATGAGAAAATGCTCTACATCATTAATCATCAGGGAGATGCAGATCAAAACCACAATGAGATACCATCTCACACCTCAGAGACTGGCCCACATTCAAAAGAACAAAAGCAACCGATGCTGGCATGGATGTGGCAAGAAAGGGACTCTCCTTCACTGTTGGTGGGAATGTCCACTGGTTCAGCCCTTCTGGAAAACAGTATGGACGATTCTCAAAAAAATTAGAAATTGAGCTCCCATTTGACCCAGCAATATCACTCCTGGGAATATATCCCAGAGAGGCAAAAATGTATAGTCGAAGTGACATCTACACTTGTTTGTTCATTGCAGCACTCTTTACAATAGCCAGAAACTGGAAGAAACCTGAATGCCCAAGAACAGATGACTGGTTAAAGAAACTTTGGTACATCTACACAATGGAGTACTATGTAGCTGTTAGAAAAGATGAAGTCATGAAATTTACATACAAGTGGTACAATATGAAAAGTATCATGCTAAGCGAAATGAGTCAGAAAGAGAGGGATAGACATAGAAAGATTGCATTCATCTGGGGGATATAAAGTAACAAAGTACGAGATTAATACCCAAGAATAGCTGAGATCAGCACCAGGAGGATTACTCCATAACTTAGAGGCCAGCCGGGTATCCTAGAGGAAAGGGCAGCTCAGATAGAGAAGGGAACACCAAATAAAGGGTGTTTGGAGGATCCTCCCAGGAGGGGAGATGCATGTCGAAAGTAGACTATGGACTGAACATGTTTGCCACTCAATGCCTCTTTTACAGACCACAACACCCAAAAGGAGAGAGAGAACACAGGGGATTTCCCTGCCACAGAGACGGGGGGGATGGGGGGATGGGGGTGGGAGGGATATTATCCATGGTGGTGGAAAATGGGCACTGGTGGAGGGATGGGTATCTGTTCATTGTATAATTGAAACCAAAGCACAAAAAATTGTAAATCTACAACTGTAAAAAAAAATAAATAAAATAAAATAAAGGGAAAAAAAAACTCAAAAAAAAAATAGTAAAGGGAACAACAAATGGCCAAAGACAACAGTAAATGGAGAGTTGCTCAATAGAACTGAGTTACCTGGTGGGTTGGATGTTGAAGGGGCCTTTGTGAATTTGGTGGAGGGAAGAGGACATTCAGGTGGTGGGAATGGTGTTGGAATGATGTATGCTTGAGACTTTCATTGCACAATTGTAAATTATAATATTTCCAAAAATTAATTAATAATTAAGTTTTAAAAATGTCATTTTTATATGATTTTATCCAGTCACCTCAGGTTTACTCTTCCAGATAACTTTTTGTTTTCATTAATTTTTGGATAATTTATAGAGTCTAATAAAGAAATTTTCTTTTTCTGTCATAACCTATGATGCTCAGGAGCTATACCAGAGTACTCTGGGATTCCTTTGGGTGGTGCTCAGGGGACCGAGTGGTGTCATAGGGCTATACCTCTGACTCAGGGACTTTGATTTTATTATAGCTGTATAAATTTTTCTCTTCCCTTATAGACTAAACTAAAATCTCATTCTTTTATGTATTCTTTTTTTCTCCCACTTTATTTAAACATCCTGGTTTACAAAGTTGTTCATGATGATTTGTTATAGGCATTCAATATTCCACAATAAATTCCAGCACCACTGCCACCTTCTCTCCACTACTGTCTCAATTTTACCAATCACCCCTTAAGCTTAGTTATTTTGGGGGTAGATGACACACCTAGTGATGGTCAGGGATCACTCCTTGTGTTATTTGGGTGATCACCCAAGGGATAAAAAAAAATCGGGGTCCTTGTTCGTGTAAGGGCATGAGCTACAACGTCCTGAGTTGTCTCCCCAGAACCTACAAATACATATATTTTAAATTCTCAACTATATTTACACACAGATTTGAAAGTCTGTGTTTATCTTAGGTTTGATGAAAATGTGGCTATTTGTCAAAGACATATGGTATCTTTCAGAATAAAAGACTTACTGATACTAATGGTATCGGTACAAAAGATGTGATTTTGACTTGCTCAGACACAAATTAATTACAAGATTTCCTGAGTGAGAAGATAGTCTTAGCCACTGGTACTTTCATTTGAAGCAAAGTTTCACATATATTCCAAATTTTACTGTTAGGTCTTTGCAAATGAATTACTATTTGGCTTTTCCTTTGACTCAGCTTCAAAATTCATTCTAAAAAATAATTTCTTCTGGGGCTGAAGAGACTGCACAGTAAGTAAGGGACTTTTTGTATGTGGCTAATCCAAGTTTGAACCTTGATACCACATATGGTCCTTTGAGTACAGTCAGGAGTTACCACTGAGCACAAAGCCAGAAGAAACCCCTGAGCACAAGTGAGGACTAAATATAACACATAATATAAATTTCTTGCTCTTTTAAAAAATTTTATTTGCTTTTATTTCTTTCTCTAAGAAAACACATATCAATTCTCATATTGTTTTTATTCACCATGGTTTCCTTTTCTTTCAATATGGTCTTTTCAAGACTGTGACCCTTTAGAGATCCCTCTCTTAATGGTCCTTACCATCTTTTTTCCTAGCCTACTTCTTTATATGGGCTGGAGCAATAGCACAGTGGGTAGGGCATTTGCCTTGCATGCAGCCAACCTGGATTTGATTCCTCCACCCCTCTCAGAGAGCCAGGCAAGCTACCAAGAATATCCTGCCTGCATGGCAAAGCCTGGCAAACTACCCGTGATGTATTTGATATGCCAAAGGAAAAAAATAGTAACAATAGGTTTCACAGTGGAGACATTACTGATGTCCACTCAAGCAAATCGATGAACAGGAGGACAGTGCTACTACCATGATGAAATAGCCAAAAAGTTAGTTCTTGGATTTTCTAGTAGATTATTTTACAGTACTCTAGTAGAGATACCTTGAACTGTATTTTCCTTACAAAGTCACTCCTATTTACTTAAAATGATCTATGAGTTAAGAAAAACAATTCACTTTTGTATTAGTATTAGTTTCTTTAAAAAGAGTCCTCCTGGGCCTGAGTGATAGCACAATAGGTAGGGCATTCACTTTGCATGCAGCCGACCTGGGTTCAAACCCCGGCATCCCATATGGTACCCCAAGCACCGACAGGGGTAATTTCGGAATGCAGAACCAGGAGTAACCCCTGAACATTGCTGGGAGTGACCTAAAAAGCAAAAAATAAAAAATAAAAAAATAAAAATAAAAAGAGTCCTCCTTCTCCTCCTCCTTATAAAAAATCTTTCCTTCTTGTAATAAACAAGCAGGTTAGGTAACAACTTTCTACCAGTCTTTTATTTGAAATTGATTTCTGTTTATGTAGGCAAAACACATGTAATAGACTTTTTGTTTCCAATTCTGTTTTCCTTTTGTCTTTATAAATTAAGGTTTTTATGATTTCAATTATATCTATAATATGTAAAAACAAAAGCACGCAAACATATGTACATATTTTCTATACACATACAGTCATTCTTATAAAATAAAATGCTTATAACATCATACATATTCTTTTGAAATTCTTCTCAAAATATAGAAAACCTTTTCTCTTCCCATTATATATTCCATCACATTTTTTCCAGTAGTTTCCTAGAACTGTATTATTATTTTTAAATGAAAGCTTGACTTCCTTGAAAAATTTTTATCCTTTGTAACTGAGCTTTTATCTACGGAACAGAATTTGCAGAGAGAGTGAGAGGGAATGAAGGTTGAGCTGTGATGGAGTGTTTATGAAAAAGAGTATGTTCTTGTCATGAGGACCAGAGGACAGTCACAATGTGAAACTATGTTTTACAACTCCAGGGATAAAAATCAGTGAAAGGAAAGGTGAAAATGATGAAAGTCAATGTGGTGACATTGTTAAAGATTTACCTCAATGTGCCTTTGTTGGTTAGAACTCACTCTGCTGCCTGCAAGAGGTGGGAGGGAGTGGTGGAGGATGGATTCACTTTATTGCACTCATCCGTCATAGATAATATCCTGTATAAAAAAGGTGGAAGGAAGTGGTGAACTTATAATCAGTCTGTGTACACATACAATAGGAAGGCAGTCTGGAAACCCAGCAGGACTAGGAAATGAGTGGCTGTCATAAAGTGGATGGTGATACTCTACTGAGATCAGTGAGCTAGAAGCTCAAAAGGAAGGGCAGGCCAACTTGATCTTCTTTTGTGTGCAGACTGTTGGCTGTGTTACACACATCTTCAAACTTGGTGGGGAGTCACATTCAAACCAGACAAATGCAACACACTCTGCCACCAATAGGAGAAAGTGAACTTGTTGTAGCCCTTAAAGGAATCCACAGAACATATACTTCTATAACAGCAATGCATGGAGCTGTCTCTTTGACCAACAGGGTATCTTTGAAAGCTGCATGTCAGAGCCATTGTTGAAAATAAAATTTCTAGCAATTTCTGATATAAAATACATTTATTTAAGTAATGACTACAAATTTCTATAACCATAATAAAGAATCCAGGAATTTTTCATATAAATTTTCTTGATTTTTTTCTTATATTCTTGAGAAACTCTCTTATTCTTAAAGCAGTGGTAATCTTTCACTCTTCTTGCCCTGGATTTTATTCTGGAATGTTAGAGAAAGTTTAATAGACAGACAAAAATAACTAAAAATCTGAACGCATGATCTGATAAATTATCAAGTGCCAGATCTCAATGTTGAAATATTTTCCTTACTTCTGATGGCAAACTGGTCGTTAATACTCTAATCCATGTCACTGAGCCTTATCCCTAAAATCTCTACCAAAATTTTTCTAATGATGACTTGCACCTTTCGCCATGTGGGGCCTCAGTAGTCTGATATCCTCTGAGGGGTCTCCATATGCATTCCATTCTCTTTATTTATTTTTTTTAGTTTTTTTTTATTATTAGTGAAACACCATGAGGTACAGTAGAAGACTCATAAACTTTCATGCTTTGGTTTCAGTTATACAATGATCGAGTACCCATTCCTCCACCAGTGCCCATTCTCCACCACCAATGATCCCAATAGCCCTCCGGAGGCAACTCCCCACCCCACATGCCCCCCCCATCTTTGTGGCAGGGCATTCCCTTTTGCTCTCTCTTTCCTTTATGGTGTTGTGGTTTGCAATAGAGGTATTGAGTGGTCCATTCTCTTTATAGTCCTCATAAATACTCATAGCAAAAGAGGGACATCTGAAGTATTTTGAAAAAAAAAGGGGGGGGGATACCCATCCTATTATAAATGTTCTCCATCACAAGCAGAGATTTTTTTCTTTGTAGGTAGGTATATATCCATCCCATGTCTACCTTGGCAACTCTCCCATTGAAACTATAAATACCTCTCCATGATGGCCTGCCCTCAATGACACATCACACCTGAGATACTGAACCCTAACTAACAAGGAAATTAGTTAATTTTGTGGAAGTATATACTCTATCCCTTTTAAAGGCCACTTCTAAATATTCTAGCCTGTATCCTATGCACTTGATCCTTTAACACACTCAATATTTATTGACCTTCATGTAGTACAAAACAGTCAAAAGTGTGTCTGAAATTTATAATGACCCAAAACAAGATGACAAATCAGATATCATTTTTCCTCTCTTTTGTTTCTGGGGAAATTGTGAAAATTTGAAAAGAATGGTATTTAGGGAATGTTGTTGTCAGAGAAGTGGCAGAGAATGCTTTTATCCAACTTATCAGAGTAGTGCTCCTTGGGGAAGCTGGCATGGAATCAAATGTTTGATAAGCAAATCCATATGGCTTTGTAGACAAAACTTAGAAGGCTATTTTGAGTGAAAAGTAGAGCCATTCTTTGACAGGAATAAGAGAAAAAATAAATAAAAAAGGCTACGAGAGTGAATGATTTCTCTTTACCCCTTGGAACTCTCATTGTACATATGACAAGTTCTATCTATTCCATTTTTCCAAAGCTCTCTTCAAGGCTTAGGAAAATATCTGAAATCCACTCACATTGTTGGATCTGTCACAGAAGAGCCAATTATTCCCCAAGACTGTCCCCAGATGTGTCTTAAATATTTTATGCAAAAATTCATTTAATTTGTAAACTGATGGCTTGGAGAGTATGAATTTAATGGCTCGTAGGTGGATATATCACATGTGTTGTTGTACTACATGTTAAGATCTGTTTGCAACAGTGTCTAACAAGTCTCCTCTAAAATACACTGAAATTTTTGTTATATTTCTCACATGTTTCCAGTGGTATGAATTTTAGAAAGTTATTTATCCTCTCCATAGCTCTATTTTCTCTTTTGTAAAATAAAGGCAATTAAGGTTGAACATTGTGAGGATTAAGTGAGGTCATGTTTCAGTAGCCTTTTTTTAATAAAATTTAGCACAGAGTTAAGAAGTATATTTTTAAAAATATAATTCTGGGAGGGAAACTGGGAAAATTGGTGGCGGGAAATTTCACTAGTGGAGGGACAGTTATTGGAACATTTTATGACTGAAACCCAATCATAAACAACTTTGAAATGTTCTATCATGATAATTCTATTAAAAAATACATTTAAAAAAATATGAGACTGTATTTCTAATTGATATGCAAATCTCTCAAAAAAGGTTGATTATGAATACACATATAGAAAACCTAATGGTGGGTTTATATTGAATACAAATTATCTATTTCTTTACAAAACACTGAAATTTCTCAATTTTTTTACTGCAGGAAGAAAAAGGTTGGGATACTACATAGTCTGCACCAAAAGAAATTAGTGTGGAAGTCATTCCTATTGTGAAATTTTTACATGTTCAGTGGGTACCTTCATAAAATTTTATTGTTGTAAACCTAGAATGAGGGCCCTCAGTTATGGAGCGATGCAGGTAGGGCTTTTGCCTTGTACGCGGCTGACCCAGCTGATCTGAGTTTCATTCCTCCGCCCATCTCAGAGAGCCCGGCCAGCTACTGAGAGTATCTCGTCCACATGGCAAACCCTGGCAAGCTACCTGTGATGTATTCGATATGCCAAACACAGTAACAACAAATCTCACAATGGAGACATTACTGCGCCCGCTCAAGCAAATCAATGAACAACAGGAGGACAGTGCTACAGACAGTGCTACTCATTAAATCATAGAACTTCTATTTTAAATATGAACTTATGAATACTGATTTGACTACATACAGTGAACTCTGTAGCTTGCTAGAGTTTGGTCATGTTCTTAGCCATCATTCTAAAGAATCTTGTTTCATCGAATCTTTGGGATCAGCACTTGACCAGAAAGGATTATTACTGCTCAGTGAAGTTTGATATAGAGAGACTATTTGGACAGTTTGTGCTTCATTAATACAAGTTTGGTTTGTTAAATCCCCAAGTATTGCTTTACAAGTCTTCAGATTAAAAATTAATTACAACAATTTTCAACAAATATAAAAAGTCAAGAAAATAATGAAAGCCCATCTGTCTATTTGGCTTTGAAAATCAGAGCACAGTGCCAAAAATGGAAAAATACTATCTTTTAGAGTGAGTTCAAAAGTAATTTATCATGTGCAATCATTCTTCTTTTATGAAAAAAATATCAAAATTCCTTCTTAAAACAAACTTTATGCCTATTTATACATCGCAGTCTTATCTCTCAAGTGGAAATCATTCATGTGAATCGTAGAAATACACTGCCATTGAGTTTTCAGGCTTGTTCAGTCCCTCGTTGGAGATATCTCCTATATAATGCCAAGTAAAGCCTTTCTCAGGTTACCTTCATTACAATGAAAGTTTTAGGGCATTTTTACTACTGGAAAGGTTTTATGGGTCTGTGGCATGGGAAGGAGAAACATTATCCTCCATTATTTATAAAAGATTAATTACAATTATATTTTAAATGGCCATTTGTTGACATAATGGTTATGTTTTCTATAAACAAGTGTTATTTTCAAACATGTTTTATCTTTGGTTGTCAGACTGACACATTTGTTCTAAGAATAACAATATAAATATTTATTTTGTCTTTAAAATTAAGCCATAAATACTTTAAGGATACCACAGAAGAAGTAACTCTTTTGACCAGAGAAAAAAAATTATTACAATTTTCAAATCAGTAGTTAAATGAATTTTTTGTTTACTACAAACTTATTTTGTTCCTCCAAAAGGAAGCTTCTGAATGATAAAGAGATGTAATTAATGAAAACAGAAACTAATAAACATGTCAGAAATAATTTAGTATTGGATTGTATGAATTTGAAATGCTGCTACAGTGATGCAAATAAACCCTTAAAATAAGGTTAGAAAGTTTAAAACAAAAACACTGTCCTCACACTTATGAAAAAATTATCACTGGTTATTAATATCTAGTTTTTTAACTATGGTTCATAATATATTTGTTTAATTTTGAAATCAATTTAAATATTGACTATAACTAAGCTCATTGAGGTTTCTGGGCATTTAAGATGCCTCCCTGTCTAAAGTTCATTGATTTAAAGAACGCCCTTGATTCTGTTGAGAAAGAAGCGATCATTGAAGCCCTAGCCAATCAGGGCATTCAAACTCAATACATCAGAATCCTCCATGAGCTGTATTACGGATTCACTACCAGGATCTCACCATTCTACAAGGAAGTGATAATCCATGTCAAGAGAGGGGTTCGGCAGGGTGATACCATTTCACCGAAACTCTTCAGTGCCACCCTTGAGAACATTATGCAAGGACTGGAATGGGAAGGAGTGGGAGTGAAGATAGATGGTCGGCAACTACACCACCTCTGCTTTGCTGATGACATTGTTCTAATAACACCAAACATTAGCCAAGTTGCACAAATGCTGGCTGACTTCAACCGTGAGTGTGAAAAGGTCAGACTATAGCTGAATCTCACAAAGACAATGTTTATGAGAAACAGCCTCATTCCTGACGCTCCATTCGCTTTCAATGGAACTACCATCTCCGAATGCAACAGTTATTTGTACCTAGGTCAAGAAGTCAACATGACAAATGACCTGGCACCTGAGTTGCGCAGGAGGAAGAGAGTTGCTTGGAACACCTTCAAGAGTGTTGAATAAATAGCTAAGAGGATAAAGAAACTCCGGCTCCAGGCACATCTCTTTGATTCCTCTGTACTTCCCGCATTAACATATGCCTCAGAGACTTGGACGCTATGAAAACAGGATGAGAACGCTATTTGAGTCTCCCAAAGAGAAATCAAAAGAACTATGGTTGAAGGATCACGTTTCACTCAAATGAGATAAAGAATCCTCAGTTCTCACCTCCATTGACGACCAAGAATCAGGGATGCTGTCTCATTTGCCAAGGCATCAAAAATCATATGGGCTGGACAGGTAATGAGATTTGGAGACGATTGCTGGACTAGAGCCGTTACTGACTGGATTCCACGGGATGTCAAAAGACTGCATGGCCGCCCTCCTACCAGATGGTGAAACTTCTTTGTCAAGACCCTGAACGACTGGTTTGAGGCCATTCGTGTTCCTAGAACAAACAGACACCATTGGGCTATACTAGCACATGGCAGGGACAAATGGAGACGTTACTAGCACCTCCTAGAGCAAATCGATGATTAATGAGAAGTCTAGTGAACAAGTGATTGATTGGAGGGAGGTATACAGTCAGATAGAGGGTCTTCAACAGTAAATTCTAATGAATAATAACACCAAGAAATGTTTGGACAGACGAAGTAAGTTCTCAAAAGGATTCATCATATTGTTGGCTAAGGATGATAGCACTGTAGCACCATCCCTCCCACTGCTCATCCATTTGCTCGAGTGGGCACCACTGACCTCTCCTTTGTGAGACTTGTTGTTACTGTTTTTGGCATATGGAATACACCATGGGGAGCTTGCCAGGTTTTGCCGTCCGGGTGGCATACTCTCGGTAGCTTGACAGGCTCTCCGAGAGGGGCGAAGGAATCAAACCCGGGTCAGCTGCGTGCAAGGTAAACACCTTACCCTGTGCTATTGCTCCAGCCCAAGGATAGAGGACAGACCCTATAAATCCAGAAGATAGCACCAGAGCTAAAACCCCTTTTCTTTGACAACTCCCTTGCAATGACCTTTGATCCAAGATGTGAACACTTAGGGGGGGGGAAAAACCCACGTTTCCCAAGCATCACATTGTCCTCTATTCAGGGGTAATCTATATCCCAGATTGGGGTGCCTAATTTCTCTTTTTATTTCATGTCATTGCACTGTGGGGTCACCCACGCTTCCTTTAAGGGAGCAAGATTTCACTTACATTTGGGTATCTCTTAGAAAGACCAAGGTGATTTTTTTTTCTTTTCTTTTCTTCTTTTTTTTTGGGAATCAATATTCTCCCTTCACAAGGGAGCAAAATTTCACTTATTTTTGGGTATCTCTTGGAGAAACCAAGGTGTTTTTTTTTTGGAATCAATATTCTCCCTTCACAAAACTATCTTGCTTCACTCTGTCTTCTCTGGAAACTCATTTGCAATGAAAGACAAAAAGCCTGGAACTGGGTGGAGGTTGATACTGGTTTTCCTACTTCCAGTGAAGAAAATCTCTGTCTCGGCCTAAAAACCAAGGATTCTCACAAACTTGGGTGGCATGGACCATTTTCCATACTGGGAGTATAAAGTGAGTCTCTTGGGCTTAGCTGGGTGACTGCTTTAGGGAAACAAAAACAGAATTTAGTGTCTATTCTGTGCAGGCGACCATGAAAACTTTCTCAGACCTGCCCTCCCTGGGAACACATCTCATTGGTAAGTGTGGTATCTAATTGTGTATGGTAAGATTTTGCTATGAATCACATACAGACTTTTTAACTCATTTAATTTATAAGGAATGTTAATGATATTATTAAGAATGTTATAATACAGTCTTAAAAGGATTAGTAGAAAAGCAAAAGAATGGCAAGAAGACAAATTACTTCCCTAAAAGTAGGTTTAGATAAATTTTAAAAAATCCGGTTTTAAGAAAATAAAAGGAAATTTCTAAATAAAAAAAAGAAAAGAAAAAAATCTAACATCTACTGAAACTAAAACAAGAGGCAATAAGCTGTAGAAGTAAATAAGGGATTTTACCTTGAGGTATGTAGCTTCATAGCAATGCCATCAAAGAACTATACCTCAGGATGTTAGGAAATTTGGGACAAAACTTGAAACTTTTGCAGGAACCACAAAAACATTAAAGGACACCAAATGGTTTAAGGAAGTAACTTGCATAATACAAAACCTCTATTAAGTGAAGATCTCCCAATTATGGTCTCAGGCTTCTCACACATTAGACTCAACAAGATGAATCCAAGAGGAAAAATTCAATAAAGATTGAAACAAAGAAAAGTACCCACAAGTTAAGGTCAAGGGAAATCCAAACACAATTAAGATGCAAATTCAGAATCCAGAAATACCAATAAGAAAGTTAAATTGTCTGTGAAGTAAATATTTATTTCTTAATTTTTAGTTTTTGAAGCAAAAGTATTTTTATTAAAAAGAAGTTTGAATGATGTGAGCAAAGAGGGAGGAGGGGATACAGAGAGAGAGAGAGAGAGAGAGAGAGAGAGAGAAATCAGACTTTTATTTTATTGGATGAACCAAAAAAGCCAGTATGTGAAACTTGTATTGTTTTATTTTGTTTTTCAGGTCATACTTAGTGGTGTTCAGGGCTTACTCCTGGCTCTATGGTCAGGGAAACTCCTGAAAGAACTTAGGGGACCATTTGGGGTGCCAGAGATTGAATCATGGTCACTGCATGCAAAGCAAACTCCCTACTCCATTGTACTATCACTCCAGACCAAAATGTGAAACATTTAATACAAATAAAGTATGCGGTAAAAAAAAAAGAATAAAAGAGAGGGTGATAAAAACTGTCAAAGAAATGTTAAAAATAGAATTTTATAAAATGAAGTAACAGTGACTTACCTTATCACTTATGTTTCAGGAATTTTTTTCACCCCTCTTTAAAATTAATTTGTCACACCATACCCATCACTACAGAGTGAAAATATCACCTGGATATTTTCCAGCAGAAAATATTTACTGGACTGCCTACACCCTACCTTTTGTAAATCTGTATCCCTCACCCCAACACTTCATTGCTGTAGTCGAAATCTGTTTCATTTGATATAGATTCTATCTATTCCCTTGCATTTATTTTTTATATCCCACATACTAGGGCAATCAGCCAGGATTTTGCTTAAATTGCATACTCAACTCCCTCCCATGTTGTTACAAATGGCAATATTATGCTATAATGTATACATTTCATATGGTTTTATCCATCCATCTGTCCCTGGGCACCTGACTTATTTCAACTGGTTATTGGAAACAATATTGCAGCAATTATAAAAAGAACATATTCCTTTAAAGGACTTTGAAAAAATATTCTTCAAATAGATGCCTAGGAAAGGAATGATGGACTTAATAATTAAGACTAATTTTAGAATCTTGAGAAACCTACACATTGATTAACAAAGGGACTAGTACAATTTGTATTACTACCAACTGTGGTGAGGGTTCCCTTTTCTCCATAAACACACGTACAATTACTGTTTCAGGTCCTTAAGATACATATAGACTATTTCCCCAGGAGAAAGGAGATATCTCACTGTAATTTGGGGTTTTCATTCCTTTACTATAAATAATGATGAACATAATTTCATTTGCTTTGTAGGCTTTTTTATGTCTTCTTCAAAGATATAGTCATCAATTCAGTCCATTTTTGATAGACCTTTCAAAACAGGACTTTCAGAAATTTTAGAAATGAAAAATATAAATTAATTATCCTATATGATTTAGATAATTAATTAGTCTCCTGCCCCCGCGCCGCGCCTGACTGTCCTCGCTCACCGGGACCCCTTGGAGGGGAGCGGGTTGAGCCTTCCTCCCCGCCCCAACCAGGGCTCTGGCAGCCAAAGACCTCTAGGACCAGCCACCACCATGCTGAGACCACTCTCCACACATATGAAGGTACTGGCAGAGGGACAAAGTCACACAGGTTCCGGGGCCAAGATCTACAAGCCTACTCGGATTTGGGCCGGGCATCCTTCACCCAGATCCTCCACATTCCAGTAGGCGGGGGTCGCACCTACCAACTGGCCCCCTGGCGCCGTGTAATCCCATCAACGGCCAAGACTCAGAGACTATAAAAACCAGCTCCCAGAACCTATTATTATGACATCTTATTATCTCATTCCTACTTTGGACAAACTGGCAGGCTACCGAATATAGCCTGCCCACAAGGCAGAGTCTGGCAAACTCCCCATGGCGTACCCAATATGCCAAGTACCAGTAACAATGATGGGTCTCATTCTCCTAAAGAGCCTTGAATATAATCTCAGGGCTAGGATGAAGGAGACGTTACTGGGGCCTGCTCGAGGCAATCGACGAATAACAGGATGATTTGTGATTGTGATTTGTGATTTAGATAAAAGATAAGACATAGCTAAAGAGATCATTAGAAAACTGGCATACAGACTTCTAGAAATAAAAATAAAGAAAAATATGAGTAAAAGATCTAAAGATATAGAACATGAATGTTCAAATTACATATCATCATTTTCTCAGGTAGATATTTTTTAAATTTTATTTTGTTTGGAGTCACATCTTGTGGTGCTCAGGGTTTACTCTTGACTTTGTATTCAGGACTTCCCGGTGAGGCTCTGGGTACCAAATGGGACCCTGGGGATCAAACCCAGGTCAAGCTGCATCAAAGGCAAGAAAGTGCCCAAATCCCCATACAATTTATCATTCTGGGATCAGATGGAGAGATTTTATTTTTTTACATCTTTTGATGACAAGTTTTGACAAATTACTTATCCTCTGTCACAATTTCTCTGATAAAATAAAAGCAATTTAACTATTGTTAAGAGGCTGACTAGAATCTATAAATAACCATTAGAATTCAAAACATGGTAAGACATTTTTTAGGACTTATCAGAGACTTTTGTCCAATCTACAAAGGGTAGTTTTTTAAAAAATCTACAAAGGGTAGTTTTTTAAAAATTCACACAGTACAGTAAAACTAAAATCATAAAGAAATTCTTAAGCATGAGATAAATAATGTCACCTAGTATTAGAAAAAACAAGTTGAAAATGGTTGAAGATATCCCAAATGGCAAGAGACTGAAAAACAGTGCAAAGATAATGTCAAAGTTCAAATAATAAATAACAAAAAAATTAAATTCCTTGTTCACAAAATCAGGAACTTAAAAAGTAAACATTTAATATTTTAAATGACAATTTTTTATTCCCAAGAAACTTAATTGAATAAATTTCTAAAGTTGAACTTCATACAAAATTATATCATAATGATAGACTTTAATTATTTATAACTAAATAATTAGATTACTAAGCATTTCCTAAGAAATCATCTAAATAATCTAACTAAAACAGATTACTAAGTAATGATACATTACTAAACTGCAAGAGGAGATTTAAGGTCCTAAAATATGTGCAATTTGATCTCAAATATGTCTCAGATACAAAGCATCCCTCAAATACAGAGCTTCTCTACTGATTTCTTCCTGGATGACTTAGCTATTACTACACATATGCTTAAAAGGGTACTTAAATCTGTTACGGTTACTGCATTTTCTGTTTCTCCATTCAAATCTGCTAGAGTTTCATATATATAGGGTGGAACCATAGCACAGCGGTAATATGTCTGCCTTGCCCTCAGCCGGCCCGACCCAGCCGGGTTCAATTCCTCCGCACCTCTCGGAGAGCCCAGCAAGCTACCAAGAGTATCTCGGCCGCACAGCAGAGCCTGGCAAACTACCAGTGACGTATCCAATATGCCAAACATAGTAACAAGTCTCAGGATGGAGATGTTACTGGGCCCGCTTGAGCAAATCGATGAACAACGGGAGGACAGTGCTACAGTTACAGTGCTACTATATATATGTATATATATATATATATATATATATATAGAGAGAGAGAGAGAGAGAGAGAGAGAAAGTACCTGCCATAGAGGCAGGGTGGGGAAGAGGGGCAAGAGGGGTGGCAGGAGGGATATGAGGGAATATTGCTGGTGGGAAATGTACACTGGTGTACACTTGGTATGGTGTTGGAACTTTGTATGACTGGCACCCAATCACGAAAGCTTTATAATTGTATCTCACAATGATTGATTCTATTAAAAAATTTTAATAATAATAAAAATTAAGTAGTATTAAGAAATAAACAAAAACCAAAAAACGTTTATTAGGCAAATTCTGTACCACAAAGAAAATTCTGGCTGCTAAGAATTCACAAGTGAAGTCTAGGAAAGAATGACTAGGTTTACATATTTTTAAAATCATATATATATATATAAGGTTATTACACTTATTTCATCCTGGATATTAAATCAATATACGATTTTTTAGTCATGCTCTTTTATGAACACATACCAAAAATCTTTGTTTCTCAGCAAGTAATTTATAGTTACATATTATACTAAGTCAAGTTTATATGTGGATATTTTCACCTGATTAAGCTCCTAAACATAGTGGTGCAATAAGGGATTATAAGAGAAAATATAGCCAGAGACACAGTATAGGGATTTTTACCAATCTGGTTTAAATGTCTGGCACCACAAATTATACACTGAGCAGCACAGGGAGTGATCTCTGAGCACAAGACTAAGAGCAAAGCCTGAGCACAGTATGACCCAAAAACAAAAGAAAAGAGAGAGAGAGAATTCAAAACACCATCTACTTACCTATAGATAAAACATAAAAAAATTGTACGTCTCTTTATGACTTAGAAAATAATTCTGCATTCCTTAGAAAATAAAAGTGCCATAAAATATGAACTAGAAAGAAGACCATTCTTACAACCTTAAACTGATAAAGTGCTATCTATAAAAAAACAAACAAACAAAACCAGAGAAACATCGCTCTTCATGGAGAATTTTTTTCAAAAAAGATTAAATTTAATATTAAAAAATTTAATCTCTTTCTTGTCCATCCACTCACTATGGAATAGAAAGTTTGTTAGAAAAAGGATTTTGTGTTAGTTTTATTTCTTGACTTAATTTTCAAACTTCTCTGCATCTAGAATAGTACATAATGTATATTAGGAACGCAAAAACAAACGTTTCTAATTAATTTTAAATATACATAGCAAATGAACAGAATGCACTTTAATGTTAACAAAATATAATGACCCAATGATCATATAATAAAAGATGTAAATGCCGAGTCATACCCTTAAGACTATAGATCTGCATGAAAGATCATCCTATCCCAGGATGTTTATAACAGATCCTCTCGACAAATAAACTTTGTCATGTTGGTCATTTCAAACTGTAAGTACTCTCAAGGCTCTTCAGACTCACAGGAAGCATTTTACCCTTCTCGTGTCTCTGAGAATGGCATTTAGTGATATTACCCAGAAATTAGGTTTTGGTCATAAATGACATGCTTTTTGGAGAAACCTATCTGAGGGCCAGGGCAAATATAAAATCACAGATCTTTTAGTCTTTACCTCCTACTGATCATGTGAATTCAAGCCCCTCTCCTTCACTCATCCATCCTATGACATTTCTTAGCTCAGGCTTTCAAAGTGCATAATTTTTTCATCAGTGACCTTGGAAACTTCTTTTCTATTTAGATCCCCATACATACACAATTAAAATCAAGGAATTGGGGCTGGAGCAATAGCACAGCAGATAAGGTGTTTGCCTTGCATGCAGCCAACCCAGGTTCCATTCCCAGCATCCCATATGAGCAGTACCAGGAGTAATTCCTGAGTGCAGAACCAGGAGTAACTTCTGAGCATCACTGAGTGTGACCCAAAAAGCAAAAGAATAAATAAATAAATTCAAGGATTTTTTTTCCTCCTAGTTATCTGTGTAATGTTCATTTGATTACTCCATCAGCCTGAGAAGAATCTTAGAGCAGTACTGGGAAATTTCCTCTCTTCCTTGACATATGTCAGTTATATATCTATGGAAAAAATATCTCATGATTGAAAGAAATGACTCCAACTGGATCATATAGGGCTGAGGCAACTTTAATTAAATTCAAACATATATAGGGAATGAATGATAGCACAGCGGTAGGGTTTTTGCCTTCCACGCAGCCAACATGGCCAACCCAAGTTCGATTCCTCTGCCCCTCTTGGAGAGCCCGGCAAGATACCGAGAGTATCTCGCCCGCACGGCAGAGCCTGGCAAGCTCCCCGTGACGTATTCAATATGCCAAACACAGTAACAACAAAGTCTCCAATGGAGACGTTACTGGGCCCGCTCGAGCAAATCGATGAACAACGGGAGGACAGTGACAGTGACAGTGACAGAATTTTAAACATTTGGATCAATGAACAAAGATCCAGGAACAGCTAAGTTCCTTCTAAAGAGAAAGGAGATGGAGGAAAGACAGGGAAGGTAGAAGAAAAGGAGGTAAGGGACTTGCTTTTAAGATTTAATAAACATATCTTATTGTAAGCATAGAAAAAGACTAATAGAACAGAGCTTCAAAATAACTTTTCACATACACAAGAATTTAAAACTAACAGGTGTGATACTGGAAATTCCTTACAGAGAAAGGAATTATTCAAGTGCTAGAATATTGCTTTTCCAAACTGAAAGAAAATCAACTTTTTGTTTTGCTTTTGGAATATAAAAAAATAATTGGAAAATAATGAAAAATCATAGAGTGAGTGACAGCTTAAACACGTTTAAGAACATGTATAGAAAAATATCTTTAACTCTTCTGAGATATAGAATTTCTTTTAAAAAGATTTTTGAAAAAGGTTTAACCATAAAAAGGTTAAAAAAAATTTAACTTGATTAAAACAAATAACTCTTAGTTTCCCATGGGCTTACAATCTAGTATTAGAAGAGTATTATGTATAAATAGTAGTAATTCCTTCCCTGCTAAGCCTGTTTATAGTCTATGAAATTCTTCACATGATTATTATTCTCTGAATATTGTTGTTGTTATTTTGTTTGTTATAACTTCTATCTTTTTAATTGTTCTAAAATAGACAAATTTTCCCATATGAATGATCACACCAAAAACCAAATATGGAGTTCATATATAATTCTCTTATCAATGTCCACCCAAGTTTCAACTAATTCTCAACTAATGTAAGGTAAGTTCCTTTAAAAATCTGAGCACAAAAATTAAAAAATAAAAACAAATAAAAAACACCACAAGAAAAGTGATCATTCAAGCAATAGATTAGGAGAATAAAGTTAGTAACTTAAACTATGAATAACTGCAAACCATAATGAAAAACAATTGACTAGAATTAATTTCATAGAATTAATAATCATACTTTAGTGTAGGAAATGATAATGGTAACCAATCAAGAAATACTGTGATAGAAGCCATTAGTAAACGAGAAATGTTCATTAAAATGAAAGTCAATTCATTGTATAATCAACTCAGCAGACAAAATGGAAAGATCTGATTGTACTAAGTGTCGGTAAGGCTATGGAACAATACCCAATGTAAATACCCAATATACTAAGAGTAAATGTGTAAATTGGCTTAACGGTCTGGAAAGAAGTTTAGTATTACTTTATAAAACTGATCATGTGTCTATGATAATACTACAAAGTTTACCTTCTGGCACAGATTCTAGAAATCACTTGGTATGTATGTGTAAATATGTTTTAAAATTTGTTCACAGTCTTAATGTTAATAATAGTAATTCAAATATCCATGGATTGAAGATAGTTAAATAAAGATCATCACAAAATAAACAGTCAGGCATATTTGCTACTAAATATTATGAAACTAGTAGTTTCTTAGTATATGAAGGGAGAAATTAAGATACATAATGTTTGGAGTATAAAATGAAAAAAACATACAGGTGATTCAAAGGTATTAGTGATATAAGTGGAATGATAAATTATTATATGAATTTGAATTATAGATTGTCAAATGTAAAATACTGTATAATTTCTAAAACAACATAAACAAATGACCTTAAAAGCAAAACATCAAATCATAATATTTTATATTGATATCAAACACTAGAAACTTCAACTATTTAATTTTAAGTTTTGAAAAATCCATTTCACTATGGGATATATAAAGTGTGGAATAAAGTAAAACTTGGAATTTCCTTCTTATTTGGACTTTATTTGGGGGTGGGGGTGGTCCTGTTTTGGGGAATAGACAGAAATACTCAGGGTCTATTCCAGGTGTGTTTATCAATAACCATGATGCTGCTTGGGGGATCATATATCTTGCCAGACATTTGAGCACAGGCAGTGGGCTGCAAGTCAAGTGCCTTAATGTATTTTCTATTTACCTGTCCTCTTTTATTTAGGTTTTAAAAACTATAATTAAACAAATTTTTCACCTTATGAAATACATTCTGATATACATATGTATATATATATATATATATAGAGAGAGAGAGAGAGAGGAAGCAGTAGTATATACCAAAGTTAAGGAGTAATTTAGGATAGTTTTTTTCACAAAACAACCCCTTGCCTTTTAGTAAATGTGGGAGGATTGCATAAAACATTCTGTTATTGCTACTTGCTTCCATATGGATAGATGTAAGATGGATTCTACATTTTTGAAAAATAAAAACATTACTTTAGAAGATATATGCAAATAGCCAATGAAATAACTGAACTAATTTGTTCATAAAATGACAAAGAATTAAGATGTGCAAGAAAACTAAGTGCCAACAGATGAATGACATAAAGAAAATGTGGCTCATATCCATAATGAAATACTAATCAGTGAAAAACAAAAATAAAACCTTGCTATTTACAACAACATAGAGGGACCTTGAGGGGGTTATGCTAAGTGAAAGAAGTCAGATGGAGAAAGACGAATGCCATCTCATTTCAGTCATGTGTGAAATATTGAAAAAAATCAAGCAAACAAAATAAAACAAATAAAAACTTCAAGATGTTGACAATAATGGTGGCAACCAGCATGTGTAAAATGAGTAGAGGTGGTCAATTATATGATAATGGATGGAAACTAGACTTTTGGGGGTGGAGATAGAGTTGTGTAAGGATGTTGAAAAATAAAGCTAAATTTACATATAATTCCAAACAGGATTGGACCACCATTTTTTTTGTGCAAAATTCTACTTCACAGAGTGGGGAGAAAAGGCTGCAAAGTATAAGAAGAGAACTCACAGAACGACCACCAACTGGAGCTCTTTGGCAGTATTGTGACAACAAGCGAAGATGACATCAACGAGGACTAAGATCGACTGGTTCAGCATGTCCATGATTGTGTGAGGAACACCAAGAGAAAGAAAATCACAAGAAGACGCCTGTCTTCGAAAACTCAAGCTCATTCGCCAACATGGTTTGGCAAGAGCCTCGCAACCACAATTAAACGCCTGTGCTCGCAAAGCAGTGCAGAGAAGCAATCAAAGAAGACCTCAAAGAGAGAAGAGCAGCAGTGCTGGCAGATGCGGCAAAAGCTAGCAAAAGCATTTGAAACGCCCGCCTGTCCTTTGCCAACTACAAGACCAAGATGACTGCCCTCCGACATCCTGATGGATCTGTCACATCTTTCAGAAGGGTAATGGAGAAGATTATCCATGACTTCTACTCCTGTCTCTTCAATAGCCACGTCCAACTGCCCACATACCAAATTTCGCAGGGTGGATATGTTACACCCAACTTTCTACCTTCCGAAATCTGACACGCCATTTCACTGGTAAAGAAGAGAATAACACTCAGCCCAGACAAGGTCAGACCCAAACACCTGAAGAATCTGCCTTCAGTACTCCTCAATGCACTGGCTAGGCTCTTCACACGCTACCTGTCTGAATGCAAGGTTCCATCCCAATGAAAAACCAGTGGGACCGTTCTACTATACAAGAAGGGAGACATCTATGACATTGGCAATTATTGCCCAATTTACCTGTTGTCCATTGTCTACAAGGTGGTCACTCAAGTCATCCTGAATAGGATTGGCAAAATGGTAGATGAATGACAACCATGCAACAAGCCAGGTTCCGAAAAGGATTCAGCATGATTGACCTTATCCACACTGTAACAAAGCTTATTGGGGTTTCTCGGGAGTTCAAGATGCTGCTCTGTCTAACGTTCATTGATTTAAAGAAGGCCTTTGATTCTATTCAGACTGAAGCAGTCATCGAAGCCCTAGCCAAATAGGGCATTCAAATTCAGTACATCAGGATCCTCCATGAGCTGTATTACAGATTCATTACCAGTATCTCACCCCCTACAAGAAAGTGATAATCGTTGTAAAGAGAGTGGTTCGGCAGGGCAATACCATCTCACCAAAACTCTTCAGTGCCACCCTTGAGAATGTCATGCGACAACTGGAATGGGAAGAAATGGGAGTGAACATAGATGGTCGTCAACTAACCCACCTCTGCTTCACTGATGACATCTTTCTAATAACACCAAACATTAGTCAAGGGCCACAAATGATAGCCGACTTCAACTGTGAATGTGGAAATATTGGACTGCAGTTGAATCTCACTAAGACAATGTTTATGTAAAACAAACTCGTTCCTGATGTTCCATTTTCTGTCAACAGAATGAATATCTATGAATGCAGCAGTTATGTGTATCTAGGTAGAGAAGTCAACATGACAAATGATCTGGCACCTGATCTGCACAGGAGGAAGAGAATGTCATGGAATACCCTCAAGAGTGTCAAAGAAATACCTAAGTGGATGAAGAACCTCTAGCTACGGACACATCTCTTCAACTCCACCATTCTCCCTGCACTAACATACGCGTCAGAGACCTGGGCCCTACAAAAAGAGGACAAGAACGTTATTTGGGTCACCCAAAGAGGAATCAAAAGACCTATGCTTTGAGTATCATGCTTCACTCGAGTGAGAGAAGGAATCCAGAGTTCCAACCTCCATCAATGATCGAGAATCAGGGATGCTGTCTCATTTGCCAAGGCATCAAAAACCATCTCGGCTGGACACATAATGCGGTTTGAAGATGACTGCTGGACTAGAGCTCTTACCGACTGGATTCCACATGACATCAAAAGAATGTATGACTGTCCACCTACGAGATGGTCAGATATCTTCTAGACCCTGAACAAATGCTTTCTTCGTGTTCCTGTAGTGAGCAGATGCCATTGGGCTACACTAGCACATGACAGTGACAAATGGAGACATTACTGGCACTCACTCATGCAAATTGATGAGTAACAGGATATCAAGTGATCAAGTGATCATACCTAGAACTTTTGCAATGTTAAATATTAACATCAATTTTTTTAAAAAAGGGTGCATATAACACCTTATAACACAGAGATCTTTCTTATCCTAAAAACAACTTGCACCAACTGGTAATACTGTAGGAAATAAGTACATAATGAAAACAACAGGCAAATGCAAACAAAATAAGGTCTAGCTCAAAGTTAATCTGCACATTTTGCATTTTGTAACAATGTCTACTCTTATACTATAGTCTTTAGGAGTTTTGGGAAGCCAAACTTTTCACTGAGATGAAAAATTAATCACCCCAAGCTAAGTTTGTTCTTTACCGAACACTAAATAAAAGCAGCCTCTTTTATTCTAGTGTTGTCTGTGTACAATTTCTATCATTCCTTCTTTTTTCAAATAATACCATTCTATATAAGTCTCTGCCTCAGCTTTTGAAAGAATGAGTCCCTGGGTGAAAGATCCATTACTCTTAAGAACTATAGTGCCTTCTATGTGTAAGACTGTTATTTGTGAACTAAGAAAATGCAAACAACATAGTAACAAATGTGGCAGTATCTTAATTTGTATAGACATTTAGAGTGGGTTAAATAAAAGAGAGACTAAAGAAGGGGAATTTGGGGAAAGATGTCCTTTTTCTACTAAATACATAAATCTATCTTTCATGGGAGACACTTTTAGGGTAAAAGGAAGCTCAAAAGAGGTACAAAAGGAACACAAAGGTAAAACATACTCAACTAAACACAAACTAAGGTTGAAACTTCAAGTCCTAGTTCAAAAATAAATAATTAAAAAGTGTTGACATTTTCAATATCTAGAAAACTCAAGTTGTATGAATGTATTTTATCTTATCCGTGGGGAGAAAATAAACGGAAGGTTCTTCTTAGGTTCATTTTTGATAAAACATAAAAAGAGTGATTTTTAGGAAAGTGACTCAAATATCAAATATTTAAATATTCCACAGAAAGAAAAAAGAATGGATGGTACTGGCAATTTTACTGTGAAAGCAGAGAAAGCATAAGAGAAGATTGATTCAGGGGATAGGAGGCAAGATGAAACATTGGTGGATGTGAAATGAAGGCTTCTTCCTTCCATCATCATGGGTGAAGAAAGACCAGGAAGAAAAACTTCACAACAGGCCCCAGCAGCCCTTCTTAACACTGGCTCTACGTGCTTCTGTAAAAATGGCTGTATGTCAAACAGCAGAGGAATGTAATCATTATTTTTAGAAATTTTTAGACATTTTCCATTTCCTAGCTGACGATCATAATTTATTTCCTACAGGGTTGTTCATCATCCATAAAAATTGTGTAGGATTTGTGAAGCAATCTTGAGTTTATACCCTCTGGGATATTTTAGTGTAGAACCAGAAGAAGCCTATAAGTGATTTAATTTCATTTTTTCATTCAACCTGGAGAAGAAAACTAGCTGTTGATGAATTACATTGAAGGTCGTAAAAACAAAATCACAAGTGCAAGAGGGGGATGTGTTTATTTATTTTTATCTTTTGAAAGTTTCCATTCCTGGAGGCCATTTGATAGTTCAGGTGCTATGCAGTTAGTGTAAGGGGTTCACAAAAGGACTGTTAGCCAAGACAAAAGATAGAGGAGACTTGAGGTTGTGGTCTAAAGGAATGCAGCTGAGAGCAAATCTTGGTTTTGCTGCTTGCTCTGTCCTCTGCAAGAAGTATCCCTCAGTGTGCTGCCTAGAATAGTCCACTAAAGACTCAGGACTACAGATTACAAATCAATCGTCTTTGCTGCTAAAGTTTGAGTTTGGATTCAGTGCCAGTCAGAAGTTTTTAGAATCGCAGTGTGAAATGTTAGACCTGAAAATAGGTTGCCATCACAGGTTTTATTTTTTTCCTGATTTCCTTTGAACTAGTATTCATAGAATCCTAAATAATTTGCACCTGAAAAATTAGGCTATATAAATGCATCCTCAATTGACCAGTTATTTTTAACACAACTGATGGGCTGCTTTGAAAATACCAGTGATGAAAATAACCCAAAACATACAAACAGAACCAAGACAACAAAGTAAATCTCTTTAATACATCCATTATATTTCCATGCAATTTTTTCTCAGAACACTAAGGCTTTATGTTAACAGTGATTCAGCAGATTCTCCCAATTCAAACATAGAAAAATTTATTCATTGAGGAAGACGGTAGCTTGTATTCCTTGTATTTGCTAGACTCTCCTGCCACATATTCCTATAAAGTTTTCACACCCAAGAGACAGAAGGCAGAATAAGCAGAAATGGGTTTAAATCCCAGCTCTGGCTCCAGCTCTGACTTTATTACTGTGGCAGTTGGGATGACAATTTCTACCTCTGGATTTCAGTTTTCTTATTTGTAATATAACAACTCATAGACATTACTTAACTATGGTGTTTGGCATATGCCACGTACTAACAATTAATGTGCATACAATTTTTATGCATACAAATTCAGTTTAAACTAAGTTATAAAGCATGCAAATGTGTTAAAAGCATTAATATTATCAATGTGTTCAAAATAAAACAATAAAGAAAAAATAAAAACAGGAAGCTAAAGACATACTAAGCTGTATACGGTTGTTGGTATATAGTTAGGAGTGGCACTGTGAGGTGTCAGTAACAATTACATGGCAATAAACAAATTTGCTGTGTCTTTTTTTTTTTTTGCTTCTTTTGGGTCATACCCAGCAATGCTCAGGGGTTACTCCTGGCTCTGGACCTGAAAAATTAGGCCAGGAATTACTCCTGGCGGTGCTGAGGGGTCCATATGGGATGCCAGGGATAAAACCCGGGTCAACTGCATGCAAGGCAAATGCCCTACCGGCTGTACTATCACTCCAGCCCCTAGTGTACTTAGTCTTTAAAACATTTGATAATGAGGCCAGAGATATAGTACCATAGTAAGCTATTTGCCTTGCATGTAGCAGACCAAGATTCTATCTCTGGCACCATATAAGATTTCCTGAGCAACACCAGAAGTGATCCTGGAGCACAGAAGCAGGTGGAAACCCTGAGCACAGCCAGATGTGGCTAAAAATTCATTAAGATTAAATCAATCACTTGATCACTTGATGTCCCGTTATTCATCGATTTACTCCAGCAGGTGCCAGTAACGTCTCCATTGATCCCTGTTGCATGCTAGCATAGCCCAGTGGCATCTGCTCATTCTAGGAATATGCAGAGCCTCAAACCGATCATTCAGGGTCTTGATGAAGAAGTCTGACCATCTTGTAGGTGGGCGTCCACGTGATCTTTTGACGTCCAGTGGAATCTAGTCAGTAATGGCTCTAGTCCAGCAGTCATTTTTAAACCTCATTATGTGTCCAGCCCATCTGAGTTTTGATCATCATGGTCCATCACGGTCCTCCCGTTGTTCATCAATTTGCTTCAGCGGGCCCAGTAACGTCTCCATCATGAGACTTGTTGTTACTGTGTTTGGTATATCGGATATGTCATGGGTAGCTTGACAGGCTCTGCTGTGAGGGCTTACCGGGCTCTCTGAGAGAGGAGGAGGAATCGAACTTGGGTGGGCCATGTTCGCCGCTTGTAAGGCAAACACCCTACCTCTGTGCTATCGCTCCGGCAAATGAGACAGTATCCCTGATTCTTGAGCGTTGACGGAAATTGGAACTCCGGATTCTATCTCTCATTTGAGTGAAGTGTGATACTCCAAGCATAGCTCTTTCGATTCTTCTTTGAGAGACCCAAATAGCATTTTCATCCTGTTGTTGTAGGACCCAGGTCTCTGAGGCATATGTTACTGCAGGAAGAACAGTGGAATCAAAGAGATGTGCTCAGAACTTGAGGTGCTTTGTCCTCTTAGTTATTTCTTCAACACTCTTGAAGGCATTCCAAGCCTCTCTCTTCCTCCTGTGTAACTCAGGTGCCAGGTTATTCATCATGTTGACTTCTCGACCTAGGTATATATAACTGTTGCATTCGGAGATGGTGGTTCCGTTGAGAATGAATGGAACATCAGGAGCAAGACTGTTTCTCATGAACATTGTCTTTGTGAGATTAAGTTGTAATTCGACCTTTCCACACTCATGGTCGAAGTTGGTTAGCATTTGTGCCGCTTGGCTGATGTATGGTGTTATTAGAACGATGTCATCAGCAAAGTGGAGGTGGTGAAGTTGCTGACCATCTATCTTCACTCCCATTCCTTCCCATTCCAGTTGTCGCATGATGTTCTCGAGGGTGGCACTGAAGAGTTTTGGTGAAATGGTATCACCCTGCCGAACCCCTCTCTTGACATGGATGATTACTTCTTTGTAGAATGGTAAGATCCTGGTAGTGAATCCATAATACAGCTCACGGAGAATTCTGATGTATTGAGTTTGTACACCCTGATTGGCTAGGGCTTCTATAACCACTTACGTCTCAACAGAATCAAAGACCTTCTTTAAATCAATGAACATTAGACAGAGTGGCATCTTGCATTCCTGAGAAACCTCAATGACCTTGGTTATCATGTGGATATGGTCTATGGAGCTGAATCCTTTGTGGAACTCCGCTTGTTCACATGGTTGTCCTTCATCTAGTGTTCTGCCAATCCTATTCAGGATGACTCGAGTGAACAGCTTGTAGATGACAGACAATAGGCAGATTGGGCGATAGTTGCCAATGTCACAGATGTCTCCCTTCTTGTATAGTAGTACAGTCCTGCTGGTTTTCCATTGGGATGGAACCTTGCATTCAGACAGGTAGCGTGTGAAGAGCCCAGCCAGTGTATTGATGAGTACTGATGGTAAGTTCTTCAGGTGTTCAGGTCTGACATTGTCTGGGCCAGGTGCTCTTTGTTTCTTTACTGACGAGATGGCGTGTTGGATTTTGGAAGGGAGAACATTGGGAACGACATATCCATCATGCGGAATGTGGTATGTGGGCAAGTGGACATGGCTATTAAAGAGATCTGAGTAGAAGTCATGAATAATCTTCTCCATTGCCCTTCTGGAAGATGTGATAGATCAATCAGGATGTCGGAGGGCAGTCATCTTGATCTTGTAGTTGGTGAAGGACAGGCGGGCATTACGAATGTTTTTCCCGGCTTCTGCCACATCTACCAGCACCGCTCCTCTCCTGTCTTTGAGGTCATCCTTGATTGCTTCTCTGCACTGTTTTTCCAGTTCGGACGTTTGCTTGCTGTTGCCTGAGGCATATACCAAGCCACGTTGGCAAATAAGTTCAAGAGTGTTCGAAGAAAGGTGGTTTTTTTGTGGTTATCTCTCTCTTGGCATTCCTCGCACAATCCTGGAGATGCTGAGTCATTCGATCGTATTCCTCATCAATGTTGTCAATGACGGCATCTTCCCATGTTGCCGCAACAGAGCCAAAGACCTCCCAGTTGGTGGTTGTTTTTGGAGTTTTCTTCTTAAACTTCGCATTCTTTTCTCCCCGTTCTGTGAGGTAGAATTTTGCATGAAGGAGACGGTGGTCTGATCCCGTTTGAAATTTTGGGACAACAGCAACATCTCTTAGGCAAAATCGCCAATTGAATAAGATGTGGTCTATTTCATTGTGGAACCATCCACCCAGAGACTCCTATGTCCAACATTTAGATTCGGCCTTTTGGAACTGTGAGTTACCATGGATGGTCTTGGTTGACATGATGAACTCAGACACTCTGTCACCCTGTTAGTTCCATTCTAGGCCATAAGTCCCGATGTGGAGTTCATCGGCTGATCTTCTTGGTCCTATCTTGGCATTAAAATCACCAACAATGATCTTGTAGAAGGTGTGGTCTTCTTTATAGAACTTCTCCAGCTCCATGTAGAACTTCTCAATTTCTCTTTCACCATAATTGTATGTTGGTGCATAGACAACAAAGATAGAAACTGCCGGCAGTGAGCCACATCTATTCAAGTGTAAGTCTGATTCGGGTTGTTAGGCATTTGAATGAATCAGTGCTCATGGCTAAGTTCGTTCGTGTTGACAAGGATACCAACACCACCGACACCTCTTTTGTCACATGTTCCAAGGAACAGTTCTTCTCCAGTGTCGAAAACGGCATGATGTGATTGATGACTTTTCATTTCGGTCAGACCAATGATGTCATATTTGATCTTTCACGCTTGTACCATCAGGTCCTCGATGGATGCATCAGATGCCAGTCTACGTGCATTGAAGGTACAAACAATCATTTTTGTCTTTCTTCGTTTTGGTAGCCTAGTTCGGCCTGGGATTTTATGAGCCTCTCCTTCCACATCCTTCTTGATTCTGCTGTATTCAGGGTCAGGGGAATGAGATCCATTCCTTTTTACTGGATTTGCCATATTGAATATACCACGGATAACTTGCCAGGCTCTACCGTGTGGGTGGGATATTCAAGGTAGCTTTAAAAATTAAATAATATTAAAAAAAAAGTCACGTGGCCTCAAATGTGGCCACACACTCCCGGGAGCTTGGTGTGATAATCTCTGGATCCTGGCCATGTTGGGGTTACACGGAAGTTGGTAGGTGTAACTCTCTAGCGACTGGAAGGTCCAGTCCCAAACCGTGCAGGCTTGAAGATCTCAGACCCGGGTCCCACACACCTGGGTTCCTCTGCCAGTTCTTTTATGCATGAGGCTCATCCAAGCGTGTGGAGAGTGGTCTCAGCATGACTTTGACTGGGTCCTGGAGGTCTTCAGCTGTCGGGTCCTGGTGAGGACAATCAGGCATGGGATAGGAGACTCTGCCTTGTTCTCTCCCGGGATCTTGGTGTGATAATCTCTGGATTATCAATAAAGATTAAATCAATAAAGTATCAAAATAATTCTAGGGGGAAATTATTGTTAATATTTTCCTTTCAAAATTAAGGTATATGAGAAAATTGGGGCAGCAAACAATTAAGCTCCTGACCCTCAATCACATAGCCAGTGAGTTGAATTCGGATTCCAATTAATGAAAGTTGCCACCAGCCTCATGACCATTAAGCTCCACCCAGTGCTTCTTCAATGTTTTTCGGAGCACTATCAGATACATAATGGATCTTATACCTATTAAAATATACTTTGAGGGAGTTCAAGTTAGAGTGAATGAAAGTTAAACCAAAAGCTAAACCTTGGTACTGTAATACTACACTACGTCTACCACAAACCACATACATTTAATAACCTATAAAATAGCACAATTAAAAATATGTCAAGCACATATAATATGCATGTCCACACATAAAATTTGAAAATTCCCAGGATAGTTAAATATAAAGAATAAAAAGTAATACAAATACCAAGTTGGGGAAATAGATGTTTTGGAAGAAGCTAAATTGTCTTCCTAAATTTCCATTAAATGTATAAAATTACAAAATATGCTTGAATAAAAGATCATCTAAATTTTTTAAAAAGCTATTAAGGGGGTAGTGTTGTTTTTGACACAATGGTGTTCTTGAACTAATCCTGGTTGATTTCTTGGGGGTTGCTCCCCACAGTGCTCAGGAGAACACAGAGAGCTTGGTGTCTAACCTAGGGCTACACCTGAATGCACATGTGCCAGTCCATTGTTCTGTCTCCTCAGTTTATTGGAGGAGGGTTTTTAACCTCAAGAAAAAAAGAAAAAAACACCAATAGATTCACCTACATATTCTGAGGATTTAAGAGAGGTTGTCTAGGTTTTAAGCACAAATAGTTTTCCTCGTAAATTCCAGCTGGGATTGCCTACATTGAAAATTGTGTAAAAGGAGTCAGCTTGGGCTACATATATTTGCTTACTGGGAAACAAAGCAATGCTACTTAGTGACTTACCTTTTAAATGCAAAATTAGGGAATGGTAGCACGAATGTCATGTTTATTAGCCCTAGAATCACCAGATTTTACTCTTTTCTTTTTGACTGTTACTTCAAAAGCACAGTGGGTAGGATGCTCGCCTTGCACGAGGCCGACCCAGGTTCAATTCCTTTGTCCCTCTCAGAGAGCCTGGAAAGCTACCAAGAGTATCCTGCCTGCACCTCAGAGCCTGGAAAGCTCCCAGTGGTATATTCGATATGCCCAGAACAGTAACAACAAGTCTCACAATGGAGACGTTACTGGTGCCCACTAGAGCAAATAGATGAATGAAAGGACAGGGCTACAGTGCTACTTAGAAAAGGGATACTTGGGTGTTTGTCTTTGTAGAGAAAGAATTTAAGGATAAGATGTTTTAGATAATAATAGAGTTTTTATTTAAAAAAAAAAAGAGAGACAACACACATCCATAATATGGATAGAGTAACTCCAAGGAAGAGTGACCACACTGAGGATAAAGATATTTTAAAGAGTGACTTAAAGAGAAAAATATCCTTTAGGGGTTGAGGTGAATAAGATTATTGGAAGTTTCTAAAGTTTCTCCTGCATACAAGGACTGCATGCTTGCTCATACATTGTATGTATCATTAGCATCTAAATATTTGGTTAGGGGATGTGCAAATTAATATGTATGTCATAGGGTCAGATTCCTCTTCATTGATCTTGTTCCAGTAGTTCCGTGACACTGGTTTTCCAAAGGTCTTTCTTTTTTTTTTTTTCCCTTTTTGGGTCACATCCAGTGATGCTCAGGAGTTCCTCCTGGATCTGCACTCAAGAATTACTCCTGGCAGTGCTCAGGGGACCATATGAGATGCTGGAAATGGAACCCGGGTCTGCTGCGTGCAAGGCAAATGCCCTACCTGCTTGTGCTATCACTTTTGCCCCTCAAAGGTCTCTCTTTAACAGAGTGTTGATAACCACTGACAAGGCTACCTGGCTGGAGATTCAAGACCCCTTTGTTATTCTATAGACAAAAGAGATAGTCTGTTTCTTAATAGTAATTTTCCCACACTGTTGCACCAGTAACATAATCACCCTCTTTCCAGAAACATAGAGATGGAGAGAGAGGGAGAGGTGAGAGGAGAAAAATTACCACCATTACATAATTTAAATTTTATAAATAAAATACTTGATGATTTCTAGACCCCAAATTTTGTAGTTCAGTTAATTTCTGGTATCAGATCAACTATTCACAGCTACTTTTATCAGCCTCTGAGAATTAATACATCTATAAAGACAGTAAGGTGGAAAATACATTTTTCCCTAATATTTAAGAGCTTACAATCAACATGTTTACATTGAAGTCCTTTAGGGATGACGAACACACCTGCTTACATGAAAATCTTGCTAATTTTGATGAATGATGGCAAGTAAAATTGAGTTTAATTGACTGATGACTGGAGAGAAGGGAGATTAAAAGAAATATGGAAGAGGGTGGAGAGGTAATGAACCCGTTTTGGAGAAAGAACAAAGAATGAGTGAGAACAGTCAGAGAAAATCATCTGAAGGAGTACTATCTGGTACCTTCAGATATTTGATGATCGGGGGTTGGGGGGAGGAAGATGATATGCTGGAACAGACCAATAGTTTTCTGCTAGGATTATCTTGTATGTGACACTCCTAGGGTGTATATAGTCTATATTCAAAATACAATTGGCACAACAGTGTGAATGAAAATACACTGAACTATAGATTTGAACATGTTTGAGATGATAATTTCATGTTTACACATCTTTACCATATTTAAAAATTTTAAACATGTTTTTGTTTAAAGAAAAATAATTGGCAACCCTCCCAGGAATCTGTGTCTCCCAACAACACCCACTGCAGACTGCCAGTGTGGCAGCAGAGGAGGTACTGTACTGCCAGGGATGAAGATTAATTTTCTCTCATCGAAGATAATCCATTTGTTCCTCTATTGTCATCTTAGTTTTCATTTTAATAAATAGGAAACACAACTGTCAGTGGTTTCTATTGGGGGAATCACTTAATAGGCTTCCCCCAATCAGACTGAGCTCCCCAAAGGGAACACAAAATGGATTTTTATTAAAGCCACCATCTACAGAGGCACTGCAAGAAGAATGCAATAAAACTTCTGAATGGTCTTTGAGTCACCATTCATAAGAGAAAAATAACAATTTGATAGACTTTTATATGGCTTAATGCCATCATTAAAAATGGGAGGCTGGCCTCAACAAATGCCCTTGGGTTGAAAGATAAGTGGTAAAACATCAGTGGCCTCAGTATCTAATGATGCAAAACCAAGACTAAATTATTAATGCTGCTTTTGTATGACTTTCTGCCTCTTGAAACAGAACTGGTCAATGGACTAGAGAGAACAGCAGCTATATTTTAGGTAACAGAAAGACAGGTACTATCTGATTTGTGAGTCATAGTTTTATTTCAGATTTTTTAAATCATATTTTGGAATAAATATGATACTGATATCAGATGTTAAACCTCTCTGGGTAGGTTGATTTAGTTTGCAAGGGACTGTAAATAAAATAAAATACCTTAGTTGACACACATCAAAATAACATTCTGACTATAAACAATTGTCCTAATAATCCTTTAAAAGCAAGAAACACAGTTAATGGCAATGGTTAGTGCCATTTCTACTAAGCTCCTGTTTATAGGATTCAAAATGCAAGGAAGGCTGTACAATTATCTATCTGATTTGATCAGTGTAGGCAGCCAAACTAGCTAATTCAGCAGGGAGACAGAACCCTGACTAGCTACACTGATCAAATCAAGGAATAACTGCCAGATCTCCCCTTTTCCTTTTTGCCGAGTAGATGCTGCCTTGGGAAATGGCTTACATTCAAAGGCTCTGTCTGTTTGAAGTTCCCTGAAAGTCTGTTAATTGGAGTTCTTTGGATATTGTGGACAGTTAAAATTGTATAGCTTGAGTTGGTTGGCTAATCAGCTCTCAGACACTATGAATTCAGTCACTTAAAATTTGTGGGGAAAAAAGCATTCATAATGAAAATAAGCATAATGATAGCCTGATTTAGCTACCAAAAGAAAGTAAAACTCATTTGCACATCGGTAGTCAGCTATTCTTCTATTAGGAAAAACAGCCAAGAAAAATAGGATGCATTTTTCAGTCCAGGATAAGTTTTCATTTCAGGATACTGTAGCTAAAGGTCTACAGCCCTCCCAAGAGTCAATATATCATTTTCATATAATTCCTAAAGTCAACATGAAAGTTTACTTAATGTGAACAGAAAACTAAATAAGAATTTTGGTGCTATATTTTAACTTTATCCCTAAAAATCTAATATGGCAAAATTTTCACATACCTATATAGTTTTTCTAATAAATTATACCCTTTAAAAATAAGAAGCTAAACTGACCAGACAGAATGGTTAGAACTCAGCAAAGTTAAAAGGATAGAGTATTCAGCTTTAATGAAACAATGAAACAATAAAATTCAACACAAATAGTTAAAGGACTATATTTCTTAGTTTATTATCAAGAATGATCCATTCCTCCCAAAAATACAGGTACAAGTTAAGACTGGTTTGATTTCTTTTCTTCTAAATATATGAAGTACATTCTCTCTCTCTCTCTCTCTCTCTCTCTCTCCCCACCATACCTAACCACATACAAAAACAATCTCACCATTTGTCGTGCTCTTTTAGCCCTTTTCATGCCCTACCAATCCCCTCATCCTAATTTACATTACCCTACCAAAAAAAGTATAGTATTGTTGGCCAACTTCTACAAATCACCACAAGATATTGGAGGGAAAGGAAAGAGTAATATTGACACAATCTTTTCTCAGTGATTCCCAATGAAGATAGTATACCCAAAGAATCTCTGATCTAAACCATTCAATTTATATCTAAAGTCTAGGTCAAAAAAGAAATATCTCTCCCAAACAGCAAAATAAAACAACTCAAAATTTTATCCACTTGCATCCCAATTCATTTTCTAAGGGTAATATAAAAAGGCTGGAGCGATAGCACAGCGGGTAAGGTGTTTGCTTTGCACGCAGCCAACATGGCCAGCCCGCGTTCGATTCCTCCGCCCCTCTCGGAGAGCCCGGCAAGCTACCGAGACTATCTTGCCCACACGGCAGAGCCTGGCAAGCTCCCCGTGACGTATTCGATATGCCAGACACAGTAACAACAAAGTCTCCAATGGAGATGTTACTGGGCCCGCTTGAGCAAATCGATGATCAACGGGAGGGAAAAAAATATATATATATATATATAAAGGAATTGTCAACTTTATCTGGAATATGTAAATATTTAGAGAAAGAAAGAAAAGCAAAAATTTTAGAGAACGGTTATATATGTGAGAAGTGAATAAATTAACTATCCCACAAAATGATACTTTATACAAAATGATTATTGCACACCTATTTAACCCCATCATTATTTAAGTGTTAAAACATATGAAGGATATAAACAAATATATAACTTACTACTCCGTATATAATATGTAACTATTAAATATTTTAATTTAATGAGATAACCCAGTGAAATAATTGTTACTACTATCACTATTTTATAAATAAGAAATATACATTATTGACAAATTAAACTTGAACAAGGTTGTTCACTTAATTGCTAAGAAATGCTATCTGACTTCAAGGAGACTTAATTAATAATAGTAGAAGTATGCCACCGAGAAACATGGCCAGTATGAATGACTGGTGTCAAGTTTAACAACAGATAATTTCAGGGCAAAATAAATAAAGAAATAGTTTGTGGGAAAGTGGGACTTTTGGACAACTTATGGGAATCACTGAGACTTTAATAAGCAGTAAGTGATAGGAAAGCTGTCAGTTAAGGAAAGCACTATAAGCATTCTGCATGGTTCAGAATTTATAATGATGGATACTGATTTGCAAAGGTAATTTGGGAACACACTATAACTGGAATAACAGGCTAAAGAGTTGGTGCTTCAACATTGAGATGATGGCTAGGTACTAAGCTTTGAGCAGGAATGGACAGTAGAGTGTGGAGAAAGGTTAATTATCAGTAGACTGCAATGTGCACAAAGAATAAAGAGATTAGTTGCAGAAGTATTTCTTAGTCCTCTGGTTAGAATAGAATTTTAGTCCCTCCCTGTAAGGTCTAACAAAACACAACAGACTCCAGGGTTTGGTTGTGTTTATTTCTCAAAGTTGTGGAGACAGGGAAGCTCTAGCAGATATCAAGCAACAACAGTTTCAGTGTACAGTGAGAAACTGCCTCCAGTGAGAAATTAATTTCATAGTAATCTCATATGCTGTGAAGGGGAGCATTTTCTCTGCAGCCTATTTTATAAAAACACTAACCCAGAAATCCAATGCTAAGGTTCCATCCTTCTGACTTTATCAAAATATTCCTTCCAAATAAAATCATATTTGGAATTAGATTTCTTAGGCAAGATTTTGGATTCCAGACTAATAATTTGAACAGGATAACAGAAGAATTATATAAATAGACATTAACTATTATTACTATTCACAGAGCGGGGAGAAAAGAATGCAAAGTTTAAGAAGAGAACTCCCAGAATGACTACCAACTGGAAGCTCTTTGGCTCTGTTACGCCAACATGGGAAGATGCCGTCCTTGACAACATTGACGAGGAATACAATCGAATGATTCAGAACCTCCAGGATTGTGCGAGGAATGCCAAGAGAGAGATAACCACAAAAAAAAACCGCCTTTCTTCAAACACTATTGAACTTATTCTCCAACATGGCTTGGCACATGCCTCAGGCACCCGCAAGCAAACGTCCGAGCTGGCAAAACAGTGCAGAGAAGCGATCAAGGATGACTTCAAAGACTGGTAGTGCTGGTAGAGGCGGCAGAAGCTATGAAAAGCATTCGTAATGCCCGCCTATCCTTCATCAATTATAAGATCAAGATGACTGCCCTCCGACATCCTGATGGATTTATTGCATCTTCCAGAAGGGCAATGGAGAAGATTATTCACGACTTCTACTCAGATCTCTTTAATAGCCACGTCCACTGGCCCACATACCAAATTCTGCAGGATGGATATGTCGTTCCCAATGTTCTCCCTTCCAAAATCCAACACGCCATCTCGTCAGTAAAGAAACAAAGAGCACCTGGCCCAGACAATGTCAGACCTGAACACCTGAAGAACTTACCATCAGTACTCATCAATAAACTGGCTGGGCTCTTCACACGCTACCTGTCTGAATACAAGGTTCCATCCCAATGGAAAACCAGCAGGACTGTACTACTATACAAGAAGGGAGACATCTGTGACATTGGCAACTATCGCCCAATCTGCCTATTGTCTGTCATCTACAAGCTGTTCACTCGAGTCATCCTGAATAGGATTGGCAGAACACTAGATGAAGGACAACCATGTGAGCAAGCCGGGTTCCGCAAAGGATTCAGCACCATCGACCATATCCACACGATAAACAAGCTCATTGAGGTTTGACAGGAGTTCAAGATTGTCTAACGTACATTGATTTAAAGAGGGCCTTTGATTCTGTTGAGACGTAAGTGGTCATAGAAGCCCTAGCCAATCAGGGCGTACAAACTCAATACATCAGGATCCCTCATGACCTGTATTACGGATTCACTACCAGGATCTTACCATTCTACAAAGAAGTAATCATCCATGTCAAGAGAGGGGTTCAGCAGGGTGATACCATTTCACCAAAACTCTTCAGTGCCACCCTCGAGAACATCATGCGACAACTGGAATGGGAAGGAATGGGAGTGAAGATAGATAGTCGGCAACTACAACACCTCCACTTTGCTGATGACATCGTTCTAATAACACCAAACATCAGCCAAGTGGCACAAATGCTAACCAACTTAGACAGTGAGTGAGGAAAGGTCGGATTACAACTGAATCTCACCAAGACAATGTTCATGAGAAACTGTCTTGTTCCTGATGTTCCATTCACTCTCAACGGAACCACCATCTCTGAATGCAACAGTTGTATATACCTAGGTCGAGAAGTCAACATGATGAATGACCTGGCACCTGAGTTGCGCAGGAGGAAGATAGTTGCCTGGAATGCCTTCAAGAGTGTTGAAGAAATAACTAAGAGAACAAAGAACCTCCAGCCCCAAGCACATCTCTTTGGTTCCACTGTTCTTCCTGCATTAACATATGCCTCAGAGACCTGGGCCCTACGAAAACAGAATGAGAACACTATTCATGTCTCTCAAAGAGGAATCGAAAGAGCTATGCTTGTAGTATCATGCTTCACTCAAATGAGAGATAGAATCCGGAGTTCCAATCTCCGTCAATGCTCAAGAATCAGGGACGCTGTCTCATTTGCCAAGACATCAAAAATCAGATGGGCTGGACACGTAATGAGGTTTAGAAATGACCGCTGGACTAGAGCCTTTAATGACTCAATTCCACAGGACGTCAAAAGATCATGTGGACGTTCACCTACGAGATGGTCAGACTTCTTCGTCAAAACCCTGAATGATCGGTTTGAGGCTCTTCAAGTTCCTGGAATGAGCAGATGCCATTAGGCTGCACTAGCACGCAACAGGGATGAATGGAGATGTTACTGGCGCCCGCTCGAGCAAATTGTTGAGTAACATGGTATCAAGTGATCAAGTGAAGTTACTGACTGGAATGTCCACCAATTACATAAAAACATTGATTATATAATGATTACAAGAACAGCAACATTTATCATTTAAGGGACTGGAAGAACTGACAGATAAAGAATAAATACTGAAACATATTATAGCTTAAGTGGTAATTTAGAGATGTAAAAAGAACTTGAATACAAAAACTCCAGAGAAAGAAAATTATTATTATTTTTTTAATGAAGAAGTAAAGGAGAAAATCACAAATTATTCTAGGGACTGGGCAGCTCACTGCTGGGATCACTCCAGACCATGTGCCAGGCTGATTCACTGGGACACCTCAGACAGGAGCAGGTGTCCTCTCTCTTTGCCTGTGCCAAATGAACCCCAATAGCCCCAAGCCTCCAGAAACCAATCGTTGGCACCCTTACAGCCAGTCTTCACTGGATCATCCTTGGGCCCCCATGCTAGAGAATAAATCTGCTGAAAAACCCAGATATGCAGAACAGGTGACTGAAAATGCCAGGGCTTCCCATGTCCCCGCTCTTCCGGGGGTCCTGGCTGTCACAACCATGAACTGCCTCCAGGTGCCATTTAAGTGCATTAACAGTAATGATCCAGAGACTCACAAATGCATCTTAGAACTGGACAACTCACTGCAGAGATGGCTCTGGACCCTGTAGAATTGTAGCACTGTCCTGCCGTTGTTCATCCATTTGCTTCAGTGGGCACCCACCAGTAACATCTCCATTGTGAGACTTGTTGTTACTGCTTTTGGCATTTCGAATATGACATGGGGATCTTGCCGGGCTCTGACGTGTGGACTTGCAGATGGGATACTCTTGGTAGCTTGCCGGGCTCTCTGAGAGGGACAGAGGAATCGAACCTGGGTGAGCCTCATGCAAGGCAAACACCTTACCCGCTGTGCTATCACTCCAGCCCAACTTCAGACCCTAATTATTTAAGTTTTAAGAATCCCAGAAGTGCTGCCATGCGATATCTCATACTATTTTTTTTGCTTTTTTTCAAATCATTGTGAGATAGACCCTTATAGACATAACATATTATTCGTAACAAGCAATACAGAATAAATTATCTAGCATCTACCTAAAGGCAGGTTGAGTGGTGGTGGGAAACTTCAAAATAATGGTGGTGGACAACACCCAAAAGGAGAGAGAGAACAGAGGGGAATGCCCTGCCACAGAGACAGGGTGGGATGGGGGGATGGGGAATGGGAGGGATACTGGGATCCGTGATGGTGGGAAATGGGCACTGGTTGAGGGATGGATACTCGATCATTGTATAACTGAAACCCAAGCACAAAAATTTGTAAGTCTACAACTGTACCTCATGGTGTCTCACTAATAAAAATTTTTTAAAAAAATAAAATAATGGTGGTGGAAAGATGTAGTGGTGATGGGATTGGAGTTTAAATATTTAATGTAATCAATTATTGTGAATAAGTTTATGAAAATAAAATTTAAAAAAGAAAAATTAGAAGAAAAAAAGAAATAAGGGAGAAAGATGTGGAACTAGAGGGAATGTCATTGCCTGACAACTATTGGATGACAGAGTAGTTTCCCAAGAGAAGCTAAGAAATTTCAGAAGTTAAGACATTTAAGGTAAGTTTGAACAAAATAATAAACATCATTCTGCATCTGCATGATAATGACAAGGTAGACAAATAGACATTCCACTTTTAATTAAATTACTTGATTCTACACTTGTCTTAATGGGACATCAAAATTCCATTTAATTCCATTTACCTTAGAGATTGCATTTCTTCATATTTTTTAGCAGGTAAGAGTGTTCACAGACATACTTTCCCGTTTCTGCAATCCCTGTGAATGCTATTTTATTTGTTTACCACCGTTTCAATGTCTCAAGCATCCCTCTCTTATTTTTTTTATACTCACCAGTTGGCATTGCCATCTATTTCAGAGAAAATAAAATCATTTCACCTCTTGTCACTTTCTTTCATACACACACACACACACACACACACACACACACACACACACACACACAAACACTCACTCAATATTTTTGCTAAGGTGGACATTATTTGTCACCTATCCGATCACAAACCTCTACCTTTTCCAGGTTTATAGAACCCATTTTTTTTTCACAAGTCGCATACTCCTGTGCTTGGGAGGAATATGCATTTAATAACCTAAGCCTATCATTTACACCTTTAGTGATCTAAATACTTCTTGCTTACTGATACAAAGGTTTAGTATTGAACATCCATCATAATTTCGGCCAAAGATATATTAATAAAAGTCTGTTAGGAAAATTCTAGAAATTTTTCTTTTACTCTTTAAAGAGATAGTGTTTTCTTTCCCATTAAGGTAGTTGGATATGGTCACCAAAATCTAACTCTTGATTCATCTATTGAACTCTTTTCACTCTTTAAGTTATCTTTGTGGCTTACAATCTTTTGTTTACTCCCTTTTTGACCATTATTTGTTATCCATTTGTTTTATTTTCCTATTTCAGTTTCTCAGTAGTCTACATGACCTCCTCCTTTATATATTTTATTTACCAGAGTTCATACTTTTTCATAGTTTCCTTCATTTCACTTATATGGTCTTCTAAGGAGATCATCTGTAATTCCCTGGCATCAAAAATGATCCATATTTCTTGATATTTACCATACTATATATGTGTGTGTTTATATTTCCTAGGTATATATATATTTACTAGGACATTATGTGAATTTCAGTAAGTAATCTATTTAATATGCTTAATATAAATGTATTATGTCTTTGTCTTAACTGGATATCCTTATCAACAGACCTAGTAAAATATCACAACATTCAGAACAAAAACTTTGTATTTTAGGTCCCTTCCTCTCTCTAAAAAATTTTAGTATTTTTTTTATCATTCGAAACATGATTTCCAGCTCCAAATATTTTTTCTCTTTTATTTTTCATTCATCCTGTACTACTTTAACTGAGGCCTTTATTTTCAACAATAAATGTAGTCTAGAGTGACATATTCAGACTATTCAAGGCACTGGTGATAGTGCTGATACACAATCCCATATTAAACTGACATTATAAGGACCATGTTAGTGTCAGTCATAATAAAATCTTGAAAAACTACTTTTAACATCAAGAACCATGTACCTTCAGTATGGCAAAGCAGAATCTTCTGCTTGATAGCAGAAGTTCTCAACACAGTTCTCTGAAATGATTATAGTCACAATTTTCATTATTTCATTCCACAATTAATCAAGATCACAAGGCATATGTTAACCAGCAGCTGCTGTCTGTGAATAAAGCAATAAAACAGCTTTACTCATACTAAACACCCCCCCTTCCTTTTATACCTTTCTATATTACAGGCTGGAAAATAATATTTAAGGAAATAAAAAATACATTCTTTATGTAAACAGAAGGAAAATTAATTGAACATGTCTTCCTTTTAGATGTCACACATGCACACCAAAAAATTACTCCTACTCTGAATATCAGTGATACCACCCAACAGTAAATGTACAGGCCTGGGACAGGAGCCTGTTTTATATAAGATCTTCAGGTAGTATTTAACTTAAAAGATCATACCATTCCAAGAAAAATAAATAAATAAAACCTCAGTTAAGTGAATCTAAGTACAAAAGACCCTGAAGTAAGGGTATCCTTTTTCCAAAAAGCAAAAAGAAGTTTGATGTGGCCACACAGTGTAACTTACTAAAAGAGGGAGATAAAATTTTGGGATTCTTTTAGGATCATTTAACAAAAGTAAGCATTTTAATATAGGTCGTGTGTGGTATAATGCATGAGTGTGGTATTGCAGAGCCTGACAAGCTCCCCGTGACGTATTCGATATGCCAGACACAGTAACAACAAAGTCTCCAATGGAGACATTACTGGGCCCGCTCGAGCAAATCGATGAACAACGGGAGGGCCTTTACCTTTTACCTTATTTTAAAAAGATAATGGTAAGTGCTTCCTGGAAAACAAACAATAAGAATAGGGAAAAGTGATTCAGAAATAACAAAAAAAAAAAAACAGATTACAATAGCTCAAGTTAAGGGTAAAGTAATCGAAAATTGTTAAATTCAAGGCTATTTTCTTGGAGGGGAGGTTGAATTGGTTTTACATTTATTTTTAAATATTTTATTCACGATCACGATCACGACCACCCTGTTGTTCGTCGATTTCCTCGAGCAGGTGCCAGTAACGTCTTCTTCGTCCTAGCCCTGAGATTTTTTTTTTTTAAAGTGCCATATTCAAGGCTTTTTCAGGGTTAGGAGAATGAGACCCATCATTGTTACTGGTATTTGGCATATTGGGTATACCACGGGGAGTTTGCCAGACTCTGCCGTGTGGGCATGTTACATCTGGTAGCCTGCCAGTTTGACCAAATTAGGAATGAGATGATAAGATGTCGCGCGGCCGCAAATGCGGCCACGTGCTTCCGGAAGCTGAGTGTGATAATCTCTGGATCCTGGCCGTTGTTGGAGTTACACGGCAGTTGGTGGGTGTAACTGTCTAGTTACTGGCAGGTCCAGTCCCAAACTGTGCAGGCTTGGAGATCTCAGCCCCGGGTCCCACACACCTGGGTTCCTCTGTCAGTTCTTTTATGCGTGAGGCTCATCCAAGTGTGTGGAGAGTGCTCCCAGCATGGCCTTGGCTGGGCCTCGGTGGTCTTCAGCTGTTGGGCCCTGGTGGAGACAGTCAGGCATAGGGTAGGAGACTGTCTTGTTCTCTCCCAGGAGCTGAGTGTGATGATCTCTGGATCCTGGCCGTTGTTGGAGTTACACGGCAGTTGGTGGGTGTAACTGTCTAGTTACTGGCAGGTCCAGTCCCAAACTGTGCAGGCTTGGAGATCTCAGCCCCGGGTCTTTATTATTTATAAAAAATAATAAAAATATTTTATTATTTTTTATTTTTGGTTTACAATTCTATTAAAAAATGGTTTCTTGTGTACATAATTCCAACATAATTCCAAATAGTCAATGTTTTTTAACTTGAATCACATTGATAATCTTTTTAGAGTTCAAAAAAGAAACAAAACCAAGTATATTGAATTGAATCACTGTGGGAAAAGTTACAAAGATTTCAGGTTTAAAGTCTCGGTTATGTAATGATCAAACACCTTTCCCTTCACCAGTACTTATTTTTCACCACCAAGAACCCCAATATACCCCCTCCCACCCCTCCCAATGACTGTGAGGCAGATGAATTCTACTTAATTCTCAATCTACTTTGATTACATTCATTATATCAACAAAACGTGCACCATTATTGTTTAGAGTTTACACCCAACAATCAGAACTGCTGTAAAGGCATTGTGAAATACTTTGTTTCTACAGCTGGTTATGAGAACCACATGATGTTGCGCAGCCGCAAAAGCTGCTGCTAGATTTTGGATTTCTGAAATTTTGCTTATCAAGTCTGGAGAGATTTCTGCCAAGAGCTAGATAATTAGGAGACTGGATTCTGTGGCTCTGGAGCCATAGATGTGCTGGAGAGCCGCTCGTGGGGAGCAACTCATGACCTCGGTAGGGTGTGAAGGACGAGCCAACAACGCCCCCTTACCCATGAGGTTGTAGTTGCCCATCACCACTGGCTCATTCCTGGCTTTCGTATAAGCTCCAAGGCAGCCACCATCTTGCTGTCCTGTGGGGGGAAGGTGGAAGGGAGCGACACACCTTCCCTCCCAGGGAGGCATGGTACTGTGGATTAATGCATAGTCCATTCACTTTTCTGCCGCAAGCTGCCGGGCTCTGCATTAAGTCCTTGTGCCTCTGGAGCCATGGCTGTACCGGACAGCTGCTTTTGGGGGACAACTCGTGACCTCAGTAGGGCGTGAAGCAGCCATTCCATCTTTTGACGTCCTGTGTAATCTAGTTGATAATGGCTCTAGACCAGCAGTCATCTCCAAATTGCAGTATGTGTCCAGCCCATCTGATTTTCGAAGCCTTGGCAAACAAGACAGCATCCTTGATTCTTGATCATTGATGGAGGTTGGAACTCTGGATTCTTTCTCTCATTTGAGTGAAGCGTGATAACTCCAAGCATAGCTCTTTTGATTCCTCTTTGGGAGACCCAAATAGCGTTCTCATTCTGTTTTTGTAGGGCCCAGGTCTCCGAAGCATATGTTAATATAGGAAGAACAGTAGAATCAAAGAGATGTGCCCAGAGCCAGAGGTTCCTTGTCCTCTTAGCTATTTCTTCAATGCTCTTGAAGGCGTTTCAAGCCGCTCTCTTCCTCCTGTGCAACTCAGCTCCCAGGTCATTCATCATGTTGACTTCTCGACCTAGGTACACATGACTGTTGTATTCGGAGAGGTTCATTCCATTGAGAGCGAATGGAACGTCAGGAATGAGACCGTTTCTCATAAACATTGTCTTCATGAGATTCACCTGTAGTACAACTTTTCCACACTCACAGTCAAAGTCAACCAGCATTTATGCCACTTCGCTAATGTTTATTGTTATTAGAAGGATGTCATCCGCAAAGCGGAAGTGGTGTAGTTCCTGACCATCTATCTTCAATATCATTCCTTCCCATTCCAGTCGTCTCATGATGTTCTCGAGGGTGGCACTGAAGAGTTTCGGTGAAATGGCATCACAATGCCGAAACCCACTCTTGGCATGGATGATCACTTCCTTGTAGAATGGTGAGACCCTGATAGTTAATCCATAATACAGCTCACAGAGGATCCTGATGTATTGAGTTTGAACGCCCTGTTTGGCTAGGGCTTCAATGACCACTTCCGTCTCAACAGAATCAAAGGCCTTCTTTAAATCAATGAACAATATACAGAGTGGCATATTGAACTCCTGAGAAACCTCAATGAGATTGGTTATCGTGTGGATATGGTTGATGCTGCTGAATCCTTTGCGGAACCCAGCTTTCTCACATGGTTGTCCTTCTTCTGGTGTTCTGCCAATCCTATTCAGGATGACTGGAGTGAACAGCTTGTAGATGACAGACAACAGTCAGATCGGGAAACTATTGCCAATGTCATGGATGTCTCCCTTCCTGTACAGTGGTACAGTCTTGCTAGTTTTCCACTGGCACAGAAACTTATATTCAGACAGGTAGCATGTGAAGAGCCAAGCCAGTATATTGATGAGTACTGACATCAGGTTCTTCAGGTGTTCAGGTCTGACCTTGTCTGGGCTGGGTGCTGTTTGCGTCTTTACCAACGAAATAGCATGTGGGATTTCAGAAGAGAGAATGTTGAGAATGACATAACCATCCTGCGGAATTTGGTATGTGGGCAAGTGGACGTGGCTATCGAAGAGATCCGAGTAGAAGTCATGGATAATCTTCTCCATTGCCCTTCTGGAAGATGTGAAAGATCCATCAGGACTTTGGAGGGCAGTCATCTTGGTCTTGTAGGTGGCGAAGGACAGGCAGGCATTGTGAATGCTTTTCCCAGCTTCTGCCACATCTGCCAGCACTGCTGCTCTTCTCTCTTTGAGGTCTTCCTGGATCACTTCTCTGCACTGCTTTGCGAGCTTGGACATTTGCTTGTGGTTGCCTGAGGCTTGTGCCAAGGCACATTAGTGAATGAGCTCAAAGGTTTTCGAAGACAGGTGTCTTTTTGTGGCTATCTCTCTCTTGGCATTCCTCACACAATCATGGAGGTCCTGAACCAGTCGATTGTATTCCTCACCAATTTTGTCAATGATGGCATCTTTCCATGTTGCCGCAATGGTTCCAAAGATCCTCGGTTGGTAGTGTTTCTGGGAGTTCTCTTCTTAAACTTTGCAGCCCTTTCTCCCACTCCATTTAGTAGAATTATGCACGAAGAAGACGGTAGTCTGATCCTGTTTGGAATTTTGGGACAACATTGACATCGCTCAGGCAAAACCATCGATTAAATATGATTTGGTCAATTTTGTTGTGAAACCGTCCACCGGGAGACTCCCATATCCAACATTTAGATTTGGCCTTCTGGGACTGTGAGTTGACATGGATGGTCTTGGTTGACATGATGAACTTAGTCTCTCACCCTTTTCGTTCCATTCTAGGCCTGAGTGCCAATGCAGAGTTCTTCGGCTGATCCTATCGGTCCTATCTTGGCATTAAAATCACCGACAATGTTCTTGTAGAAGGTATGGTCTTCTTTATAGAACTTCTGCATCTCCATGTAGAACTTTTCAATTTCTCTTTCATCATAATTGGATGTTGGTACGTAGACAATGAAGATAGAAACTGCCAGCAGTAGAGCCACATCTATTCAAGTGTAATCATCCAATTTGGGTTTGTTAGGTATTCAAGTGAATCAATGCTCATGGCCCAGTTCATGTTGACAAGGACACCAACACCACCAGCCTCTCTTTTGTCACATAGTAAAGTAAAGTAAAGGCCTTCCCGTTGATCATCGATTTGCTCAAGCAGGCCCAGTAACGTCTCCATTGGAGACTTTGTTGTTACTGTGTCTGGCATATCGAATACTCTCGGTAGCTTGCCGGGCTCTCCGAGAGGGGCGTAGGAATCGAACTCGGGTCGGCCATGTTGGCTGCGTGCAAGGCAGACGCCCTACCCACTGTGCTATCGCTCCACATGTTTTTGTCACATGTTCAAAATATTTTAATGCTTCCTAGTTTTTCCAGGTTTTAGAACCTATCTAGCCCTACATATTCAGACAGGACTTGCCTGCTTGGTGGTCCACTAATACTGAGGGCCACCAAGGTCTTTCTGGAAGGGATTAGGGTCAACAAGGCCATATCCAGAAGTGCTCAAGGGGACATGTGATGCTAGGGATCAAATATCATCCCTCATGTATGCAAAACATGTGTTCCATATTTTGCACAACATTCAAGATTCTTTAATAACTTTTAATTACATATATCTATGAAATTGAAAGGCATTGACTACTTTTCACAAGTAAAAACATATCACACGTACAGTAAAACACTATTGCTAGGTGCTCTAGGGAGACTGGTCAGGCAGGATAATGTGCTAATGAGATAATGAAGAGATAAAGAGGTTCCAGTAAGGAGTTAAGAATGAGTCCAGAATATGTAAAAGAGCATAGGCTGCAATAAGGAGTGATGCTTATACAAAAAAAGTGGTGAGAAGTGGTTACACAAAAAAAGTGGTTTTCATAGTTTGGAGCTATAACCAAAAGTTCTCGGGGCTTATTCTCTTCTTTGTCATCAGGCATTACTTCTGGCAGTGCTCAAGGAGCTATATGTGGTTCCAGGCATCAAACTAGCATGAGAAATGTTCAAAGTGAACACTCTAGCTCCTGTACTTTTTCTGTCCTCTATGCAAGATTTTTAAAATTATGTTTCACTTACCACTAAATTTTAATGGTGGTCATAAAGAAATCTGAAGGGAAGTCATAAACATGCAACATGTCATATCACATTTCAATTATTTTCAGAAATTATTCATAGGAAAGGAAAGATCAATGAAGAAGCAGTCAAAATTCATTTAGAAGCAAGTGTGTTAGCAGGTGAGACCAAATGGTAGCAAAGTCCAAGTGGAGGTATCAGTGTTCAAAATGGCAATAAAGAAAACGTCCTTCCAATTAAAGGTAAGGAGTAGGTAGTTGCAGGGGCAAGTTAGGTTTGATGGCAAACAGATATCACCAAAGAAAAACGCTAATACCGGGTGGCTTCTGATTTCACAAATAATTTGTGAAGTCACTAAAGTGAGAAAGAGAAGGTAAAGTCTATAGGAATTTTCAGAAGAAAACATTTTACATTGTTATTTCTGAAAGAAGTACAGAAAATCTACTGTAAAATATATGGAAAATTCTAAGCAATCATAGTTGTTGGAGGATTGTGGGCATGAATTTTAGCGTGTAATTTTTCAGAAGATATTTTTTCCCAGAAATATTTGACTGATTATGTACAGGTGTAGAAAGAAAGGTAGTAAGTTACATTCAAAGATGAGAAAAAAAGGCATAATATGGAGGGAATGTGACAGGATTGATTTTCATAAGAACTCTTATGAACAAAAAGGAATGCCCTGCCACAGAGGTGGGATGGGGTGGGGGTGGTAGGCGGGATACTGGGATCATTGTTGGTGGAGAATGAGCACTGGTGGAGGGATGGGTACTCAATCATTGTATGACTGAAACTCAAGCATGAAAGTTTTTAAGTATGTAACTGTATCTCACAGAAATTCACTTATAAGAGAAACAATACAATGAAAAAAAAGACTCTTATAATGACGGTGGAAGAAAGAAAAGTAGAAAAATGTGGATTGTGTCAATGGATGGAAGTCTGGAAGAGGTCAAAAAAATGATTCTTGAGATAATTTGATCAGCTGAGTTGGCAGGCTCTGAAGTGACATATTTAAATGTTGGACATAAGGGTTTGAAGGGGTTCAATTATTAGTGATGACAAGATATAGAATAAGACAAGGAAGTGGATGGCTGGGGTATAGTAAAACCAAGGAAAAATCAAAGAATGCAAATAGAGAAATTGGATAGATGATGCTCCCACATGGTTTAACAAAGAAAGCAATGGTGAGAGTGAGATACAGAGTGACTGCACCAGGATTAGAAATCCGAAGCGAACAAGGAAATGTGCCAAGTCTAAAAAAGAAGAGTAAAGGCCCTCCCGTTGATCATCGATTTGCTCGAGCGGGCCCAGTAACGTCTCCATTGGAGACTTTGTTGTTACTGTGTCTGGCATATCGAATAAATAAGCACGCACACTGATAAGTGCCTTGAAGAAGGCAAAGAGCACTGTGAAAGGGTTAGCCATGTTGTCCAAGCTAATCTGTCTGGTAAGCCGCAAGGATTTGAGCACAGGTCTGAGGAGGAATGGAAAGTCAAAAGACAAGCTATGGTTGAAACAAAACTGGAGGCATTTTGTTTTAGGTCTACTCAAACAGTAGAAACAAAGGTTCAGAAGGGGAAAAGGAACTTTTGAGAGCTGGAAGTGACATAAAAAGAACCAAGAAGTGAAATGAACTATTGGGAATAACCTAGTGTGTGGATTAGCAATGATGTTGACATAAAGAGAGGACCCATGGGAAACAAACTTACTAGTTTATCTCTCTAATATATCCTTAGTAGGTATATATCCTTAGTAGGGATATATTAGAGAGATGGTTGCAATTGGAGAGTAGGGAGAGGGGGATATCCTTGGGAGCTTAACAACCAAAGAGCCTTATAATATCAATGACATATTTCCTGAAGTATGCCCACATGAGGGGGCTGGAGCAATAGCACAGTGGGCAGGGCGTTTGCCTTGCATGTGCCTGACCCGGGATTGATTCCCAGCATTCTGTATGGTCCCCCAAGCACCATCAGGAGTGATTCCTGAGTGCAGAGCTAGGAGTAACCCCTGAATATTGTCGTGTGTGACCCAAAAAGAAAAAAAGTATGTCCACATGACTGTGAATAAAGTGACTATATAGATGAACATCTACTGATGGTTTGATAAAACTACTGGAATTAGAAATAATGTAACACAAATGCTAAAGTCCTCAAGAAATGTTTCAGCACAAATAAGATGGAAATAACAAATCCTATCCTGGAGGTGTCTGGTGAGGACAGTTACAGTGTAAAATCCCCAGAGGGCAAACCTAGTTTAAAGTAAAACAATTAAGAGAGCTAGTAAATTGTAACATTAGTATTTATTTTTAACCATTGCTTGACATATTATTACTTACTTAATGAAAGTTTTACTTTTATTTGTCAGCCCAACATATACAATTTTACTGCATGAATATGTATGTTGTAGAAAGGGGACCACATCAGGAAGAATTTCTAGTATATAAATATTGAAGTTTTAGACTCAATTATACAAGAAGCTATTATTCACATATGGGTTGGGGTAAGGTGTGTGTTGGGACCTGATAGTCCTTTGATAATGCTCTTCTAAATGGTACAATAGTCCAAGGAAACTCATCAACCATCAAGATTATAATTTCTTGTATGAGATTATTAAAATACAAGAAGTTTTGCAGTCATAGACCCAGTTAACAGTCTGGGAGAGACTGTTAAGCAAGAGAACCATGCTTGCCTTTGATTTATCACTCTAGCCACTGGGGAATGCTGTCTCTCTTAAAATTCACTGATCCTTGGATAGAAAGTCTCTGCTCCTCCTTATCAGAATGATTCAAATGGATATTCCTTTCACAGGTGTAGTAAACAAAATATATCATGATGGCCTTTCCTGGAAAGTCCACAATACTGCAAGTTCAGCACTGGGGTGGCTGTCCCATTCCTGGGAGACAAGTAGCACTCCCGAAAGGTTGCCACTGTGCTGCATAATCCAAAAAAAATGTTTTCAAATCCTGACTCCCCATACTATGTATCGCTTTTGAAGTCTAGGGTCACTGCTTTAAATTTGGTTTTTTGTTGAATCACTGTGAGATTTAAAGTTATAAAGTTGTGCAGGATTGGGTTTCAGTCATACGATGTTCCTGACACCCATCGCTTCACCTGTGTACGTTTCTCTCCACCAATGTCCCCAGTTTCCCTCCCACCTATCCCCCACTTTCCTCCATGTAAGGCACCTCTCTCTTTCCCTCTCTTTCTCTCTCTCCCAGATCACTTTTTGATGAAGCAGCTGTGATTACAATCTCTTTTCCCTTACCAAGACTTCTAAAATTCTGAACTCCTGGAAGTGGGGGTGGAGAGTAGGGGACATAACTCACCGGGTCACTGAGAGAGGGGTCAGCTTACTTGGAAGGTAGTGCTGTCTCTTATTTGAAAGCCCACTTAAGACTGAGAGTAGTGGTGCTCTAAAGGCAGCATGCACTCTTCCTGTCTGTAATATCCTCTGCTATTATCACAATGAGTATAGCACTTTAGGGGGTAACCCACTGATACAGTTGAGCTTGACTCTAAAATGTACAGTAATGAACTGCAGCAGCTGTAGTGCTCTAAATCAAAGATTCCTAGTGCCGGTGAGGGAATGGGAAGGCTAGTACATCTTCTCTGTAAGTAGATTCTTTGCCAGTCAGTTCGCCTGCTACCTTAAAAGTAAAATCCTATTATACCTGTGAAACCCCACCGAGAAGGGCAGAATCAGACAAGTATCACAAAGCAGCTTGGCCAAATTCCTGGGATGCCAGGCCACTGAGCAGTGCTTTGAGGGACAAGAGTTATCCCACAGGCTTTGAAGAATGCTAAAGTAAGTGTAGGTCATGGCATAAGTCCTTGGCAGGCTCTATTGCTCTCTTGGGGAATTTTTGTGGGTCAGTCAGAACAACAGCGTCATGCACCTTGCAGAGATTTCCACCTTTACAGTCCAGTTAAAGAAATATGAAGACTGGACAACAGAAACTAGGTTTTTGTCAACCAAAGCAAGAGAGTTTTAAAAAAAAGGCATTGCTACTAAAATGATCCCAATGCCCAAATAAACAGGCACAAGGAGGAAGAATTTGGATAGTAAGAAAGCAAAAATGTATTATAAGCATTAACGGATACCTAGCTATATTAATGCAAATTTATTTTAGAGTTTCATTATTTATTTACACAGTTATAGAACTTGCCGACATTCGTATGCTCCCTACAGAATATCTTAATTAGGATTTCCTGAAAATCAGAGAGGTAATGAAGAGAAGTAGGTCAGAATTTCTGTGCATCAACTGAGATTTGTTTATCGATCATCCATAAGCTGACAAGGTAGAAGAAGGACATGTCCTGATAAGATGACACAGCAGATCAGGATATAATTCTCATCCTGCCTTCTCTGTTTGAATCATTCAGGAGTGCAGACAACAGACAAACCCAGTAGGGCAAAGTGGAAGTGCAAAATCCTCTGTCTTCAGAAAGGAAGGGGAAAGGAAAACTTCTCCAACAGTCTTCTCTTCTGAAGAACAAGGGCCACGAAATCACTATTCCAAAGAAATATATTCTTTGGAACTAAAATCATCTGACCTCAAGGTTATGGCTGAGAACAGGGAGGAGCTATCATCCTCTTTACTTTCATCTGATTTCCATCTCGAGATTAGTCTCTCCTGTTCCTCCTCATTGTGAAGGCTGATGGGCAGATAACCTGTCATCATATCAACTCTAACATTTGTAAGAAAAACAAATTGTATTTGAAGTTTTGCTCTTTTCCTGAAATTTTCAAAAAGCCACACAGAAAAATCAACATTCATTTTCTGAACATTTCACATCACAAATAAGTTCTCTGCTTTATGATGAACTTTTGATCTGCAGATGTTCTTTTCTTTGCTTTCCTCAATGCCTTCACTGATCCAGAAAGGTTTTCAAATTTTCTACCAATTAAACATTTCAGACTATATAATCTAGTAATGAGGCAGTTTGCCTAGATGTCACAAGAAAACATCTGAATATTTTTATACCTTTTACTTTTTTCTGCTTTGGTTTATTGTTTTTGTTTTTTGACCATACTCAGAGGTGCTCAGGGCTCACTCCTGGCAGGGCTCGTGGTATGATATGTGGTATTGGGTATTAAACCCAGGTGAGAAAGTGCTCTACCCACTTTACTATCAATCTGACCCTGGAATTTTCTTCTACTGGTAAATTCAGTTATGGTTTTGGACTCTTTGTGGACTTAATGGTCTCTACTACTTACAATATCTTCAGACCACACCCTACTTTAAATTAGTGTTATTCCTGATAACAGTTGAGATATTGTTAATTCTTCACATGGTATTTCAGGGTGTTTTGCCATTTAAGTTACATCACTCCATAGTATCGTTTGATTGTGTAGCTATTGAAGGTAACCTCCTTTTCATTTCTACTTTAACAAAAGTATCGTGGCTTGTTCTACCTTTCTTAGTGTAGGGTTTTTTTTAATTTTCCATATTGTGGATTTAGTACATGATGGACTACAGTGTGATGATTCCGTTTGGGAGGATTACACTAAGAATATAACTACAAAAAGTTCATATTCTGTTCTTTCATTTGTATTGAAATTGAGTAGTTCTCAAGATCACTAAAATGAGAAAGGTTAATTAATTATCTTCATGAGCAATGGACTGAAAACAAAATTCTTCTAAACTATTATCTTGGTTTAAAAAAATAATCAGTCTTTACTACTGAGAAAGTGGGTCACTGTTCTTTCACTTATTTTAAATACACTGTACATACCCCTGAACTGTTATTCAGCAATTAATGTCCATCCTTAGCTCTATAATCTGATATCCAGTGCCTGCCCTCTACAAACTTGTGGTGAGCTATAGAGTTACACAAATAATAAAATACAAACAAATCCCCAGATTTAGGTATAATAACTCAGTTAATTCAACCACACAACTTGGAGATCATAGAGAAAATTCCAAGCTTCTTTGGACCCTGGCTGTCATTGCCAGATATTTAAAAAGATTCAAATAAAAGCAATGCTGTCCTCAATATTTTAATTAAATTACACAATTTTTATCAGTTTACACACTCATAGGGTTAAAAGCTAAAAATGACACTACCAGACAGCAATTGGGGGTTCTTAGTCTTACCCCTGTCTCTATACATTCCTTTTCTCTCTACCTTATACTCTAGGGACTCATTTCTCGAATAGTTTTCCAGGGCTTTCTTATACTAATATAAACAAATAGAATTTAACTTTCCTTTAAAAAAAACCCTAAGAATTCTTTGTACTTTGCTTTTTTCTATGAACAACCCTAACATTTTATTTCATTTTCTTCAGCATCAAACTGTATTTTGGTTAGCTGAGACACTTGTAGTATAGAGACTCATACAAACCACAAGAGTTATTGTGACAAACGGAAGCACAGGAAATGTTTCCTTTTAACTGATCACCCTCAAAGGTCAGCCATAGAAAGATTATCTACACATTGCAACAAGGTGGCCGATGCTGGGTCTTTTGGCTGTTTTATAAAGCCACGTTTTCTCTAATCTGGTTTAATCTCTGTGTATTCGGTACACATACACCTGAACACAAGGCAGGGACTGTCCCAGACTTTAATTCACACATATTAAGGGGAAAGGGTGATCGGTAACTGATGATGTAGGTAGTGACAGTACCTACAAAGAATCAAGAATACCACAGTTCTTTATTTCTCCCCAAAGCAGCTGCATGTTGAAGTTATCAGACCATATCAGGCTTAAGGGACATTAAATGTCACGAGAGCAGACCTGGTATAGAAAGCTGATGGGAGCTGCGGGAACCTTTAGTATCAAATGTTCTCCTGTATAATAATAGGCAGCAGCATCAATCTCAGAAATGCTGCTACAAATGTCAAAGAAAACCTTCCCCGTATATAGATTAAAGTTGCAGATAAAAACAGAGGACCAAATCAAAGCCCTACTGTTCCCTTTTTGCAACCACCCTGCCAAAAATGCAATTTCTGAGTTATCAAAAAATAGAATCTCTCAAACAGCATTCATAAAGTTTCACATTTTGGTGTTATCACAGAGGCTTATATTGAAAAAATGCTATTTCTTTCTTCCCTCCCCCTTCAAGGTTGAAGCAGAAGCCTATCTTTTCTAACAAACAATGTTTACTTCAGAACAGCAAGCTTGGAGGCAAACAGCACTGGGTTCTACAGAGCCAGGAAGCCACACACTAATGTGTATTTGCCCTTTCCAAGGAAACCCCCCTTCACACAAGGATCTGGGAAATAAACTTTTTAAAGTGACCTCACAAAGCCAGCATCAATGACCCCGGCATAAAACTTCATCGGGTGGAGCAATTTAGACAGCATAAAAACAATAGAATGTCAATTGAGAAATCTCAGTGTGAAAATATAAACATCAGAGTTTGGATTTATAAGACCTTTTTTGGATGTGGCAATTCAGACAGTAAGCATTAAGAGTTTGATCAATCAAGTAGAGGGTTAGGTTGGGAGAATGAATCTCCTAGATGTAGAGTCAATATGACAAAAATAAATGTGGGGGGGTTGTATTTCTTTAGGGGCCTACACCCAGAGTTGCTTAGGGCTTATTTCTGGCTCTGTGCTTAGGGATCAATCACTCCTGCAAGCTCCAGGGGAGCAGAGAGGGTGCTTGGAATCGAACTTCGGTCAGCTGCATGCTAGACAAATGCTTTACTCTCTTACCATCTATCTCTTCAGCCTCCCAAAAAGAAATTTTCATCTTGTGTAAAGGTACACACACATGCCAAACACACTCATATCTACACACACACACACACACATCTAATAAAGAAGATACTACTAGAAACAATTTATTATAGATCGCAGAGGAGGTACTAGACAAGAGGCGGTCATTTGATAATGTCTGTTACCCACTTACATACTGAAAATGACCTTCAATTGCTTCTCTAATGAATGATGTTCAGCATAATATCATTTCCCTGGATGTTACCCTCAGGAATGTCCTGATTGCACACATCCCATTATTATCATGTCTCGGGGTCCTGACCAGTCGACCCCAGCAACTGGAGTATGATTCCCCTGATCACCAGACTTACACCCTATAGGAGAGGGAGCGGGAAGGGGAGAAGCCTCTGTCCTGGCCCTCCGTGCACCAGCAGACTCCCGCCACCACCAAGAAAGAAGCATGCAGAGGAGGGGAAAGCTGGTGGTCAATCAGAAATCCATTTATTAGCTCTCACACAGGGGTTTTTATACAAACATTTCAGGGGGAAATCCACATGTATCACGTTTACCTTACCAGGCTCAATACAGATGTTAATGATTTATATCTCCAGCTCTCAGGGGCAGGTGTATTAGCTCAGGCAGATGGTAACTATTACATCCCACATCCTCAAGCAGAGTGCCTACATGTGTGGAGTGCTGAAGCAATGTCCTGGACCCCTGTAAACAGGGCCAGCTCTTTCATTCAGGGACAGGGGATTTAGTCAAATTCTCAGGCGAACTACTGAGACCCCAACAATCATGGTTATAGAAGAGACTCCATACATTTTTTTTAATACACATGTTTGAACACTTGATCACTTGACATCCCGTTACTCATCGATTTGCTCGAGCAGGCGGCAGTAACGTCTCCATTTGAACCTGTCGCATGCTAGAGTAACCCAGTGGCATCTGCTCACTCCTGGAACACAAAGAACCTCAAACTGATCATTCAGGGTCTTGACAAAGAAGTCTGACCATCTCATAGGTTGGCAGACACTCAATCTTTTGACATCCTATGGAATCCAGTCGGTAATGGCTCTAGTCCAGCAGTCATCTCCAAATTGTGTTACGTGTCTAGCCCATCTGATTTTTGAAGCCTTGACGAATGAGACAGCGTCCCTGATTCTTGATCGTTGATGGAGGTCAGAACTCCAGATTCTTTCTCTCATTTGAGTGAAGCGTGATACTCCAAGCATAGCTCTTTTGATTCCTCTCTGGAAGACCCAAATAGTGTACTCATCCTGTTTTCAGAGGGCCCAGGTCTCTGAGGTGTATGTTAATGGAGAAAGAACAGTGAAATAAAAGAGATGTGCCCAGAACCAGAGGATCTCATCCTCTTAGCTATCCAACACTCTTGAAGACGTTCCAAGCTGCCCTCTTCCTCCTGCACAACTCAGGTTCCAGGTCATTCATCATGTTGACTTCTCCACCTAGGTACACATAACTGTTGCATTCAGAGATGTTTGTTCTGTTGAGAGCGAATGGAACATCAGGAATGAGACCATTTCTCATAAACATTGTCTTCATGGGATTCACCTGTTGTCCGACCTTTCCACACTCACGGTCAAAGTCAGCAAGCATTTGTGCCATTTGGCTAATGTTTGGTGTTATTAGAACAATGTCATCAGCAAAGCAGAGGTAGTGTAGTTGCCGACCATCTATCTTTACTCCCATTCCTTCCCATTCCAGTCCTTGCATGATGTTCTCGAGGGTGGCACTGAAGAGTTTCAGTGAAATGGTATCACCCTGCCGAATCCCTCTCTTGACATCGATGATCACTTCTTTGTAGAATGGTGAGATCCTGATAGTGAATCCATAATACAGCTCACGGACGATCCTGATGAGTTTGAATGCACTGTTTGGCTAGGGCTTCAATGACCACTTCCGTCTCAACAGAATCAAAGGCCTTCTTTACATCAATGAACATTAGACAGAGCGGCATCGTGAACTCCCGAGAAACCCCAAGGAGCTTGGTTATCCTGTGGATATGGTCGATCATGCTGAATCCTCTTTGGACTACAGCTTGTTCGCATGGTTGTCCTTCATCTAGTGTTCTGCCAATCCTATTCAGGATGACTGGAGTGAACAGCTTGTAGACGACAGACAACAGTTAGATCGGGCAACTGTTGCCAATGTCATGGATGTCTCCCTTCCTGTACAGTAGTACAGTCTTACTGGTTTTCCACTGGCATGGAAACTTGCATTCAGATAGGTAGCGAGTGAAGAGCCGAGCCAGTGTTTTGATGAGTACTGACAGCAGGTTCTTTAGGTGTTCAGGTCTGACCTTGTCTGGGCCCGGTGCTGTTCTCTTCTTTACCAACGAAATGGCATGTCAGATTTTGGAAGGGAGAACATTGGGAATGACATATCCATCCTGCAGAACTTGGTATGTGGGCAAGTGGACGTGGCTATCGAAGAGATCCGAGTAGAAGTCATGGATAATCTTCTCCATTGCCCTTCTGGAAGATGTGAAAGATCCATCAGGACTTTGGAGGGCAGTCATCTTGGTCTTGTAGGTGGCGAAGGACAGACAGGCATTGTGAATGCTTTTCCCAGCTTCTGCCACATCTGCCAGCACTGCTGCTCTTCTCTCTTTGAGGTCTTCCTGGATCACTTCTCTGCACTGCTTTGCGAGCTTGGACATTTGCTTGTGGTTGCCTGAGGCTTGTGCCAAGGCACATTAGTGAATGAGCTCAAAAGTTTTCGAAGACAGGCGTCTTTTTGTGGCTGTCTCTCTCTGTCTCTCGGCAGTCCTCGCACAATCATGGAGGTGCTGAATCAGTCAATCCTATTCTTCATCAATGTTGTCAATGATGGCATCTTCTCCTGTTGCAGCAATAGTGCCAAAGCACTCCCAGTTGGTGGTCATTCTGGCTGCTTTCTGGACACTTGGGCTGAGACTCACGCACAAGTGAAGCCCCACAGAACCAGGTAAGTGGTACTCTGTGACGTTGGACTCCAGGCTCACTGGGACCCGGGAACAGAGATCCTCTGCCTGCTCCCACCAATCTCTGGCAACCCTGGGATTAAAACCAGAAGACCCACCCTACTGTTACCAGATAAATACCTCACCGGCAGACCTTCACTACCTCCACTACCTCCACTACCCCACCACCACCATGCTCCAGGCCGCGTGACACATCATAAGACACTTAATACTCATCTTCCAAGATTACCACACCATATTTGATGGGGTTCAAATATGGTTTGAACCATGGGAACACCTGCAAGGGCAATTAGAGGCTGACTTAAAAACCTCTATCTCTCTCGGAGAGACTGGCAAGCTACCGAGAGTATCCTGTCTGCACAGCAGAGCCTGGCAAGCTATCTGTCTTTTATTCGATATTCCAAAACCAGTAAATATAATGGGTCTCATTGCCCTGACCCTGAAAGAGCCACCAATACAGCAGTGTTAAGAAGGGTGAGGAAGGAGGAGCTGATAAAATCTCAAGGCTGAACTAGGCTGCCATAACAAAGAAGGACAAAAATGACTGTCTGTACTTCCAATGCACGTATGCTGGCATCAGATGCATCCATCGAGGACCTGCTGGTGTAAGCACGAAAGATCAAGTACGACATCGTTGGTCAGACTGAGACGAGAAGGCAACAATCACATCACACTGTTTTTGACACTGGAGAAGAACTTTTCCTCAGAACATGTGACAAAAGAGGCGTCGGTGGTGTCGGTGTCCTTGTCAACCCGAACTTGGCCATGAGCATTGATTTATTCGAATCCACATGTTTATTGTATAAAATACAGTTATAAGAGTTATCAAAATAGTGAAGCTGCTTATGTTTAGATAGTTCTTATATTTCCCTGTTGCTATGATACCGTTTTTCTCTGAAATCTTGGGAGGTCTTAAATGGTCAAGTGACTTAGTTTCCCTTTTGGCACCCAGTGTAAAAAAATAAATATAGAGATTACTGGTGCTATCTCTGATACCAGAGTGATTTCAAATGCTCTTTGTTAATCTCTGATAAGCTCTCAGTGATAACTACTTATGAATGATGACTTGTGACAGTCTGATACTGTTGCCAAGACTAAAGGCAACTTGGACAGTTATTAATAAGGTTGTCAGAATGTAAATCCTATTACAGCCATTGCTGCTTCAGCTATCATGACTTAAAACACACTTACTACCAAATAGGTAAAGGTAAAGGTAAAGGCCCTCCCGTTGATCGTCGATTTGCTCGAGCGGGCCCAGTAACGTCTCCATTGGAGACTTTGTTGTTACTGTGTCTGGCAGATCGAATACGTCACAGGGAGCTTGCCAGGCTCTGCCGTGCGGGCGAGATACTCTCGGTAGCTTGCCGGGCTCCCCGAGAGGGGCGGAGGAATCGAACTTGAATTGGCCATGCTGGCTGCATGCAAGGCAAACGCCCTACCGCTGTGCTATCGCTCCAGCCCTTCTACCAAATAAACATTACTAAAATAAAATGATATTATTTTACCATTAGATTAAGAGAAAATACAATCTAAGTTATAGCTTATGCTTAGGAACAAAACGCTTTTCAAAATTAGTAGCTTTTATTTATTTATTTTTTGGCTTTTTTGGGTCACACCTGGTGATGCACAGGGGTTACTCCTGGCTCTTCACTCAGGAATTACCCCTGGTGGTGCTCAGGGGACCATATGGGATGCCGAGAATCAAACCCGGGTTGTCTGCGTGCAAGGCAAATGCCCTACCCACTGTGCTATTGCTCCAGCCCCCAAAATTAGTAGCTTTTAAAGAGCTCGATTCATTGTTTCTTTTCTTTATATTTTAAATAGTGCCACTTTTTCACTTCTCCACACAATTCTACTGTTACTTTTGAATAAACACAGTAGTCCTGTTATTTTAGCTTCAAAACTTCATTTCCAAATAACCATTCCAAAGGTTTCTAAGAGTCCCCAAATTAACACCAATTTCTAGTGTGAAACAAGAACTTGGAAAAGAAAGGTTCAGTCTACAGCTTCCTCTTAATTAACTATCCTTACGTCTTTTTCCTCTTATAGACAAAAGGGTTTTTTTTATGTTTTTAATGAAAATGTTACAGTTCTGGGCTTGAACAATATTGTAATAGGCAGGGAACTCGCCTTGAATAGTTAACCTGAGTTCAATCCCAGGCACCATACATTGTTACACACCCACCTAGAATCCTCCAAAGTTGGTCTCTGGACACAGAGCCAGAAGTAAGCCCTGAGCTCAGCCTAGTGTGGTCCAAAACAAAAAAAAAAAAAGTTACAATTCTGGGGCCAGAGATCTCAAAAGGTTAGTGTGGATGTTTTTCATGCGGCAGAACTAGGTTTGACTCCCAGTACTGAATGGTCCCCCAGGGACCAGAGCAGTTCCCAAATTAGCCAGGAATAGTCCCCTTTGCATTCTCAGGTATGGTCCCCAAATCAAGGGGAAACTGTTAAATTCATTTCACCGTAGAATAAAAACATTTTTTACCCACTTGCCAGTCTGGGCAAAGTTTTGTGTGTGATAATGCTTTTCTAAATCCTCTCCTTCGTTAGTCACTCCTCTTGTTTTCGCTCCCTGGAACATCAGCTTCACAAAGGTCTACTTCCTTTCCTCTATGACAGAACATGAGCAGTAACTGGCATATAAAAGTACTCAGTAATTGCTTGCTATATCAGTAAAGAACTTTTCCCTTTATAAATATTAGCATAAGGCATTCACTTAATCGAGCAGGTTTTAAAAACTTTCCTGCCAAATCCTTTATTCATTCTTCATTCCTTCTTGTATGCACAAATGTTTACTGAGTCTGATACGTGTCAGGCTGAGTTTGAGAACCTAGGCCTTGGTCATATTTGTTGAATCTTCATGAATTTCCCTTCTATTACTTTAGCAGACAATGACTAAGTAAGCAAAACGCTACAAAATTAAAATTACAGCTTATTACGGGCATTATAAAGAATATGAGAATTATGATAAAAAATAGAGGACCTACTCTCAGATTTTCTGTTAAACTCACTATTCTCCTTCATCCTTTTTGTCTTTCTAAATCTAGGATACCAAATGGGATTACTTATCCATTTTCACTTTTTTTCCCTCTGTTTCTTTGTGGTAGAAGAGTGATTGAACTATATCCAGAGGTCCTCAAGACTTTCTCCAGGACCTGTGCTCAGGGTATCACTTCTGGAGGGATCAGGGGACCTAAATTGATTCCACTGTCATATATCTCTGGTACCCTCCCCCATTTGAAATCTTTTAAATAAAAGAGAAAGTTCCAATTAAAGTTAAACCTGTTTCTTCACTACACCACAGCATTTAGAAACCATAAAAACATTTTCATTAAATGACATTAGGTCATTATATGTTCTATATTGACAATATATATATATATATATTTATATATACAGCACATTTAAAATGATTAAATTATTTGAATACCTTATTTCTTATTTTTCCAAGTAATTTAAAAACACATTTGCATATATGTACAAAAAAATTCAACTAGAAAGTGGACACAAACTTTAAAACTTATAAATTAAGTTAGAAAGAATTGACATTTGTGGCTAGAATGATAGTATGGTAATCTACCCAGGTTAGATCACAGTACCACATATAGTCCCCCAAACACCACCAGGTGTGATCCCTCAGTTTAGGGACAGGAGTAACTCCTACGCACAGCCAGGTATGGTCCCCAAAAGAAATGACAACAATTTTTTCCAAAGACAACTAGTTTTTCAGCATGCAGCTTTGCATATTCTTTGGGACATTTATACATATAGTTTCATCAGTTGAGATACATTAAATGGTACCATGCCATGTTTCATTCAATGTCCATGTGTTGATTTATAGTATATGTAAATATAATAGATTTTTCATATTGATCTTTTTATATTATCTTGCTGAGCTTGTACTCTTCAAGGTGGTTTCAGCAATTTGAGTGGTAGATATCTAGGGATTTTTCTGCACAAACAATCATGTCTTAAATATACATATGTATACATACATTATATATTTTCCCTTTCCAATATGTATGTTTTATTTTATTTTATTGCTTTAATATGCTGGCTAGGACTTCCAGTATTATGTTCAATAAGAGCAATCAGAGTAAAAATCCTGTCTTGTTCCAATTTTAGGGAAAGCATTAAGTGTTTTACCATTAAGAATAACTGTTATCTATATGCTTTAAATATTTTTATCACGTTCGTGAAGTTTCTTTCTTGTTAAATCATAAATTGTTGAATTTTCTCATTTTTTTCATTTTATATGTCTTTATTCTTTGCTTTAGCTGATTGCATTGACTTTTTTTTACTATTGATTAACTTTGACATTGTGTTGTTCGATTATTTTTATACAATGCTGTATTCACTTTTTCTTTTATTTTCTACCTCCCCACACCCCAGAGTTGCTCAGAGATCATTTCTGGTGGTGTTCTGGGAGCCATAGTGATGTATATGATGCCCATGAGTGAACCAGTGTTGATATAAAGCAAGACAAGTGCCTTAACAACTTTAGTCCTCCTCACATCTTCATGAAAACACCCAGAAACTGTACACCACCTTTCCAATATTCTAAAGTGAAAAAAATCTGGAAATGTATGGAATTGGGTTATTTTAAAGGCATCTGGCTCTGCTGTGATTGCTAATTTGCAACAATCCTACTAATTGTACATTGCGTAGACAGGACCCAGATTTACATAAACATTTAAAAATAATCAAAGATCAAAGTCAGCTCAAATATCAAACTCAGGAAAATGTCAATTTCCCTCTTCTTTGCTCAACAGAAAATCAAAAGGGCTAATTTTACTGGTATCAGAAACACTTCTCCTCCTTAATAACCCCATATGACAGAGGCCAAATCAAATGTGATATTTGCTTTTACATCAAAAACAAAGTGAACTTTTATAAATCAGATTTTATGCAGTCTATAGTGTAAGAAACCAATGAGAGAGACTTATCTCAAAATCCATAAATTGAACACAAACTCAGAAAATAAATTAAATCAACTATGAAAGAAAATCAACATCTCGGTTTATGGAACAATAAATATGTAAAAAGGTTGAAAATAATACAGCTAGGCAATCAAAACCACAAGCAAAACATGTGGCAAGGGATAGGTCATGCAAAAAGAAAATGAAATGAAATGAGAATAATGGGATTAAAAAGGATTTCTACAGAGAAACCAGAAAGTAGCACGATGTGACCTGTGATACTGCAAGAGAGGAAGTTTCTGAGCAGTGATCTTGTTTTCATCGCTATAGGCCTGGAATTTTTACCTGTCTTTAGGGGAAAATAGCTTGTGGCAAAATTATTTTCTAACTATTAATTTCAAAGCACGTTTGGTTAAAACTCAAGAATTAAAGAAACTAGGATCTTTATTAAATAGAAATGGTGCCTACTGTTAGCTACATGTGATTGAAGCTTTTAATGATTATGGTAATATTCTGGCACACGGCCCAAATAGCTAACTTCTCATAGCCTGAGACTTTGAGTTACTAAGGTAATAAACATTAAGTGAAAGTGTGTGGTGGTAGCAGAGGACACTGGCGGGATATAGAACAAAAGAAAAGTGTGCTGTTTTAATCATTTTCTTTAAAAATAAAATACATGGGAAGATCCAAGCAAGAAAAGGCAAAAAAGAGAGCGGAGGATAAGAAAGGAGAGGTCAAAGAGGAAAGATTGAGTTATCTTGACACTGTTTTCCTTGACTCCAATTTCCTATGGCAACTGATTTCTGTGCTACTAGTATGATGCTTCTAAGGCAGCACTAGCTCAGTAGTGATAATAACAGTTGCCATGTATTGAGTCTTATCACATGGGAGGATGTGTCTAAGCATTTTAAAACATTATCACATCTAATAAAGAAATATAGTACGGAAGTGGTACGTGGCAGAGTTCAATTCAAATTTGAAAAAATTAAATACTCGCTCTTTACCATTGCAAATCACTAGCTCAATATTTTATATGGTTTCTTACAAAGATAAATCTTCATCCAAAGAAGATTTTTTTCCCCAGAGCAATGACTGGCCATATAAAAAAAGCAAATAAGGGGTCAGAGCAATAGCAAAGTGGTTAGGGTGTTTGCCTTGCACAAGGCAGACCCTGGTTTGATTCCCAGCATCTCATATGGTCCCCTGAGCATCTGAGTGCAGAACCAGGAGTAACCCCTCTGCCAGGTGCAACATCCCCCCCCAAAAAAAGCAAATAAAATTTCTGGGATCCTGTGATGTTTTAAGTATGGAGAACTCACCAAAGAGGATGGGAAGAGAAACTAACAAAGTGAAAGGAATTTTATATATGCAAATAGCAGTAGACTACTTCTGGTCCAGTCAGATGCAGTAAGCAATAATACATAGTTATTCAAAGATTAAATCTGACACATATGTCATAATTTTGTTTCAAACTATGGAATATAATCCAAGCCTGAGAGATGCAAAACTGACCCTAGAAGTCAAAGTCAAGAAGACCCTCTGAGACACTATCCGTAGTGATCAAAACTGGTAGTCACTTCAAACTGAACATACTTTATGTTAATTCTTCCCTATTGACATCCAACTACGAAAACTTTCCTCATGCCTATTGTAAAATTAAGGAGCACCAGTAGAAACACATGCCAGTGAAAATGAGGGGAAAATTGCCTGGAAACCTGGGACAAAGACAGACAGAATCACTCTTTAGATGTCAGCAGGAGCCATGGTTGCTTAAAGATTATCAAATCAGGAAGATCCTGGTCCAAAATCAGAAGCTTCAATTTTGCTAATTAATTGTCCTCTTTAATACAGAAACTTATTTTGAAAAACATCTTTACAATCAGAAGCATCTCTGAGGCTCTAGTACCATCCTAGTAACATCAGTACATGGGCTGATGGTTATTTTTCAAATTTTTTGCAAGTCTGAAATGTATAATAAATCATATGAATGATGCAAACTCTTAGATGCTTGGATTTTGGGGGGAGCAGGGATTGGGAATTGGGGGCACACACAGGGGTGCTCAAGGTCCAAGTCCAGCTCTGTGCTGAGGGAGTCACTTCCAGCAGTGCTCAAGGGAGCACACAGTGCCCAGAGACTGAACCAAAATCAGCCATCTACAAAGCACTTGTGCCTGGTTCTTCACTTAGGGATCACTCTTGGTGGTGTTCAGGGGACTATACTGAATGCCAGAGATTTAATCTGGGTCAGCTAAATGCAAGGGAAATCACCCTGTACTATCACGCCGGCTCCTGAAAGTCAAGTACTTTAATTGGGTGCTATTTCTATCTGAACTTTCTTCCCTTTGGAAAAATTTTAAGGGGAAATCTGCCAATCAAGTTGTTCGTCTAGACTTACTTCTGCATAGAGTTATGTACTGGTCCAGTTTACTTCCCTGATTATCTCTTGATAATGTGGGAGACTGGTGTACTTCAGAACCCAGAGTATTTTAAGGACAGTTTCTTGGAGCTGAGCCATTCAACCTGAACAACAAACATTAACACTCAATTGTCCTAAATTCTTAATTAACCTCCCTTTTAAAAAGACTTGATACTTTCACACTAATGAAGTGTTAATTGGTATGAAGATATTGCGAAAAAAACAGGCCAAGGATCCAGTGACTCTCAATATTTTCAACCAGGTCTGAAGTGTATTCTTTGTCGTATTTATATTGAGTCATTTCATTTCTGAGACCAGCACTCTTGAGAGCCCACTCTGGGGGATCCAAACCATTTTCTTAGAAATATGCCTATATTCTGAAAGGAAATCTTCTGGGACAAGAGCAAAGAGAATAAAAAAGAAAGCAGGATCTGAAAGCAAGGAAAAGCATAAGAGAATAAAAGAATAAAAATAAAATCAGATAAACAAAACAGTTGAAGTCTAGAAAACAGGAAAACCCAAGCTGAAAGAAAATCACTTTGCTGATTCAAAATAAAACTCCCAAGGCTTATTCCAAGATTCAAACATAAGTATTACATCTGTGGCAAGGAGCAGAACATTATTAAAATTTTAATATTCTAACACAATTTCTCTCTTCTTCTTGAATACCTAATTCCCATTTCCCTTATTACCTGCATTTGAGAAATACATTAATTTTTTCTAAGTCAATTTACATTTTTATAAAAAGATATAAAGTATCTTTCCTTAAATATTTATTGAAAAAAAGTTACAGAGAAGTAGAGTTTTTGACACAGTAAATTGTTTTCATAATCAATCAAAAATTTCCTTTCCAAATGAATAGATAATTCAAGTTAGATGTGTCTACTAGCTATTATATATCAAAATGGCTTAAAGTGGTGAGAAAGTGCTTCAAGAAAAAGTAGTTTAGTTTGCTACTTAATAGTTATATTACCTTAGGTCTTCCTAATGTTTTAATATGATTTTATACAAAAATAATAAAAGTAGTAGCAGTGTATATTATTATATTATTAAGCTTAAATGTGGCAATAATGCATGCCTAGCAGGCAATAAATTCACATAGAATACTGGATATTAATATAAAGGTAAAAGGTAAAGGCCCTCCCGTTGTTCATCAATTTGCTCGAGCAGGCCCAGTAATGTCTCCATTGGAGATTTTTGTTGTTACTGTGTTTGGCATATCGAATACATCATGGGTGGCTTGCCAGGCTCTGCCGTGTGGGCGAGATACTCTCTGTAGCTTGCCGGGCTCTCCGAGAGGGGCGGAGGAATCGAACTCGGGTCGGCCATGTTGGCTGCGTGCAAGGCAAACGCCCTACCGCTGTGCTATCACACCATAACTTTTATATTATTATTTTACTATTTGCATTTTCGATATGGTTAAAAATAATGTACTTTGCAAAGAAAAAGGTTGATAAGAATATTGTTCATTTTGATTCTTCCTATTCTTCAAGTGTTTATCACTAACTCTCCACTTCAGAGATCATGGTAAGATAAAATAAACCAGAGGGGGAATGAGAAAAATTAATTAGCTAGCAATTATTTTACTAATTCAATAGTTCTAAATTTATTTATGTATGAAGGAGTGAAGCTATTGAAACTTGATGAGACATTTTTTAAACAAATCAATTAACATTTAAGTTCTTGGAAAAACTTTGTGTCTCATGGGACTAAAAGGCACACAATGATTGATTGTTTCCCAAATTTATAGATCTCAATACTTCAACAATATCAAGATTAGTGAAAAACAAAACCTTCATCATTAAATTTTCATTAGATCTAGGATATTCTTCATTAGAGATTTTTTCTTACTTGGTAAAGTGGATAACGGTTTTCAAATGAATTACTGCTTTGGTCAGATATGCTCTTAGAGTTGGTTGTAGTTAGTTGGATATTCACTACAAGTATTTTCCTGAACAACTTTCCTTAAAACTCACCAGAACTTCAAAACATATATAGTGGAACAGTAAAAAGTAATTAACAGTAAAAACAATAAAATATCAAGAAGAGAAATAAAAAGGATAAAGAAATACATTTGAGACTAAAGGTAAAAGAGTAGAATGTATAAAATGGATTCAGGATTATAAGGATACCAAAAATCTAAAGAGAGAAAGACCTTTGTTCCAAGTAAAAGTATATTGCACAGTTTCATGATAAAATACCTACCCCATCTGTAGGCATATTGCAGATATGGCAAAGGATATGGTAGAGTTCTAATCAATGGAATTCAAACAAGCAGTAAACTCAGTACTTGAGTTAGATAATTTCAGATGCAAGATGTGTTTCCAACAAGGTCTCTTACCCAAAGCAAATCATCTACTAAGAGGTTTCCATTTTTGCAACACTCTTTTACCAGCTTCTGTAATTTCTCGGAAAAAAAATACATAAACAGAGAACTCAGCTGGATATGAACAGCTGCATGAATTCACTCTTCTTGATTGATCTGCTCCTTCATTTTGCCACCTGGGGCAATTCTTAGTACTATAAAGAATGAAAAAGGAAAGAGGAAGAAAATAAACAAGAGAGAGATTAAGGGACATATGGCATACCAAGATCTCTTAAGTGCATGGCCCTGCAATATAATGAATTGAGGATGATTTTTTTAAAGCTACAAACTTTTAATCAGTTCATAATTGCATAATCACATCTAACAAAATTATCTGAAATAGTGCAATATTATCAGCAGGTTGTATAAAAGGGATGGAAGAGAGAGATGAGAAAACGTGTACTTGCTAAGGAAAATATAGCAAATTGCTGGCATCTGGAAAGGGTGCTCAGAAGACTTGATTCTCCAAGTCTTGGCTATGTTCCTAGATATTACTAGAAAAGATTCAAGCAAAGTGGTTCTTATGGACTAAATTTCAGGACTGCCTGACATCCATACGTTGAGGTCCTGACTCCTAGTAACTAAGAATGTGACTGTACTTAGAAATAGGTTGTATGCAGAAATAATCAAATGAACAGGACCATTAGGAAAACCCTAATCTAATCTGACTGCTATTCCTACACAGTAAGAAGTGATGGGGGCACAAACATGCTCCAAAGGTAGAAATATGAAAATAAGGATTATCTACAAAACTAAGCAAGAAAGTTTAGAGGACTCTAACCTCACTAATATTTGCACATTGAATTTCAAGCCTCCCAAATCATGAGAAATAAATTTTTATTGTTTCAACCCATCTTTGGTAGTTTGTTATGGCAATCCCAGAAAACTCATGCGGTTTGAAAAATGTCAAAGTGGTAAATTCTTAACTATTAAAGGATTGAAAATTGCATGCAAGTTACTCAGATTCTTAATTTTTCCCCATTTCATTTTTTATAACACACTTCCCAGTAATGGTGAGTGGGAATTTTTTAATGAGTTTGATAAAGGAATTTTGTGATTTGTATAGAAAAATATAGAAAATATATCTTTTTTCTTCTTTATGACCTGGGCAGAGTTGGGTGTTTTCCATGCTCCAGCTGTGCTACTTCCAATATTATGATGTTTTCTATATTATGAGTTCTATGTAAATAAGAATTACTATTTTTTAAATTTTCATTTCAAATTGAAGAATCTAGTATAGGAGTCTAGGTATCAATGAACTTTACATATACAATCCTCAAATTAGAGAGATTTTTCTAACACTCTCAGACAACTGGATCATCTGGAAGTTGCACCAAACAAAATATAAAGCATGAAGTTAATGAGGGGAAAAAATTATTCCATCCTCAACAACTAAACCCTAGAAAAGGAAGCAAGGATTATGTATTCTTGTGTGCAAGTAGAACCTTGCACCTTGCACACAAGAATTCTGTATTCTTGTGTGCAAGTAGAATCTTGCACAGAAGAATTATGTATTCTTGTGTGCAAGTAAAATCTTGCACACAAGAATACATAATCCACGACATTTCTAAAGAGAATTATCTAAAGGGTAAGGAAAGTGGAATGTCCTCTATAGGGAAGGAAATGCCAGGAGCCAAGTGTATGTGACGCTTAGTCTATCCCTTCTAACTATTACATTATGTCCATCATTCAGACTCAGGTCTAACAACACCAAGATTTCCCTTACCACATTTTCCTTAAGTTATACTGGTTTTCAGGATTAGGGATAAGAAAGTCTATCTACCCGGAGTTTGGGTTCTAGAATTAAACCATGGTGATTAGTCTTTAATAAACTTCTCTGTAAGACTAGCAAAGGCTCCAGTTGGTATTTGGTAGTCACCAAATAAATAACTCAATGAGTATTTAGTAAATATAACAAAAATAAACAAAAAATAAAAATGGTTTTAAGTGAAGACTGGGGAAAAGGGGCGGGGACCTTGGAGAGATGGGGACTACAAGGGGAACTTTTCCTGAGAGATTTTCAGTTGCAGCAGAACAGTTACTAACTCTTTTCAATAAGAGAACTAGTTTTCTTTGTGTTGTCAAATGTTCTTTTCTTTCAGTTCTAAACACAATAATAAGTAATCACTGCTTGTGACCAGTGGTTTCTGGCAAATATTAAATCCCTGTGAGATGAGAAGAGCCCTAATTTAAAGAGTTTAATGATTTCTGCTATACAAATATTCCAAAAGCCTAAAAGAAGATATTATAAGATATCAACCACTCACAGAGTTTCCGGAAATTTAATAATTTGGTTTTTAAGAATAAGCAAGTACAGCTGGGTCCATGCCACCACAGACAGCAAGGAGAGATAACAGTGTATATTTACTAAATCTCCATTGGAAAGAGCACACAGATAAAACTCAGCCTTACAGTCCCAGCTCTACAGTGGACTACATGAAACAAGAATTAGGGGAACATACAATTATCCAGAAAAACAGTCAGGTCTCATTCCTTGTTTGAAAATGGACTGAGTTCTGGAACTCTCAAAGTTGAGGAGTATATCAAGACTCAAGCAAGTGGCTAATCCTATAGTCTTCTCATCATTCCATAATTCCCAACATTTGCAATCATGAAAAATAATGAAAGAAGATATATTGGGAAGAGAATCTCTCTTTGTTGGATATAACACTGCAGCCAGAGAGCTAGTACTGGGATTAAGATACTTGCCTAACTTTGGTTTGATTTCCAGTACAGCATATTATACCCTAAGCAATGCCAGGAGTGATCCCTGGACACAGAGCCAAGAGTCAGCCCCAAAGTACCACTAAGTGTGGATCACGAATCACGACCTTCCTGTTATTCGTTGATTGCCTCCAGCAGGCCCCAGTAACGTCTCCTTCATCCTAGCCCTGAGATTTTTAAGAAAGTGCTATATTCAAGGATCTTTAGGAGAATGAGACCCATCATTGTTACTGGTATTTGGCATATTGGGTACACCATTGGGAGTTTGCCAGACTCTGCCATGTAGGCAGGTTACATTCAGTAGCCTAGAATTCCAAAGTAGGAATGAGATAATAAAATGTCATAATAAAATGCCACGCGGCCGCGAATGCAGCTGCACGCTTCTGGGAGCTGGGTTTTATAGTCTCTGAGTCTTAGCCATTGATAGGATTACACGGCACCAGGGGGTCAGTTGGTGGGTGTGACCCCCGCCTACTGGAGTTTGGAGGATCTGGGTGGAGGATGCTCAGCCCCCATCCGAGTAGGCTTGGAGATCTCAGCCCCGGGTTCCGCATGCCTTTGTTCCTCTGCCGGTACCTTCACGTGTGCGAAGAGTGGTCTGAGCATGGTGGTGGCTGGTTCTGGAGGTCTTCGGCTGCCGGAGCCCTGGTTGGGGTGGGGAGGAAAACTCAACCCCCTCCCCTCTAAGGGGCCTCGGCGAGGACAGCCAGGTGCGGGGGCAGGAGACTCTGCCACTAAGTGTAGATGAAAAATAACATCTTTTAAATAACAAAATTTAGCTACCATCCTATTGCTAGGATTGACTTATTGTGCATCAATAATCTGATTGCTAGATACTAATAAAAGTTTAATAGATAAGGAACTTCCAAGGTAATTAATACAAATAATAATTCTCAGAGACTATAAAACCCAGTTTCTGGAAGAGAACAGCACAGAGTCTCCTGCCTCCGCGCCTGACTGTCCTCGCCGGGGCCCCTTGGAGGGGAGTGGGTTGAGTTTTCCTCCCCACCCTGACCAGGGCTCTGGCAGTCTAAGACCTCCAAAACCAGCCACCACCATGCTGAGACCACTCTCCGCACACATGAAGGTACTGGCAGAGAAACAAAGGCATGTGGGTCCCAGGGCTGAGATCTCCAAGCCTGCTCAGATCGGGGCTAAGCATCCTCCACCCAGATCCGCCAAATTCCAGTAGGCGGGGGTCACACCCACCAACTGGCCCCCTGGCGCCATGTAATCCCATCAACGGCCAAGACTCAGAGACTATAAAACCCAGCTCCCGGAAGCGCGCGGCTGCGCAACATCTTATTATCTCATTCCTACTTTGGACAAACTGGCAGGCTACCGAATGTAGCCTGCCCACACGGCAGAGTCTGGCAAACTCCCCGTGGCGTACCCAATATGCCAAATACCAGTAACAATGATGGGTCTCATTCTCCTAAAGAGCCTTGAATATGGCACTTTCTTAAAAATCTCAGGGCTAGGATGAAGGAGACGTTACTGGGGCCTGCTGGAGGCAATCGACGAATAACAGGTTGGTCGTGATCATAGTGATCGTGAATAATTCTCAACATTTTCACTCACTACACACTGAGAAGGATAAAAATTTATAAACAGACTAAATATAAGCATTATATATGTGTCTGTGTATGTAGTTTAGATAGCTATGAGGGCACAGAATCAAACTATTTTCTACAATGTTTGTGTGTGTGCTCTAATTAAGCCAATTGTGGATATCTTTGTTAGTGTATAGTGACTTTCTTTGGGTAGTTAATCAGAATCTGTGTCTAACTGAGCACAATGGAGATGTATAAAGGTAAGTTAAGATTAGAAAATATTCAGATGACAGAATAGAATACAAAGACGTAACAGTAAGAGGGAATAATAGAATGTAAACCTTTTATACATTTTAGATATTTGTGTACTAGGTTATTTTACCTTGGAAATACTGTAAAGTATACTGAGGTGGGAAGAGGTGAGGATTTTTACTTCCTTGATTTTGGCAGTATATTTTCTAGGAAGCAGTGGACTGGTGTCTGTCTCTCTCTCCTTTTTACTACATGGTCAATATTAAGTCATCCTTATTTTTGGATTTAGCTTTTCTAACATTTTATTCTTACAAGATCATTCCACTCTTTGGAATGCCAACCTTCCATCTTTTGCATGTGTGCCTTTCAAATCTCAAACCATCAGAGACTTCTTGTAGCATTATGAGCATTTATTTAGGTGCCTGAGTAGGAGTATTTTAAGAGGATGGTTAGACTTGCAAGTTTTTCAGGTCATGGGTCACACTCATAAAACTTGGGCTCTGCAGCTAGATAGATGAGTTCAAATCATGGCTCTGCCCTGGATGCCTGTAGGAGCCCTGGCAAGTGATTTAATCTCTGCATTTTCATTTCCCCCTCTGTAGTTTGATGGTCATAATATGTTGCAACGTAATTCTTGTGACTTTTTAAAATCATTAAATAACTTTTGTGTAATTATGTGTCAAGCTCATTGCCAGGACCAGAGAAATTGCTTAGCAATTGTGAGCTTCCATCTATTTGCCAAAATACTCATAATCTATTTTCCTATTACTTATAACATGTTATCTGATAACATAATACCATATCCTATACCATAAAAATCTATTATATAATCAATTGATCTCTGAGAGTTAAGGACAACTCTGAAGCAGTGGTTTTCAAATACAAAAGGAGAAAAATACTTTAATCACTTCTAAATTTTGCAACATATTCTCTCCCTTCACTGCCACACCCAAGAGAATACCACAGATCTGGGATATAAGCTTTTTGAAGAGAGAACAAATTATCAGCATAGCAAGGTAGTAATTCATCAAATATTTTGCTTGTGGCAGAATAGGGCTTTCACTCATGTCTGAATGTTCCACAAGAAATAACACAGCTGAGACTTTACATAGAAACATAATTATACTTGTTATGCCCAAAATTTATAGAACTTTTTGAACTTCATGATTCTTTCCATGCTTATTTGTATCCACAAATCTCTGCTCCTACTCCAAAATTTGCTTTTATCTACCTTATCATAATATTTCATGTATTAGATTTAAGGAACATTTTATAACTTATATGTTGACACTTTACCACTCTGTTTATTAGTATAGCTCATTTTTCTGTAAATACTGCTATGCTTCCATTACTATTTTATGATATTGTTACTGCCAGTCACACATTAAGTTTTACTATTTAACATGCTTTACATCAATTCATTAAAGTTTTCCCGGCAAATAATAAAGTTATTTTGACCATAATGAAAACAAATTTTCATCCTCATTACTTAGGTACAAAGCTGATGTTACAGAATATTAATCTTTGAAATATTTGGATCTCAAACATTTTTAGAAAACATATTTAAGTCATAGCCTAAAATAAAATGAGAATGAGGTAGAGGGTAAGAGAAAGAGAGAAAATAAATGGGGAGAGTCAGTATAATCCGCTCCTTCTATTTTTTTTTAAATTATTTATTTATTGAATCACTGTGGGAAAAGTTCCAAAGCTTTCAGGTTTAAGTCTCAGTCATGCAATCATCAAACACATTTCCCTTCAACAGTACTTATTTTGCACCATCAAGAACCCGAATATACCCCCCCTCTGAACCCTCCCAATGTCTGTGAGGCAGATGAATTCTAGTTAACACTCTATCTACTTTGAATAGATTCATTGTTTCGACAAAAGATGTACCATTATTATTTAGAGTTTACACCCCAAAATCAGACCTGCTGAAAAGGCAGTGTGAAATAACTTGTTTTCTACAGCTGGTTACAGGAACCGAATGATTTTGGATTTCTGATATTTTACTTATTAAACCTGGAAATATTTCTGCCGAGAGTCAGATGATTATAATATTGGTTTCTGTGGCTCTGGAGCCATGGCCGTGCCGGAAAGCCGCTCGTGGGAGGCAATTTGTGACCTCAGTAGGGCATGAAGGACGAGCCGGGAATGCCCCCCTTCCCATGAGGTTTCAGTTGCCCCTTCACGACCGGCTCATACCTGGCTTTCCAAAAAGCTCTGAGGCAGTCGCCATCTTGTTGTCCAGAGGGCTAGTCCGCTCCTTCTTAACCTTGGTTTTCTATTAGGACTTCAGATTTGCCTGGGAAATAAATGAGACAAGTCCTCATTGGTACTGTGTAAATGAGTAAAACTTACTAGTGCGTCCCTTTAGTTTTGTACATTTCACTTGCTATCTAGCAAATCTCAGTTATGATTTCAAGGAATACCATCCACACTCACTTAGTAACAAGCCATTTCAAATCTGGCTGCAAATACCTGTATGCCTCTTAGGAAAATACACCTGATGTCAGCTCTCACTTTTACTATTGTAGGTTCTGTGAAACTTCTTACTAGTATCTGATTCTACAGAATACATCCATGGTGGTAATGCCAACTGGTACAACATTTCTGGAGAATAACATGGGCATTCCTCAAAAAGCTAGAAATTGAGCTTCTGTAAGAAGACCCTGCAATATCACTTATGAGAATATACCTTGAGGACCCAAAAACACACTGCAGGAATGTCATCTGCACTTCAATGTTTATTGTAGCACTATTCACAATAGCCAGAATCTGGAAATAACCCATGTCTCCAAGAACAGATGTAGTTAAAGGAACTATGGTACATCTACACAATGGAGCACTATGCAGCAGTTAGGAAAAATAAAGTTATAAAATTCACTTGTAAATGAATGTACATGGAGAGTATCATGCTGAATGAAATGAGTCAGAAGGACAAGGACAGATAGAGAATAATTTCACTTGTTGTGGAATAAACGCACACACACACACACACACACACACACACACACACATAATATGAGACTACTACCCAAGTATAGTAGAAAAAAAAGAGCAAGGAGGATTAGTCTATGGTTGGAAGCCTGCTTTAATTGCTGTGGAAGAAAAAATTTGGATAAAGAAGGGACTATTATGACAAAGATAATTGAAAATGATCACTCTGGATAGGAACTGCGTGCTGAAAATAGGTAAAGGAACAAACACGATAACCTCTCAATATCTGTGTTTCAGACCAAAATTCCCAAAAAGGGAGAGAGAAAATGATATTTTGCTTGTGGCAGAATAGGGCCACGAGAGAGAGAGAGACAGAGACAGAGACAGAGAGAGAGAGAGAGAGAGAGAGAGAGAGAGAGAGAAGAAAAGTGCCTGCCATAGAGAGAGCCATTGAGTCAGGCAGGCTGGGGAGGTTGGCAGGAGGTAAACTGGGGTCATTGGTGGTAGGAATTGGACACTGAGGCAGGGATGCATGTTGGATCATTGAAACCTGATAAGGAACAGCTTTGTAACTGTGTATCTCACAGTGACCCAATTTTAAAAAGTTAAAAAATAATAATACATCCAGTAGCTCAAAAGTTTTCTTCTCCTTATTCATGTACTTCTTTCCAACAACCAACAGATACCTTAATTCTTCGATCTTTGCAGAGGATTTTGTTTTCAATTAGCCTAGCTTTCTGAATTATTCATCCCAGTCTATATAAAATAAATGTCATTTACACTTATTTACAAATAATCTAAAGTAAGCTATGGTTTTCCCTTCAGTATATCTCTAGTAAAATAACTTGCTCACATTTGTAAAATGCATAACTGTTCAGGAAACAATCTCAAGAGTCTCTAGCACATTGGAAGAAATATCCCAGTTGTATATACTCAGAAGTACATATTAATATTCTACACAAATGAGGAAGCAGAAGTATGTTTAAGTTCTCCACCCCCCCCCCCCCCACTAAACAAAATAACATCTCTTTTATAGTATGTAACGCACTTGATGGTAGCCAAACACTGGATCAATTCACTGAGGAAAACAGGGATTTTACCTTTAAAGACTGGTCACTTAAAAATAGATAAGATGTTGAGCTATGCAGTTTATCACTGGCACACAGCCTGGAACCTGAAAGAGATAACATTGTGGACAAGTAACACTTCATTAAAAATTGAAAATATATTACTTGCATCAGTAGTATGTCCCTTTTGGTTGTTTACATGGGGTGTGTAATCTCTGTGACAGTGATTCCAATGAAACCAACTGGGGTATGTTTTGCAGACCAGGGAAATTACATCAGTCTGATGATATTTTCTTCCAAATTATTTATAAGATAACAATAGCCGTGAATTTGGAGCAATGACTTGAAAAGGGCATTTGAGGCTCAGAGGGTAGGTAGACAGGCAATCTTACAGACACCTAATTCACAAATGCTAGTAGTCTGAATTAGGTTTAAAGGGAAGCTTTTATTTAGTTGACATCCACTGCCAGAGATGTGATTTTCTCTGTTTTTTTCTGAGCTAGTGTTTTGGGGTTTATATTTGGCATGATCTAATCTGAAATTAGCCATAAAGTGTGTCAAAGAGAGAAAGACTTTGTACTATGAGCTCAACACCAAAATAAAACAATAGCAGCATCTCAGGGCTATTTTCTTAGATTTATTGGGTCTTATTAAGTTTGGAACCAGTCAAGAAGAATGCAACAGCTGTTGTGAATCTCAAACAAAAGCAAAACAGTCTCTTCTCTGTTTTCCTGCTTTGTAGCATCCCTGTAAGCTAGTAAACTCTCTGTGCAGGATCTGTCTTACTTATGCTTATCCACTGGAAAGTGGTGTTTACATATACAATGTGGTACCGGTAAGAATAATCTAAGAGATTTAGTTCGACTTTCTTCTCATTTCAAGGCATTTAGGAAAAATTTCTAAAAGAGAAGCTGAACTATATAGCTTACAAAAACTTATTTCCACAAAACCTAAGGCCTTGGAGTTATTTTTCATGCTTTCTTTGTCATCCTCCATATACTGAAATATTCACTAAGGAATTCTAAGAGTAGGTTAAAAAGTGTAATAATGAAGTATAGACAACAATAATATTACTTATTTGAGTGTATGCCTCAGGAAAAATGGAAGTGTGAAACTGAACAAGTTCATAGTTACATATTTTAAAGTCAAGGTCAAGGTGCAATGTGATTTCAAAAGAGTAAAGAAAAATTATAAACAAAAACTTCACAACACTGTTATTTTATTTTGTTTTGGTTTGGGTATTAAACCCACTAGTGCTCAGGACTTATTCTTGATTTTGGGATCAAGGAATCACAACTGGTAGATTCGAAGGACCGTATGGGTTCTGGGAATCAAACTCAGGTTAGCCACACATAAAACAAGCATCTCACCCACAATAGCACAAGCTTTTTTTTTTGTACATTATTTTTCACATAAGGGGCAGCTTAGCATAAAACTTCAAGGTCGAATAGAAAATACCTAGAATTTAGGGAAAAGGGAGTTTTCTTAGTTATATTCATTTTATTATATTCAGTAAAAAAATTTGACAACCAATTTGAGTTTAGGTCTAAAGCAAGAAAAATGATCTTGGTTGCTGTGCTAAGGATCTACAGTTGATAAAAGTGGGTATGAAGGTATAATAGGCAACTAATATTTATAAGAACTTTGCCATAGAGTTAGAAGCCTGGGTCAAGGATATGACTCAAATGGTAGTTTATATGGCTTGCATGTTTGATATTTGTCACCTCAAGGACACCCAGACATATTCCTGGAATCCAACATTCAGAAAGACTGTGTCTGAAATCACTAGTAATGGCCTTACTCCTCTTGAATTAAAAGAGTATTCTAAACCTTCCAATTATACTAGTGAGATGATGAAAGCATTCAAAGTGGCACATTCATCATGAGCAGTTAAGAGTGCTTAGGAGTAGCTGGATCAAAGACTTTATGGATTCATTTACTTTAATACAATAGCCATGTTCCTAGATCCGTCAAATTCCAATCATAAGACAAAGAATATATCTATTATTTTAGCTGTCATATTGATATTGACTTTTATCCCATGTATTGGAAAATATGGTGGTACTAAGGGTAGTGATTTTAGGGGTAGCATACTTGAGGTGCCCGGAATCTTCAATGGGGATATGGTGTGAGGAATGAACACTAGGTCGCACATATCCAAGGCAAGCCAACAATTCAACGGCCAACTGAACCCAGACTCAAAAGAGAATGTTACAAAAGGGGTGAAGAAGACAAGAGTGTAAGGAGAAAGTAGTAGCAGAAAGTAGCTGCCACCTCGAGGCTTGGGAGTCAGATAAAAGAGGATGAGATTGAAATAGTGAAATTTTAGAAGCCTGGAAGAAGAGCATAAGAGAATGGAGATGCAGAATCTCCAGAGGAAAGAGTCTCTGGCTGGTTAGCCTGGGCATCTTCATTACACAGAAGAGAGACCCTCTGCAGCTGGCACCCAGTGTCTAAGAAGCAGGCATAAGCCATCTGCTCTGGTATCTCTGCAAGGTTGAACGAGATTCATTGGGGGATATTGAAAAACATTAAAAAACAGCAAACTGAAATACCTGGTGCTGCTAGAATAAAATTCACTGCCATTATGAGGATGTATTGGTGTGATTACAATGGCAGAAATAAGAAATAACATCAGAACAAGAAAACAAAGAGGAAGCAGCCTGTCACTGTGTGCCCTCCAACCTCCTGGTCTCTCTCTAGTGCCTCCTGGAAATCAAACTCAAGAGCCAGTCAAGTAGCAAAACTGCAAAGTAGCTCAGATCATCACAGAATAAGTCTCCTGGAGGTGAGCAGGGCTCGCTAGTTTGGATCCTGGGAAACAGTAGCTGAATAACTGACAGTCCCTGCGCTTGATGGAGAGACTCACTGATCAGTTTCTCCAAATCAGGCAATCTTTGGAAACGTAGCTCAGAGATCTCCAACTTGTTAGTTCATGAATGAGTCAAAAGATAATTTTTTTTACTGCTACAATAGAGTAATGCAACACAATGAACTTGAAACTGGAGGAAAGTACAAGAACATAGATCATTTGTTTCAGGACATGAGTGCATTTACACGCAAATTGTTTGTGTGGATTGAGCCAATGCTCACAGGAGACTGAATTCACTTTCATTACTAAACTTCTTATAATCAGTTGAACTGTGGTTTCTAAATAACTGCAAAGTGCTTTTTGGTGGGGGATGGGGGTCTCTTTTTTTGAAATGCAGCCACAAATTTGGGGAAATTTACAATCATTGAGCATGAATCACCCTTTAAATTTCCATGATAGCTTTTAGAGTGTGAACCTCTGTGTGTGATGAATTGTCAAGTAATTGCCATATCATTTCAAGATGATTTTATTCTGCCTCATACAACTCTATCAAGAAGACAAAGTATCCTCCAACTTTATATATAAATAATGGAAATATGGAAACTTGCAGAACTATTCTGTAATGTCTGACCATGCACTCACTTTAGACTCTGAGAAATATTTTCTCTTTCTTTAAAATGATGAAATAGGGCCGAAGAGTAGTGCAGAGATGAAGGCACTTGACCTGCATAGATTTGACTCTAGTTTGATCCCTATCCCTGTATATGGTCCCCTGAGCAACACCAGGAGTGATTCCTGAGCACAGATCCACAAGTAAGCCCTGAGCACTACTAGGTGTGCCCCTCAAAGTATTAAACTAGAGATCAAGGAGACACAAAGGTCTGGGATACATGCTTTATATGTTGAATTCCTTAGAACAGCCAAGTGTGGCACCAAAAACAACCAGAAAATAAGGGCAAGGGCCAAGAGATTGTAGGGGACACGGAATGTCTCAATGGCTAAAACACCTATGTGCAATCCTTGGTGTCACCACATGCACAAAGCACAATCCCGTATTTGTGCAGGTCATCTCTATCCTCCGAGATCCCTGGAAGTGCAAGATATTTCCAGCCACAAAAGAGTCAGGTATATGAGCGCATCACAAATAAGAGTGCAATCTCTAATGAGCCCTCTGATTAAAAAGATGTCTGAGTATTACATTCAGGAATGGGACTCCTAGAAGCCTCCTGTTTACCCCTGACAGAATGTGTGCAAGCATCACAGCACTCAAGTGTGTGGCCCCACCCCTAGTGGGCACCAAGGCTGTGTGTGTGAGCAACACAATCTGCTGTGAAACTCTCTCAGCAAGTACAGCCAAGCATGCAGGTGACCACCAGACAAAGCCACATCAACAGCAGGAAGGGAAGTGAGAGGAGATGGCATCGTAGGAAATGAGTTGGTTTGTTTTTGTTTGTTTGTTTTTTCTTTTTTGGGTAACACCCAGCAATGCTCAGGGGTTACTCCTGGCTCTGCACTCAGGAATCACTCCTGTCAGTGTTAAGGGAACCATATGGGATGCTGGGGATGGAACTCAGGTCAGTCGCATGCAAGGCAAATGTCCATCCCGCTGTACTACTCTCCAGCCCTGGAAATGAGTTTTTTTACTGGTGTGGAAGTTCTGTGATACTGAGAAGGGGGGTCAAGGATGCATAAGAACATGCCATTTGAGGGAACAAGGTTTCAGAGAAGTTTTTCAACTTCGATTAGCAGGGAAACAAATTATATGAGATGAATTCCAAAGCAAGAGATGGAGTATAAAAGGTGAAGGTGAAAAATTTTAAAAAAGATAAAAATCAAAGTTAAATTGTTAAGAACACAGGAAGATCTGCTGCTTAATTACTAATCTAAAGCCACAGTTTAGGATTTTGCAATGTACATTTCCACTACCCTTTATCATAGATGTAAACTTTAGAGTTCAGCATAGAAAGCATAAAAGGATGAATGATACAGAATTAGGAGCATTGGGATTAGACCTTTCTTCATAGTGGGGACTTCTGCAAAAGTAAACATTCATTAGTCTGAGCATAGAAAAAAGCTGTGCAAGATGCCTGAAGCAGGTTCTGCCTTGCCCACAAAGGTGGACCTGAAGTCCAGCCAGGTCACCCAAGAGGTCAGTAAGGAAGACAGCTCAATGCACAGCACAGGAAGTTCAGGTTATACTAAACCCTATGAAAACTGCTGGAATCCAGCAAAGCCATATCCCTTTCACTAAGCTCCCTGCAATAATTGAGATGGCTTAAGGAGGGGTCAGGGCATTATTTCCACATCATGTTCCTCTCCCCCTGCCCCCAACCTGGTGCAGGAAGTAAGGAAGCTGAATGAGGAAATCTAAATGGTCCATGTCATCACCTGAGCTGCAACAATATTTGGCTCCCTCAACCAATCTGGAGAAGTACGTTTTTTTTTCTTTTTTAAATACATATTCACGGCCAGGGAGGTAGGGTTAAGGTACAAGGCTCATAACCCCAGAGAATGGTTCCTTGAACAATGCTTCTGGGGATAGCCCTCAAGGTATTCAAATACTCCTCTGTGTGAACTTATTGGCTCCAAGCACAAAGAACCCTAGGTCAACCTTCATCTGGCTGGCCCCTGGATTCACTGAGTACCACTCAGGGAAGCCAAAAAATAAATGCCTTAGCAAAATAAGGTTTCTATTACTAGTATACTATAAACATCTTGGGCTTTTCAAGTAACATGGTTTCTGTTAGTCATTCAGCTCTCATTATATATGAAAATAGAATATAGTAAAGAAGAAAGTGTGGCTGAATACAGTTATTTTCAATAACTGGCAGTGTGAGCTTAAGATGTGACCCATGGGTAGAGATCATGCCCTATATATATGAAACTCTGGGTTCCATCCCTGGTACCATTGTTAAAAAAAACATACAAGTGGCAGTTGTATGGGCCAAAGTTTGCCAAACATGCTTTGTGTTCTAATGCTTAGTATATCTCACTTGTATTCCAAATGGACAGAACACATTTATCTTGTGGTTAATCCAAAAGTTGAACAATACAGGCAAGGATATTCTGGGAAACTTAGTTCCACGATATATAAGTAAATATCATAACAAATTTACCAAACCTTATTTTCAGATTTTCTTCAATTAACATCTTTTACTATCAGAAAAAAATAACAAATAAAAATATTAAAAATAAATTACTGAACCAGGAAGACAATACAGTGAGCAGAGCACTTGCCTTGCATGTGGCCGAGCCAAGTTCAATCCCCAGTATGTATCTTATGTGGTCACTAAACTCCACCAAGAGTGACCCCTGAGCATAGACCCAGGAATCTGCCCTAAGCACAGCTGAGTGTGACCCAAGAATAACAATAACAACAAAATAAAAATAGAAGTAAAACAATAGTATTTAAATAATAACTATTCAGGTCTTTATGTCCCAGGTGGTTTTAATAAATATTATGGAGAGAACATGAACATGGAAGAATAGAAGAACTTCCTACCATTAGAAGAACTACCAATAGTAGAGCTTCCTACAAAGAAATGCCATAAGATATTAAATCCTTCAAAGTTATTGATATTTTCACAGGATATTTCCCACTGTTATTAACAACCAATATTACCTTTAATTCAAAGAATTTTAGAAAACATTTTACCTCAATCTATTCATGTCCTGTGTATACTTCAGTGTTTTAAAATACATTTTTAATAGCACAATACTTTCTTCAGATGAAATCTTAATAATTAATAGAAATCAATAAAACATAGAAGATCTTATACATAGAAGTGTGAAAAAATAAAAAGGCACTAAAGTTGGAACATGTACTACAGAGAGAGAGATGTACATTACAAAGAATGGCTATTCACTGCATGCTTATCCTTTTAAAAATATAAAAAGGTAAGGTTTTATAGATTCCTCTTAAATTTTAATAGTTAAGAGGCATATATGTGTTCGTCCATACTGTGTCTAGTTTATGCCCTATCCTGATGTCTCTTTGACCAATGAGGGGATGGAAGAGAAATCAGGTGACAGAATATGTGATATGGAATTGGGAGTAAAAGTGATTTGAAGACTGAAGAAGAAAGTTGTCAACTTCTCATAAAATTGGCACTATCTTTGTTTTGATAACTCAGACTTTTTTATATCCACGGAGAGAAGGGCAGAGGTATTATCATATCCAAATTTTCTTTAATATTCTCCAATAAGATGTTAATTTTAATAAAATATCTGGAAAGCATTATTTTCTACAATCTTCAGGTGCAATTAACTCACAACATTGTTGCAGAAAGGATCATCCCTTTTTTAAAAAAAATTCAGATATTGCTACAAATGCAATAAAAAAAATGTAAAAACCCAAATACTAGAGATCTGAAAATGTAATTTCTGTATCTTCTAAACACCTTGTAGATCTGCAAAACAATTTGTTTGATTGACAGTGGAGAACTATTTCCAATACCAGTGGGTAGCCTTCCAGTAAACAAGGCTACAAGAAGAATGTTTTTCCCCCTACTGTGAATGGCTAATACTGGCACTTCAGTCTTCAGCTGCTTCTTCTCAACCTGGGTGTCCTTTTAGGAAATGTGCTTGCCACAGCTTGCCTCAAACTGATATGGTGTCAAGATGCAGAGACCAGAAATGAGTTTGCGAAAGAGACAACTGGACTCTATTAGCATCGCATCCATTACCGAGCAGGGTGGAGTCAGCTGCAAGAGCAATCAGGGCTTTTCCCAAACAAAATTCTTGCATTTATTGCAAAAAAAAAACCACACAACAGCTTTTGAACATAAAATATCTTAATGTTCTAACCCCATTTACATCTAAGTGTAGAGAGATTTTGCCTTTGTTAGTATCTGTATGGACCTTCATAATGTTATTATTCTCAGAAATCAAGAACAATGAAAAGTCCTCCTGAAGATTATATACTCCATACTCTCTGACAAATCCTCCAATAACAAATTTCACAGAGACCCATTAGTCTCTGAGAAATTCAAACATATCTTAGAGGAAAGAGCCTTGCTTTGTGATTCTATAGCATTTTGTATCATTCTATTACCTTTTGTATCAGATTGCTGTTGGAAAACTCTAGTTATGTAGTTCTTTTTCCTTTCTTTTTTAAGTAAAATTATGTTTTTGTTTTACAGTTACAAAGTTGCTCATGATTAGGTTTCAATCATACAATGTTTTAACGCCTGTCTCTTCACTATTATACATTTCTCACCATAAATGTCCCTAACTCCCTCTGCTGCCCCCCCCCAACTCCACTACCATCTTCCTTTATGGCAGGCACTTTAATTCTCTCTCTCTCTTTCTCTCTCTCTCTCGGTGTTTGTGTCTGTCTGTCTGTCTGTCTGTCTCTCTCCATTTGGGCAGTACAGTTTGCAATACAGGTACTGAAACACTATTGTGTATATCTCTTTACCTCCTTTCAGCACTCAGTTCCTGTTCAGAGTGATCATTTTCAACTATTCAAGTATTATTTTCTCTATCCTAACTGCACCCACCCCCCGCCACACACACACACACACATACTTGTGGCAACTTTCCAACTGTGGACCTGTTCTTCTGGTCCTTTTTTCTTCTGTACTGCTTGTAGTTCTTAAATGTGTCTTCTAGATTTTGACTCTTATCAAAACCTTTGCTTATAAAAGCAAATGTAAGGTAAAATCATTGCCATCAACAATGGTACCAAAATCTAATAATCTAAATACAATTGCAAAACCAGAGATACTACAAAGAACAGTTTCCAAAGAACCTTTGCAATATTTTCTGCATAAATTTTTTATATAATGAGTATAAGATTAAAACTGGATTGAATCTAACAGACACTAATCAAGTAAAACTAATACAAGTTCATAAAGAATCGTAATAATATAGTGTTCTTCAGTACTCAAATGTCTGCAAGAAATAGTTAAATAATCTTAGGAAGGAATATTAAGTTTTAAAAATAATATTTGTCAAATATTTGTAAAGGTTAGAAAAATGGTACTTGTCATACCTAAACAGGCAAGAAAATACCATCCAAAAGCATTCTAATATGTGATTCTGGTATTGTCTCATTGATATATAATTAAATTACATTAGGCATTTATTGAAGTCCTCTATGTATCTAGCACTGAACTAGATACTAAAAATAGAAATTACTCTTATTTTTTGACTTTAAAGTGAAGCTCATAATTTAATGGAGGAGAGATAAAGCATGCAAAAATTAAACATGTAGTTGAAATCCTACTTCATAAATCAAGCCCAGGAAATTCCTTGTGGTACCTTTATACTAAAAGGTAAATAACAATAATTAATAATAATAATAAAGATTGGTAAATAACAAAAATATGTTTACAAGATTCTCTAGAAATATGCTAGCTTAACGTGGAGGGCTTCCCAAAGATGGGAACAAGAAGGACCTGGCTCAAAGAACATTTATTTACTAGACTTAGAAGAAAGGAATGGAAGGGAAAGTTGGAAGAGCATGATCTTTTGAGATAGAAGAGTAAATGTGTCATATGAACAAAATAGAGGTCATTGTGAATCATGTGTAGGGATATATCACAGGAAGGGGAAGTGGTAAGTAAATTAAGGATTGTAACTATCCCATAATGTAGCTAAAATTCCTTGCCCTGTAAGATTTTCCTTCTATAATAAACTGATCTCCAAATTGTATGCTTTGAGAATTGACAATGACACAGCTCTTTCATTCAGAGTTTTCATTTGTTTCTCTGAATTCTTTCTACATAGATCATTTCTGCATCACAAAGAAAGCCATAAAGAGTAAATTTACAGTTGCATAACCTAATTAACATATCAATAATTCTTTAGCAGAGTTTGGTATATGTTTGAAAAATTAGTAAGACCACGGAGATAAAAATCTATATCCTTCAAAGTGCATTTCTTTTTTTTTTCTTTTTTTCCCTTTTTTGTGTCACACCCGGCAATGCACAGGGGTTGCTCCTGACTCTGCACTCAGGAATTACTCTTGGTGGTGCTCGAGGAACCATATGGGATGCTGGGAATCGAACCCGGGTCGGCTGCCTGCAAGGCAAACGCCCTACCCGCTGTACTATCACTCCAGCCCCTTCAAAGTGCATTTCTATCTTGAAAGTTAAAATTAGCAAAGCATTTAATGACAAAGTCTTAAACTAACACAGAAATAGTGAACATTGGAGGGTGGGGTGGGACAAATCAGAGTAACACTTGGAAGAATCAAAATCAGTGTAAAGAGAAGAAGATGCTTTCCATTCTAAATTCCAGAGACTGAATTTGTCTGTGTAAAGTCTCGATCCTTTGCCAACCCCTCTGTGTTCTATTTTATTGGCGTCTGATGACCTCTTCCTGACCGACTTCTAGTTCGATTCTGCCACTCAAAGAGACTGGTGGAGGGGCTGGAGCGATAGCACAGCCGGTAGGGTGTTTGCCTTGCACGCAGCCAACATGGCTAACACAGGTTCGATTCCCAGCATCCCATATGGTCCTCCGAGCACTGCCAGGAGTGATTCCTGAGTGCATGAGCCAGAAGTAACCCCTGAGCATCGCCGGGTGTGACCCAAAAAGCAAAACAAAAAAGTCTCTTCCTCAGCTGTGGTTGCCACCCTCTTAGCAATCACTGTGGTGTTTCAGAAACATACTTGTTCTTGAGAAGATAGCAAGTACTTCTGAAGTACTTCACAGCACCAGCGGCATGACTGTAACACTGACAAGGGAGTTTTGGGTAGTGAGCCCTTTCGGCACTCAGCAGGGGTGATCCTTAACCCTTATAACACCAACTCTTCTTTGCTACACCAGCTTTAATGCTATGAGCTGCATCCTGAACTAATCTCTCACTGACATCACCTTCCACTTTTTGTTCATTTAACTCCTCAACACAGTTGGAATGAATCAACTATAGTAAATCACCTCTGCTTGAAAACAAAACATCATTTCTATTTAACTGAGAAGACCCTAAGTTACCTAGTGTTTCTTACCAACAGTGACACAGTAAAACAGATAGATCAGGATCAGGTCCTTGTAGTGAGTTGCTGAAGTGTGTAAACTCAATTATTGGGGTGTGATAAGTCCCACAGCAGGAAGAAAAGAGATTTTATTTATCTATATCATGCATTGAAACCAAGTCTTCTTAAATCATCAACTATAATGACATAGGATGAACTACTTATAGAAGACAACATTTGGGGAGAACAACCAATTTAATTGTTACATTGAATGACAATAGTCATAATCACTTACAAGATTAGTTAACTTGCATATATATGTTTAGTTCCAGGCACCAATCTTATAGTCACAAACATGGGAAACGTCTTCTCTACCTCTATGCAACATCTCCAGACACTAGTGCAAGTGATTTTCAGCACTGTGGATTGCTATGACTGCATCTGGAGAATTTGCAGAAAAAAAATCCAAGCCTGTGGCTTTAAACTCTCTGCATAAGGAATGGTCATAAAATGTACACAGTATTGCTAAAATATTACTTTGTTTTTATTTATTACCTTTTTTACACCAAGGAAGATATGTCACTGTCCTGTCACTGTCCTCCCATTGTTCATCGATTTGCTCGAGCGGGCCCAGTAACGTCTCCATTGTGACAATTGTTACTGTGTTTGGCATATCGAATACATCACGGGTAGCTTGCCAGGCTTTGCCATGCGGGTGAGATACTCTCCGTAGCTTGCTGGCTCTCCGAGAGGGGTGGAGGAATCGAACTCGGGTCAGCCATGTTGGCTGCTTGCAAGGCAAATACCCACTGTGCTATCGCTCCAGCCCAAGGAAGATATGACTAAAATCAAATTAAAAATTATATAATGTTATGTTATATATTATAACATGAATTCAACTAGCTCCTGTCAAGTAGTTTATTTTAAAGCAAAGATATTGTTGAGAACTTTAAAACTGAAAAAGAAACCTTGAGAAGATGAAGGAATTCTGAGATATAAAGGTAACACTGTATCACTGTCCTCCCGTTGTTCATCAATTTGCTCAAGTGGGCACCAGTAACAAGTGGTGCCATTGTGAGACTTGTTACTGTTTTTGACATATTGAATACGTCAAGGTAGCTTCCTAGGCTTTGCCGTGCGGGCAAGATACTCTCAGTAGCTTGCAGGGCTCTCCGAGAGGGGAGATGTATCTGTGAGATATAAGGGCATCCTGGTCAAATAGAGGAAATTTTACCCTCTTTGAATAGAGATATATTCTTCTCTTGCCTGAAGAATCTGTAACAATCTTACCTACAGTAGTTGTCTTACAAGAGATGAACTAGTTTCATCCATCATTGATTCAAGATTCATAACCAGATATTACCCAATGTAAGCAAATGTTAATAGACCCAAGAAATATTATCTTAAGCACTAAAACATCTGCAAGATTTTTCTAATCTACATAAAAATACATACAAAGAATATGAACAGGAATAGATTCTACAGTTGTTGTGCCGAAAAAGAATGAAATAGAACATTTTAGTGAGTCACATTTTTCACGCATGTATTTTTTATTCAGGACAATGAAACCAGTGCATTACAAACTAGAAGTATTTCTTATAGTTGACCTTGTTATTTGATTAAACCAGGACTCAAGGATGGCTTATATCCAATAATCTATAATCAAGAGTCTCAGTGGCTTAAAGCATTTGTCCTTGATTTCTTATATAATCGAAATTATTGTCTGAAGTCTTTTTACTTAAATAGTATAATAGGGTTAAGTTTAGGGATAGGATTAAAAAGAATAATAATATTGTGGTTAAATAAAAAAATACTTGGGGGGCTGGAGCAATAGTACAGCGGGTAGGGCATTTGCCTTGCATGCGGCTGACCTGGTTCAATTCCCAGCATCCCAAACGGTCCCCTGAGCACCGCCAGGGGTAATTCCTGAGTGCAGAGCCAGGAGTAACCCCTGTTGCATCACTGGGTGTGACCCAAAAAGCAAAAAAAAAAGCCACTTGGACTATAATTTCTTCTTTTGAACATCTGTAGCTCTTTCCTCTGCCTTTTGCTGTGAAGACGTCTATGTGTTGAGACTGAGACCTAAGGATAGTAGATACATAGGACAGGTAGATTGCTCCATAGCTGGAAGCCTGACTCATGAGAAAGGGGGAGAAGGCAGATGGAATAGAGAAGGGATAACTAAGAAAATGATGGCTGGAGGAATCGGTCGGGATGGGAGATGTATGCAGAGTGTAGATAAAAGACCAAACATGATGACCTCTCGGTGTCGGTATTGCAAACCATAATGCCCAAAATTAGAGAGAGATTTTGGGGAATAATTTCTGCCATGGATGCAGGAGGAGGGTGGGAAAGGGAGGGTATATCAGGGATTTTGGTGGTGGGGAATGTGCACTGGTGGAAGGACTGGTGTTTGATCATTGTGTGATTGTAACCAAAACATGAAAACTTGTAAATGTCTCATGGGGATTCAATAAAATTAAAAATATATATACATTAAAAAGAAGTCTATGTGTGGCCTAATTTTGTTTTCTATTTTTATTTTCACTTATAATATAATCAGAACTTATTCTTCTTATATCACTCTCCAAAAGAGTCTATATTATATTTATAAACCAAGAAAATTATTATATTTAATCCCAGTGTTTGGGGTCAGTTAATTTTCATTCTATAATTTTTTTCCTGGATGAACTATAGCTTTACAATAATCAGGCTCAAAATTAATTTAATCTTCAGAAAGACTTTTTATTTGTACGTTCTTGTTATTTTCTGTTCCATTATTTTAGTTTTTAGGATACTGAAACTGTGTATCATTTGGATATGTATTTCCAACCTTCCAGCAAATTTTTTCATGGTAACTCCATAAAACCCTTTAACTTTGCATAATTTCATTCTTGTTTGTTAAGATATTTCTGGAAGCTTTTTATGTATTTTTAGGTGTAGGAATTATATCTGTAAGCTAATTTTAATTAAGATAGAGATTGCAAGTCTTTTCCTCAAAAACTTCCTAATTTTGTTCCATTCCCAAAGAGAGGTGGTAGCTTATGAAGTCATATTTATACAGTAAGGCCTTTAAGTATTTAATTAAAATTATTAACAAGATAAGTCTGAACTTTATCACACCGCTACTTGAAGTTTTACTGCAGTTTCTGGCACAGAGTAAAGAAAAATAAATGTCACAAAGATTGGAAAGACAAAAATATATGGTTTCATCCATAAACATGCAACTTTTTCCATAGAGTTGAACTGGAGAGATAGAACAGAGATTATGATTACCTTGCATATAGCTGACACTTGTTCAATTCCCATCCCCAGAACCACATATGTTCCTTGAGCACAGAGCTAGAAGTAAGCCCTAAGCACAGCCAGATGTGGCCCCAAGTAAACAAAGTAATATAAATCTTACAGATAAAACCTAAAAGCAAATTACTAAAATGAGTATTTGCCTTTTTAAAAGACAAATATAGCCCGCCAACAGGTTAATCTGTACCTGTGAGGCGAGTGCATCAGCAGCCTCATGGTGCCTTCAGACTTCCAGATACCCCAAAATTGCTGCTGTGCCTTTGGCCAGACCCCAAAAACTTGGGGCAAAGTTTACCAAGAAAGTAAACGGCCAAAAGTTAGGTATGTGGGAAACACACCCACAAACCACCTCCAGCTCAGCTATATAATTGGAGGCAAGATCTCTTTGGTTCCTGATTGAACTGCTTAATGGACATGATCCCAGAGACTCAGAAACGAATCTCAGAACCCAATGGCTTTAGGTAGAAATGCGTCTTGTCTCTGCAGTAGGCTACCAGTGCTGGGCCAACCCAGGTGGGAATAGGTTTCATGCCTTGGCCTGTTCCGTCTGAGGCCACTGGATAGTCACATTTGGGCCCCCAGTGACGAGACACACAGGGCCTCATGAGATGGGGGTGGAGCCGGGCTTGTCCTCCCCACCCCAACGAGACCTCAAGTCATCGCCCACGAATGGCCTCTCTGGCTCCTGATCAAGCTGCTTAACGGCCATGATCCCAGAGACTCAGAAACAAATCTCAAAACCCAGTGGCTTTTAGCAGAAATGCATCTGGACTCCACAGTACGTTACTGTTGCCAGGCATCCCCAGGGAGGAAAGGGTGTTGTCCCTCCGCCTGCTCCCTCTTGGCGACTTGGTGGCTGTCATCCTCCAGAGGCCATTGGTCAGTCAGGCTTGGGCCCACAGTGACGAAACTTGTTGGGCCTCACGGGATGGGGCGAGGGGTGGGGGGTGGAGCCGGGCTTGTCCTCCCCACCCCAACGAGACCCCAAGTCATCACCCATGAACGGCCTCTCTGGCTCCTCATCAAGCTGCTCAACGGCCTTGATCCCAGAGACTCAGAAACAAATCTCGAAACCCAGTGGCTTTTGGCAGAAATGTGTCCGGACCCCGCAGTAGGTTACTGTCACCGGGCCACCCCAGGGGGGAATGGGTGCTGTCCCTCCGCCTGCTCCCTCTTGGCGACTTGGTGGCTGTCATCCTCCAGAGGCCATTGGGCAGTCAGGCTTGGGCCCGCAGTGACGAAACTTGTTGGGCCTCACGGGATGGGGGGGGGGGGGAGCCGGGCCTGTCCTCCCCACCCTAACGAGACCCCAAGTCATCACCCACGAATGGCCTCTCTGGCTCCTCATCAAGCTGCTCAACGGCCATGATCCCAGAGACTCAGGAGCAGATCTCTAAACCCAGTGGCTTTTGGCAGAAATCCCTCCAGATTTAAGTGTTAAAATTTCGGAATTTCAAAACCACATGGCCCTACTGCAGCCACATAACATCATGTGTTATTCATAACCAGCAATAGAACACAAATTGTCTATTGTTGCCTTTTCAGCAGATCTGAGTGTTGGGGTAAAATCTCAAATAATGGTTGGTCTGGTGTAAATATATTGAATGTGATCAAAGTAGAGAGAGAGTAATGTGACCCACAGGTAGGGGGAGTTTGGGGGATGGGGTATACTGGGGTTTTTGGTGGGGGAGAATGGGCACTGGTGAAGGTACGGGTGTTTCATTGAATGACTGAGACTTAGACCCAAAAGCTTTGTAACTGCTCTCACGGTGATTCAATAAATAAAACTATAAAAAATGAAGAAAAAAAAGGACACATATAAAGCCAATAAATCTATAAAGAGAGGTGTGCATGTGCTGCCTGAGCCCGTGTGCTGTTTGCGCTCTCATGGCCGAGCACATGTGGTGCCTGAGCATGTGTCGCCCACATTTACCCTCTTGAGATGTGTACTTCTATGCCTTTCTATCTAATGCTGGGATGTATGTAGAGGCTCTCTCCACCCTTGGAGATGCCCACATTCTCTCTTGAGCGCGTTGTTACTCTGTCTCTCTTACTCTCCACTCTTTCCCACTGTTCTCTTCCTCCTTTCCTTCAAAAAACCCGCCAAATAAAATCTGTTTACTTCAAAAAAAACTAAATAAAAAATAAATCTATAAATAGAGCAATTATAAGTCTTTAACATAAAAACAAATAGTATAAAAATGCAATTCAGAAGCAAAGAATAGTAGAAAAAATATATGTATATATACATATATGTATATGTATAAAGTATAATAGGTAGGCACCCAGTAATATTTTTTTAAAAGATGAAGACATTGACTAGAGAAGAGTGACAGCTTCCTTGCCATAACTAAAGAGAAGACCTCATGATCTGCATCTATTCATTTAAATCAAATTAAAAGTATTACAAGGGCTTAGAGTTACTTTATGCCATTTGAAATTTAAAATTAATTTGTCAAAAAAGAAATTCTTCTGAAATTTTAATAATAGTATTATGTGTAGTCTCTTCTATAATCCCTGCATTATAAATTGTCTGTCTAGGAAATCATAGGTTTTTCTTACAAAGTGAGCCAGCAGGATAATTTTTTTAATATAAAAATGTAGGAAACTGTATGGAAAAAATCATAAAACTCTAAAGAGCAACATAAAAGAGTTGTAAGTAGGGCTGTATAAGTAGTTCAATGGACTGAGTGTGTGCTTGGCACATAGTAGGCTTAGGCTCAACTCCCAGCACCACATGGTCTTCTAAGCACTACCAGCAACATCTGAGCACTGAGCTGGAAGTAGCCCCGAAGCACTCCCAGGTGCAGTCTAAAAGCAAAGGAACACAAAAAAGGTTACCAAAAAAAGAGGCTACAAATAATGGGAATCAGGTCATCTTCATGGTTAAGAAAATTTAACACCATGAACCTGCACAACCTGAATTAAAGACTCAACATGATAAAGTCATATGCATTGGTGATCTTATAGGTAACTCAATAAATATAAGGAATCAATTATTATCAAAGCAATCCTAAAGAAGAAGATAAAGATTTGCCTTTACCTACAAATGATCAAAACATAATGAACTTACAGTACAGTGTGATGTTGGACTAGAGAAAGATAAATATCTAAAAGAAAGTCTAGAAAAGTGTTCTGGTGAATATGTTATATGGCAGAGGTTACACAATGAATTGGTGGGTAAATAAAGGACTAGTAATTGTTCCCCTGAGAACAAAAGCAATTTATTGAAATTCTACATGACCTAAACATTAAAGCACAACAACTCAAACATTTCTAAGTTAATATAAAAGAGCATTTGTACATCTAAGAATAGTGAATGGCTTGAGATCATAGCTATAGTACAGCAGGTAGTATGTTTGTATCAGTCTTGCACACTGACCACCCAGGTTCAAGCACTGCCCGGCATAATTCCATAATTCCTGCAGAGCCACAAGTAATCCCTAAACATTGCTGGGTGTGACCCAAAAGCTAAAAAAAATTATGACTTCCTAAGTATGACACAAAAACCACTAACTATAAATAAACAGATAATGATTACAAGTACATTACAAATTTTAACCTTCCACTCATCTCATGAAATCATTAAAGGAATAAGACATCAAGACAAAATTATTAAAAGAGTAAAATATCAAAAGATATTTATAAAAAAAAAGATAATCCACTAAATTAGTAGGAATAATGATCTATGTGTCGACATACAAAAAACTCAAATCACAGAAAACTAAACAGGTTTTGATAAAGCTCTAATACCAGCAAATAGTGTAAGCTCTTTAGCATTATATATATGAAAAAAACACTTTTTATTCCCAGAAATAGAAAAATTATATAGTATAGAGGGTAAGGTGCTTGCCTTGCATGTAGCAAACCCCGTTATCTATGGTTCTCCAAAAACTACCATGAGTGATACTGAGCACAGAGCCAGGTCCTACCCAGTTAGATGTGGCTTCCACTGCCCCCCACAACCCTCAAAAAATAAATGGAAGATTACTTTAAAGAATGCAAATCAATACTGTAATTATTTCATAAAAAAGAGCTAGAGGTGGATAAAGTGGGAACACATAAATAAAACCAATAATAAGAATTATTTTTAAGTTAATTAGATAAAGGCTTATGGGTGTTTTGTAGAATTTAAAGAACTGTTAAAGATATTCAAAGTATAAATTTTATTTCATATATGTAAATTTCTACATATTAAATGCATTATGATGTTACGTATTTATATATATATATAGAAATACATATTGCTCACAGACTTATTTATGAGGGAGCACATCTGGCTATGCTCAGTGCTTACACCTAGTTCTGGGACCCTATATGGTTCCCTGAGCACCAGCCAGGGATTGATCCTATGTCAGCATCATGCAAGACAAGTACCTTACTCTTGGCACTATAATTCCAAGTCCTGCATGCAGCTTTCTTAAAGTCAACATTTTAAAAAATTATACTGAACACCAAAGTTCATAATAAAAAATTATAAGCAACAGAAAAAAGTACATGTTTAACTATCTGGGTCAGAAAACTAGTACAAAGTGATCACATTTATGCAACCATAACTCAGTGAAGAAACATAATATTATTGTAACTCCAAAACCTTTCTTCTCACTGCCTTTACTTTCCCACTATGCAACCAATATCAAATATTCTTTTATATGTATGTATTTCACATGGAAAATACTATAAAGAAGTTTCTGCTGAAGTTGACTGTTCCTAGGAAAGTTTCCATCTTAAACCAGATAAGAGATGTTATAGATTATGGAAGCAAAGGAACATTTATCCTCCTGCGAATAAAACTTCATTACCCAAATGAACAAAGGGATGATAACGATAGTCATCATAGTAACTTTAATATTTTCCTGGAAATATGCTCTCAAGAGTTTGGTTCTAGAAAATCTTAAGATTTATACACTTTCTACACAATTGTAATATATTCTGAACTCTTCTCTTTTCTAGGATCTAGTTACTTTGGTTGTTTTTTTTTCCAAGCTACATTTTCATAGAACTTTGCCTTCAGCATGTTTTCGTCTGTACATATGGCAGCTTGAAAATACCCAACTTAAGAACACTGTGCCAAGAACTAAATCCAATATATCAGTTATGATCTGACCATTGCAGAAACCACTGGATCTAATATCTTTTTGACTCTATACTACTATTAATAGCATAAAATTATATTAACTATGATTTTATACAGCATTTAACTGTACTATTTATGACCATCAAGTTTATTTTATATAACCTCTATTATTATTTTCTTCTCCATTATTCTGCTTCTTATTGAATAATACATTTTTTATATATTTCTTGGTCCTACAGTTATTACTTGAATATCTATCCTGGAGTGGTCAGGGTTTGGGCCATACCCAGAGATACTCAGGACTTATTCCTGCCTTTGTGCTTAGGGATCACTCCTGGTTTGCCTGGGACTCTATGTGGTGCCATCTATTCAACCCATGTCAGACTTACTATACTGTATCTCTGCCTCCTTAATGGTCAGTCTTTGATAATAAATGCTCTGTGTTTTGGTTTGGGACATAGATTGACATTGAACCTCAAATCTGTATGATCATTAATTTGCAAAAAAAAATTCACATATTACTTTGTTTGCCAGATTCCTTAAGAAAATAATTCTTAATTATTCCCATTGAAAAATTAAGTAAACCAAGAGCTTAGATAGTTTTTCTCAAATCAGACTTACTAAGTGATAGTATTCAAGCACTTGAGCAACCAATCTACTATTGTGTCCAGAGTCTAGATTCAGTTAACTAGATCAAAAGCCAACTTATTCGTGGGCCCAGAGTTTTATTCAAATTATCTTCTATTTGATCATTTTCAAATACTTAAACTTGTCTTACAGATACTCATTAATTATTAGGTATAGCAGTCAAAGACAGACACTTTGCACACACTGGGACCTAGCTCAATTTCCAGTGCACAGCCCACAAGTATCACTTGTGTAGGCCTGGAAGTTCCCCCAAGCACTGCCAGAGTATTTCTGATAGTCTCTGCCATTACAGGACCTCAAAAGCTTTGCATCCTCAGGTGCTACACTGAACCAACTGGGTTGACTGAGTATCACTGGGTCAAAACTTCTGAGTACAGTTTGGGAGACCATTCCCAACAACAAAAAAATCAATTAACTATAAAGCTGAAAATAAAACTCAAATTGCTTCACTTACTTTCATAGGAGCTAACAAAATTGGTGGTCTCAAGATTCATAGCATGATAATTACAATATACATTTTGATAGTATGTCACAGTCACGGTCCTCCCGTTGTTCATCGATTTGCTAGAGCGGGCACAGTAATGTCTCCATCATGAGACTTGTTGTTACTGTGTTTGGCATATCGCTCCTAGCACAGCGGTAGGGGATTTGCCTTGCACTCAGCCAACATGGCCTACCCGAGTTCAATTCCTCCGCCCCTCTCGGAGAGCCTGGCAAGCTACCGGGAGTATCTTGCCCGCGCCGCAGAGCCTGGCAAGCTCCCCGTGACGTATTCGATATGCCAAACACAGTAACAACAAGGTCTCCAATGGAGACGTTACTGGGCCCGCTCGAGCAAATCAATGATCAACGGGAGGGCCTTTACTTTACTTTGATAGTATAAGTCACAATATATTCCAAGGAAAATAATTAGATTATTTTTATAAAAATCATCTTGTCCTTGATAGAAGAAAATGTCCAGGTTTTCACAATTCTGTTTACTTGTAATTCAACTCACATGATGTTTATGTCTATTGCAAGAGATAAAGTCGGTTGAGGTTGGGCATTGTTTCTGGGCTTACTGGAAGAATGCCTGAAAGTCATGCATCAGATTCCTCAGAGGTAGTTTTAAAAGGAAATATTGGACAGGAGCAGTGCTCTGGAGCCTGATTTAGAGGCCAAGTCTATATATATGAGAAAAGGTAACAAATGAGAAGTTCCAAATACCTCCATTTGGCATCTTTACAACAGATGTACATGAATGATTGTGATGACCTTCAAGTGTGAATTTTTCTGCTCACCCGGGAAATAGAGGTAATAAATGGTTCTTCAAATGAATGAAATTTAACTTGAAAACCAAATGGTAGTAATGGGGGAAAATATGAACGCTGTAGGATGCACAATAAATGAAAACTAGTGTGCGCCCTTGATTCAGTCATTTCATTGTCAGAATCTCTATTTGGCATCTATAAATGAAAGTGGTAAAATAAAAATTCAATTGAACCTTTTTCAAAGCAAAACTGCAAAGAACCTCACAATAGATCCAGATAAAAGTAGTTTACAGAGAGGAAGACAAGCCAATAGATTCCCATGGTTCATTAAAAACAAAACAAAACAAGCCAAAAAAAACCCAACCACTTAAATAAAATATGATGGAATTGCAATATCTAATACTATCATCAGCTGTTGAAAATGAGTGCACATTCTAAGTGCTGTATTTTTTAATTGAGCATGTGCTCTCACAGTCTTGAGTAGTATCAGCTGTGTTCAGAAAGCAACTCCCAGCAGCTGTTTATAAAGAAAGAACAAAAATGACTTGAGGCAGTTTGGAAACTTTTGTGTAAGAAAGACTGACCAGGACTTGAACCAAGGAAACAACTTGCCCCAAGTGACTGTCTCTCTGCCAAGAGCAGTCATTCATTGCAATTCTCCTACAAGTTTTTTCCCTCCAGCATCTTCAACAAGTTCATAAGCAAGATTTACAAATACATCATTTCTTTATTTTTTTTAAAAAGCCTGAAAGGACTAAGCAGAGATAATGTATAATATCTTAACCTGAACTTTTGTTTCACTAAACAAATCTGATAGATAGCTCCTAGAAAATTTGATTGCTGCCGTTTATTATTTATTTATGTATTTATTTATTTATTTGTGCTCATAACAGGTGGTGCTCAGAAGCCATTCCTGGCCCTTTGCTCAGGGGCCACTTCTGTTTCTATGCATCAGGACCATTCCTGGCTCTATGGTCAGGAGCCACACCTGGCTATATGTTCTGGGGACATATGTGCTGCCGGGATTCAAATAAGTAGCCACATCCACATGTTACCCACAACACATAAAACTTTGTACTATCTTTCAGTCCTCGCTAGCTTCATTTAAAATGTAGAAGTCATGGTCATAGTAGTTTTGGAGCCATACCTGACTGTGCTTTGGGCATACTCCTGGCTTTGTGCTCAGGGAACACTCCTGCAAAGGATCAGGAACACCCTATGTGGTTTCTGAGATCCAATCCAGGTCAGCCACAGGCAAGGCAAGGGTTCTAACTTCTTGACAACCCTGCATTTTTTTCTAACTTGACATAAAACAGTGGAATCAGAAATACTTTGATCAGTTCTCTCATAAAGTGAATTACCTGATAAACTGAAATAAATGAAAATAACCCTACTCGAATAGCTATAAAAGGAGAGAGAGTATAAAAGTTTAGCTATACCAGTTCCATTCTTATTGTTTTCTACTTGGTTCAAAACACAAATACACTGCAATATATTCCCTGAGCCCTTCCTGTGTGTGCTTTCCTGATGCCTAGAGGAAACAATCAGAGCCAGGATTCAGCCAGGACTTAGATTTGTCTGAACAATCTACAGACTGAGCTTTCAGGAAAGGCCCTGGGATCTATTTCCTCACCAATTTCCAGGGGCATTGACAGAGTTCACTTAACACCAGTAGGAGCACCTGGACCCCAGAGACGTCACACTTAATTAAGACGTTAAGGCATTAGCTGCTAACATAGGAAGAAAGCTGCCTAAATAGGGTGCACGCAGAATGAAATGTGCATTTCCTCACTAAGACATGTTGAAATCCCCTCTCTGCTCCTTTGTGTGCAGTAACCTGCACTTCCACTATCTGTGCAGCCTTACAAACTTCGTTAAAGGGAGGCCCGACAGCAACACTCAACTGATTATAAAAGAAAGGGAAGAGACTCTGAATGATTATAGAATTCTTATAATGTGCATAGTGTTATTATGGCACTCTGCCCAGGGCTCATCAAAGATAAATGAGGTTTGAAGAGTGGATTTTTTTATGTTAAACTTAATACACATCCCCCCACCACTTTTATTTTTAAACTGGCAAGGGAATGGAAAAGACATCAAAGCAGTTTTCCTATAAATCTATATGAAAATAAATTTCAGAGTCAACTTTTCTGCTTTTATTACTTACGGTGTTTTTATTTTTTCAGAAGCTAAAAGGGAACATAATTCAGTGCCTTTCAATTGCTTTGGAGAAATATAATAAATCCAATATATATGGAAAAGTTTATAGGGCTGGGTTTTTTTCCAAAATAGATACAACTCAGATCTGTCTTTGATATTAAGATTGTTGCTAATTTTTTTCTGCAAAGTTTTTTCATACATATAGCACTAGATTTTCTAGACACTTAGCAATTTATAATTCTGAAATCCAATGACAAGAGACAAGGTTTAATATTTTGACTATATGACATTGTTGTCTTTTATAAGCTGCTACCTAAAATCTTCATCCAAGCTTTAAAATATAATAAGAATCTTTCATTTTAGTTTCTATGGCTAAGAATTTTGATGAGAAATAGGAAAGGGGAGAGTGTCCATTAATATTGCAACATCAGCCTCTGAATGTGCTCCTTGTGTGTGAAATTATATTTTTATGACACTTCTCTGGTTTTGTTTGAATCAGCTCGATTGAAAATCATCTTGAACCCAATTTTTATCCAGTAACTGCCTCTCAATACACATTACTCTTGTAACTGTTAAAGATTTGTTGGTTCAGCTTTTCAGGCAAGGCTATTTGAATGCATAAGGGGGTTACCAGAGTGCTCTTACGACAACGTCAAAGTTAAACAAATCCAAAGTTGTTGAGTTCCACCAGTGGTTGAATACTCACAGAAGCAATATTTTAAGAGACAGCTCCAAGTTAACAATTTAAAAAAAAATGGCCTTAGCACTAAGGTTAAATTGAAGTATCGTGCAACTCAAATTAGTAAATCCAGGTGACCATGAATTTGAAAATGTTTCTTTGAGTAGAAGGTAGCTTCAGATTCTAGATAAGACCCTGACCAGAGAGCACTAATTGATCCCCTGATGATTGGAATGCCTGCCTCATCATTTTATAAATGGTTCACCATCCTTAAAATAAGTAAGTTAGTTGACATGTCAAATTAATGACCTAAAATCATCAGCCCTCGTTTACCTTTTAGCCCCAAAAGGATTATATCTGTTTTGATTGGAAGAGTCATGGGTCAGAAATAGACATTTCCTAGGTTTTCTTCATTTACCTAAATAAAGTACAACTGCCTTGCAAAGTGTGGCATAGGGACTAATAAACATGGGTGAGAACATAGTAAGATCCCAGTGCTTTTTATTGGACTCCAAATCATTAGCTTAGCAAGGAAAACTTTAAATAGATGTTAAAGAATTGAAAAGCATTTGCCCTCTTGAAAGTAAACCTTTTATACGTGTCCAGGAAAAGTTAGCTATTGGTGCTAATGGTACTGGAACTGTCTCAAGTTTAGAAGACTATTGCAAATGTGACTCAGAGAATTCTTCCCAGTGGACTAAACCAATGGTTTCCACTCTGGCTAAGCATAAGAACCACCTAGGGATCCATGAGGGCTGGAGTGATAGCACAGCAGGTAAAACACTTGCCTTGCACACAACTGACCTAGGTTCAATCCCCAGCATCCCATATGGTCCCCTGAGCCCACCAGGAGTGGTTTCTGAGTTCAGAGCCAGGAGTAATGCCTAAGCACCACTGGGTGTGCCCCAGAAACAAATACAAAAACCATGTAGGGATCCTATGGCTTAATTGATAAGAGTTAGGTTGTTTTTTATTTATTTTTAATTCTGCAGGTTACTCTGTGGGCAGAGCTAGGGCATTATAAAACATTATAAATAGTTCATCAAATATCAAATTTTCAGTTAGAATATATGTATGGAGTTTCCAACTTTTCTTGTGACACAATCATCTGTCTAAAATAAAGCACTGTTTTCCAAAGTACAGGAGGAAAAAATGATTAGAATAGCATGTTGGGAGAGTTGGTATTTAGAAAATTTCTACTTTTAATAATATTTCTACCACACTTAGAAGTTTTATAAATGTTAATTTACTAATTATATATGTAAATAAAACATATTACCCTGATTGTGTACTGTGTATAGTGTGTATATATTAAATATATTAAATATATATTTATATATAATTAAATTATATCATAGTGTTGATTCAATAATCAAAGTAGTCCTCTTAAAGTGTTTTCTAAATCATGATTTCTGTAGACTCTTAGATGTCTGTCACATGGAGTGTTCAACCTTATGAAACACCGCAAGCCTCAACTACAAACTTACCTCACCCATTGCACCTTTGAGAAGTTAGCATTTCTTTCTTTTCTTCCAGTAATTCTTCCTGGAAGAACTGGGGGCATAATAGTTGTGCATAGGACCTATCCCAAGATCTATGCTCAAGAATCACTCCTGGTGGTGCTAGAGAGACAATATTTGGTAGCAGTAAGGAACTTGTAGAGACTTTTGGGGTGGCCTCTAATCACCCTTGTATGTGTTCTCATGGTTCAAACCATATTTGAACCCTATCTAATATGGTGTGGCAATCCTGGAAGATGGGTATTAAATGTCTTCTGATGTGTCCAGAAAGCATCCTTGAGCATGGCGGCAGCTGGGTAGTGGAGGTAGTGGAGGTATTGGAGGTCTGCTGGTTAGGTATTTATCTGGTACCAGTAGGGTGGGTCTTCTGTGTATAATCCACTCCCTGGGTAATCAGCAGTTAGTGGAAGCAGACAGGGCAGGGTAAGGTGGTGCTCCTGGTTTTAATCCCTTCATCACTGTGGTTGGTGGGAGCAGTCAGAGGATCTCTGTTCCAGGTCCATTGAGCCTGGAGTCCAAGGTCTCAGAGTTCCAATTATCTTGTTCTGTGGGGCTTCACTAGTGCATGAGTCTCAGCACGACAGTCCAGAAAGTGTCCTGGAGCATGGTGGCAGCTGGGTAGTGGAGGTAGTAGAGGTCTCTATCCATCTCGTAGAGGTTGGCAAGCTACCGAGAGTATGCCACCCTCATGGCAAAGCCTGGCAAGCTATCTGTGGCGTATTTAATATGCCAAAACCAGTAAATACAATGGGTCTCATTCCCTGACCCTGAAAGAGCCACCAATGCGGCAGCAATGAGAAGGATGTGGAAGAGGAGGCTGATAAAATCTCAAGGTCAAACTAGGCAGCCAAAACGAAGAAAGACGAAAGTGACTATCTGTACTTTCAATGCATGTACGCTGGCATCAGATGCATCCATCAAGGACCTGATGGTACAAGCACGAAAGATCAAGTAAGACATCATTGGTCTGACCGAGATAAGAAGGCATCAATCACATCATGCTGTTTTCAACACTGGAAAAGAACTGTTCCTCAGAAAATGTGACAAAAGAGCCTTGTCAACACGAACTTGGCCATGAACATTGATTCATTTGAATACCTAACAAGCTGAATCAGATGATTACACTTGAATAGATGTGGCTCACTGCCAGCAGTTTCTATCTTCGTTGTCTATGCACCAACATCCAATTATGATGAAGGAGAAATTGAGAAGTTCTACTTGGAGCTGGAGACGTTCTATAAAGAACACTACACCTTCTACAAGATCATTGTTGATGATTTCAATGCCAAAATAGGACCAAGAAGATCAGCTGAAGAACTCCACATTGGGACCTATGGCCTAGAATGGAACAAACAGGGTGAGAGACTGTCTGAGTTCAGCATGTCGACCAAGACCATCCATGGTAACTCACAGTTCCAGAAGGCCGAATCTAAATGTTGGACATGGTAGTCTCCCAGTGGATGATTCCACAAGAAAATTGACCACATCATATCCAATTGACGGTTTTGCCTGACTGACATCGCTGTTGTCCCAAAATTCCAAACAGGATCACACCACCATCTCCTTCAAGTGAAATTCTACTTCATGGAGCAGGGATAAAGGGCTGCAAAGTTTAAGAAGAGAACTTCCTGAACGATCATCTACTGGGAGGTCTTTGGCACTATTGCTGCAACATGGGAAGATGCTGTCCTTGACAACATTGATAAGGAATACAATCGACTGGTTCAGCGCCTCCATGATTGTGTGAGGAATGTCAAGAGATAAATAGCCACAAACAAAGCCTGTCTTTGAAAACTCTTTACCTTATTCGCCTAAGGAGATTGGCGCATTCCTCAGGCAACCACAAGCGAACATCCAAGCTCACAAAGCAGTGCAGAGAAGTGATAAAGGAAGACTTCAAAAAGAGAAGAGCAGTGTTGCTGGTAGATGTGACAGAAGCCGGGAAAAGTATTCATAACACCCGCCTGTCCTACGCCAACTACAAGACCAAGATGACTGCCCTCCGATGTCCTGATCGATCTATCACATCTTCCAGAACGGCAATGGAGAAGATTATCCATGACTTCTACTCAAATCTCTTCGATAGCCATGTCCACCTGCCGACATATCAAATTCCACAGGATGGATATGTCGTTCCCAATGTTCTCCCTTCCAAAATCTGACACGCCATTTTGTCAGTAAAGAAACGAACAGCACCCGGCCCAGACAAGGTCAGACCTGAACACCTGAAGAACCTGCTGTCAGTACTCATCAATATGCTGCTTCGGCTCTTCATACGATACCTGTCTGAATGCAAGGTTCCATCCCAATGGAAAACCAGCAGGACTGTACAACTGTACAAGAAGGGAAACATCCATGACATTGGCAACTCTCGCCCGATCTGCCTATTGTCTGTCATCTACAAGTTGTTCACTCGAGTCATCCTAAATAGGATTGGCAGAACACTAGATGAAGGACAACCATGCGAGCAAGGATTCAGCACTATCGACCATATCCATGCAATAACCAAGCTCATTGAGGTTCACTCGGAAGTTCAAGATCCCACTTCTTCTAAAAATCACTGATTTAAAGAAGGCTTTTGATTCTGTTGAGACTCAAGGGGTCATCAAAGCCCTAACCAAACAGGGAGTTCAAACTCAGTACATCAAGTTTCTCTGTGAGCTATATTAAGGATTCACTACCAAGATCTCAGCAGGGAGGTGATCTCTACAGGGAGGTGATCATTCACATCAAAAGAGGGGTTGAGCAGGGTGATACCATTTCACCCAAACTCTTCAGTGCCACCCTCGAGAACATCATGCAATGACTAGAATGGGAAGGAATGGGAGTGAAGATACACGATCGGCAACTACACCACCTCCGCTTCACTGATGACATCGTTCTAATAACACCAAACATCAGTCAGCAAGAGGCACACATGCTGGTCAACTTCGACCATGAATGTGGAAAGGTCAGACTATAGTTAAATTTCACGAAGACAATGTTTATGAGAAATTGTCTTGTTCCTGATGTTCCATTCGCTCTCAACAGAATAAATATCTTTGAATGCAACAGTTATGTGTATCTAGGTTGAGAAGTCAACATGATGAATGTCCTGGCACCTGGGTTGTGCAGGAGGAAGAGTGCAGCTTGGAATGCCTTCAAGAGTATTGAAGAAATAGCTAAGAGGACAAAGAACCTCAGGCTCTGGGCACATCTCTTTGATTCCACTGTTCTTCCTCCATTAACATACACTTCAGAGACCTGGGCCCTATGAAAACAGGATGAGAACTCTATTTGGGTCTCCCAAAGAGGAATCGAAGGAGCTATTCTTGGAATATAATGCTTCACTCAAATGAGAGAAAGAATCTATAGTTCTGACCTCCATTGACAGTCAAGAATCAAGGACGCTGTCTCGTTTGCCAAGGTGTCAAAAATCAGGTGGGCTGGACATGTAATGAGATTTGGAGATGATCGCTGGACTAGAGCCATTACTGACCGGATTCGACGGGACATCAAAAGACCGCATGGCCACCCACCTACGAGATGGTCAGACTTCTTCATCAAGACCCTGAACGATCGGTTTGTGGCTCTTCATGTTCCTAGAATGAGCAGACATCATTGGGCTACATGCGACAGGGATGAATGGAGACATTACTGGTACCCACTAGAGCAAATCGATGAGTAATGGGATGTCAAGTGATCAAGTGATCAAGAAATCTGTACTAATCCCCTATACTATCTCTTAGCCCCAAGAGGGCTATCTTTCTTGAACACCAAAAATATGCTTAATTTTATGAATGATATTCTTCCTGTTGGCGGGCTACATTTGTCTTTTAAAAAGGCAAATACTCATTTTAGTAATTTGCTTTTAGGTTTTATCTGTAAGATTTATATTACTTTGTTTACTTGGGGCCACATCTGGCTGTGCTTACGGCTTACTTCTAGCTCTGTGCTCAAGGAAAATATGTGGTTCTGGGGATGGGAATTGAACCAGTGTCAGCTATATGCAAGGTAATCATAATCTCTGTTCTTCCTAATCTTTTTCTTTTTTCAAGATACCAATTTGGCATTATATGTTGCCAGTGAGTAGTCTCAATGACATAAGACAAGAGGTTCTATGAAGTCATTTAGGAACCAAGTGTGTCTGGATACCATTGATGTCTTGCAGTAAGCCCATTGTTCATTATTCTCTAACACCATACTTGCATTGATGCTCACCTCTGGCTAATGAACTTTAATGAGTCTTTGATCACCTAACTCTTGGTTTTCTAAATCATGATTTCTGCAGACTCTTAGATATCTGTCACATGGAGTGTTCAACCTTAAAGGTTATAAACCACCACAAGCTTCAACTACAAACTTACCTCACCCATTGCACCTTTGAGAAGTTAGCAATTCTTCCTTTAATTCCAGTAATTCTTTCTGGAAGACATGAGAAGTTGATGCTAAAAAGTAAGCAGAATAGTATTCAAATATTTCAGTACATGGAGGACTGTATTTTCATCACTCTCTTACACTATTTTCACTCATTTTCTCCTATTTTTCCTTTTTTTAAAATTTCAATTCTCTCCTTCCCTAGAAATTTAAGGGTATGAAGTCTGGATAGAGATTATCCTAATAGGTAGGAAAAGACGTTTAATATAGGCTGAATATGGGCTTTTTGGATGAAGGAAGGAAGGAAGGAAGGAAGGAAGGAAGGAAGGAAGGAAGGAAGGAAAGAAGGAAGGAAAGAAGGAAGGAAGGAAGGAAGAAAGAAAGGAAGGAAATAAATCCTGGCTAAAAAGAGAAGTTAGACTGACTATAAGATCATTGAATGAGTCAACATCGTGGTACAAATGAAGACTCTGCATATTTACTTATTTAAAAACACCCCAGGGTGCAGACTCAAGCAGTAAGAATTAATTAGACTATAAAAATAGAACACCAATGACCAAGAACAATTCAATTCAACTAAAGATGATTCTTAATATCTCTCACTTCTCATTCTAAAGATAAACATACAATGTGTCCACCCAAGCAGCACAAACAGTTTATGTCTACATTCCACATGCTCTGCAGCCTATTTTTCAGTGGCTCTAGTCTATGTCTCAATTTCTCTAAAGGAAGTCCTTTCTCTCTACCATCCTCACTGAAATAAAATAAAATCTTTTCTAAGAATAAATAATCTTTTCTTTGACATTCCACTGGTAAAGTCATAAATACATATCTTAGGGGCTGGAGCGATAGCACAGCAGGTAGGGCATTTGCCTTGCAAAAAGCCAACCCAGGTTGTTCCATTCCCTGCATCCCATATGGTCCCCAGAGCACCACCAGGAGTAATTCCTGAGTGCAGAGCCAGGAATAACCCCTGAGCATCGCCAAGTGTGACCCAAAAAACAAACAAATAAATAAATAAAGTACATATCTTAATTACATTATGTGTTGTTTTCACCAAATTTGTGAACCTTACAAAGTAGTTCCCAAATGCCAAAGGGCTGACTTAACTATATGTAAAGTTTTCATCTATGCTAAAAATGTTTTTTTAAAAAAAACATATACAACTAACTCTGAAAAGCTTATAAAATCACTAAATTGTCTCTGCTTATCACTGATAGTGACTCAAAGGAAGAGTTGACTGTGTTCATTGTGAGACTTGGCTTTTTGATGTATCTGACTACACTCTCATTTGCTAGAAACCAATCCTAAGAAAAAGAAGACAGAGAAGGACAAACAAAGAAGCACATCAACTCCTGCAAGTTTGTTTCCAAAGGATTCTGTGGAGTTCTGAAGCTGCTGTTGTTCACCACATCCTCTGAAAAAGGTGTGGGACAGTGCTCTCCATCTGTCATCTAAAAAACGATTTAGGTTCATTGTCGTAATAAATGATTCAATCACGTCTGAAAAGCAGAAGAAGACAGTGGGGAGGAGGGTTAGCTTTTCCTAAGAGCTTAAGTTTAGTTCTAAGTTCCAAGCTTTCCAAGGACCAACCATTTCTACACCATAGGAAGGAGAGTGAATGCAATATCCTAAAGCCCTTTCATTATTTTTACTTTATTAATTCTGCCAGTCTTCTTATGAGACCTCTCTATGGTTCTATTTTACTGGAGGGAAAACCACGGGCAAGGGGGAGCTGAAACGATATGTTTCATGTCATATAAATCACCAACTGGACCTGGAATCATCCTCCTATTCACATTTTTTTGCCTAATGTTAGTGTCTGCATTCTCTCTGATAACATTGCAGGATTACTGAGCTCTAGTCCAGTTTTTTTCAAGTTGATCTTTTTTCACTTTTTTTCAAAAATACTAATGTATTAGAAATTAGTCACAATTGAACAAATTTCATGCATGGCTCCCTAAACCAATTAACATGTCAGGTCTAATTTACTGTTAGACAAATAATTTTAAATATTTGCAAAAGAGCAGCAAGAGAATTTATTCTTCACAATAAGGCAGAAATTTCAGTGAATTCTTGATATACCTTGAGAGAGCTTACCACCATTTTTAAGCTGCACGAATTTCAAAATCTGTTAATGGAAACTTGAACGTGACATCAGCTTAACAAGCAAGCCAGACAAACAAAAGATTTATGGAACCTGGTTATAATGATCCAAAGAAGTTGCAAATCCTTTAAATTCGAGATTGCAGAAGGTACAAGGGTTCCTTTGTATATTAAATAAGTTTGTTTTTTTTTTTTTTGCTACAGTCATGGCCTGGTTTCTTTAGATTCTATCAAATGAAGTGATAAAAGAATCTATAATTTCACATTCCGTTTCTACAAGTATTTGCTAAGTCTGACACACCATAAATAATGTGAAATTTCTTTCCCTTTCCAAATTCAGAATGTTCACCATTTTACAACTTTGATGGTGAAAAACCCTGAGATATATCAGAGTCTATGACTATATGATTACGATTATGGCTTTTTCACTATTTACTTGTTACTTTTCCTGGACCTGAAGAGATGGTCACCTAAAAGTCAGATTTAATGGGCACTAAAAGGACCATCAGAGCAAATACACCTTTCTTACCATTCTTCAATTATCATAAATGCCTATATTATTTGGGGGGGGGGGTTAAGCATAAGACCGTCTTGTTTGAATGAGAAATACTATCTGAAATTAATTAGAAAGAAAAAGGATTATGTGAACATTAGTGGCTATGACTTAGCTACCAATTAAGGTAAAATATGTAATTTTTAAGATATTTTTAAAAACAGGATTGTATTTAGTCACATTTTGGGCTATGAAAAACTTGGGACACTGAACACACATGAATATACACACACATACACGATTCTTTTATTATTGAGGCAAAATTGGTTTTCGGACCCACCATCAAAGTGCAGGATTTCTTTATCACAATCCATCTACTTGGCATCAAATTCCATATCCTCCAGGGCTTGGGGGAAGGGGGCACACGAGAAATATTCAGGGCTTACTCCTGGCTCTGTGCTCTAGGATCACTCCTGGCAGATTTGGGAAACCATAGTGAGATCAAACCCAGGTCGGCTCTGCACAAGGCAAGTGGCCTACCTGCTATACTATCACTCTGGCCCGTGGGTGCCAGTGTGTTTGGTGAGCAGTCAGAAGAGTCCGCACACCCTCCTGAAAATCTCTAAAAGGCTCCAGATGTGGGTCAATTTGTATTCTGTCTGTACCCGGTGGGTGGTGGAAAACCAATGAGAACGGCAGAGAAGGATCTTGAAAATAATTCTACTTACTTGAGAATTTTGCCCAGAGTTGGCCGCAGACAGCTGGGAGATGCCCGTTCAGGTCCGCTCCCACCACTTAGGAAAGATCCCCAGGACGACTTGCTTTCAGGTCCCGAAAGGAAACCAAAGTGTTCATCGGGTTCTAGAGGTCGCACTCACCCAGCTCCAAGCACCGCTGCCAACCTTCTCCGAGATGCCTCCTATTTTATTCTGCTGCTCTTTTTAATGTCTGTTTATTTAATTCATAGTGATCATTGTCTCCAACGTGTGGATACTGTCCCGGGGTACACTGGGAATCCCCCCCACCCCACTCCCGGTGTGCTGAGGTTACTCTGGTGCAAGTGAGATTAGGGTGGGACTGGGCGGTGTTTTTCGTTTGTTCACTTAAAGGTAAAGCACTCACCCGGCCAACTGCTGAGTGACTTTTTTCCCCTTTTTGCTCTGAAAAGGGACCTGTAAACCAATTAAGTCTAAGAAGCTCTGGTTCAGGCTATGAGCTTCTTGGGGCCAGGTATTTTGTCTGACCCAACATAGCGTAATGTTCAGAGCATAAGAATTCTGAAGCCTCTTGTTGCAGAAGCGATATCCCAGTGGGTAGACCACTTGTCTTACACAGGCCAGCCTGGGTGCCATCTCTGGCATCCCATATTATAGATTTTCAAAAGAGATTTAGGATTCGCTCAGAGTACGAGATACGTGCTGAAAGTAGATTATAGACCGAACATGATGGCCACTCAATACCTCTATTGCAAACCACAACACCCTAAAGGAAAGAAAGAGCAAAAGGGATGCCCAGCCACAAAGCCAGGGCGGGATGGGGGAGTAGGGTGGGGAAGTTGGAGGGCTACTGGGATCATTGGTGGCGGAGAATGGGTACACGATCATTGTATAACTGAAACCCAAGCATGAATGTTTATAAGTCTACAACTGTATCTCATGGCATTTCACTAATTAAATAAATAAATAAAAGATTTAAGGGGAAAATTAAAAATGTCCAGACCCCTTTTATCCAGTTCTTACTATTGTCTCAATATTTTTGGGCACATTTGCTAAGAAAACGCACTATAATCTCTGGACTGCTTTTAAAAAATATAATGTGATAATTATGGCCGTATTCACCAAAATAAAAATAATATGGACATAATTATCCTTAAATATTTGCATCAGGGACCTTAGAAATATGCAAGTCTGGAACAAACTCTGAATCCAATGTGTCTACCCAAGTGAAAGAGAAGTAGATAAATAATCCCAAGCAAGGGAAACTACCGTTCTTATGCCAGAGACTCAAGGCAGAAAAAGAATTAAGGTGATTTTTAGCATCTATTGCAATCTGACAGCCGCGGGATTAATTTTCTTCTTTGGAAACCTTTTGAGAGGAGAACTTGATCACTAACTCTAAGTATATAGAATGCTGTTAGCCTCTCTTACCAGAAACAAGTTTCTTATGGCTGTGCAATATCTAAAGCTTGAAATTCCCTTAAAAATATGTATAGCTAGTAAGAATGATGACTGTGTCAGTGTGTTTTCTGTTAATCTTTTTCAATCCTAGCTTTTTACTTCAAAGAGACTTACTTTTCTCCTCTTTAAAATCTGATTATACATTCTTTTTGCAGCTTGCTTCCTTAGAAATCGCTTAAGTGGTCTATCAGGTTAAGTTTCTCAGTTTAAAGTCAATTCTATAGGATATATTTTCCACATCCAATTTCCCCCGTATGCAATATTTAGCACCATGCATGTTTATGAGTGTAGATACAGTCTGAATATACTAAAGGAACAAAGATTCCCGGATAATCAAGGAACTGTGAACCAATTAGATACTAAATCTTAGAAAACAATTTCTCATAATTTCTTGGAAATGCATCGTGTGTGCGGAGGAAAATGAGTGTTTTTTATTGTCCACTATCATATAAAAATGTGAAAATCTTCAATACCATTAGGTAGCTTTGATTCCACAGTACCTTCAATTCAACCATTTATATATCTGGCATATATTAAATGGAACTAGGAAAATGCAAGAGAGACTCTGCTCACATCTGTGGTGACTATGGCCAAAAGTTTTTATCCCAACCTATTATTTTGTTCAGCTAATGTCAAAATCTACAAAGTGCTCACCTTTGAAGATATTCCTTGTCCTATCCTCTGCTAAAGATGATGACATTTTGAAAAAATTGATAAAAAATTAGTTCAGCAAGTATTTTAACTGCAGAGAAGGAAAAGCTGTCTTGTGATAGTAAACTGGAGAATCAATCAAATGTCAACTGATCCAAATGGTTGATAATAAAATGTCAGAATTAGTAGTCCTCAACAAAAACATATCACTTTAAATAGCTGTCAAGAAGAAGACTTTTAAGTAGTGACTGTGGTCACTCTGTGGACAGGAACTGCATTCCAGAGTTAAGTGATAAGTGCATGTATGGTTTTCTTTCTGTTATGAAGAAAGTCATCCATCCTCTGAATCATGCTTCTGGGTCTTCAATTTCCTCTTCAGTGTAGAAAATCTCCAGTACCATCAAAATCACAATTTTTCCATCAAGGGACACACACAGAGTAAGAAAGCACAAGTTTTTGTTACTAAATAGATGCAACTCATAATCTGTGTCTTAACTATTTTTTTCTATTTCTAGTAGAACAATCAGTGTCCTTTGTTCTTGTGAAGTTCAAGTTCATCATTTTCTTGAATGGCTCTTTCTGCAGGACCCCCAACTAAATGCTATGTGTTCATTTCTAAGTACTTAATTCCCTCAACTCCCCAAACCAAATTTAATTGTGTTTATTGCAATAACTTTTTAAAAACAACACCTCAAATAACAACACTGTGCTACAAAAATGGCAGAATAATTTCCACTTGAAAGGATGATTTTTTGCTCTTCTTAATTTCTATCTTTAAAAAACTCATGCCAAATTCTTTTGATTCTGAAAAGGTTACTAATCTCTTCTTGAGTCAGTTACATTTTCACTTTCACTATCTCTTATTCTGGGTTGTGTTTTTGTAGAAAATGTCAAATACAGATTTTTTAGTTCATTGTTTTTTTAAAGTTTTATTAAAGTCCTGTTACTTTTTTTATATCTGAAGAGTGTTCCAGGAGCTGATATATGACTCGATGGTAGAGCACATCACATGTGTGAGACTCTTGATTGATCCCCAGACCATACACACAAAATTGTTTAAATACAAATAACATTATGAAAATCATCCTTATCATTTATAAGGATTGTTTAATTAAACACACCTAGGTTATAGGTCAGGATGTTCACCAGACTGCATTACATACATTCTTAGAAGATGATGATGCACTTAAGACTTTAAAAACCAGTAATGCCAGGGCTGGAGTGATAGTACAGCAGGTAAGGCATTTGTCTCGTATGTAGATGACCTAGGTTCGATCCCCAACATCCCAAGTATTCTCCTGGCATCAACAGTAGTGATTTCTGAGTGCAGAGACAGGAGTAAAACCTGAGCATCACTGGGTGTGACGCCAAAGACAAACAAGACAAATAAAAGCTACTAATATTTTAAATACTTTTGAAGATGATTCAGTTTAAAAGAATCTTCTTAATCTCTTTACTATAATTTGAATTTTACCCTCTAATTTATCATAATTGTAAATTCTAATACTGGAACATTGGTTATTATAAAGCAAGACCAGCTGTACTTATGAAAATATTCTGGAACACTAAAGATAAAGGCATCATTTTCTATTTTAACTCTTATGAGCTTTCTCTTACATCAAAGATTACAAAATGGTTATAATCTCAGTAGTCCTATCATCCTTAAAATTAATGTAGGGTCCCAAAGAACTTCATCTTTGTTGGCCAAGTATATCACATTAATCATATTAATAAAACCAAAATAGCTTAAATATTAATAGATTAAAATTATAAATCTTGGGGCTAGAGCGATAGCACAGCGGGTAGGGTATTTGCCTTGCACGAGGCCTACCTGAGTTCAATCCCTGGCATCCCATATGGTCCCCCAAGCACCGCCAGGAATAATTCCTGAGTGCAAGCCAGGAGTGATCCCTCAGCATCTCTGGGTGTGACCAAGAAAGAAAAAAAATTATAAATGTTAAAGAACATTTTAATAAAATGGCACTATTTTTCCAAAAAGAAGCAAAAATTTGTGAGTGGATGGACATTTTAATTTTGAATGCCATTTACAAATGTCTTGAATGTCTGGTTAGTAAAATCTGGTTAGTAAAATCCGGAATCTTATATCCTCTTCAATATTCAGTCTGATGTTCTGTCACACTTCATGTTGCTTCAGAAAAACTCCATTGCACTCTTGGGAGAGAATGAGAGAGATAACATTACAAAAATAGCATTAGAAAAGCCAAAATACATTACAAAAGCATAGTGCTGACCTCAAGAATCTCTTGAAAGGGTCTTAAGCCTCTCCCAGGAGTCCCCAGACCACAGTATGAGAACTGCTGCTATTTGTTCTGAAGGAAGTAAAGACTAAATAGAGTGAGGAAAAGTAGTCTAGAGGAAATGCAGAGTAGCTTACTGTACCTAACTAGAAGTGAACTAGTAAGGGATGGCACAGATTTGCTGGTAATTACATGTCAATCATTCTAAGAAACTTCACTTGGGATCAATTATAAAAAGGCTTGACGGTTTTATTCGATGAAAATGATGAGTACTATGGAATGGTGAAGTACTCTAGGAAATCTAATCTGTTATTTTTTCCTTTGCCTTCCTCTAGGGAGTGATCAACTGCCTTCCTCTGGCAAAAGCTAGCTTGCAAGAGTCCCATTACATAGGATCATAACATATATTCCTAAGAATATGATTTTATTTATCTCCCAGCTTCAAGCATAACTCTGTCTTTTTCATTCCCAGTCATACTGGGAAGACATATTTGTCAGGCATAGTAAATGCAAAAATCAAAACAACAGCAAAAAGCCAGCAAACAAGCAAAATAGTGACACAAAACTATTTTAATAACATTTTGGATGAAAATCCTCTGGAATACGTTCACATTTTACAAAGTATCATTCAACAAATTTGAACTTAACTGAACTTCTATCGCATTATTTATTTAGCTATTGCACCCTACCCCAAAATGGAATGGATATTAGCTCTGTCCCTTAAGTGAAACATCATGGCTTTTCTTTTATCTTCTAATATTTGGGGGGGATAGCTTTCTGGTTTCAGGGAGAGCAATGCCAACACTGGGCAGCATCAGGGGTGAGAAGGACACTTTCCAGTTTGATAATGATGGGGGACCCTCAGCTGTATAATAGGCACTGATTTAGATAGGGGGCCACAGCTCTTTCCATAACTATTCAAAAGTGATAGGAAATCTACTGTTTATCCTACAATGAACATACATTAGTCCTGATTTTTTAACAATCTACCAAGAAATAACTTTCTTACTGAAACAATGATTGCACAGATTTTTCTTATGATCTTCATTAAGTCAGGGGCAGTGGTTAAAATAATTACTTCACATCGTGTTTATTTATGGAAGAGAAGATGTAGAGGCCATACCAGATAACAGTCAAGTCTTACTCCTGGCTCAGTTCTTGGGATCACTTCTGGCGGTGCTGAGGGTATATCGTAGCACATCTAGTACCAGTGATCAAATTGGCATCAGCCACATAGATGACAAACGCTTTAACACCTATACTAATTTTCCGGCTCCATAATGCAATTAATAACAGTCTCTGTGTGAATGAGTTTGTGTGTGTATGTGTGTGTTGTGAAAAGAGTCAGAGAAGACAGGATGGTTTTCCAAAGAAACAATGACAAAAAAAAAACCGATCACCAAAGCCATGTTATAAAGTGTTCTAAGAGAAGCCAATCTTTTATCTAATGGCATCAAGTAATAAATTCTACGTGAAAGGCTTTATATTTCTGTACACTTTCAGCCAGATATAATTGAAAGTGCTACTCTTCAACATGAAATACAGAGCAGTGAATTAACACTATTTTTAAAATTTAGAAAGTATTTTTTCTCCCAATTGTTTTCTAGATGTTAATTTCAACTGTCTAGTAATGGAAAGTATCTCTCTGTGTGTCTCCTGTGACCCTCTCATATACCCTTCTGTTTCTACCTATCTCTTTCCATGCTTACCTTTCCACCCTCGGGACCTTGATAATTTTCCACTCCCCTCCCAACCATCAGTGAGCACTGTGTTAGATGAAAGTTATATCGTAAAGGGTTATCATTCAGATATTTTCTGGGTTTTTCTTTAATGAATAAAATTGAGTTTTAAGAACTTAAGCTGGCCTCCAGTTGAGCAAGAAAATTTTCAAATAGACATCAGAAGATTTTGTTAAATCTGGGTAAAGGATTACAGTATATATAACTACAAAAAACATCTTAGTCTTTTGGCTAACCTATAAACTTTTCCTTGTGGCAACTTTAATTGTCTATTTAGTACTTAGTCTGAGTTATTAGTGTATGATTGTGCTACATTCAAAATGAAGACCTCTGCTAAAAACATTAAAATGAGAGGTAGAAAACTTTTCTAATCTTTCCTGTTATTCTTGCTTTTCCCACCCACAATTACATTTTCTCCAAATATTGGAGTGGTTCCAGCAAATGTCTTATGAAAATAAGAGCCAGGGGTTAGAAATCAGCAGATTCAGCTAAGCAAAATAAAGAATGAATGTGGGAAGTAATGCATAAAAGTGCAAACTTGTCTTCCAGAATTTTATGTTTTCTTCTTCACAACATTTGCATTGTGTACGGAGGATTTGCAAAATAGAAACCCGAATATTTTGATTAATCACACAAAATATAAGAGATGGCAGAATTTGCCAGAGGAAAAACTGAATATATGAAACATTCAAAATGTGTGGCAAAAACCCCAAATATTGATGTATTCTCAATATTCTCAGCACGTTTGGATTTTGAATGAACATTTTATTTCCTTGTCAGTGATTCAGAATTTCTACTGCTACTGTTGAGCAATGAGGGAAAATCTTGCCAACTGAGAGAAAGCTTTATTTTAAGGTTGAAGGCATGAAATAAGCACTAAGAAGAGAGAATACAATTGTACACCTGTTTCAAGAGTAAAAAAGCATCTCAAATCTGCTTTGCTTTTGAAAATTTGGCCAAGGAGTGTATTTCAAAGGCCCAATAGCCCGTAACACTATTCCCAGGGCTCTGTACTCTCTGCCTAATTGGGCTTCTACCCATTTGCATAAACATGATACTTCATGATTAATGCATTAGTCCCAGCATGTAACCCAGTATCAATTCATCTGTGGAGCCTTTTACCCCCACTGAAAACAATCGTCATGCCTAATATAATACATCATATTTGTATGTCTGACTGTCTTGTAGAATATCAGATCACTTAATGCTATGACCAAACCTTTACAAAATGGTAAACCTCTTCTGAGTAAGAAAGAAGTCTCATTTGCAAATGCCCATGTCCCTGCTGCCTTGGGACCACCACTGTTGACAGAAATAGTTTGTTTTCAAAATGAGGCGTCAAGGCCACAGGTTATTTCCTTTATGCCCAAGAGCTGACTCAAAAGGAGAACGTATTAAAATAATCACTTTATGATTGCTTTCAGATTACAGAATAAACAAGAGTTCTCTCCTTGGCGCCTTTGAACACTAAATAACAGAAATAACGGCTTCTGGAGGACACCAGAAAAAATGAGAGTAGGCTTAATCAACAATGCCAGAAGGTGTTGAACGTCAAGAATGAAATCAATTCGAGCTGAGATGGACTTTTGCACAATTAAGAAGTGTAAATCTGGTTGTGAATCCAGGTGTTACAAAAGGCAGTGCTTGTACATTCCCTGCAGGCTAGGTTGCTTAATTGGGCAAAAAAATCCAGTCCCCCATGGTGGGGGCAGTGGGGACCGAACACTTGGAGTTTACCAGATCTCAAGCGAATACTCAAATAAATCCTGAAGATCCTTTGAGAAGCTCTTTCCTGAAGAATCTGAGATGGAGCTTTTTAACTATTAAACATTAATATTTTGTAATAGAAAAAAAATCAAACAGTTGGAATTCTATAAAATTCAAAAAAGCCATCTGATGTTTTCCTCCTTCCTCTATTTGACTTCCCCAAATTGACATCTTGGGAGGATGTACAGCCAGCCTATTTTTTTTGGTATTTTATAAACATTTGAGAGTTTGTATATGAAAATAGTATGCATACATAATACATAATATATTACCTACATGTACACTACATCTCCTTTAGCTGTAATCTGCACTGGACATATTTTTAAATTTTATTCCATAAATTATGTTTGATGCGCTACAATTTACAATACTGAATGGTACAATTTTGTGCATATAACATTCCTACATCCCAACCTCCACCAGAATATTAGACATATTTTAGATTGCTGGTAAATTAAGATCAAAGAGGAAAGGTTGCCTTGTTCTTTTGCTTCTTTGCATTAAGCCTAGGGAAAGGCACAAAGTATGTATTGAGCAAATATGGGATAAATGTGCAAACTAATCAGATGGGAAAAATCCGTAAGTTTAATCTTTCTGTTTTGGAAATGTTCATTTCAAATTTGTATAGAACTTGTCTATTTACCCCCACAGTTGTAACACCGTAGACTTACTCAAAGTGTTACTGCTATTTAGACAACAATAGGATTATAAATTTATTTAATTTTTCCTAACATAATGAATGAGAAAGTGTACTTATTAATTAATAAGATATTTAAATTGGATGGTATTTTGATTAAGATTATGCCTCAGGCAATTAGTCATCTATATTTTTATGCTTATTACTATTTGTTTATAAGGTAAAGGTAAGGTAAAGGCCCTCCCGTTGATCATCGATTTGCTCGAGTGGGCACAGTAACGTCTCCATTGGAGACTTTGTTGTTACTGTGTTTGGCATATCGAATACTCTCAGTAGCTTGCCGGGCTCTCCGAGAGGGGCGGAGGAATCGAACTCGGGTCAGCTATGTTGGCCGCTTGTAAGGCGAACGCCCTGCCCGCTGTGCTATCGCTCCAGCCCAACTAACAACTATTTGTTTATATCTGAGCATATTTTTATTAGACCATTAGTAAATTTTTCCACAATATTTTTGATGTGCTCTTCTAGAAATTTAGGAATTCAATTCATTTGCTTGATATATGTTTTACAAATGCTTTGTCCATTTAAAATGTTGGACTAGTCTAACCAAATTTTTAATATTTATGTTCAATATATGTTGTAGGATGACATTGCTTTGTCCTTTCTCCCTTTCTCCACAAGGAGTTTAGTTAGGTTTATCAGGTTACACCCATCACAGTGCTCACAAGTCACTCCCACTCCTTCATTTATCTGTGAATTCTTCTCTATGCTCTCCTCCCCAACCAGTTAATCAGCTTTTCCCCTAATCAGACCCTGTTAACTTGTAGGTTAGATTCCTCAGAAATCTATGATTTTATATGTATGAGTGTAATATTGCCTTTTTCCTCTCCTTATGCCTTATGAACAGTTTACTTTAAAGCAATGCCCTTTTTGTAAAGATACAGGAAGACCGTTAACATTATGCTTTGTAACTTAGGATTTAATTGACTTTGAATATTATTCACTCCAGGGCATCTGCTTTCTCGACGTAAGCCTCAGTTGCCTTTAGTTCCTAACACCCCGAAAGCAGGGTCCTGACGAGGGACTGAATGGACCCAGGGCAAGAGGTGAGCTACTCTGGCATCGAAATGGGCCAGGCCAAAGTGCCATGATTCTTAACTATAAGTTAATAGTTTGATTATAGACAAATGCTGTCATGATCCAAAAGTAACGACGAGATGAGGACCCTGCTAGGGGTAGGAAAGACTATCTGACCTGAGCACTGTAGTCTGAGATCAAGATGGCCCTAGGAGGGCAATTCTATAAGTTTAAAGTATTTCTTACTGTACCCATACAAAATGATTTATATTATATATGCTTATATGTTTGTTAGACAAGAAGAGGAGAAACACACCCAGGGGATTTCGCTCTAGGGTAGATTGATCTGATAATGACAACCTGTCCTAGAAGCGACTTTCCCTGAGGGAAAGAATTCTACCCCTATTGATTGTGACCACATCTATGTGTAATTATTACCCCAACCCCTCATGCTTTGGGATTTAACTGTACTGTAAGAGTGGGCTGGGGGATCAGAATCCAGACTCCAGAGAAAAAGGAGAAAGGGGATCAGAATCAGAATTGAGACTCCAGAGACGGAGGATGAAGGGAGATTGAGAAGGAGAATGAAGTAGCATGGAAGAGGAAGAAGCAGGAGGGGAGGCAGAGGAGAGAGACAGGAGTGGATAGAGAGAGGATTAGAATAAACTGCAACTAAAACCAACCATCCTGGCCCTCGTTCCTTCCCTTGCCTGCCCATCGCCATCAACCTCCCCAGGGTGGGGGAAGCAGCGTGAGACTACAGAATGCAGTAGGCGGGAGAGACAGAGCCACTGCCGTTGGTGTGCTGTGCCTTTCTTGAGATTATACAATATGTCACCTATTTTCTTCCTTCTTTCTGAGTTTTTATTAGATAACATTTCCTCATTCAAGAAATGAAAGCTAGGGCACAGATGATAGTACAGCCTTGCACATGCCAACCTGGGTTTGATTCCTTGCAAACATATATGGTTCCCTGAGTCCACCAGTAGTGATCACTGAGAACCTCTGGGTGTGAACCAAAACTCAAAAAGGTAAAAAATTAAATAAACATGCTAATTCACTAGTGTGCACTTCTAATATTTATGGTTTTCATCTTTATATTTTTGAATATATTAAAAAAATTAATTTGGCCCCTGATCCCAGGACCTTATAAACCCCCTGCCCTAGGAGAGGCGCTCTTGGAGCGCCCGCCAAAAGGCACCCCCAGAAATCTTAGGAATGCTTCAGGGAGAATTAGACAGCAGCAGGGACATAATGGCCTCTCCCACCAACAGGAAGAGCAGCGTGCTGGGTGTGGCCTCTGAGTCGGTGGCGTGGCTGCTCATGACTGCAGTTATTGTCCCCTTTTCCAGCACATTGGACTCACAGTTCAAACTCCATTACCTAATTCTACAGCTGACTTCTGACTGTCCCAAACATATTAAGCCATAGACTACTAGCCTAGTCCAATCAAAGTATACCAAAAAAGCGACCACTATCGACAGAGCTCATCCAGAATCTTTTCTCAAAGCAAGAGGGGAATGATGATAGTTTGGAAGGTCCAGCTCCATAACACCACAACAACATGAAGAAACAGCACAAATCCCCACCATGAGGAGAGGATGAAGAAAAGAGTCCAGAAGCCTCAACAGGGGTTACTCACAAATATGATCTCTCCAAAAAAGAATTCAGAGATGAAATGTTGAAGATGCTCAATGAACTCAAAGAAACAGTGGAACACTCATCCAGTAAATTAAAGGAGGACATGAAAGAAACACTGGAATGGACAGCTAAGAAAACATAGGAAGAAATGAGAGTAGAAATAAAAAAAAAAGCGGGCTGCTGATGGGGCTGCTTATCGGCCATGATCCCAGAGACTCAGAAACAAATCTCAGAACCCATCAGCTTTTGGCAGAAATGTGTCCAGACTTAAGTTCCTGGCACCGGGTCACCCTAGGTGGGAATAAGTTTGTGCCTTGACCTGTTCCTCTGGCAGCTCAGTTGCCACCATTTACAGAGGTCTATGGACAGACAGGCAGGGGCTCACAGTGACGAGAAATGCGGGCCCTTATGGGCCCCCGCACCCCTACGAGACCTCGAGTTGCTGCCCACAAAAGAACCCTCTGGCTGCTGATCAAGCTGCTTATCGACCATGATTCCAGAGACTCAGAAACAAATCTTGGAACCCAGCAGCTTTGGGCAGAAATCCCTCCAGATTTAATTATTAAAACTTCAGAATTCCAAATCATCATATGTAATTCATAATCAGCAATAGAAAATAAATTGTCTAATGTTGTCTATTTGGCCTCTCCCACCACCAGGATTTGAGTGTTGGGGTAAAATCCCAAATAATATTGGTGGGTCTGGTGTTGAAATATTGAATGTAATCAAAGTAGAGAGTGATGTGGGAATCATCTGCCACACAGGTAGGGGGAGGTTGTGGGATGGCGGGTATTCTGGGTTTTTTGGTGGTGGAAAATGTGCTTGGTGAAGGGACTGGTGTTTCATCAATGTATGACTAAGACTTAAACTGAAAATTTTGTAACTGCTCTCACGATGATTCAATAAATGTATTTTTTTAAAAAAGTAAATAAATCACTTGATCACTTGACATCCTGTTAATCATTGATTTTCTCGAGCAGGTGCCAGTAACATCTCCATTCGTCCCTGTCACGTGCTAGTGTAGCCCAATGGCATCTACTCATTCTAGGAATACCAACAGCCTCAAATTGATCGCTCAGGGTCTTGACGAAGAAGTCTGACCATCTCATAGGTGGGCAGCAACGGGAACTCAAAAGTTCCCCAAAGGTGGGAACTTTTGGCATCCTGTGGAATCTAGTCAGTAATGACTCTAGACCAGCAGTCATCTCCAAATCTCATTATGTGTCCAGCCCATCTGATTTTCAATGCCTTGGCAAGTGAGACAGCGACCCTGATTCTTGACCATCGATGGAGGTCAGAACTCCGGATTCTTTCTCTCATTTGAGTGAAGCGTGATACTCCAAGCACAGCTCTTTGATTCCTCTTTAGGAGACCCGAATAACTTTCTCATCCTGTTTTCCCAGGGCCCAGTTTTCTGAGGCATATGTTAATGAAGGAAGAACAGTGAAATAAAAGAGATGTGCCCAGAGCCTGAGGTTCTTTGTCCTCTTGGCTATTTCTTCAATGCTGTTAAAGGCATTCCAAGCTGCTCTCTTTCTCCTGAGCGACTCAGGTGCCAGGTCATTCGTCATATTGACTTCTCGACCTAGATACACATAACTGTTCCATTTGGAGACATTCATCCCATTGAAAGCGAATGGAACATCAGGAATGAGACCGTTTATCATAAACATTGTCTTCTTGAGATTTAGCTGTAGTCCAACCTTTCCACACTCATGGTCAAAGTTGGCCAGCATTTGTGCCACTTGGCTAATGTTTGGTGTTATTAGAATGATGTCATCAGCGAAGCGGAGTTGGTGTAGTTGCCGACCGTCTATCTTCACTCCCATTCCTTCTTATTGCAGTTGTTGCATGACGTTTTTGAGGGTGGCACTGAAGAGTTTGGGTGAAATAGTATCACCCTGCCGAACCCCTCTCTTGACATCAATGATCACCTCCCTATAGAATGGTGAGATTCTGGTAGCGAATCGATGATACAGCTCACAGAGGATCCTGATGTACTGAGTTTGAATGCCATGTTTGGCTTGGGCTTTGATGACCGCTTGAGTCTTAACAGAATCAAAGGCCTTCCTGAAATCAATGAACCTTAGAAAAAGTGGCATCTTGAACTCTCGAGAAACCTCAATGAGCTTGGTTATTGCATAGATATGGTCGATAGTGCTGAATCCTTTTTGGAAACTAGCTTGCTCGCATGGTTGTCCTTCATCTAGTGTTCTCCCAATCCTATTCAGGATGACTCGAGTGAACAGTTTGTAGATGTCAGACAACAGGCAGATCAGGCGATAGTTGCCAATGTCGTGGATGTCTCCCTTCTTGTACAGTAGTACATTCCTGCTGCATTTTTGTTGGAATGGAAACTTGCATTCATACAGGTAGTGTGTGAAGAGCCAAGCCAGTATATTGATGAGTTCTGCTCTCACGTGATTCAATAAAGTTTTTAAAAAATTAAATAAAAAGAAATAAAAAGCTACAAATAGAAATGTCACGAATAAAAGAGTCGGTTATGAAATAAAAAACACAGTGGTTGCTCTCAACAGTAGAATGAATGCAGCAGAAGAAAGAATCAGTGAACATGAAGATGACCTACAGAAAGTTTACAGGCAACAACAAACTGTAGCACTGTAGCACTGTCCTCAGGTTGTTCATCGATTTGCTCAAGCGGGCACCAGTATTGTCTCACAACAAATTGTGAGACTTGTTGTCACTGATTTTGGCATGTTGAATATGCCATGAGGAGCTTGCCAGGCTCCACTGGGTGGGCTGAATACTCTTGTGGCCTGCCGGGCTCTCCAAGAGGGGAGGAGGAATCAAACCCGGGTCGGCCTTGTGCAAGACAAACACCCTACCCACTGAGCTATTGCTCCTGCCTGACAACAATAAACAATGAGAATAAACCTCAAAATACCTTTAGGGCTAATCAGAGTCCTAGGGGATGAACTCTAGAGGAACAATATAAGAATCATCTGACTACCAGGACAGGGAGGCAACTCCAGTGAAAAAGCCACAGTTAAAGATATAATTGTTGAGAAGTTCCCAGAGCTGGAGAATGCAGGCATCCAGATCCAAGAGCCCGAAGAATGCCGGCTAAAAGAGACCTTATAAAGACTCCAAGACAGCATAGTATGATGGATACCATGGACAGAGACACAATACTACAAGCAGCAAAAAAGAAAGAAGACACATACGAAGGAGCACCCCTTAGATTTACAGCAGACTTATCAGAGGAAATTCTCCAAACTCAAAGAAAATGGTGGGATATAGTGAAAATAAAACTCAATGAAATGAATGCCTCACCAAGAATACTTTATCGAGCTAAACTTTCACTCAAATTCAAAGGAACGATATACTATTTCATGAATAAACAACAGCTCAGGAACTTCATAAACTCAAAACCAAACTTAAAAGAAGGTCTAAAGGAACTACTGTAAGAAAAGAAAACCCCCTACAAGCACAACAAACCCGTACAGAAAGATGGCATAAAACCCCATGACAATAATCTCTCAATGTCAATGGTCTAAATGCACCAATTAAGAGACACAGAGTAGCAAAATGGACTCAGATTCTAAACCCAACATTTTGCTACCTAGAAGAAATACATCTGAACAGTCAGAGCAAACACAGACCCAAAGTCAAAGGATGGAAAACAAGCCTGAAAGCAAACAACTCTCTCAAAAGGGCCAGGATGGCCATACTAGTGTCTCATGACACAGCTTTCAGGTTGAAAAAGATTAGAAGGGACAGCGAAGGCCATTTTTTATTAATTAAATGATATGTACAGCAGGAAGAAATCACACTCCTAAACGTATACACACCTAATGAGGAGCCAACTAAATTCTGAAAACAGCTACTAACAGATTTTAAGGAGGACATTATTAGCGACACAATAGTAGTTGGAGACTTCAACACTATCGTCTTATCAACTCTAGATGGATCAACAAGATTAAAACTCAGCAAGGAAACACTGGCTTTGAAGGAAGAAATAGAAGAGAGAGGGCTACTAGATCAATACAGGGCTTTACATCCCAAAAAGAAAGAATACACATTTTTTTCCAGTGCACATGAAACATTTTCCAAAATAGACCACATGCTGGGTTACAAAACATACCTCAATAAAATTAGGAAGAGAGCAATTGCATCAACTCTCTTTTAAAAAAATTAATTTGAATTTTTTTGGTATAATGAGTAAGGGAGATGGATATTTCAACTTGCTTAGACAAGTAGTTAATTGTCATATTATTTCTATGAAGTTATCTTCCAAAAATTTTAAATGTCAAGTGCATCATATACCAAATTCTTGAAGGTACTTATGACTCTTTTGGATTTCCTACTCTATTTTATTGTCAGTTTGTCCATTCCTGCCTTACTATTTTAGTTACTGTAGCACTCATGGTACATTGTCCTTTTTTAAACAGGCCACCCACATTGTTTGCTTTTTTCCTTTCAGTATTCCAAAATATAAGTCTAAGTTTGTATTTGAGTGATTTTGTTAGATTAGGAAAAAGGGGGAGTAACCAAACACTAAATATTATAGCACTTGATAAGACTTTATGGCTTTAGCAGGTTAATTGACAAAAAGTTACTATCATTGCATTGTTGAGATTTTTAATAAAAGGAGAAACATATATCTCTTTCATATTGCCAATGGTATTTGTTTTTCTTCTCATCAATATTTTAAAATGTTCTTCTTGCATGTTTGCACATTTTTACAGTTTTATCTCTGGTTCTATTTTTTTCTAGATTTTTGACCGAAATATTTTCTTCCATGCAGTTATTGTTTTTAAAATAAAAGCTAATTGTTTTATAAATTTTGCAACCAGTCACTTTATTAAATATTCATATTGTTTCTAATAGCTTTCTTAGCATATTCTTTGGAGCTGTGTAAGTATATTAGCATAAGAAACAAATTTGCCGCCCTCTTTGACAAATTTACACCTGTGATTTCATTCCCTTGTCTTCTTTTGACACACTAATATGATAAATGATTTTGAGATGAACTGCACTTATTCATGATTTATTACTTATAAAATTATTCATTAAATTCTATTTTCATTTAATATTTTATTTAGTATTTTCTTTAGAAGTTTTGCATAGTTGTTCATTAATAAGACTAGCTTGCATTTTTCGTGCTGCTTTTATTAATCTATGCAATCAATTTGAATAGGTATTGCAGAAATAACTTTAAAGTTTACCTTTCAGCAGCTGTCAAGGCACAAAAGATGCACAGAAAATGAACAGGATATTTCAAGTAGAGAGAAAGTTAAAATAGAAAACTAGATTTCAAAATATTTGGATGGGCAAGTAGAGCTAGAGAGACATTTTCTGAGTGTTGAGATCAGCAGTTACAGGAAGCAGTTACAGTCTCCAAGGAGAAAGTATTTTGTGATGGGAAAAATGAATTTCATGTGGTTACCACTGCCTCTGGTACCTTACCAGACCACTCCTACATAAAGCGTCTCACAGGATGCTCACACATGTTGTGGACCTGCCACCAATGTTAGATGCAGAACTTGATATCACTATTTTTTCCCTTTCTAATTTTATATAGGAGCCCCTTAATTGGCATAACTAACCAAAACCCTGCTAGCAACAGTTCTGTTTTTAGAACTTTGAAATACAAAGAAGAACAGATGGTCAGATAAGCGGCTAGATATCAATAAATAATACTTGGCACATACTTTTCTCAATATCTTGGCATCATGTGGATGATGTTGAAATAAACTTTCTCTTGGAGATGTTAAGAAAAACCTTAGACTAGTGGTTTTGAGGGGGAAATACTGATGTTATTAATTTCTTTTCCATGGGTAGCATTATTTTTCCTAAACTTCCTCATGTAAAATTTAGTAAATTGTATTTTTTATGTTCATGAGTGGCCCCTGACTACACTTGGGGGACCATGTGGGGTACTGAGAATCAAATCTGGATTAGTTATATGCAAGGAAAGTGCCTTACCCCCCTCAGTTCTCTTAGTCAGATGGTATTTTTTGACATATTTCAGAACATATTCATACTTGTATAGATTTATGCTTTGCAATTTATTTTGCTTTTGGTTATCAACAGTCATCCTCCCTCTTTTACAATAGTAGGCAAACATTTCCGTGGTAAACAACTCAAAGTGTGGAAGAAAGCATATGGCAGAAGAAAGGGATTAAAATTGGAAGCATGACAAGGATGTGATTGGCACATTGCTGCTACTTATTTGAAAATGGAGGGGAAATATGAGTAGGAATGGAGGTAATCCAGAGTTGCTGGAAAGGCAACAAGCAAGCAGTAACACTGAAGTTAGAGCCACAAGTAACTGAATTCTTTGTGGATACTGAAGCCAGCTTGAAAGCTGATTCTTCCCCAGAGCTTCAGGATGAGCACCTACTTGGTGGACACCTTACCTTTTCATTCTTGTAAGCCCTGTAGCAGAGAAACCAGATGATAATCAGTAGTCAGCCTATTTATACTTCTGATTTACAGAACAATGAGATAATAAGTGTGCTATTTCAAACAACTCCAGTCATTTGTCAGTGCAGCAACTGCATACATCCACATTCTGCATTTTTTCTTAATTATATTAGGTGACTTTAACTACATTATGGTTTAGTTACGATTAAGTCACATTTATTCATTGATTCTGTTACTAATTTTATAGTTTCATGATGTAATACATAATCTCCAACTGTTTTTCTAATATAGATAGAATCATATTCTATATATCCTGCTACAACTTTCCTTGTTCCCTTCAATATTGTGTGTCCATATTATTTTAGTGTGTGTCATTAACTTTTCAAATATCTATACCATGAATAATATATTCATTTAATTTCTTAGTGGCTATAAAGCTATCTTCATCTGTTTGTTCCTACTTTTGCAAAATCAGATTCTATAACCAACCTTCTTGCTCTAGGTCCTAGTGTTCATTCACTTTATTTTCTCTAAGGCATGCCACGTAGACTAACAAATTATTTACAAAATAATATAATCTATTTTCCAACATTACCATGCACTGTAGCACTGTCGTCCCATTGTTCATCAATTTGCTCGAGTGGCCAAAAGCAACGTCTCCATTGTGAGACTTATTACTGTTTTTGGCATATCAAATATGCCATGGGGAGCTTGCCAGGCTCTGCCATGTGGGGCAGGATACTCTCGGGAGCTTGACAGTCTCTCCGAGAGGGGCGGAGAAATCAAACTGGATAGGCCATGCACAAGGCAAATGTCCGACCCACTGTGCTATCAATCCAGCCCCCAATATGACCATACTTATTTTTATTCCCATAAGCAAGGTCTAAGATTTCTAATTGCTTTAGTTTTGACCAATAGTTTCTTTAAAAATATCTTTTAGTATAAGAAATTTTTGGTTTTCATTGAGCCAAATATATTCATTTTTCTATTTAAAATACAAGCTGTTATGTCTTTGATAGAGCTATACTCTTTAACCATAATATTACTATTATTTTCTATTTTTCTTTTAATGTGTAATAATTTTGTCATTTCATATGCAGATCTTAAACTGGCCTGAAATTTAATTTTTCTTGAGTATAAGGCTGGAGTTAAATGTTTTTTTTCCTTTCAGGTCTAAACATATTTCAGCACTATACATCAACAATTCTTTCTTTGTTATTTAATTGCAACCCAGACACTGTCAAAAAATCTATATTTTTTATTCTATAGATTGGTATGCTTTGTTTATCTAAGATAGACATTAAGATAGTACCTTAAACATATATTTGTTCATTCTGGGTCAATATCACATAGTTATAATTATTATACATAATTATATCTCTGATAAAGCTTCATGTTCTTCTTCAGTAATATTTTGCTATTAATCACCCTTCATTTTTTGGTATAAAAATAAATAACCTTGTCAAGTTTCACATATAACTGCGTGTGTACTTTTTAACATAAATACAGTACACATTCATATCAACGTGAGATTTTCTTGTAGAATAATATTGAATCTATGGATAAAATTGATTTTTTTGTTTGTTTGTTCAATACTTCAGGATCCTCCATGAGCTGTGTTATGGATTTACTACCAGGATCTCACCATTCTACAAGGAACTGATCATCCATGTCGAGAGAGGGGTTTGGCAGGGTGATACCATTTCACCCAAACTCTTCAGTGCCACCCTCGAGAACGTCATGCAATGAATAGAATGGGAAGATATGGGAGTGGAGATAGATGGTTAGCAACTACACCACTTCCGCTTCGCTGATGACATCGTTCTAATAACACCAAACATTAACTACGTGGCACAAATGCTAGCCTACTTTGACCGTGAGTGTGGAAAGGTCATACTACAGCTAAATCTCATGAAGACAATGTTCATGAGAAACAGTCTCGTTCCTGATGTTCCATTCACTCTCAATGGAACAAACATCCCCAAATGGAACAGTTATCTGTACCTAGGTCGAAAAGTCAATATGGCAAATGACCTGGCTCCTGAGTTGCTCAGGAGGAAGAGAGCAGCTTGGAACGCCTTCAAGAGTGTCAAAGAAATAGCTAAGAGGACGAAGAACCTCTGGCTCCGGGTACATCTCTTCAATTCCACTGTTCTTCCTGCATTAACATACGTCTCAGGCCTCAGAGACCGGGGCCCTACGAAAACAGGATGAGAATGCTATTCGGGTCTCCCAAAGAGGAATCGAAAGAGCTATGCTTGGAGTTATCACGCTTCACTCAAATGAGAGAAAGAATCCGGAGTTCAGACCTTCATCGATGGTCAAGAATCAGGGATGCTATCTCATTTGCAAAGGCATCGAAAATCAGATGGGCTGGACACGTAATGAGATTTGGAGATAACTGCTGGATTAGAGCCATTACTGAGGGGATTCCATGGGATGTCAAAAGATCACATGGCTGCCCACCTATGAGATGGTCATACTTCTTCATCAAGACTGTGAACTGTCAGTTTGAGGCTCTTCATGTTCCAAAACCGAGCAGACACCATTGGGCTACACTAGCTCATGACAGGAACAAATGGAGACATTACTGGCACCCACTCAAGCAAATTGGTGATTAACGGGATGCCAAGTGATCAAGTGTTTGTTTGTTTGGGAATACTCCTGGCAGTACTCAGGGCTCACTCCTGAACCTATACTCAGAAATCAAGCCTGGCAGTGCCTGAAGGACCAAATTGCGTGCCAGGGAATTGAACCCAGGTCGCTCTATGCAAGGCAAAACCTGGTGTACTATTGTTCCAGTCCAAATTCGTTATTTTTTTATTCTTGAGGGAGATTTCCAGTCTCTGATTTGAAAGCAAATTTTTATTTCATTTTTTTGCTAGTTGTAGGATAACATTGGTTTGTCCTTTCTGCCTTGTCACAGGGAGTTTAGGTTTACTGGGGTACTCCCATCACATTGTTTACATTCCTCTGTGTTTATTTTGAGCACAGAATTTGTTCTTTCTTTCTATGTTAACTTGTAATTATTGTTTTTCTCTTCTCCTTAAGTCCTTTGCATAGTTTTTTCAGAGCAATGTCCTTTTTGTATGGCCACAGGAGGACAGTAAATGCTATGCTTTTGTACTGTGGGAGTTAATTGATTCTAAATGATATTTTCCTCCTGCGCATCTATTCTCTTGACCTAAACCTCAGCTTCCTTTACTTCCTAGCACCCCCCAAAGCAGGGTCCTGATGACGGACTGGATGGACCCGTGGCAAGCGGTGGACTATGTGCTACCCTGGCATCAAGATGGGCCTAACCAAAGTGCCTAATACTAAACAGTAAGTTAAGAGCTTGGTCACAAACAAATGTTGTCATGATCCAAAAATCAATAACTAGATTTGGACCCTGCTAGGGTCAGAAATGATTGATCTGGCCTGAGCACTGTAGTTGAATCTGTGGCAAGATGTTTCTGGAAGATCTGCCCTACAAGCCTCAATGTATCTCTTACTGTGTTCATACAAAAATAACTACAAAAATAACTAATATTAAGATGTTAATTAAGATATTAGGAGAAGAGGAATACCTTTAGGTGGCATTTCAGCCCTTGTGCCTGATGGATAGTCAGGAAGGGCTTTCTTATGTTGATTTTGCTACCAGTTTGGTGTAATGTGGGCCCAGAGGGCAAGATGTGGAGTGACAAGTTTGGGAGAGGAAGAATCCAAAGAACTGGGATTGAGGGGCTAGGAAGGAAGAGTGTGTGAGTTGGGAGAGCCAAGAGAGTGAATAAAAGACAACTAATTAGCAACCAGCTTGATCCTCTATTCTCTACTTCAGGGAACACCAATTGTTGATGTGTTTATTATTTTATTTCTGGCCTCATTCTTTCCCCATAATAATATGTAGATATATATATATGTAAATGTAAATGTAAAGGCCCTCCCGTTGATCATCGATTTGCTCGAGTGGGCCCCGTAACGTCTCCATTGGAGACTTTGTTGTTACTGTGTCTGGCATATCGAATACTCTTGGTAGCTTGCCGGGCTCTCCAAGAGGGGCGAGGAATCGAACTCGGGTCGGCCATGTTGGCTGCGTACAAGGCAAACGCCCTACCCGCTGTGCTATCTCTCCAACCTTTATATATATATATATATATATCTCAGAGTCAGGCAAGCTACCTGTGGTGTATTTGATAAGCCAAAAACAGTAACAATAATGGGTCTCATTCCCCTGATCCTGAAAGAGCCTCCAATACTCCATTACAGCAGCTAAAATCTCAGGGCTGGGATGAATGGAGATGTTGCTGGTGCCTGCTCAATTAAATCCATGAGCAATGGGATGACATTTTTAATTTGTACTATCTTCTTAATTGCTATACTTTTAAATATCCCTCATAAGTTTAATATTCATCTTAAATTTTGACAGTCCCAATATTCACTGCTTTTTTAAATTTCATTTCTTCTATTTCCTGTAGTATGTATTCTTATAAAATGGTCTGTCTACTGGCAATAATTATTAAAGTCCCACCTTTATAGAATTTTACAATGCATGTTCTTTTACCATGTGTATATTTCATTCAAAACTTTTACACCAGCTATTGACTGATTTCCCATTACCTCTTCCGTTCCTTTTGAATGGATAGTGTTCTGTTCAGAATTGGTCTGTGATTATTTTAAACCAATTAGAGCATACCCATTTTATTTGTCAGAGTTATTGGTCACAGGAATAGATCCAGTAATTGACAATGAAACCAATTTGTGCCAATTAGTTTTGAAAAAAAAGAAGAAGAATGTTTCTGGGAGGTTTCAGCTCCAAAGTGCTTCTCACAATTCTGTCAAAGCTACTAGACAATAGCCATCTCCTTTTTTTCTAAGGAAGTGTGCACACGCGAAGTCTGGTATTACTGTGGCCATTCTACTGCTATGACGGGAAGTATAGAACTGACATTCTAAAAAGCAGGGCTATCTTGGATGACATTTTTATCCCAGAAAAAAAATCTACCTCGAACTTCTTGGTTAATGAGACAATAAATTCTTTTTTATGGTTTCAGTCTGTTATAAATAGATTTTCTGCTATTTGTAACACACAGTGTCCAAATTGATACAACAGTTACTTACAGGGACATACATAAATTATCTTTGCAGATCTCACCATAATTTCCTTGATCCTATTTATGCATTATTGGTCAAACTCAAGAGTACTGAGTGATGGTAAGTTACATACTATATACCACTATCTGTTATTATTTTTTAATCCTTGGCCCTTTTTCATAGTGTGCATGCAATTGAATATTATTATACTGAGTATAAAAATGTGCACAGTTTCATCATTGTTTCTTATTTCCCCTATTCAGCTAGTATTTAAAAAAAGAAAGTCTGTTTTAATCCAATCCCGGGTGCAGACTGAATTTTGGTACTAGTAAACCTTTTTTCTTGTTCCATCTGCCCCCACAGCCTTAGAGAATAGCTCTCTAAGGATTCTGACTGAAACTATTTTCTGGGCTTCTCCTCTTTGACATATACTGAATTCTATTGCTTTTATTTCTTGAAACTATAAGACTACCAAGAACTCTTCCTTGTTTTAGAACACATTTGTGCTTCACTTCTTAAATTCTGACCCTGAACACATTAAGAATTTTGTATGTTCCTCCTAGAATGAAAAACAATGGAGGTTAAACTCATCTCCTTTTTTTAACTCTGGAAACTTCTACCTCAAGAGTCCTAGCTGCTTGGATCATATCCTAAAATATAGGTTTTGTCTCACCAGCACCATATGATTGCTCAATCCTGGCTGGCTCATTTGTCTCTTAGCAAGAGCTCTTCCCAGATTTCCAACTAACACCCACCATAAAGAATCAGATAAATGTCAAAAAAAGAAAAAGAAAGATAGCAGCACCCAAGAGAGATATTGGTTCTCTTCTTGCGGTAATTCTGATCTCCCAAGCACTGGCCATCTCTCTTCTATTAACTTTAAGCCGTGGTTTATCATATTTGTATCTGATTTTATAGTTTTTCTCAATAGGAATATTTAGTGGATAAGGTCAATTTTCTCAGTTGGAAATACCACTCTTAAGTCGTAGTTCCATAGAGCCTGCCACTCTTTGGGCCTCATGTATTTTTCTACCAGTTGCTCCCACTCCTTTCAGCGCCCAGTAGCAGGTTTTTTGAAAGTACAGAATGCAGAATCATACCGTTGTATTGACTGATTAATTGATTTAGGGATTGTTACTAAAAGTGCTCAGAGCTTACCCTATCACTGTGCTCAGGGATCACTCCAGGCAGTGCCTAGGGCCTGGAAATCACACCTGAGTTGATTACATGCAAGGCAAGCCATTCCAGTCTGATCATACAGTTTTATTTTATTTTATTTTATTTTATTTTGGGTCACACCCAGTGATGCAGAGGGGTTACTCCCAGCTCTGCACTCAGGAATTACTCTTGGCGGTGCTTGGGGGACCATATGGGATGCTGGGAATCGAACTGGATTGGCCACGTGCAGGGCAAACGCCCTACCCACTGTGCTATCACTCCACCCCCATGATCATACAGTTTTAAACCTAAAAGAAAAAGATTTTCTGACTCAAGCCTCGCGTCCCAAGTGAAAAAATCTGAGACTACGTGGCTTCTCTCAGACTACACAGCAAAGTTAATACTAGAGCCCAACTAGTGTGTTATATAGGAGCCATGGGGCAAGGTGAATGCAAAGCACAGCATCCAGAATGACACACTTACCTTCATGCTTCGTAGCAAGAAGAAATATTTTAATTACTTTTGATGCAGTAAAATCTGTTGCTTTCTAACACATACCTCTGTTGGCACCACACTATCTCCTAACATAGCTATGATTTTCCATCCTCCAGTTATTAATTATATCTGTCATTTTTGAGCTTAGAGCCAGAGATAATCATCATGCTGGAAATTAAGCAGCTTTTTATACGAAAATAAGGAAACCTGGGGAAATGTCTGTCAGCCACCCTTCAACCTGCTTTAGTAAAAAAACAAAACTCTCTGTCTCTCATATCTGGTAGTCAAGCTTGCAGGAACCACCAGTAAACAGTCATATCTATTATCTAAACAGGTCTCTCTTTGAGTGTGCTAGAGGATGCAGTACATAACTATGCCAAGTCAACCTGCATAAACTAGTACTGGCTTGGAAACCCTACCCAAAAGTTGATTCATCTCTAAATTATAAATAGTTCTTCTCTAATATTCCTTTAAGATTACCAGTCATTTTTATATCAGAAAAGAAGTATTCATTTTCTGGTAATGCATTCTTTAAAATTAATAGAATACATTTTGGAACAGTTTTAGGTCTACAGGAGAAAAAAATGAGCCGAATGTCAGAATACATACTGTTCCCATACATACACTTTTCCCGTTCTTTATTTTTCTCTATTATTAACATCTTGCATTAGTATAGTGAGCTTGCTGCAATTGATGAGCCAGTCATGATACATTATTAGTAAATAAAGTCCTTGCTTTACACTAGTAGTTCTTTGTATAAAACATGGGTTTTGGCAAATGTATAATGCCATGTATCACCACTATAGTAACATACAGAATAATTTCATTGTCCCCAAGTCTTCTGTTCCTCTACTCAACTCTCCTTCTTCCCTACTTAAGAGTTCTTGGCAATCACTTATATTTTTACTGTCTCCATAGTCTAGAATGTCAAATGATTGGAATTACTTAGTATGTAGACTTTTCAAATTGACTTTGTACCAAGCATTTGTTTTTCAGTTTTTTATTCTTAGTGTTAATTTAGGTCCCATTATTATAAAAAGAAGAGAGTGTTTCAAATTATGCAATAGGATTTAAATGTTCCTTTATAAGAATTTATTAAGAGATTATGAATAATGGATAAAGAGCAAGTTTATAGATGAAAGCATTGAAAATATTATTTTTAAATTATAAAAACATTTATATGACAAAATGAATATAATAAAATTTCTAGCTATAAATTGGAAGATATTTATATCCTTGCATCTAAAACCATATATATAATCCAGAATATTTAAGCTTCTGTGAGTCAATAAATAAAACAAAACAAGTAACCCAATAGACGAGTGGAAAAGGATAAAAATATAAGAAAGTATAGCAGGAAAATGATTCATTAATGCAAACTTGAATAGTTATAAATTTTATTAATCAAAAATGTGAGAATTAAACAATAAAACGCTGATTACAACCATAAAGTTAGCAAAAATGAATAGCATGTTATTACAAAGAAAATATATTCTTAATGGAATAAGAAAATTCTGGTAAGAGTATAAAATTTTACTTCCATTTTGGAAAGTATTTTTTTTTCCAGTTTGAGGTGTCATACTTGGAGCACAACTGCCAACAATGACCTTAACAATTGCACCTTGTGGTGTGGGGAGAATCATGTGGTCCAAGAGAACAATCCGAAGCTCCTACATGCAATGTATGCACTCCAGCCCATTGAACTCTCTATGGCCCTTGATGAAAATTTTCTTTCGTCTTTTTTTCTTTCTTTCTTTCTTTCTTTCTTTCTTTCTTTCTTTCTTTCTTTTCTTCTTTCTTGTTTTTCTTTATTTCTTTCTTACTTTCTATCTCCCTTCCTTTCTTCTTCCCTTCCTCCCTCCCTCTCTCCCTCCCTTCCTCCCTCCCCCCCTCTCTTCCTTCCTTTCCTTTCCTCCTCCCTCCCTTCCTTCTTTCTTCCTTTCTTTTTTGTTTTCAGGTGGGGTTTGGTGACAGAGGGATGGTCACACTCAGAAGTGCTCAGAGTCTGTTGCTGACTGTGCTCAATGAGTGTCTCTCAGGGGAATCACAGGTGATTCAATCTGGGTCCTAGCACATGCTAGTCATGCGCTTTCTCACCTATACTATATCTCTGTGGCCTTTATAAGGTCCAGGACACACAAACAACTCTGTTTACAAAACACTTTCAAAAGGGAATTAATATATTGTGATGGAGGAAAGGGATAAGCACCCAAAGTACATTCAGGCAATATAATATAGCTTACTTTTGTAATGGCGTGGTGAACTGGAGTGTCAATGAGTGAATGAATGAATGAATTGTAGTAATAAATAAATTAAATTAATAATTGCATTGAATTTTTTATAAAAAGCAAACTGTCAATTAGAACAAATTGAGGAATGCCACCCTCAAAACATATTCACATAATTTTTAAATACCCAGATAATAGTAATTAAAAGCTGATGATCAAAGTATAAAGACATGTGGGAATAATATATTATAACTTTAAGAGGCTAAAGGAAAAAAAATGAAACTATGAACCCTAGATATAAATACAATATCTTATTAATTTGTGTATTTAAAGATTAAAATGTAAGATGTGTTTTTTGATTTGATATATCATATATTTAAACATGTGCCTCTACCCTGTTTGCTAGGCCTACTAATTAAGGAAAAAACTCATTGCATTATGTAATACACAAAGAGGCCATAAATTATTATTTCAAAAAGTATCAATTATGAGATTTAAAGTTCATCCTTGTTGGGCATGAAGACTTTGAACAGGTAACTTTGCTGTTAGTTTTCTGATGTATAAAATATAAGTATATTACTATTAGTAGCATTAATCACTGTCTCTGTTCCCCCGTTGTTCATCGACTTGCTCGGGTGGGCCCAGTAACGTCTTCATTGTGACAATTGTTACTGTTTTTGGCATACAGAATACCTCACGGGTAGCTTGCCAGGCTTTGCCATGGGGGCGAGATACTCTCGGTAGCTGCCAGGCTCTCCAAGAGGGGCGGAGGAATCGAACTCAGGTCGGCCATGTTGGCTGCTTGCAAGGCAAACACCCTACCTGCTGTGCTATCACTACAGCCCATAGCATTAATATGCACCTGAAAACTCTGATTCAGTCAAATAAAAATCAGATGTGAAAACATTTTAGTAAACTCATAGTCAAATATATACATTAATTTATATATATTAATTCATATATAATATATACATTAATTTATATATACATTAATAGTAGTTTCTAGATAAGATAGAATTAAGATGCAAAGTTTTATCTATTAATTTTATTATAATGTCAACCCCTGGTGGTAGCTGGGTGGGAAGTGTTGGGCAGGGACACATGTGTTAGTGGGTATTAAATTGAGAACCTTGCACATAGTCTACATTTTCACCTATATCCTTGACTTTCCTCACATATAAAAAAATACCGTGGGCTGAGAGATAGTATAGTAGGTAGGGCACTAGCCTTGCATGCTGCTGATGCTGGCACCTCATATGGTCCCCCAAACATAGCCAAAAGTGATTCCTTAGTGCAGAGCTAGGAGTTACCCCTGAGCACCCCTGGGTATGTCCCCCAAACAAAAACATAAAGAAATTCTTGAGATATGACTCAGACGTTTATGATTGAAGAAAGTAAATTGGATAAACAAAAAAACAAAAAAATTCAGGATTCCCCCAACTAGTACTTATGGAGTCCTAGAGCTCTTTCAGAAATACTCGGTGGTGGGAATTGAACCCAGTGTCTCTTCATGCCATACATATGCTCCAGTCCTTTGAGGTAGCTCCCTGACCCTATATTTAAAAACAATGATTTATAAACTATAAATATGACACTAATATGTATTCTACATATCCTACAAAATACATAATATGAAATTGTTTATTGTATTTAACCTATATGTTTAGATTACAGCACTAAGATTATCAGAAGTATAATGCATTTTGTTTCAGAGAGGATGTATATTTTCTCAAGCTGTTTTACATAAATTGCCTAGTATTTTTACAATGAAATCATGTAAAGTCTAGATAGATTTGGCTTTTTTAAGCCTTAAGAAGCCTGGAAGGTAAAAAGGTAAAGGCCCTCCCGTTGATCGTCGATTTGCTCGAGCGGGCCCAGTAACGTCTCCATTGGAGACTTTGTTGTTACTGTGTCTGGCATATCGAAGAAGCCTGTATTCTCTCTTAAACATGTATCTCTTTCTCTCCCCTCACACTTCTCGAAGTTAATTGTTTAAAATAAAAGTATTTAAAATAAATAGAATATAGATTTGGAGCTTCCTTTTACTGGAGGAAAAATGTACTTACCAGATGCTTTCAGGAATCATAGCACTTTGGGGGTGACACAAACTGAGGGAATGGAGAGAGGTAAATTTCCTGGATCTTGCAGGATTAAGATGTCACGTGACATCTTATCATCTCATTTCTACTTTGGACAAACTGGCAGGCTACTGAATGTAACCTGCCCACATGGCAGAGTCTGGCAAACTCTCCGTGGCGTACCCAATATGCCAAATACCAGTAACGATGAAGGGTCTCATTCTCCTAACTCTGAAAGAGCCTTGAATATGGCACTTTTTAAAAAAATCTCAGGGCTAGCATGAAGGAGACATTACTGGGGCCTGATCGAGGCAGTCGACGAATAACAGGATGGTTGTGATCTTGTGATCTCTTGCAGGATTCATTCATTCAAGAAAGTAGTAAGAGAAATTTGCTCATAATGCAAAATAAATTAAAGAAATATCACAGGATGTTCCAAAGATCAAAGCACATCCCTCTGCTCCAGAATATGAATCACCGGAGGCAGATGAGAATTCTGCTTTCCCAAAAAGGAGTAGTAAGCCTATGAGCACAGAAGCCTCAGAGGATGGCAGGCTTAAGGATGAGAGAGACCCTGTTGGGCATTTTGGACCATGAAGAAATGATTAGTAGATATATTGAAGGTTTAGGGAAGACGTAAGAAGAGGAAGAAACAAGTTTCTTATAATACAAAGAAGAAAAGGACATTCCTGCACTATCTTAATCCTATGTGCTATAGAAATTGTTTCTTTTTAATCTGATATCAAAACCTGCTTTCTCTTTGTTAGTATTTTCTGGGGTTTTTATTTATTTATTTATTTAGATTTTTATTAGTGAAACACCATGAGGTACAGTTGTGGATTTACAAATTTTTGTGCTTGAGTTTCAGTTATACAATGATTGAATACCCATCCCTCCACCAGTGCCCATTCTCCACCACCACTGATCCCAGTATCCCTCCCACCCCTCCGTCCTCCCCATCCCACCCTGCCTGTGTGGCAGGGCATTCCCCTATGTTCTCTCTCTCCTTTTGGGTGCTGTGGTTTGCAAAATAGGCATTGAGTGGCAATCATGTTTGGTCTAAAGTCTACTCTCAGCACTCAACTTCCACCCTGAGAGGAACCTCCCAACACCCTTTATTTGGTGCTCCCTTCTCTAGTTGAGCTCCCCTTTCCCTTAGCATGTGTGGCTGGCCTCCAAGCCATGGAGTAAACCTCTTGGTACTTATCTCAGGTATTCTTGGGTGCTAGTCTCATACTTTGTTACTTTATGTTCCCCAGATGAATGCAATTTTTCTATGTCTGTTTCTCTCTTTCTGACTCATTTCACTTAGCATGATACTTTTCATGTAGTACCACTTGTATATAAATTTCATGACTTCATCTTTTCTAACAGCTACATAGTACTCCATTGTGTAGATGCACCAAAGTTTCTTTAACCACTCATCTGTTCTTGGACATTCAGGTTTTTGCCAGATTCTAGCTATTGCAAAGAGTGCTGCAATGAACAAACAAGTATGGACATCACTTCGACTATATTTTTTGCCTTTCTGGGATATATTACCAGGAGTGGTATTGCTGGGTCAAATGGGAGCTCAATTTCTAATTTTTTGAGAATCGTCCATACTGTTTTCCAAAAAGGTTGAACCATTTGGCATTCCCAGCAGCAATAAAGGAGGGTCCCCTTCTCTCCACATCCACGCCAACACAGGTTGCTTTTGTTCTGTTGGATGTGGGCCAGTCTCTGTGGTGTGAAATGATATCTCATCGTTGTTTTGATCTGCATCTCCCTGATGATTAATGATGTAGAGCATTTTCTCATGTGCCTTTTAGCCATTTGGATTTCTTCTTTGAGAAAGTTTCTGTTCATTTCATCGCCCCATTTTTTGATGGGGTTGGATGTTGATATAAAGGATATCAAGGGGTTGATATCAAGTATGTCCAAAGTACTGGTTGAACTCCACAAGTATTTTCTGTTTTATTTGGACCTATATTTTTCTGATTTTTTCCCTTTGAACTTAAGAACCATTCCCAGTTACATTCATGTGTTGTCCCCTGCTCAGTGCTTATCCCTATGCAAATTATTCCTGAAAATACTTGGGGGTCCACACATTGCCAGAGTTTAAACCTTGACCTATTGCATGCAAAACATTTATTGTATGTAGTAAGTTTGCTGCATTATCTCTCTAGCCCCTACATTTTCCATTTACTTATTGTTCTATTTTAGGTACTTTTCTGGCTATCAGCCACTGGGTTTTGTATTTGAACCATTCTATTTGTCTAAATTTTTTAATTAGAAAGTTTTACACATATGTATGAGAATATATCCATTTTGTAACATAAAGTACAAGTTACAAATCAATATATTTAGCATCAGCTTGCATATATAGTATAAAATTCCAAACTGCATAGAAATATATCCATGTGTGCTTGTGTGTATATATATATGTATATGTTTATGTAATTATATGAACATATATATTTACCAAAAACAACTGCTTATTTCTGTGTGGTGTGAACTTTTTCTTTTTCCTTAAATGTATTTTTAAATGTCATACACAAAAAGAAGGATATTTCACAAATCCATCAAAAAATTTTAACTAGATTATAAGGGCAATGGGGTCATCTAAGCATCATGAAAGGAGTAATTAAACCTTAGGGATTGGAGAGGTAGTGGCAGGTAAGACACTTGCCTTGTATGTAGCCAACTAATGTTTTGTTTTGTTTTTTTTGTAACCTATGTTTGATCTCTGCACATAACTAGCCCTGCCAGGAGCGTTTCCTGAGCCCAGGACCAGGAGTAAGGCCTGAGCACTGCTGAGTGTGGCTCAAAAGGAAACAAATAACAAAATATAAACTTCAGCGCCAGAAAGAGGTTACAGAAATGAATGCCCAGTATTGCTTGCCTCTGATGCTGCTTCCATCACCAACACTGCAAGGCCCCACCAGTATCTCTAGGTACTTTCCTGAAGGTCCCTGAACATCTCGATGTGGCTTAAGAGGTCTGCCGACCATTTCCAGGATGGCCTTGGTAGTTCCTGGCACCATAGGGTCAGAGCAACTCCACATCTTGGGGTGTCTCAATGAACTGCAAGTCTGGTTGCCTAAGAATAACTCACAGGGTCGCTTGGGTCCTCTGAGCACTACTCGGGAGACATCCTCAAAATACAAACTTTAAATTGCTTTTACAAAGTTTAGCCAGTGAAATAGATTGGCAATTATTTATAGAATAAATAAATAAAACTTAGAATTTATGTACCTGCCCCTTCTTCCGATATTGTCTGATTCTTTTCTTCTTTTTCTCCAAGGAACATGTCTGGCTAACAAGAATGCAATATATTTTACTTACCACTCTATTTAATGTTGTTCCTCCTAATTTTGCCTACGAACTCATTTATAAAAGTGATTTAAGAAAAAAGAAAACAAACAATATTCCTTCTCTTACTAAGTTTAAAACCTTGTGGTAGTCAATGAAGATATAAAAATGAAAGCTCAGTGTTATAACTGTTTTGATCGTAACAGGGAAATGTCCATCAGTATTTAAAACCATGTAATAGAAACTTGGTTCAACAATTAATAGTTGCATAGGCACTGATTTATAAATCTCTATCAAGTACTTATTATGTATATAAACTGCTTAGTCACTGTGGCTACAATAATGAACAGTGGCCTCATCTTCCTGGCCACTGCCTACAGGTGGAAACAGGTGCAGCTTGGCAAGGACATCTCAGAAAAAGGTTACTGTTGCCATTCCTCTGTTTATTTTCTGCATTGGTTTTAGTTGCTGTATCATCTAACCCTGTTCTGCCTTACACGTTCCCCATATTCTGTCAATTATCTATTAAAATATCAGCAAATAGTAGTTCTCTTCTAGCATATATCTGTCTTAAAACAAAGGCTCTGAACTAATAAAAAGCCACTACAGATAGAAACTTCAAGAACTAATCTCCAATCCAAGAGATGTTTTGCTTTGACATATATTGTTTCATAAGAAATTTTTCCACCAGATTTCACAAAACGCTGGTAGCGAGTTGAATAGTTATGGGGCCAGAGAGAGAGTTTATCACAATAAAACTGGGTTTGAGTCCTGTACCACATATGCTCCCTGGAGCACTACCAGATGTAAGCCCCAAGTATAACTGGGTGTGGCCCCCAAATAAAACAAAGTTGGTTGCTATTTCTTCCCACTGTCCACCAATAATAAATAACTCACTGCATGGTAGAGTTGAGTTTGTTTGGGTCAACAGCTCCTAAATGTTTGGCAAATTACCAAGGAATATTACAAATGTTGGTGAATGCATATTTTCCTGGTTCTCAATAATTTTTAGAGTAATAGCAAATTTTGAAGTTATTAATTCAGAATCAGATATTCTGTGCCCTAATTCATCTTAAAATGCATACACACTGGCTATTTTTTTTTATTTGACAATTTGGGGATGTTACATCAGGCCTAATAATTCAGCTCATCTACTGTATATAACACATGGGGAAAGAAATGAATTTTCACTTCTCATACTGAAAATTTGTTAGAGGCAATATCAACATATATATAAAATATGAAAAACACCTTTTACTCTAAAGGTCTTTCTTTTGACTTGTAAAGGGTTATTTTTAAAAAGCGCTTAAAAAAGAAAAAATAAAAAGCACTGCATGTAGTAAGAAATACATATCTGGCATTTTGAACGAGATCATGTGAGATACGATGTCCAAGACTTTTATTTGTATGTTATCCCCACTTTTCTATCTTGGATACCAATATTACCCAGAAAGAAAGGATTAAATAAATGTCTGTTGAATAAAACAAACTGTAAAGCATAAAGGAATTCGATATGTAGACACACTTCTGTATGGTAATGAAATGTGGGTCTGCCTTTCATATCAAAAGAAGGTTATGGTGGTGGCTGCTTCAATGTCAGTTATGTGTTCCCAAGGCAGAAAGAAAAACAGAGCAGAAAAAAAAAGTGAGAAGGCTAAAGGGAAGCATGGAATCTCTGTCCTACCCAAGTCTCCCAGACTAGCGTTAAAATAAATGCCTTGGGGCACTAGGAAGCAGAGAAACCAGGAGAACAGAATAAAACACTGCACATGGTGAGTCTATGTGTGTTCTTGCCAAAAGTCCAAAATAGGCATTGGCAATGCTCTATGCCAGGACAGAGTCAGCACAGGGAGTGAGGAGGTGAGCGGAAAGGACTCGGAGTTCCTGCAAGGTCGGAAGTGTGTCAAGAATAAGCCTGGTGGCAGGAGGGCCCTTAGGAAATTGAAAGCAGGGGCATCAGTATTTGGAGTGTCATCCCTCACGCCTCTGAAAGACCTCCATGACCCAACTCTCCAGCACCTGACAAGCTAGCATATTTTTCTTGGGTGAAACGCAGACCACCCAGTGTCTTATACTCAGTGTACAATGACCTGCCCTCTGGCTTATTACATTGGGACCTTCTTTGGCTTTTTGCCCCAATTCTGAGAACCTGATTAACTGTCCAACATAATGTAGGCCTAAGTGGTAAAGAGATTTTGTGGATTACAAAACAACCCATCTTTGTTAAGTTTGCTCCTATGAATGCTGGAAGGCTGAGAGAGAAGTGTTGATCATGAAAAGTGCCCTACACATGCAGGGAATCTCTCCTACATTCTCCAGCACATGGAGTAGGCAAAAATCCAGGATTCATCAAGTCCTCCCAACCTGCCTCTGGGCATGATCCAATCAGTAGAAAAGGGATAAATAAGATGAAACAGAGCAGTCAAAATATGACCTAGAAAACAATTCAGATCAGTCTGCTTCTGAAAAGCAGGGAATATAGCACATATGTTTAAAGAAGACCTACCAGAAATATAGTGGGCCATCTGAGACAGTTTATCCAATGAAGAAAAGGTAAAAATGCACACTTCCATTAGTTTTCTAGACAAAATGTACATGGAATCTGATGATTATGACTTAGCTCTCTCAGTTGCATTTGTATTCATGAGAGAAAATACAGCTAAATTGGTTGCTGCAATTGCTAATCCTAAGAGCAAATATTGTTGCTGAGATGAGCACATTGCTTCATTCCCACAGTCCAAAATGGATTAGGGACATTTGTTTGGAAACCAGAGCACTATCAGCCTAGGCAGGATTCTAGCTCAAAGACAATCCAATCCAGTAGATGAGTGGATCACTCCAACCATGTAGTCTCCAGACACACTGGAGACCATTTCTAATCCTCATAGACAGAGACCCTTGACAAAGTATTATTATCTCCATTTTTCAGAGAAAAAAAACAAAAACAGTTACTCTGAGAGTTAACAGGAATACTTGTATCCACAAACTAGTTTAGTGCACAGTCACATACCTGCTTGAATTCATGCCATGAGCATCCCTCCTCCCTAATCCTGATGATGTAAGGATAAAGCAAGAAACCAGGTAAAAACACTTAGAAAATTAAACTGCACTAAACCCACGAGAAACATTATTATGTACAAACTTTTCTTGGATGGGAATAGACATTAAAATCTTGGCCATGTGCAAAATTGTTCTTAATTTAGGGAGTTGTTCAACCCTGTTTTTAGCCCCAGGATTCTATGCTTCTAAGTATGAAGAGGAAAATGAAATATAGTCATGCAAGAGGCTATTTCTTTAATTTTGTGGATTGTCACATTCATTCAGCATGAAATTTTCTACAGAAAGTCAATTTTGGAAAGTTCCAAACTTAATTAGATCTTGCAGTTTTGTGATCTTCATTATAATTATCAAATCCTGAGGAGCTAATAAAGGATCAACCTCTGGGCTGCAGAATAACCTAATCTATTCATACCTTCGTGCTGTTCTGAATTAGAACTGGGGACTACTGAACTCCAGGGCACTAGTCAACCAAATATAGTCGGCAATTGCAGTACACAACTGAGCTTGATCAGACCAAGATGAGTACAAGATATGTAAACTAATCCAATAAAGTTTATCAATATACATGGGCAATTCAGATGAGACATACACTACTGTAGCAAGTCTAATTAAGAGTATTTCTATGATAAACTGAAATTCTATCTCCTGCTATCATGCAATTATTCATTTGAGTCTATTGTTGCTAGAACAATGAACAGTGAACATCGCCCTTATTAGTGTTCCTTCTTCCTGATACTTGCAATTTAGCCAAATAATACATATCACCCTTTTAATATTTCAAAAGATGTTTCAATACTCAGACATTTTTCTTAATTTAGGTTCTGTCAAAGACAGAGTGGTAAATTCTGGATCACTGTGCACTTTTAAAAAGATAGCTGTAGGTATGTTTCAGAAATATTTCTGTAACTTTTCTGGGCTGATAGTATTTTATAAAAAAAATTTTATTGCAATGAAATTCCGATTGTAGTACTATAAGATCTCTTCTTATGACTTCAGCACCTTTGAACCTTAATTTAGTATTACCTTATAGTTATCTCTCAGATTCTAAATATTTAGGAGCCAAGTAGTTACCCAGATGCTATGCAAGGAAAAATATAATTTTCTAAATTTATTAATGTAAATTGAAGGAAACTTGAGTCTTACTTTGGGGAAAACTTAGAAGAGAAGGGAGAAAACCCTGAAATCATTAAAAATTTACATTTCCCTTTAGAAATATCAGCTTTACTTTTGTAAAGACTTAATTTGAGACCATCAAATAAATGATTGAGTTTTTATGTGCTAAATGTTTTTTTATAACTGTGAAGTAAGGAAACTGGATTACTTTTCATATTATTGAAGTAAGCAAGTCGAGACAGAAACACTTCATTGATAGCTTATCCCTCTGGTGGTAAGCAGCAAGTGGGAGGAGACAATTTCTCAAGGGAAAGAGTCATGGCACTTTTGTTAGCTGAGTACAGAAAGAGAATTAGAGTGAGAGAAGAACGCTGTGTCTGAATTGTTACCTGATTCAATGCCACAAGTACATTTTGTGTGTTGCTTGCAGTTGTCTGTTTACTATTGGTAACCTATTTCTTGTTTGGGAGAATTGCATATAAGAAAAAGGAGAGAAGAAATAATGAAAGTGCTTTGCAAGGAAACCTTTTCAGACACTGAGCACAAGTGGTATTATCCAAACAGCAAAGTATGCCTCAGATCCAGGTGGAAGACTATCCTTTCATATAGAATCGACTGCATAGACAACCTTGACAAGTGGTTGTTTGCAAAGAGATGAATAAAGCATCTTTGGAATGATCGTTGATACTATTAAAACTGCAAATTAAATCTTTCTTTAACTATAAAGTGAAAGCAAAAATAAAGTTTCTTCTACCATTGAGGGAGAGTAACTTTGGGACACCAGGATAATTAAGCTCAGTAGCATAATTCACCTGTCTTGTAAGATTCAGGTCACAAGATTGATCCCTGGCACTGCCACATGCTGAACCCTGTCCAGATGTCTGTGGTCTTTGTGCCTGGTAGCTCTGCTGTCAGCAACAAGCAATTCCTACTTCGCAGTCAAGTGCATTTGAGCACCATAGTAGAGGTGTGTGATCCCAGGACTAAATGTGTAAGAACTAAGGCCAGTGTGTGTGTATATGTGTGTGTGTGTGTGTGTGTGTGTGTGTGAGAGAGAGAGAGAGAGAGAGAGAGAGAGAGAGAGAGAGATCATTGTAACACCAACAAAGGGACAGAGAAGGGGAAAAGAACATAAATTTACTTTGGTCAAGAGAATATCTACGAGAACAGAGGGGAATGCCCTGCCACAGAGGCAGGGTGAGATGGGGGGATGTGGGGTGGGAGGGATACTGGGATCCATGGTGGTGGGAAATGGGCACTGGTGGAGGGATGGATATTCGAAATAAATAAATAAATAAATAAATAAATGAGAATAGTAGGAGTGGAAGTACAACTCCAAATGGAACTTAAAGAAGATCCCTTAAGTGACAACGAGGCAAGGCATATCAGCTCTGAACAAACATGAAAGTCCAATTAGAGCACACACCTAAATGAATAGGGGAAATTTTTCTAGAAGGTACTGAAGTTGAGTAAAACACTGATTTTGGCCCTGAAGTGATTTTAAATGCATGCTAAAGTTAGTTGCAATGTCAGTGAATAGTCATAGACTGATTTCATCAATAACTCCAAACCAGGCTAGAAAAGTCAGTCTTTAGGTGTATTCATTGGAACAAATTTTAAAAGAAATCCAATCTGTTAGGCCAAGACTTTTTTTTCCCATCTAACATCAATTTCTTACAAAGCATAACTTTCAAGATATTATTCAAATGCTTCTCAAAGAATGTGCCTTCCATCCATTTAAAGGTGTTTCGCACATCTCATGAATAGGCCATGAAAACAACTGTTGTATTCAGACAAACAGATCTGCTTTCAATTTCTTAAATTGCACTTATATATTTTCACTCTTGCTGGAAAGGTTGTTTCTGCCTTTTCTTCTTTTGTTTATCCAATACTATTTAATTTTACACTTTTACTTAAAAATTCTACCTTGTACTAAAAACTCACAGGACCAACTGAAAATAAGTTTCTTCTCTTTTCCTTGCATCATTATTTTATTTATTTTATATGTATTTACTAAGCATGATAATATAGAGGTATACATTAAGGAACGATTTATGCTTTTGAACTGTCATTTATGGACTTCTAGATTTGGACTGTTACTATTAGTCTGATTTTTTCTCCAACATAAATTTGTAAATGAAAAAGGAAAAGATAAAATTGAACATGTTCTTGGTCATTGCACTAATTTCACAATTAAAATTATAGTTTAGGTAATATGGTTACAATAGTGTTGAAGATCATGGCATTAATGTATACCTCTTGTCCCTTCTACCTGCTTGTTAATTTTGTAATCCAAGGCCATGTTTTGTCATTGTTCAACACTTTCTATATCTTTGTTATGTCTCTATATTCCAGAGATGAGTAAGATTATACAGTTTTGTTTTCTCCCTCTGACTTATTTTATTTGACATGATATTTCTCAGTGTTAATTTCTTGGACATAGAGAGATATTCAACAAAAATAACATAGATATGACTCTGTAGTGAAAGGAAATAGCAACTGAATTATGCTCCTTTAAAGAGCTACAAGACAATATATACCATTGATTGAGTGACTCATAAGGATGTTTTATTTTATTTTCACTAAGAACTCTTTATAAGTAATCTCTAATCCTTATGATAGTCTACTAAGATAAAATTTTGGCAACCCCATATATTCATATATATATATATATATATATATATATATATATATATATATATATGATGTTACCCTGGGTTTCTCTTTCCTCAAATTTCAGAACTGGCACTGAAATCCAGGCCTGAATGATTTCTAAAAAATTATCAAGTACTGTGATTTATTGTGATTTACTGTGAATAGTGCACCAGCTCTCTTATGCAGATCATAAAGACAGGCACTGATGCAAGTAACACCCGACCTTGCAAAGTGGTCGTGAAGCAAGGGCCCAAGGAAGGGAGTCTATCAGCAAAGTTGGCAAGAACAGGGTATCAATCAGCACCAAGGGTCCGACCTTGAGTCTCACTCGACCTCCTAGTTACAGGTGGCCAAGACGCAGAAACTGTCATGTACAATTAGCATGTTATCCTAACTGCAATATCTAGCCTTGTATGGGATTGGACCAGGGTAAAGCAGGGAAGATGCTAAACTTTGTGTGATTGGACCTTCCTGTGAGTCGAGACCCTCTATAAAATATGTGTGTATTTGGCAATAAGGTGAACAGCCTTCAGCTGCTCCCAAAGGGTGTTTCTCTGCATACCTGTCATCCTTCGCCCCACATCTGTCAGGACCCATTGGACAACGTGTCCAGGCACGTTGGGGAAAAACTATTCCCCATCACTCCTAAACCTGAATGACTCTTAAATACCAAGAGAACTCTTAAATACCAAGAGGGCTAGAGAGATAATACAGCGGCTAGGGTGCTTGCTGTGCAGATGGCCAGTAGGGTTTGATCCCTGGAAACACATACAGTCCCCAAGCTTCTCCAGAAGTGATCCCTGAGAGCAGTCAAGTGTAGTATAAAAATGAAGAAAAACAAAATAAAACAAAAATTCTAAGAGTAATTCTGTATCCACAGTCGTCTGTAAAACAGTTTCCTTTATAGGTGATCAAAGGAAATGCATCTTAAGATTATTCCGAAGATGTCAGATTATCCAGACATTTCTTTTCTTTTACTTTTCTATGCCTTACTAGCTAAGATTCCAATGGGATGTGCCATTTTTAGACAATTGAAAGCACCAATAGTAAATATCACTCTTAGGGTATAAAATTGAAACTACTCAGTAAAAGACTTAAAAAAGAAGATAAAAATAACTTTCTTTAATCAGTGAATGCACAGTAAATAATGAACTGTTTTATATATTGATTATGCATAAATTTATTCAAAAACAACACACACATTAAAATATTGTCTAAGTCATAATGACTGGATTTGTTATCATTGTTTCTGAAAATGTGAAATCATAGGAAACCATTTTATATAATCAAGATGTATGCACAAAAAAATAAGACACTAAATTGATTTTTGAAGTAACTGCTTCTCTTCATATATAACACTATTGTACTATGAGCAAAATTAAGAATAGCAATAATTTACCAGCGGGTAGGGCGTTCGCCTTACAAGCGGCCAACATGGCCGACCCGAGTTCGATTCCTCCGCCCCTCTCGGAGAGCCCGGCAAGCTACCGAGAGTATTCGATATGCCAGACACAGTAACAACAAAGTCTCCAATGGAGACGTTACTGGGCCCGCTCGAGCAAATCGACGATCAACGGGAGGGCCTTTACCTTTTAGAATAATTTGTTATGTAATGATATTGAAAATTTTATAATTATAGACATTATTAATCAATGAAGAATTTTGAGTGATGTATCTAGCTGTTACCAATGTCTCATAAGTTTGGTCACAAAATATTTCATGTCTCTCAAGAGACGGTTTATAGCAGAAAAGAACTGGTGAAGGGAAACAAAGAATTGATCTTCAGTTCCTCTTATAGCATTCGATAAGACACACACACACAAAAAGATAGCTACACTTGAACAGGTTTAGTTTTTTAAGGACCAGAAAGATTGGGTAAAGTGAGGGACTAAGTTCTTAAGTTTTTCAAGGTCAGTGACCCCCCAAATGGGGCAAGAAAAAGATGACGTGTAAGTATCACCTGGGGATATAGGCGGCATTTTGCCAGGCTATTCTTAGTTCTTCAGAGATTTTAGTACACCCACTGCCCTGCCAGTAGTTATTCATCAGGAGCTATTTATTGTCATAGTGATTCACTATTCTTAATCCTCTGTTATGTCAGAGATGAAAAAATAAAACTGATAATTACTAGTCTAGTCATTGGAGGAATGTGTAGGCAGATGGGTGATATGGGAGGTAGCATCTGGATCGCAGAAAGTGATCCTGACTGAAACAGGTCTCTATCCAGTAGTCCATTCCCTAAGAAGCAGGAATTGCCAAAAATTAGCAGGACACCGGGTCTACAGTGAGAAGACTTAGGCAAGGATCAGTTCCCAGCAGTTTGTTTCTGGAAACAAAAGGTTTTAGAAAAACACTAAGGATTAGAGGCTCAGAACATTTAATTTCCAATTCACCAAATGTTGGAAGGTTGCCCTCCATTATTTCTGGACTTGATTTTAGAGAACTGGATATAAATGATTTCATAAACTAAAGAAAGCTGAGAAGTGTTGGGAGTGGCAGAGACTTGGAGATAAGCAATATAAAGACTTAATTATGAATCATTACAGTAATAAATCACACAAAATCTATTGACAGTAAGATATTATTGCAAAAATGTATGCTAGGCAAGAGAATAATGCTTGCTGTCATTGTTTCTATGCGAAACTCCTGGAGGTTCCAATCATTGCAAAAAGATAAGGCAAAGTGGAAATAATTATCAGGACTCAAAAGTAAAAACAATATTATTCTTTACAAACAATTTTGTTTTCTGCATAGAAAGTCAAAGATATTACAGAGATAAATGACTAAAACTAATGAAAGAATTCAACAATGATACTAAATGCAAGATAAATACACAAAGAAACATCTGTGTTCCTGAACACCACAACAATTAAATAGAAAAATAACAAAAATAAATGTTACAGTCATGAGCGGTGCAATATACATTAAATATGCAGGGAAATTTTTTAACAAAAGGAGATAAAAATATATGAGAAAATATAAATGTATGTAAAAGGTCAAAATACATCTAAATAAATTGAGCTCTTTAATATATATATATATATATATATATATATATATATATTGGGCTGGAGCTATAGCATAGAGGGTAGGGCATTTGTCTTGCACGTGGCTGACCCTGGTTTGATTCCTCTGTCCCTCTCAGAGAGCTAGGCAATCTACCGAGAGTATCCTGCCCCCACGGCAGAGTCTGGCAAGCTACCCGTGGCTTATTTGATATGCCAAAAACAGTAACAACAAGTCTCACAATGGGGAAATTACTGGTGCCCGCTCAAGAAAATCAATGAACAACAGGATGACAGTGCTACAGTACTATATATATTATCCTGTACATATGAATTATTTCTAAATTAATTTCAAGCTATAATTCCAAAGTTCCTAAAGGACACGGAAAATAAAAAGGTGAATAATATTAATATTAGAGTGATCCAAGTATTTATTTCATCAGAAAACTATAGTTGTTTAATTAGGTAGTACTGGCAGAGATGAAATAAACCAGACACACAGAAACTGCCACCAAACAAATTTTACTATATTGAACTCTCCAAAATGCATGTCCACTAGAACCATAGGATGTAAACGTATCTTGAAACAGCAGATGTAGATAGTTAAAGTAACGTTGGATTAGACCAGAGGAAACTCAATAAAATAAAAAATATTCCTATCAGGAGCTCATCTGAGGATTGGAGTCACACAGAGTAGGTAGAATGTCATCTAGTATTGGAACTGATATTGAAATAAAATATTCAAAAGCAAGAACACATTTTAGAAACTGCGATAAGTTAACAGAGCATCCTCCTTTCTAACCTTAAGGGCAAGCATTTATCTGCCAAGACCCAATTTAGGATTTGTCACATCCAGAACTGGGGAGAGAATATGTTTATATAGTCTAAAGCAATTCAGGGCTTGTCACCTGTGTCCAATTCCAGAGGACACAACTTTTTATGTTCAGTGTGCTCCAAGACTGTGCCATTTATACAGAATACATTGTGAATATTTCCTCCTTGAGTTGTGCAAAGCAACAGCCCTGGTTATGGAGGGGAGAAGAGGCAGTGCAAAATAATGCGCAAAAGGTTAACTTTCAATGAAGTATGCCAAAATGAAGGGTTTTAGTCATATTAAAATTAGCCATAAAATTAGAACCTGATATTACTTGATGAACAATTAATTTTGATGAGTTAGCCTAGATAAGGAAAAAAATAATTTCGAAAGAAAATTTTAAAATAGCTTCATAACATTGGGGTTGAGAATTATTTCTCAAGCAAACACACACACACACACACACACACACACAATGAAAGTATCATTCGATCAGTTTGACCATAATGAAATTTAAAAATTCTGTATGATAAGTGACATCATGTATGAACAATGTGAAAATACAAAAGACAAATGGGCCTATAAATCAGTGAAAAAAATTAAAAGGAAAAAAGTAAGCAAAATATTTGAACAGAAATGTCACATAGATGGAAAGCAGTCATAGTAATCAAAGATGTTGAATGTATTTGTTATAAAAACATTTTAAATAAATGGTATAAAAATTGAAAAAAATTAATTCTGAGTCATGAAATAAAATTATATATTATATCCTAATTATATTGGTTGCATGCAAGGCAAACGCTCTACCCGCTGTGCTATCACTCCCCCACACAGCCAGCCTGGCAGAGCCAGGTTTGATTCCTCCGCCCCTCTCGGAGAGCCCAGCAAGCTATCGAGAGTATCTTGCCCACAGGGCAAAGCCTGGCAAGCTAGCCATGACATATTCAATATGCCAAACACAGTAACAACAAGTCTCAAAATGGAGACATTACTGGTCCCGCTCGAGCAAATTGATGAACAACTGGAGGACAGTGTGTGTGTGTGTGTGTGTGTGTGTGTGTGTGTGTGTGTGTGTGTGTGTTTATCCTAATTATATAAGATATAATTGGGGGACAATTAATATATTCTTATAACACCAATGATTTGATGATTTGGGGGAATATGGGCATATACAATTTTCACATATTTCCAGGTGCTCATTAGTAACAGTATAACACTGTATACATGCACTTGTAAAAAGCTTATAATTTTATTTTCAAAATGCAACTTCCATGATCACCTTTCAGATGTCTGTAATAGAGAAGCTGCAACAGAGGTTCCAGAAAAGAACTCATAAACAGGGGTTGGAGCGATAACACAGCAGGTCGGGTTCTATCCCTGGCATCTCATATGGTCCTCTGAGGATCTCCAGGCGTAATTGCTGAGTGCAGAACCAGGAGAAACTCCTAAGCATCACCGGGTGTAACCCAGAAGCCAAGTTTCATAAATAGTATTCATTATGTATCCTTTATAACAGGAAAATAATAGAAATACTCAAAATGGCCATCAATAGATGATTGAATAAATTGTTATCTATTCATAAATTAAGAACAATTCCATTACCAGGATATCTACATTTAAAAAAATCTCTAAATGTTATCAATTTTTTACAAAAAAAAACTCTATTGTAAATATTACATGCTACTTAGCAACACTGAGTAAATTTAATTATCACTGAACAATTCTAGGCATTATAAAAATATAAGATTTTTAAAAGAAAGACATGTGTTTTCTGATATGATAAAGAATAAGGATACATAACTAACTTTAGGTAAAGAATCACTTATTATGAAGATGATCCAGAAAGGAGTTAGTATTTGTTTAACCAAATGCATAATTTTGTGATTTTTTTTAATATAAAGAAAAGATGGCAAAGTGTTCATTTTAAGCTTTGATTGGGGCAAATGAGGGCATATGGTGTGTCCTTTTCTATGTCTTGGTATGGTTAACACTAGAAACAAAGAAAGAAAGGAAGAGAAGGAAGGTGAAGGAAGTGCAGAAAAAGGCAGAGAGATGACTGTAGTCTTTGCAGAGAACACTGCACACTAAGACCAGCAAAGTAGTTTAGTAAAATTTGACTGTAGACTCAGGTAGACTTAATTCAAGCTTTTTCAATGTGAACAAGGTAACTATCCTAGGACTCTCTTTACCCATCTATAAAATAGGTAGATTGAAATTTCACTGAAAGTGTTCTGGCAGGACTGAGTGGGAGGAGGTATGTAAAATGTCAGACCTTCCAGGAATAGTACAGTCCTCTCTCTTCCTTTCAGTCGTGGAAAACAATAAAGTCTGTACAAAAAGTATGCCACCTTAACTCATGTGGGTAGAGTTGAATTCCTTTTTTTGATAGTCGATTTTCATCTCAGTAGGAATAATTTTGAAAAGAGATTAAATGTCTTTGGCATGAACAAAGATGCAGACTTGAGAGAAAATTGTAGGCCTTCAGTTTCCACAGATGTATCCATTAAAATGTAGGTGAGTCAGTTTGCATTTAAGCTCAAGTCACTTATTTAAGGAGACCATGGCACAGGCTCTTTACCCTTGATTGTTAAAAACCTTATTTTGAAGTATTGAATGGAACACGCAGTAGGGCCAATTGCAGACTCAATGACAAGAATTAAAGTACAAAGCTCTCTAATGAGATCTGTGCTTATGTGGTTCAAGGAACACTATGGTTAGTAGTTTATAGTCTGCAGGGTCAGGCTCTTTGGAAGTAGAGTTGACATAGGTTTTCCCTGGAGTGTCTTAACAACAGCCTGTTGTAGGAAGCTTGACCCTCTTTGTATCTTGCCAGTAAATTCTTGGCCACTGTATGATATTTATGATTCTATCAGCATTTAAGTCAGGAAAGTTTCTAATTCTGGAAAATGGTCATTGGTCAGTTGTTAATGCAAATGTGCTGAGGGGGGGAAAATCAGGAAGAAGGAGAAGGAGGAGGAGGAGGAGGAGAAGGAGGAGGAGGAGGAGGAAGAGGAGGAGGAGGAGGAAAAGGAGGAGGAGGAGGAGGAGGAGGAAAAGGAGGAGGAGGAGGAGGAGGAGGAGGAGGAGGAGGAGGAGGAGGAGGAGAAGAAGAAGAAGAAGGAGAAGGAGAAGGAGAAGGAGAAGGAGAAGGAGAGCGGGGAGAACAAAAGGGAGAAATCACCTTTTAGAAGGAGAAAAATAATAAAAGAAAATGCTCTTGAGGTTAAAAGGTAGCAAGTGTGATCTCTACCAATGAAATAACTGAAAATAATTGTTAAAGACAAACAATTGAAAGCTTTCTATATATATATATATATTTCCACACAGAAACAAAAATGGTAAGACAAATGCTTAAACGTTTTTATTTTAAAGGGACAGCTTATATGTATAAAAAGAAAAATGGTTGTATATTGTACTTATCAAAATATTGTAATAAAATGATTTGAGTTCATATGAGCTTCTATTCCAGCATAAACTCACTTTCTTGGTCACTTTGTGCTGAAAGGAAACTTGAGAGGTTCTTTCATTTATTTCTCTTTACTAAAGACCAAAATGGATCTTAGGAGTAGCCCAGAAAATTGTTTACTTTATTATTTTTAAAAAAGAGATAAAATATTTTTAAAAATCTCTTTGCACATAAATAGGTCTATTTCTAAAACGAAATTCTTCATTTTTAAAATTTATCATCTACCTTTCTAAAGGGTTTTTTAATTAAGCATACAGAATCACATAAGCTCTCTACCAACTGAATCAGAGGGAGTGGTTTTGTACATTTTCTAAACATCCTGTCTCCAAGGTAACCTGTTTCTCTCTGACAGGCTGGAGGGTATGGAAAGAAGTGAGAAGATGGAAACTTGATGAAGTCGCATGAAAGGATGAGGTGGCCACCGGCTGATGAATCAATTCCGACAAGAATAAAACAATTCATAGAAATCAATGTCACCGACCTGCAGGTGCATCTCAGAATTGCTGCTGTATTAGAGATGAGTTGCAAACATTGCACTGTTTCTCTCAGTAATACCAGAATTCAATAGTCAGATTAGAAACTGCCCATTATACCTGAACTCCATAATAAAAATGTCACCCTTTTTGAAAGAGGTCGTCAGCAGGTTAGCCGGATCTACAAAATCCAAGCAGGTGATAGGGAAGTCAGAGGCACCTTAGAGAAATCATTGACATTGGGCGAGGAGAGTCTGATATTATTTGAGAAAGTGATACTTCCCGTGAGTATTTAAAACACATCCACCCCGCCTCCACAGGGACTCCTGCGCCTGACCCAATACCAAACAGAGCTGATGTGCTATTACAGCCTTGCCAAGGTAGAAATCACCCCAAGCCAGGCCCAGTTTCAAATATTCTGCATCTGCTGTGGTTCAAAATATCTCAGGCAGGGCATTTGACTGCCTGGGTGTCAAAATATAATGAAATTCTGTTCTTAGCCTAGTGCAACTCAGTAATTAATGAATTTTTACCGTTGGAGTTTTCCTGCTTTTAAATCAATGTCCACTAAAATCCCTGTATGTTCTTCCTAACATAAAACCTTGCTCATATCTCCACCACCACCAATCAATCAGAAGATGGAATTCTCGGGGGAGGGGGTGGGGACGGGGAGGGTTGGTCGAGGGGGACACCCCAGTATCAAATAACCACAGAGGCAGAATATTAACACTAGCTCATGTTTTCAGAGCAGACCAAACATATCAACACTTATGTATTACAACATCTTAATGAGGGAGGATTGCCATTATTTCCATTTTAAGAATAAGTACAGAGGCTTAGAGAAGCTAACTTGTTCCAAGTGATCTAATGAATACAGGGGGAGAGTTAGCAGTACATCCTTGAGAGTATGACCTCCAAGCTCACACTCTTAACACTATATTCTACTGTCTAAGCTTAACAAGACTTTGCCATTAGTTAGATGTAAAAGCAGGGACCAAATTCCCTTTGATTTCAGTATTTCTCATGCATAAAATAGGATAATTATCCTTTCTTCTTTTTTTTTTCCTAAGAATTTTACTAAGTCCATATGCAGCACCAGAATACTTACTGGGTTGCATTAATGAACAAAAGGGGGAAGGATAGAATGATTAAAGGGGGTGGGAGAGAGAGAGAAATCAAATAAAAAAATATTAGAGGGTGTAGAAAACACTATGAATAAAATCATCAGGGGGGATAATATCACCTGGTGCCCTGTGACAATGATCAAATTGGATGGTTTAGGTGGAGTCTTTAGGGAAGACTCCATGGAAATGGTGTTTAACTTTCTGAGACCTTGAAAATGTGAAGTCCATTCCAAGCAGTGAGGACACCATGTGTAAAACCCCAGTGAAAAGGAAGAGGTCACTGTGGCAGAATCCTTAGGTAGAAAAGTGACAAGCCAGAGACTGGAGGGTTCTGAAGGCTTTGCGGAGGATTTGGAAAGCTCATCTTCTCCTACTAATTCAAAAGAAATCTATCTATTGCCTAAATTGATCGATTGAAACAAGAAAGAGCAGACTCTCATGAAAAGTAGACAAATTTTCTGATGTAGAAACCTAGATAAGAAATTGATTGCCAATATATACAAAAATGCTTGGAAAAGCTAAAATTTTCAACCAGTTAAAATTATTACTCTTGTGGGGGTTTTTTTCCCCCTAAGGTGGGGAATGAGGTATATTTTTTCATTCTTGTTTGCTTTTTTCTCTTGTCCTTCATCCTTTGGAGCAAATACTGAGGTATCTGTAAGATTCTCTACCTTCCTGGTCCAAGGAAGAGCTTTGAAAGTGTAGTGGAGATATAAGGCCAAGTCCCTAAGAATCTTTCATGAATTCATACAACCCACTTTTATGAAACGTGTGACAGTCACCGATATCAGTTTCCTTTGCATTTGTAGTATTCCCTCATTTATGTGTTTATGCTATCAAGTGTTCTCTCCCTGCCACCCCCAAAAAAGAGCATGGTCAGTTACCATTTCATAGCATCCTGTGTCCCAGTTCTTGAAGAAAGAATTAAAATGCAATGTTCAGGGGGAAAGTAGACTCCGTGATAGCACAGTTCGTTCCAGACCTCCAGCCACAGGGAGTATGGTATAATCTTTGCATTGAAATCCCACAGTTCCTAGGAGCTTTTACTCTTCATGGCTTCTGCAATAAATGATTTAATCAGGACCATTAAGCAGGCCTGTTCCGAGGAGCCACAGGTCTCCTCTGACAAATGGTTCTGACCCAAGATGCCCCAACAGTCTTTCCAAGGAGGATAACAGTCTAAGATACATCTATCCAACTTTCCTTGTTTCTCTTTGATTGGAAGTCAGACTTGCATTGCAGCCTGGCAGCTCTCCTAACAAACCCCTTTTAGCTCCGTCCCAGTTTTTCTTTTCCCATTTCATTCTGTTCTGACTTTTACTTCTCAGAGGACCCAAACAAACACAGAAAATATGCAGTATTATAAGAAAATACCTTACATGAAAAAATTCAAAGTTCAAAACAATGTATAAAATGCACTGTTTACTGTATTACAATAAAAGGGAAAACTACGAATGTATATTATTTTATATGAGAATATAGTAGTTATTTTTGGGAGTAGATCATAAAAGGACATGGAAGACCAAAAAAGGAGATATAGCTACTTTGAGTTTTGTATCCTGATATACATTTTTAATATATAACTAAGTCAAGGTTTTAAACATGTATTTTTTAACTGAAATATCCAATGTCTTAAGAAACCAATGCAGATTTTCTGGTCTCTGGATGCTCTGGAACATGTGACACATAGTCTTAATAAGACAATTTAAGTGTTGGAAAAGCTTTTTTCTAAGTTGCAAGAAGACATCAATTACTCAACTCAGTTGCATGCTAGAGCCCCAAAGCAGTAACACTCCTTATGAAACTGAGAAAACTATTTAACACCCTTCTAACAGGATTCTGCCATCACTCACAGTACATGCAGTCACATCAACATAGCCTCTATTCAGAATCTGAAGCTAAAATCTTCTGAATTGATTCCTAAGTTTAAATATAAAGCTGTATAACAACAATTCCCATCCACAAATTCTAATCGTGGACTATTTAGAGCTTTCAAAAATGACCTAGATTAATTTCTAACAGAGAAGAAAGAGGTTTGATAGGGAAAATTTTCTTTCTACTAGCCACTGGGGACTATAAGGTATGTTTTCTTACTTTGGACCAGTTTGCTAGATTCTGAAACTTGTAGAAATGGAAGGTAGTTAGTAAAAAAACAATACTTTAAGGGACTGGAGCAATATAGGAGGTAGATGCTTGCTTTACACATGTCCAACCAGTTTGATCCCCAGAACTCCATATGGGGCCCGAAGCCTTGCCAGGAGTGATGTCTGAGAAAGAAGTCAGGAACAAGCCCAGAGCACTGTTGGACATAGCCCCCAAATACCAAAAATACAAAAAAATAATTCTTTAAGCCTGAGAGTGTAGCTCAGCAAAGAGTACTTGAATATTGTGAGGTTTGGGGTTTGATCTTTGGCATTACAAAATAAGTAAATAAGAAAATACTTTATAAATAGGCTTGAGAAGTGTTTTATTCAGACTTAGTCCCAATGAGATAGTCCCTAGGACTGAATCACAAGTTTGACATTCAGGAGTCCTGAATCTGATCCTCAGAACCAGTAGGAGGAGCATCCAAGCATCATGCCAGGTGTGTGTGTGTGTGTGTGTGTGTGTGTGTGTGTGTGTGTGTGTTGACAAATAAACTATAAATGGAGATAGACTTTTGCAGGGGGAGGTTTATGATAGTGTGAACTTTAGGGTTGTCAAGAAAGATTACTGTGACCATAAGAGAGAAGGCAAAGGATAAAGACAAAAGTCCAATGAGAATACTTGATAACTCCTAAAGTTAAGTTAAGTTAAATTAAAATGAAAATCTTATTACAAATCCTTTCGAGTGAAAATTTTTCAAATTTCAAATTTCTTATTACGCAGATATTTGTAAGAAGAGATACAGATGGTTTTAAGGGTGGTGGTATGGAGTAGTTATTCTTTACTTGCCCCTTTTTTCAAGACTCTAAAATTATTTGCCATGTCTTCAAGTCTTCAAACACAAAGCTCATGCATTGCAAAGTATGTATTTTTTGTAATGTATTTTTATTCACTGGAGTATTCCCACCCCATTTATTCTGACAAGAACTGTAGAGATTTTCTTGGGGGAGGCATTGAGAGTGCGCAACTCTTCGTTGAGTTTCTGCCACGTCTTTCTTATGTTAGGTATTTTGCTTATGTTCTCTCAAATTTTGTAAGTACTCTAAAATAGGTATTCTTTTCTTTTTTTAAATTTATTTGTTAAATTAATCTATTTATTTATATGGTTTGGAGTCACCCCTAGCTTTTCCTAGAGCGTAGTCCTGGTTCTGAAGTCAAGAACCTGAACCTCAGAAAACCATATAGTAGTCTCAGCATCTCACAAAGTCTTTTGATCCCAACCAGGAGAGAACCTTTCTTGGCTTTTTGGGTCACACCTGGTGATGTTCAGGTGTTACTCCTAGTTCTGCACTCAGGAATCACTCCTGGTGGTACTCATGGGACCATATGGGATGCTTGGGATTGAGCCCTGACTCCTAGTGGTACTCATGGACCACATGGGGTGCCTGGGATTGAGCCCTGGTCAGCCACATGCAAGGTAAATGCCCTACCTGATGTACTATTGCTTCGGTCCCAGGAGAGATTCGTGACCGCAGAACCAGAACTAAACTTGAGGCAAGTGCCCTACCCACTGTACTATCTCTCCAGCCCACTTTACTGATATATATATATATATATTTTTTTTTAAATATGAAATGCTTAAAGTTTATATTGTAGATGGAGCAAAATAAGAATTTAATTCCAGAACTGTCTGGCTACAAAACCCAAGTTCTTTTCCCTGGGTCTATTGTCTTACAGCACAGACAAGAGAGGATTACCCGTTGCAGTATCTGGCACAAAGTATACCAGAAATGACGTTTCCTTAGAGCATGTGGCTATTCTCAAGACACAGAATTCTCTGTCAGAATGGGTACTATGAAGTTCTAAGCTTCATGAACTTCCAAATTCTCTTTTCAGCAGCTCATTCTGATTAAAATACACTAATATGGATGGATTCCACAGTGAAAGGAAACTTGAAGTGAGTTTCTAGCATTTCCATTTCTATAGTAAAAACAGGCCTGACTTCAAAGTCAGGGGAAACTGACCCAAATATAGTTAGTGGGTCAATATAGATATTGCACAAATAAATTTTGTAACCATCTGATTAAAAAAGATGCCTGCTTTTTTTAAAAAAAAATGGAGCTTTTGATATACTTCTATCAAATGAAGTATGTGAATCCTTAACAGCACCTCTAAAAAGTACTGCATTAGACACCATGTACCTGATTTGCAATTATCTTCATAAGGTAAAATCATTGCAACAATTTTTTTCCTGAGTCAAAAAGTATATACTAATTTTAATCATTACTGCCCCAGAAATTCCACACTGTGGCTTCAATGTGTGCTCCTAAGCTGTGGGGTTGCAGAGCCTCTTTCACGGCATTCCCTGACCCTGTCCCCCTCTGCATCCCCAACTATCTTAAGTGGATCGAGTGTGCTAGTTTTCTGCTAAAATGGCATATGAAAAGAGGGGCCTTAAAGCTCAAAATTCAGCTTCTTGAATTATACAGTGAAGTTGATCATCATTTTTTTCATGTTCCCTTTGTCTTTTAACCACTTTGCTACACTTTTGTATTAAAACTGCATTGCCTATTTGGTTTCTTATTCAAATGTAAAATGTAGGCTCATTAGGTTTAATTTCTATCCTGAAACCTACTCTTATTGAAAACTTGCCTGCTCAAAAAATCAAAAGCAGGTCACAAATCCTTGTGAGTGAGCATCTTCCCCCAAGTAATTATTTCTTCCTGAAGGTGGAATTATGCTTGCAGTTAGGTTAAGGCTTCCAGACCACAGGCCAATGAGCTAAGGTCCCAAGGCCCCCTGCATGAACATTAAAGGACAGCTTCATAGGAAGGCACATTTTCAGGGTCCACCCTAGACCCATAGTCTGGAGCGATAGCGTAGAGATAGGGCCTTAGACTTGTGTGCTGCTGGCCCAGCCAAGCCAGGTTTGATTCCTCCGCCCCTCTTGGAGAGCCAGGCAAGCTACCGAGAATATCTCGCCCACACGGCAAAGCCTGGCAAGCTACCCGTGATGTATTCGATCTGCCAAACACAGTAACAACAAGTCTCACAATGCAGACGTTACTGGAGCCCGCTGGAGCAAATCGATGAACAAAAGGACAGTGCTACAGTGCTACAGTGCTACTCTAGGCCCATTAAATAAAAAATTCAAAATAGGAAGTTCTAATAATCTACTGAAGAAGTCATTCAAATGATTCTATTAGAGCACAAGGTAGGCCTCCCAGAATTGTATAGAATAGACCTTCCCCAAATATCCCACTTTGGTATATGTATTATTTTGAACTCAAAGGTCAGCCAAGGCCCATAAGCTCAAGAGAAACTTTTAACCACTTCTTGAACTATTTAGAAGGATAAAACATATTGGTGGGAGGGGTGGGAGGGGGGTATTTTACGAAGTTAGTGTTATCTTCAGAAATGGTCTTTATAGTAGAGAAATCTATCTATTTATACTAAGGTAAATTGCAGGGTATCCTGACTTTGTCATATATGAATTACCTCCTCCTGTCATGTGAATCCTTCTCTCTTTGAAGCTCTAGGACCTATCCTATTTCTGAGTTTGGGATATATATATCCGCATATATATTGTGTGTGTGTATATATATGTATGTATGTATATGTGTATATATTCATACCTTCCTTTTGTCTCATTTCATTTTAGAATTTGTATCTGTATAGATTCTCTGCATGTTTATAATAAAAGATGTTCTTTTCCTCCTACTGATTTGTTGGTGACTTTGATTATTCAGCCATCTCAAGAAAAGGCAAAGGAGAAAACTTATCCTCTACCCCCTATATATAGCAGGTTAAGTTTGAGAAGTGGGACCCAGAGAAAAAAAAAGCACGAAGGTGAAGGCACTTGTATCTGACTAACCTCAGCTAAAATCCCCAGCACCACAAATGATGCCCCTAGTATTTCCAGAGGTCACTCCTGAGCACAGAGCCAGAAATAGGCCCCGAGGACCCCCGAGTGTGACCCAAACCAGGTTCGCCCTCCGCCCTCCCTGGGAAAAAAAATTGAGCATTGGGGGTTGTGTGGGTGTGTGAAACTGACTGTGGCGGTTCTGCTTCCATCCTCCATTCGGCAGTCTCTGTTGACCTATTTTATTTTCAGAAGACGACATTAGAGGAAGACTCACTACCCTCAAAAATAGGCACTGGTAATCCATGTCCTTTTGGGTCATGGGAAAGTGTCAGAGCAAATACCGAGAGCAAATTTTGCTCTCACCAAAGCACTTTAAAGTTCTGCTGTGACTTTTACCTATTTAAGAAAGGAGTGTTCAAGGTCTGTAGAGTCACATATCCACATCCACTACTGTGTCCATCAGTAAAACCACCTGAGGAGCAGAACTGTCCAAGGGAAGCGAAAGATTTGCCTCCATTAAGTTTGCCCACTGTGTTGCAACCGTATTTTGGGTCTTCCCTTATCACAGCGTGATGTCCATTTGCACACCGTGTTTTCCCAGGGACTGGAAAGTGATCGCCGCAGCCCGGCTGACTACACTTGAAGGACCCTCATTTCCGCCTCCTAGCTCTCCCTCCTGGACCTTCTTATGGAGCACAGAGCCTCTGAAGTTCACGGTGCATGTCATTCAGCTGACAGTGGATGGGAGCAGAGTCCATCTAAATAAAGCCCAGCCCAAGCTGGCATCAAAATATCGCCCGCATAATTGGCACGTTCTATTATTCTGAGCTATTTAAATAAGACATTTTCTTGGTTTCAAATATGATCAACTTTGACAGCAACGAATGTCTCTGTTCTTTTGAGGGGGTTATTGTATTTCTTTCATGTCTCAAAATCTTTGGCACTAACTGCTTCACAAACTACCTCAGTTTTTGTTTACCTATATTCCCACTAAAATTCAAGGAGATATTTTAAAGAATGTCTCTGACTTTTTGACCTAGGAGGATCACTTCAGTTTCCCTTGAGCATTTTTAAATCTAATTTGCATAAATCCTTTTTAAATTGGGGTTCATTTACTTAATGTTCGATGTCTGCAATGACTTCTTACTGCTAATTTCAAAAACAGGGCAGTTCCAGGCAAGCTTTTTTTTTAAAATCAAACAAAAGAGAGAGAGAGAGAGAGAGACAGAGAGACAGAGAGACACAGAGACACAGAGACACAGACAGAGAGAGAGAGAAAGCAGAGTTGGCAGGGTACTTGCCAAGCCAGGTTTGATCCCAGACCCAGAACACCCCAGGGTGATCCCTGAGTGCTGAGCCAGGATTAAGCCCTGACTACTGTCCCGATTGTGGATCAAAAACAAAAAAAAACATGGGGGAGGGGCAAGGGTGTGAAAATTTGGAATCAGAAATCACAGATGGCCTGAGGATGCTGGTGCACTGTAGTCCCAAAGTAGCAAACAGTGAAATAGAGTAATCATCCTGAGTTTTCTGCTTCTTCCCTTCATGGACCCTAAATTCTGATTTGAAGCATTCTGCCTGTTACTATGTTTAACTCGAAGTTGCAATATAAGAAACACCTGGGGTAATTTAATATTAAAGCAGGACACATAGGATGCTAACGGGTTGGCACCAGGGTATAAAAACACAGAGAATACAAAATGTAATAGCAATTGCAAAATGTAATACAATTGCACGAAAATGCAATTAAATCAGGTTGGATAAATAGCTTCTAGGAAATAATAGCAAGTAGAGAGTTCATTTCAATGAAGTGAAAATGACAAAAAAAAAATCCACAAAAAAAACCCTGAATAAATAATTTAAAACTGAAAATGAAAAAAGTTCCTTGTGGAGTTTAGAAGACAATTGAGCTCATCTGACCTTGTGCAAGTCAGTTAACCTCCTGGGGCTTCGCTTTCCTTATTTGGAAAACGGGGAGACAGGAGGGAGGGTAGGACTATGTGATCTCAAAGGTCTATTCAAGTTCTAAATTCCCCTCCTGGGCTTGGAAAGGAATGGAAATGTAGGGCATCAATGCAACAATGTTAGTGGCTCTGGAAAAAAGTGCCCTTACACAAACCTGAATTTGGCTTTCATATGAAGCATTGATTCAATCTGCTGGGATACTTTGTTATTCTATCAAAAAACAAAAAGATAGGAACAAATGCCTGCAATGGTTGAATTCCCTTTCAATGTTTCTATTTTTGTTTTTCTCACTATAGTTTTCCTTTATCTGGGTTTACCCGCCCACCCCCCCACCAAAAAAATGTACTGTCTGCTTACAGATAAAATAGCTACATTGTAGGTTTCAGAATCAATCTCTCTCTTCACATTGTGCCCATTTGCTGCTTTGTATTAACCTTCTCCAGGGTAGAGAAGGTTGCTAGGTCCTAATCAGAGGATAGAAAAGGGGATGCATGTGTTATTTCAACCAAAATGGATCACAATCATGGATCAATCAAGCAAGAACTCTAGTGAGAACTGTTACAACTTTCAGTTAGCTATGAAGAAACATTGAAGGAATGCCAAGCTCTGACTCAATGGATAGAGTCCAATTAAGAGACCAATGAGGGTACATAGTGTAGATAATACAAATTTGTAAATCCATGGGCTCTTAAGAACATATAAGTGTTTTAATCTTGATACCTTCCTTGCTTTATCATGCTGTAACAGAAACAAAAATATGCCATTACCCACCCCTCCACCTCCATCACAGGAATATCTGCATAGAAATGAAGGTTCTCTTGGCAAGAAGACAATTTATAAATTGGTAAACATATGACCAGCACAAGCTGTGCCAGAGTCTTCATTCAAAATAGAATGTGAGGGTCAGGTTTTAAGCTAGTTAAGGTGAGGCAATAGGCTGTGTATCCTTGCATATTTATGAGGGAAAGGTGGACAGCAGAGGAACTCAGAGCAAGCAGACAAAATCACTCCTTGAATGAACAAAAAATGATTAGAGGCATCACCAGGGCATGCTTCCAGTATGGGAAAGACGTTCTGAAGAACAAGAAGAGCAGCATGGTTACTTTCCACCTACTGGTTCTGTCTAGCATGAAATCTGGGGGTTTTATTCGTATAAAGAAAGGTGTTTCTTGTTCTAATCAGAACCAAAGGAATATGTCCCTGGGACAGATTACCACACCTACCAAGCTACAGTTTAAACCAATGTGGAGCTTCCCAGTGTTTACTTGTTTGTTTGCGATTTTTTTAATTTGTAATTTGCTTTTTTAATCCTAGAGAGTCTATCTCTACTTTAACAAGAGAAAAAGAGGACACAATGTTTTGATTATGTGATAAAAAGGGCTGGAGCAATAGCACAGCAGGTAGAGTGTTTGCCTCTCAGAGAGCCTGGCAAGCTACCAAGAGTATCACGCCCACATGGCAAAGCCTGGCAAGCTAACCGGGACGTATTCGATATGCCAAAAATAGCAACAAGTCTCACAAGGGAGACGTTACTGGTGCCCTCTCAAACAAATCAATGAACAACGGAAAGACAGTGCTACAGTGCTATGTGATGAAAAAGGTAAGCAATTCTGTGCCTTCGCCGTCAACTGACACTGTATTTCCCACTATTCTGCACTCCATGGTACATAATCAGCTACATAAAATTTAAATCCATTGTTTGTGTAAGGAAATGATTGGCTATGTCTTAGGGTTTAACGTTCAAGTTCCTGGGAGACACATCTACTTGCCAGCTTTGTGATGATTGTAACTGTTGATATCTTAATGGCATTACTAATTTCTTCATATTAAGTGAAAAACAGAGCTTGCACTGGTGGTGACATTTGTAGTGAAACTAAGGAAAAGTCATTTGCTCATGGTCTTAAAGTTAGAATACCCAAGATTGAATCTCATTCTGTGTTTTCTAGCTATATGACCTAGGCAATGCAATTTCTCAATATTGTCCTCAAGAACAAAGGTGATAATATTAACAAAAATATTGATCTCCTATTTATGTAGGCAGGCAGATAGGAAAGGTCCCTTCTCAAGGCAGTGGCAGTAAATGTCCTGGGAAGTAATAGCCCTGACCTCATGGAGAACTGGTGCCTGTCTGTAACAGACCCTGAGGAGGCTGGACCAACCCCCTCCATTAGAAGCTCCTACAGAAACAAGAGTCAGGAAAGGAATTTCAAAGAAGCCTATCAACACCCCCCCCCCATAACCTCCCTAGCAATGGGCTTTTACCTAGGTAAAAGCCCCATATGGGAGCTGGTTGGAGAAACCCTATAAAAGTCACCTTGGACAAAGGAAGCCCGTGCATATGCTTTCTGATCACATGCGCTGCCCGCATCTTCCCTCTTGAGATGTGTACTTTCATGTTTTTATATCTAATGCTGGGATGTGTAGGGGCTCTCTCCGTGTTTAAAGAAGCCCGGGTTTTTTTTTCCTCCTGAACAGGTTACTCTCCACTCTCTCCCATTCCTCTCCCTCCTTCCCTTCAAAACCTCCAAATATAAACTGTGTAATTTCACTGCTCATCTACTCCTGAAATTCCTTTCTTCCAGGCTAGATAAGAACCCAGTAACCCTGAGTCCTGGGTAGCAGAGGCAGATGGGAAGAAAGTGATCGTCTTTCTCCTCCCCCCTTCACATAAGTCACCTGTGGTGCTCACCCACCATCACTATGTTTACTGCAGTGATTAAATGAGCTACTTTATGTCAGGTGTTTGGAATGGTAACTGGGACACAGTAAGTAATACATGTGAGCAACTGCCTCAGAAAAATTAAAGAAGTAACCATTACTACTACTAATAATAGTCCCACAATTTAATTTTGAAACTTAACTAGTCCTGAATTGTTTACAAAATTGCAAAATATCTGTACCTATACCTAGAAACTTGTTCTGGACAAATATTCAGATATTGCCCCAGTTCTATTATAGATTATTTAATAAATAATATGTGTCTGTAACCATATGCCCTAAAGGAAAAAGACAGAGAGAGAGAGAGAGAGAGTGAGAGAGAGAGAGAGAGCGCGCGCAAAAAGAGAAAGAAGAGGGAGTATGGTGCCGCCAGCAGGTCAATCTGTACCTGTGAGGCGAATGCATCAGCAGCCTGATGGCACCGTCAGGCTTTCAGATACCCCAAAATTGCTGCTGTGCCTTTGGCCAGACCCCAAAAACTTGGGGCAAAGTTTACCAAGAAAGTAAACGGCCAAAAGTTACGTATGTGGGAGACACACCCACAAACCACCTCCGGTTCAGCTATATAATTGGAGGCATGGCCTCTCTGGTTACTGATCGAACTGCTTAAGAGCCATGATCCCAGAGGCTCAGAAACGAATCTTGGAACCCAAAAGCTTTTGGCAGAAATGCGTCCTGTTACTGCAGTAGGTTACTGGGGCTGGGCGACTCCAGGTGGGAATAGATTTCGTGCCTTGGCCTGTTCCTCTTGGCAGTCTGGTGACCGTCATCCTCCAGAGGCCACTGGACAGTCAGGTTTGGGCCTGCAGTGATGAGACACATGGGACCTCACCAGATGGGGGTGGAACTGGCCCTTTCCTCCCCATCCCAGCAAGACCTCGAGTCACCGCCTACGAACGGCCTCTCTGGCTCTTTATCAAGCTGATTAATGGCCATGATCCCAGAGACTCAGAAACAAATCTCGAAGCCCAGCGGCTTTTGGCAGAAATGCATCTGGACCGCATACACAGTCATGGCTCCAGAGGCAAAAGGACTTAATCCAGAGCCCGGCAGCTTGTGGCAGAAAAGTGAATGGACCATGCATTAAACTACGGCGCCATGCCTCCCCAGGAGGGAAAGGGTGTTGCTCCCTTCAGCCTTTCTCCCCGACCCCGCCCCCGGCAGCAAGGTGGCCACCTCCTCAGAGCTTATTGGAAAGCCAGGTATGAGCCAGCGGTGACGGGGCAACTGCTGTCTCATGGGAACGGGAGCAGTACCAGCTAGTCCTTCACGTCCTACCGAGGTCACGAGTTGCCCCCCACGAGCATCTCTCCAGCACGGCAATGGCTACAGAGGCAAAAGGACTTAATCCAGAGACCGGCAGCTTGCGGCAGAAAAGTGAATGGACCATGCATTAAACTACGGCACCATGCCGCCCCAGGAGGGAAAGGGTGTTGCTCCCTTCCACCTTTTCTCCCCCGCGGCAGCAAGGGGCCACCGCCTCAGAGCTTATAGGAAAGCCAGGTATGAGCCAACAGTGACGGGGCAACTGCAATCTCATGGTATGGAACGGGGGGGGGGGGGGCAGTACCGGCTCATCCTTCACGCCCTACCGAGGTCCTGAGTTACCCCCCACGAGCAGCTCTTCGGCACAATCATAACACCAGACACACAGAAACCAATCTTGTAATGATCTGGCTCTTTGCAGAAATCCAAAATTGCGTGGCTGCAATAGTGGCCACGCAACATTATGTGATTCTCATAACCAACTATAGAAAATAAAGTATTTCACAGTGCCTTTTCAGCAATTCTGATTGGTGGGTGGGAAATTCTAAACAATAATGGTGTATCTTTTGTCAAAATGATGAATGTAATCAGTGTAGAGAAGAGTTAAGTAGAAATCATCTGCCTCACCCCACAGGGTGGGGTGCGAGGTGGGTATATTGGGGTTCTTGGTGGTGAAAAGTGAGTACTGGTGAAGGGAAAGGTGTTTGATCATTGTATGACCAAGACTTAAACTTGAAAGCTTAGTAACTTTTCTCACAGTGATTCAATAAATAAATATAAGATGAAACAAAAATGAAAAAAGAAAAGCAAGGTGGAGTTCATGCACAATTCAGTCAGCTAATCAGTGGCTGAATAAATAGCAGTACTCCTACATTAAAAAAATTAAAAATAAAAAGACACAAAAAAGAGAAAGAAGAAAAGTGCTTGTCATACAGGCAGGCTGAGGTGTGGGGAGAAGGGGTAGAGGGACGAAAACTGGTGACACTAGTAGTGCAAAATGTACATGGGTGACGGGTGTTGGAATATTGCATGACTGAAATTCAATCATAAACAACTTTGCAACTATGTATCTATTGATGATTCAATTCAAAAATTTTTTAAAAGAATTGATGCCTCTGAGCTTATATTATGAGCCATAGCTAGTGTTTTATTTGTGGATCAATCTGAACATTACAATAGAATCTCACTGAGAACTTTAGCTGGCTCTGTTCTGTCAAGATGTAGCAACATATTCAGATTACCAAGATATTAGGAGTTTTTCTTCCAGGAACATGGGCAGGACATGTAGTCAAGAAGACATCAAGCTTAAAAAGCATTTTATGAAGCTTTGAATCATTCAGAAAAGAACAGTTCTCTGAAAAGTTTCTTTTCTCAGCTGCACTCTTGAGAAAAGAGCTGGGGAGACAGTTTAGGAGTCCAGGCATACATACATACATGATGTACAGGAACAAAGACTGTACTTCAGTCCCCAGCACCTTACTCCTTCTCTAGCACCAGGTGCAGCTCTGGAGGTGTCCAAACACTCCTTGGCTAGCCTGGGTGGTCCCCAGCCCCACTAGACTCAGCAGCTCTGCATAACCAGGCTCTGACACCAAATCCACTGCCCTGGTTGGCTGGGTGTCTCTGGGATCAGCCGCCCCCCCCCCCCACGCCCGCACCTGTGGACAGTTTAAGAAGCGTCTCCTTTACACTCCCCACCAAAAAGAAATCAGATTCAAACCCTTGAGCTCTAATCAGCACTCTTTTTTCCCCACTACCCCACTGAAAATCCTTCGTATTTCTTGTATCCAAACTTTCTCCAAAGATCTGATTCAGTCCATTAGGTTTTGTATTATTTGTGGTCTCTGTTTCTGTTGGGATAATTTGTTCCTTGGACAGATTTCCCAACCCAAAGCCTTCCTAATCTCCCCTGGAGCCTATTCTTAGTCTTAGACTCAGACATCAATTCCTTGTCTAATCTATTGCAGTCTGTGTAAAAATTCACAGTATAAAGCACAGAAATGATCCCCAAGGAATTGTCATGTTGTTCAGAGGCCAGACTGTGGATATGGTTAACATTCATAATGTCATATATTTATTTCTAGTGTGAAATTCAAGATTTCTTTTGAGACGTTCAGCACAGATTTTGTACCTCCTAACTGACTAGGGCTTTTTGATGTTAAAGTGGGGTTTTTTTGATGTTAAAGCAAACAACAAAAATAATTCTAATAGCAGCAGTTATTGGTAAAATATTTAATGCTGATATGTAAGTTATATAGGATCTTACAAAGGTATAAGCCAAGTAATTTAGCCAAAAATGATTAAATTACTCTTGTACTTAACAAAAAAATACCCCAAGTATGTATGTCCACTGACCATTGTATAAACAACAAAAAATGGCATAATAACTAGATATATAAATAATAGCACTGTAGCACGGTCCTCCTGCTGTTCATTGATTTGCTTGTGTGGGCCCAGTAATGTTCCTTTGTGAGACTTGTTGTTACTGTTTTTGGCATATTGAATACGTCACAGGTACCTTGCCAGGCTTTGCCGTTTGGGCAAGATACTCTCAGTAGCTTGCTGGGTTCTCCCAGAGGGGCGGAGGAATGGAATTCTGTTTGACCAGGCCGACCATGTGCAAGGCAAACACCCTACCTGCTGTGCTATCACTCCAGCCCTATATAAATAATAATTAATTTTAATTATATGATATATAATGTTGGTTCATACAACTAGAGCATCTGGTTAATGTTTACCTACAATATCACTCTTGGCTACTCTTGATTCTACTCTCTGAAACAAAGAATGCTAAACTATGAAGTCTTTAATATTGAGGAGTTAGAAAATAGTACATAAATTATAGTTATGTCCTATCTTTCAAGTTTATATAAATGAGCAATATGTGTATTATACATCATGTTCAAGGACATAGTCTTTCTTGAAACTTTTTGTGTCATATATAATTGAACTTCTGTTTGGGTGGCTTTGGGTCTTGAAACAGTATAAGTAGACAGCAATCTTATCTTTATAAAACCTTGGCAGTGTATGATATAGGGGAAGCAGCAATGATTTAAATCAAGTTCTCTCATCAGATAACTGTCTGGACTTAGAGCAAGTCAGTTAACCTTTTGGGACTTCAATTTCCTCATCTGCGAAATCAAGAAAGTGACCCGGATGGTTTCTAACATTCTATCTAACACTAAAACTTTATGATGAATTTGTTCCTTTAAGTTCTTTTCTCACTAAATGATATGAAAAAAAATATTTGGCTTATTTGTTTCTCAAGATTTTTTTTCACATTTCCAAGAATATATCTTTCTATATCTAATATATGTATAAGAAGATATTGTGGGAGTTTGCTTAATGTACTCAATGAACATGACACAGACAAAACCAATTAACTTTACTAAGTAAATAGCCAATTATTTAGATAGACCCTTCCTTTGTTTAAATGTCATCAATATCTCCTTTCCTGATATAAATAGGACCTAAGAGTAGGTGTCCTAGAAATGCTATTTGCTTTGAATGTTCATGAGAAATTTCCCTCTCTTTCCTTTTCCTGACAACTATTTACAGGGCTTCACAAAAACAGAAGTATTGCTTCCATTCAAATACAATTATGTCTTGATAATAATTGCCTGGGTTACCATAATGCAAAGGATGAAAAGTAGAGACTGAAATTGACAGGGAAAAGAACAGGGATTATTAAGAAATTTTTGCCTTAACTATACTATGGAAGAGTTGTGATATTCTGTGCAGAACCAACTATTGAAATAATAACTCAATCATGCTTAGTTAATAAGCAACCTTATTATAATCAACAAATGCTTATTTCTTGCTAAAGCTACCTAAGCTCTATATATCATTATTTGACTATCTAGGGTAAAAAAGTAGCTTCATCCCAGACATAACTGCACACAGAGAGCATAGCACCAACAAATAAATGCTCAGTCACAAAAGGGCACATATCTTTGTCTACAATGTGTTGTCCATAACAGGTTACATAGCTCTCCATTTGTAAGGGAACCAGGAAACAAAATCCTATTGTGTATTTAGAATATAGAAAGGTAGAGATAACCAAAGGGTAGCATCTGTTGACTATTTTAGAATGTTTGTCACTTGTCACTTATGATCTCACTGATCATTGATTTGCTCAAGCGGGCACCAGTAATGACTCTATTTTTCCCTGTTGTGTGATAGTGTAACCCAATGGCATATTGGGGGCTCTTTCAGGGTTAGGGGAATGTGGCCCTTTATTGTTACTATTTTTGCCATATCAAATATGCCACGGGTAGCTTGCCAGGCTTTGCTGTGCAGGCGGGATACTCTCGGCAGCTTGCCAGACTCTCCAAGAGGAGGTGCATCAGTGGGTTAGAACATAAGAGGTCCAGGAAAAACTGTGTTGCTCTCTTCCAGGAGCTTTTATAGTCTCTGAATCTTGGCTGTTGAAGAGATTACATGGTGCCGGGGGCATTTTGGGGGTGTGCCTGCCAAGCTATTGGAAAACTGGGCACCTGAGTGGAGGAGGAGCAGTCCAGATCCAAGCAGGCTTGGAGATCTCAGCCATGGGTCCCACATACCTAGGTTCCTCTGACAGTTCCTTCATGGGTGAGGATCATCCGAGTGTGTGGAGAGTGGCTTTGAGCATGGCTGTCACTGGGTTCTGGAGGTTTTCAGCTGCCAGGGCTCTGCTTCGGACGGGGAGGGAAATTCAACCTGTCCCCTTCCAAGGGTACCCCAGTTAAAACAGTCTGGCACAGAGACAGGAGACTCTGCCTTTAGAATGTTACTTAAAATAATATTTATTGGACCATAGCAATAGTATAGCATGTAGGGCATTTGCTTGTTCATGGCCAAACTGGATTCTATCCCCAGCACTCCATATTATCCCCCAGCGCCTCCAGGAATGACCCCTGAGTGCAGAGACAAGGAGTAAGCCCTGAGCACTGCTGGGAGTGGTCCAAACCAATCCCCCCAAATAAATAAATAAATGAATAATATTTATTTTGGACTGGAGTGATGGTACCGTGGGTAGGGTGCTTGCTTTGCACAAGGTTGATCCAGGTTTGATCACTGGTACCCCATATTGTCTCCAGATAACCACCAGAGTGATTCCTGAGTGCAGAGCCAGTAATAAGTCCTGAGCACCCATTGTGGAGCGATATCACAGTGGTAGGCCGTTTGCCTTGCACGCAGCCAACATGGCCAACCTGGGTTCGATTCCTCCGCCCCTCTCGGAGAGCCCGGCAAGCTACCGAGAGTATCTCGCCCGCACAGCAGAGCCTGGCAAGCTCCCCGTGACGTATCTGATATGCCAAACACAGTAACAACAAAGTCTCCAATGGAGACGTTACTGGGCCCGCTCGAGCAATGAATAAACAAATAAATAAATTTATCTTTGCCAATACCATCAGATTATTCGAAACACATCAGAGAGCTAAATCCTGGGAAGATCTGCCTATGTTTTACTAGTGCATTTTAATGTATTCTGATCTAGTTTAATTATCATTGATCTATGTTGAATTAACATTTCTTTTTTTTTCTTTTAGTTTTTGTGCTACACCTGACTGTGCTTAGGGTTTACTCCCGGCTCTGTTTTCAGGGATCACAACTGACAGTGCTGAAGGGCTTATATACAGTGCCTGGGATTCAAGATAGATAGGCTATGTGCAGAGCAAGTGCCTTACCCAATGTACTGTTTCTCTGGACCATGAATTAACCTTTGTGAATGCTGTGAGGTATAAATCCACTTTTATTTCTTTGCATGTGAAAACCCAACTTTACCAATATTGTTGAAAAAACTTTTTTGCTCCATTTATGCACTCATCCCCAATGTCATAGATTATCAGTCAATAAATCTGAGGATTTGATGGTAGTGAGGTATGGTAAGTATATATCAAGATCATAAATATTGATACTTATTGAGGATGTTTTAACTAAACTATAATAATGCAATAAAATACTAATATCAAAAGATAAAATATTTTCCACATCAAAAAACATTTAGATACTATTTTTTTTGAAATATCTAAAAGTTTAAATCACTAGAAGCCATATTTGTATCCTTAGGAGCACGCCTATATATGCTAAATGAATGAATATTAGCATCACCAGTGTTGGGGTCTTTCTCTTTAGGAATCATTTTTGTTTATCATGAAGCTATGATGACCATGGATAAAAGATCTCTTTAACACCAGCAATCCAGATAAAATTGCTCAGAGCAGAGTTAGGCCTGACAGTGATGGATTGACTTCAAATAATACCATGAAGAGAAAAATAGACGCAGATCTTGATCTACACTGCAAATGTGTTATCAACTTAGCACGCCTGGGTACAGTGAACAACACAGTTGAGTCACCTCACTTTTAGAACAAATCCATGGAAAACTCATTAGGAAAAAATTCTATTACCATGATAGGCATCATTGCTTTGATATCCCACACATTCTTGAGCAAGTGTGTATATTTTATAGAATGGAAAAAATTAAGTTGTGAAAATGCATATTCTAAGCACACTTATCAAACACAGGGAAAATGAAGAACAATGGTTTATTATCTCCTTTTAAATCACAAGCAATTAGTGCCCAGATATCTGTTGTTTCATGTAGTATTAAAAGAGTAAACAATAAAGAGTACTATTAGATGTTATTCAGTCAATATGGTCAATGTGGACATTTGTTATCAATGGCAAAAATTTTAAATTTTATTGCAGTCTTAGTGTATATAAAATAATCTTTCTCATTTATTAATTATATATTTTTAATTACACACGCTCCTTTTTCATGTTGTATGGTCTTGGTGAAACGTGATTCTAGTTAAAGTATAAATAGGAAAATGGCACAGATTGGAAGATAGACACAGGTATGGTTGGATTTGGTGCTCTTTCTTTAAAATTCCCTTTATTTTATCTGCTCTGTTGCTCTTCCTATCCAATGTTAGAAAATTCTTGTTCTCCTTGAATCTGAATGTATCTTCCTTGAGCTCCTAACTTACACTTCCAACTCAATACAGAGAGAAGTGGCTTTGAATAGGAGTGTTGAAATCTAGATAATTACTGGTCTTCATTAGTCCATTATGCAGTCAGTAGCGCTAGAGTTAGACAATACTGAGTCATGACTCCAAGGAGCAGGCTTCCTAAAACCTTTTTAGAATCAGTCTTTTATTTTCTTCTTGTTAACATCATTCATCTCCACATTCACGTTTGCTTCTCTTTGTAAAAATATTTTGTTATAAGTGATACATTCACATAATATGTGCAATGTAAGTTTATTAAGGAAAGCACAAGATTAAACATTATTGAATATATCATAAAATACTGAACTAAATAGTCATGAACTGAACACTGTAATTAAAACTAGTATATTAACAAGTTGGCTATCTCTGATTTTCTTCCCCTATTATCTTATTTTCTGTCATATAGCACTACTATGTATTCTATGTTGTCCTGTTGTTTTTGCTCACAGTTTTGCCATATAAGTAAGTATACTTAATTATAAGGTCTCCAACTTTAGGTTATGTCCACAAGATCAAATTAATGGGTTCTTCCATAATTTGGTAAAAGTGACAGAACATAAAGAATCAAAGTACACTGGACATAATAAAGACAAGTAGTACTTTAAAAGAGTTTGTTTTATTCTGTGTATTGGTAGAATGTCATGGGAGTTGTGAAATTATTTCTTACAAATTCTTCATTAGTAAAATACATTTTATTTTGCCAACTGTCAAATTTTAATTTAAAACCATCCTCTAACCAGTGCATTATTTTTTATTATGAATTTTATGAACATTTTATAATGCTGCATGTTTTTCAATCACTTATTATTTTCAGCCAAAATTTATCTCTGTTGATTCATTTTCATGGCCAAATAATATTCCATTATGGAACTATAATGTAATTTAGCCATATATTGTGTCAGTTATTATTTTATATTTTATATATTTTTTACACTTTATTATAAAAATTCTGTCTCTGATATTGTTGTGGTCTCCTGACATGCTCTGGAAGAGTTTATGTAAAGAATCTATCTAGAAATGAAATGTATAGACTTTGTTCATGTTGTTTATAAAATAAAATCAAAATATTTTCTAAAACAGAATCTTCCTTTGTATACCTTCTATCGATTTACTCTAGGCAGCCAAAAAAGTGTCAGATTCTAGAATTCACAGCACTGCATTTGTACTCTGATGTTGACTAACCCTGAAAGTTCTATGACTCACACTTTGCATGGCAAAGATATTCTTCTGCCAGTGTTATGATCTCTCAGAGATTAGTTTTTTTTTTTTTGTTCTGTTGATGCCTTAGCAGGTCTGTGCCCTGAAAAGATTTTCCTTAACTATGATCTTGGGAAGGACAACAGAAAACTAGGTGCCATAAAAACAAATCTTATTCCTAAATTTTACTTGATTTACTTAACGTTTGTCAAGAATTTCATATGGAATAAGATTTTACTTCAGTTGTAGGCTATCAAGATACCATACCTATTTCATGGATGTTGGCAGCAGATATGAGAAATTGGTGTCAGAAAGTCTTCATTACCTCAATACCCATAGCCAGAGTACCAGCATATTTTCAACTTGTTTTTAATTTGCAATTAGAAAATTAGGCAGCATGAAGAAGAGCGGGTCTGTCTACAAGGCAGTGGATTACTTTATAGAAAAGGAACTCTGAGGTTAAGGAATATGAATATTGTTTTGTATATGGTAGATTGGTGACTGTCCTTTAAAACAGAATAACAAACTTATCTTGAAAACCTTACAGTCAAACTTTCTGTGGCTCCAGAGTGGGATAGGAAGTATCTGACAAATATGTTCATCCCCAAACACCCTTGAAAAGAGAACATAATGGAATCAGTTACTCACCTCACCTGCAGTCCTATAAGAGATCTCTGGAGAATTGTCTCCTGGTAGTGTTTGTAGAAAAAAATTAAGTTCTAAATGTCCTTCCACAAAAATAGCAACAACTTATCAGCATCATCTTATTTTTCTTAAAAAACAGCATTACTTTTTTTTCTACATTAAATCCATGTAATCAAGACATTCTCAATTATGTTTCAAACACACACACACACTCTCAAGTCTTGGAGGTTTAATATGACATTTCATTACTCACATTGGTCTGCACTCTGTTCCATAACATCACCCAAAAAGATTTCTAGTTTCTAGATTCGACATGTACAGTATCTTCACTTGAGTTTCCCCAATGCCCTGGCAATGGATGAGAGAGATTCATGCATGGGTTTTTCAGTGTTTTGTTCTGGATATGATACTTGCCATATATCATTAGTCTGGCTTCATTAAGACCGTTTATGTGGTCTTGTGTACTAGCAAGAGTGCTGAGAAACATAGAAAAGCTGATAGAATACTGAGTGAGCATTCTTCTTCTCTCATAATACTTTATTTTAACCTTCAACCATTTTTCTATTTTCTACTTTATGGGCATCCTAATCTACTTCCTTTCTTAGATGAACAGATCTGCTATGTGCATACCAAAGAGGAATCCTTTTGATGATATATCCATGCCACTCTCCAGAATCTGAAATGAGAATTTTTCCCTTCGCATTTATAATTAATGTGGCTTTACAGTTGCCATTTTTTATAGAAGTCAAAACATACTTTGCATCAAAGGAAAATAAATTTCCACTCTCAAAATCTAAACTGCTTCTTTGTTTGATGCCTTACTGATTTATTTTTTTGTAGTTGTTGTTGTTGTTGTTAGCTTAAGATCAGGAATAAAGAGATTCAAAAGCAAAATAAAAACTTGGATTTTGAGAGTCTGTAGCAGAGATACTTCATTCCAATGCCAGAACTATCACCAGAGTTGTCTACTTCCCTCCACAAGTAGGCAACTCTGAAGGAGTTCATTCCCCAACACCCTCACATAATCACAGTTCTGTAGACAAAATCTTCATTTCTGATGTCTTTATCCACTTATTGTTCCCTTACTATGTTTCTTTTTTTTTTAAAAAAATCTCATACTTGAAATAGATTTCACTTCTTATTTTAATTTCAGAAGTGGTGATACCTATCCCTGTAGGTGAATAGAGCTAATATAGAATTCTGAAAAATTGTAAATCAATGATAAATTGATAGAGTTAAAAATATCTGTTGGATTTGGATCAATAATACAGTGAGTAAGGAGCTTGCCTTGCATACAGCCAAGGCAATGTGTCTCATCCCTACACCACATATGGTCCCACCAGGAATGATTTCTGAGTACAGAACCGCGGGAAGTCCTGAGTACCACGAGATGTGTCACAAAAACAACCAAAAAGTATCTTTAAAAAATATGACATTTTAACATGCATATATATTTTATAAATTAATATTATGATAAATCTCTGCTCCAAATTTTATACCCCTCATAAATTCTGTGATGGAGAAGAAATCACGCATTTCAAATAAGCAGCAAACTAAAAACACAGTCACTAAATATATCTCTTATTTTCAAATATTTTGTCTTTTCTGGTACTCTACTGGAATAATTATGATAAGCTTCATAGAAGTCCCAGGAGAAAGGAATAAAGTATAGCAGTACTCTGTGGCATCCTTGTAAATAAGAACAAATGCTTATCCATCCACAAAACCTTTCTGTGCCAGACTGCCTTTGGTCATGGGGTGATTAAACAAAAGAAACCCCACTTTTATACCTGTCCCAGTTCAAAGAGATTGGCATTGGATGTAACTGTTGTTGAATGAACTGGAGTCAGGAAATCTTGAGCAGAAAATAACACCTTGGGATATTAGAACCTTGCCAAGGAGCTCAACACACATCTGAGTCATTGATTCACTAACAACATGAAGTCCTGTGGGATGGGAAATAGCTTTGTACGCAATTTAAAAGATCTGAAGTCTTAAAGTCAGCAAATTAGTGGCCAAGCCTGAATCCCAGTAAAGTCCTCTTTTTACTAAACCCAGTTACTTGGCAATATCAGAGAAGTACCTAGAGGGATCTTGGAAGATGTATGCCTTAGAAAGTCCCCCGATGAGCTCAGCTGCATCCCAGATTTGCTTGGTGCAGAGCCATTTTGACTCACTACCTAAAAACTCTTGGAGAAGTGGCCCAGTCTCCACTCCACTCCCCTTTCTTTCATCCTCTCCTGAACTGCTGCTGCTTCTTTTAGCCTGGTTCTGGGCCAGAGTTCCTGCTGTTTTTACTGGAAGCAGAAAATGAGTAAGGAAGAGTGATAATTCCAATCAACAAGTACCCTGGGACGTTCACTTGTTGCTTTGGCATGTGGTACCTCAAGACATTTTGAGCTTCTATGTCACTAATATGAGGATTATGAGCCCCTGCCCTGCCTCCTGGATATATTATCTGCTTTTTAAAAAAACTAATCGGAAAGCCTTGAAGCTCAAGTCACCTCACAGAGTCTGCAACTTTTGATAGAACAGAACATTCTCAAAAATGTGCCTTTTGAAAGAGAGGAAACATTGCTTTGCCTTTAAAAACGGGAGAATAGACATCACAGCAATCATTATCTATTTCTACTCAGGGCTGAATTGTTCTTGTGAGAATCTTTTCCATTGTGCTTTTAAATATTGTATTATGCGACATCAAATCCTGTTTTAATGCAACATATTGATTCTCTTATAGGCTGGGTATTATTGTCTTAAAGAGATTCAAAGTAAATGATTAAACATAGCTTATGCCATTGCAGTCACCAGAAATTTAGCATTCTCTTCTGATAGTTATGTTTAATGGCTGGCTGCTCAAGTGATGAGGGATAGAACATCTTATACTTGGGGCTATGAAAAAGACAACCCAAATCCGCTCACCATCCTCCCCTTTCCTCTAAAATAGCTAGCAAAGATTAATTTTTGAAGTACAGAAGACTTAGATCCTTTAGATTGCAAGTCTTAGATCCGTATCTATTGTTTTAACTGAGACAGCAAAGAAGAAAATATGAAAATGCCCTTTGTGTACTCAATGAACCCTTGTAGCAAAAATTAGGGTTGTGCTAATGTGGAGCTACATTAAACTTGTTTGTTTCCAGTCAAAGCACACCTTCTCTGTGGTGTTAGAAAGCGGGCTCTGAAGAAAACATTCTGATAACAACAGAATTTCTTTATCAATGGCAACAGACAAAAGGAAACAAGTGTTTTTGTATGTAGAAAAATAGTAAATAGAGATGATCAGGGAGGAAAGAGGAGATTAGATGCTCTGCTCCCTTCATTATTATTCATTTTCAAAGAAAGACCTGAGCCAGGCTTTACAAGGATGACAGGAAAGATACAAAATTCAAAATGAACTCTCCATGGTCATGGCTACCTTGATACTGCTTCATGAAGATGGGCCCTTGGAAGCCAGTTTTTCAATTCAGTGAATTTGAGCTTCCTTCAACCATGCTGGTGATTTTCTGGCGCCTTTGTAAGAAACATGCAATAATGGAAAAAGAAACAAAATCAATGGCATATGAGTTCTGGAAATGAAGTCAGAAGACATCATTGCATGGAAGGCAAAACCAAACCAAATAAATACATCTTAGAAAGAGATTTTTTTCCAGGACAGAAGCATGTGTTTTTTTCACTCTTTTGGAACTAGCCCAAGTAGATTTTTTCAGGAAGGGTTGCTCCTAAGTGTGCTCTGTAACCCTCCTAAGCATGATTTTTGCAAGATTATCTCAGTTACTCAGAGATGGAAGGTTTTGATTAATTGACCCATTACAACTCTGGACCTAACTCTTAGATGACCTCCCAGTGAACTTCCCATTCCACACTGTCATCTCTATTTCAGACCTTCGCAGTCTGAACTGAAGGGCAATCTCACACATCTTCAAAATGCACAGCCCCTTCTGCACATTTCAAAGCAAACATTTCGTGCAAAATATGAATAGTGATATAACAGAGAAGGAATGGTACCAATATGATTGTTAAAAAAAGAGTCTTGAAGCACACGTATAAGAGGGAAAGCTTTTCTAAGAAAGCTGTATGTCCTTCAGTAGACAGAGTAGACTGGGGTTTGGTAGTTGTCTGTCTTTGAGATAAATATGGACCCTGAGTGGGCAGAGTCAGATCTGACAGTGATGTAAACATAAAGAATGAGTTGACATGTTTAACTTTATCTGATTGTGCAGGCATTTGGGATGAGAGCTGTTAGGAAGAAAGAGACATTTCTAAAATAAATATTCAGGAGAAGGTTTTGGTAATATTCAGGTAGTATAAGACAAAAATAGCATGATTGTCACTGAAAAGTAAAAATGACTTGACTGCTCAGCATTGTCTCATGGCAGGCCAAACAGAGTCAATCATGGATGCACCAGAGATGCTCACCAGGCCAGGCAAAGCATGGGCAAGGGAGACTTCATTGTAATTCCCTTAGAAGGAGAGGCAAGGTAAGCGGGTGTAGGAGTGAATAACTTCAGAAGACTCTGTAGCTCTAGCTGTCTGGACCTGGTCCTGACATGACTATAGCTGTGACCTGGAATGTAGGAGCCTGAAAGGGAGTGTCTAGGGCTGTGAACTCTGGATGACTTCGGTTGTATAGAAAAGGCTTTCTAGCAGGAGATATCCTTGCTCTTCTAGGAACTGGCCACAAGGTCAGCAAGGCCTTGAAGTCAAAGCATCAGAAGTGCAGGAAATGCACCTGATATATATATATATATATATATATATATATATATATATATATATATCTGAATTCGTGGTGAAGTGCCTAACCGAGAGAAGAAAAGAGACTTCTGGTGAAACAGCTATACATGGGGGTCCCTATAGAAAAGGTGATCTATTTAGATCTATTTTGGGTTCAGAATATGCCAGACTATGAGGGTGATCCTGACAATGAAAAGAAAAGCCGACCCCAGTTGGGATAGAAAAAGTCACCTGCAAGAGAGTGTCCCACAAAGAAAAGTCACATGAAAATTCCGCGTATAGTATGAGAAGGAAATCAAGCCCCAAAGAAAGACCCTGTCTGAAATTGTCTATATGAATTGAATTATTTATATGGGTTGCAATATGTGAATTGAAATAGACCATGTATGAAATTGTAGTCAAATGCAATGTGGTTACTCCTCCTAGGAGTACCCTTGAGCCAGAGGCCTAAAGCAGTTAGAGTGTCCCCACTACAGTGCTCCCAGTGTTACTAGCAGCAGGCCGGAGGCCTTGTGGTGGCTGTTGGTTGGGGAAGTTGGCATTTGCACAGAACCACATGACAGGGCTATAGAGAGCTTAGCTTATACCGTCACATTTATAATAATATTCTCTGGACCCTGGTGAAGCATGTACATGTACAATGTTTCCCTTTTAAAAAATACTGGCTTTTCTATTTCTATTTTCTATTTCTTCAGAATTCTGAGAAGCAGCTAGAGGAGTAGATGAATATAATTAAGCTTCCCAATAACAACCGAGTTATTCGTACTGCTCACCTCCTCCACTGGCATTGATCAAAAGGCACCATCTCTGGGAGACTCAGTGACTTCCAGATCCCTCCCTTCACATTCATATCGAGCAATGAAACAAATGAGGAGTTTAGCGATTTGGCAAAATGACTTTCAAGCACGTGGTGAATGAGAAATGGCAGCTAAGAGAACACAACTCCAGATCTCGCCCAAGTCAAGACAACTGTTGACTTTTTTGTTTATTATTTCAGCGGCTTGGAGAAAGTTAAAAACTGCAAGTGATTTGCAGGCAAATATCCACTTCACCCCTAGAAATTATGCTGAAGGATGGTAGGAGCAAGTTTGAATCCATGATGATCTACTTAGGCCAACTTTAAGGCTGGATGAAACAGAGATCGACAGGGATGAGCAGAAGTTTCAGTGAGCGGGAAGATATTTGAGTCCTCATCTAGTGAAGTGAATTCTCCTAGCTGGATGGAATGCTATCCTCTCCTGGGTTAGAAAAATCCTCACCTGAAGGAGTCTGTGGGCTCCCTGTATAGATAACGTACCCACTAGATCCTCAGGAACCACTAGGTGGCATTTGTGATTTATTACTTTTGAAGCTGAATTTAAAAAAAAAAATGTCTCTTCGGTTCCTTTGCTTAAACTGAACAAGACATTAAACATTCCCAAGCATTTCGTTCAAGAAATGCAGCGTTTTTTCTCCTTATTGCTCAGAAAAGGGGAGGGTGGGGACAGGGTTATTGCTTTGAGAAGTTGAATTTCAGATCATCTACATTCTTCTGCAGGTCCTCTCTGACCCCACACCATCAGTTTACATAAGTAATTACTTGTCTACAATTAAGCTGTAAATAATGCAATCACTCCATTCTTGTCCCATCACTCCAGTCCCAACCACAACAAATAGTGCTAATCACATACTTATTCAAGTGTGTAATTATTCACAGTTAAACTTCTGTCACTTTCACCCTGTTTGGAAACAGCAGAACACAACCTGTAATTAGCAAATGTGGCTCCAGGCACTTTTGCTTGGGAGTTCGCCAGGGATTCAGCACCTAGGCACTCCTTTGATCTGGAAGCTGGCAAGGCACCTCACCCTGAGGCCAGAGTGCTATCAGCACTCTGCAAGACACTGAGATCAATGAATATGTCAAAGGCATCTATTCCAAATCACATATTACTTCCCTTTCTCACTGTGGTTTCTGCCTTTAGTATATATTTCATAGACTTTCCTTTTCCGTTTGAACTCTTTGACTTCAGTTTAAAGGGTTACCAATAAGGTCTGCAAGCCCTTGTGTTTTCAACCAGGGTTAAAAATAAAAGCCCCAGAAGTCCTGCTCCTTGGTCCCTCTTCTTTCTTTGCAGTTTCCTTGAACATAAGCACAATGGAAGAGGGGTGACCTTTGCAGCCTTACCTGAACCACAAGGAAGAGAAAACCAAAAACTTCCATCTAATCTCTGTGTGTGCCACCTCTCTCCAAACACCAGCTAAACCACCCAGCATCTAGGCACCCTGGTTGCCAGGGAGACCAGTTAAATCTCAGATGTTTTGGAGCAAATCCATTCTGTTTTGTCTAAGGAGCCGTTAGGCAGCACTGGTCTTTTCCAGGCAGAGAAAATAGTGTCTCTAGACAGGAAACAAAACTTAGTCAGTTTTTTGCTCTGTAAGAACATTGTATGCTTTGGAATGTGAAGTAGGACTTTACATCACAGGATATTGAGCTTAAGGCAAGGGGTTCTGGGGTCTAGAGTCACAGTGTCAAAACATTAACCGTTTTTTTGCATGTTATACTGTGATCTTGTTCTTGTTTCAGGAAAGGTTATTCTATCTTCATTAACATGCCAATGACAATTACCTAATGAAAACAAGTTTGCCTAGGTAGCCAGGCTTAAAATCTTCTTTTCCTGGCATATTCAAGACAGTTTTCTTTTTTTTTTTTTTCACTCCAACCAAACATGACTGTTACTCAAAAGGATAAACAGAACTACAGTTGAGTTCTTTGTATACAAACACTAGTCAGCCTTTGTTTTTAACCAAAATATAGCCAGATTTTCCAATAATATTTAGAAGTCTCAAAGGGAACAGCAGCTGTGCCAGCTTCTTTCTCAGAGAACTTGTCCTCAGAATGGAAAGCTTCCGAGAAGCAAAGATGAAGTGTGAGCAATGGAGGGAAGCTGCCCAGCCAGCTAACTTCACCAAATGAGCCAAATTAGCTCTGGCAAACAGTGCAGTGACAGATGTGTGAGCCAGATTGCCATGATGTTTTTATTTTATAATTTTTAAAGATGAAATACTATGACTGCTTTCTGTGAGCAAAGTGGAACAGTACTGAGTAGTTATCTGGTGATTTTGATTAATGCCGACTGACAAGCAATCTGTTGGATTTAGTTTAAAAAAAAGGGTGACGTTTTTTCCCCCAACAGCAATAGTCTTTAATAGAGCTTCACTGATAAAAAGAAATATTGATGATTTTACAAATTTCCACTTAATTCAGTCCAAAAACAAGACTTCCACTTTTCTTTTTCTTTGAGGCCATACCCAGCAGTGTTCAGAGGTTATTCCTGGCTCTGTGTTCAGGAATTACTTCTGGGGGTCCTCAGGGGGATGGACAATGGAATTGCCACAGAATGAACCCAGGTCAACCATATGCATGACGAGCACCCTACTCGCTGTACTTTGTGCCCTTCTCACTTATTGTTTTTTTTTTAATTTATTTTTAACCAATCTTAATATGGAGTCCACTAAAATAATAATTGATAAAAAAATAAAAACAAAACACTGATGCTGCTGATTTAAAGATGAACACAAAAATGCCTTATCTGTACTAGCTGGTCTGTATCCCAAAGAGGGCTACAAAACTTTTTATAGACTCATTTCTGTTCTGAGTCCAGAACACAATTTTGATGTTTAGCTAAGAAACTGCATTCTTCCCTGTGTGTGATGATAGCTGAAAGCAAAATAGTCTCCTTCTCACTTCCATAGCTTCAGTCTAGACTACTGTCCTCACTCCCCCATCCTTTCTAAATGGTCTCTCTTTGAACTCTGCACATGGTCTAATGACTATTTGTCATTACAGGGACTTCTTTGAAAACATAAATCTCATTATATTACGTTTCTGACCTAGGATAAACTTAGGATAATTCTCACTGTGCTTAGAATACTTATTGCCATGACTTACAATGTACCACTTGACCCTGATCCCACCCAGTTCTCTTTATTTATTTATTTCTATTCTACTCCCTGCCCAATTTCACTAAAGTCTTTCAGCTATTTGACGATGTCCAGAGTCTTGGACATTTTGAATCTTCCACTGGATTTCTCTTCTTCCAGCTTGACAGAGTGTAGGCTTAGACTGACATTTGTGATCATCCTATATAAGATGGGCTGTCCCTTTCAGTCTTGGTGCTGAAATTGATTCAATCATCCTTTGTAAGGAAACGATTTGATCGCTGATTACATATTGGTGACACTGGAATGTCGGCTTTCTGGGGCAGAATCTCACACCACCTCATTCACTCCTGGATTTCCAGTGTCTATTCTAGTGTCCCCTATGTAAACAAAGCCAAAGTGTCAATTAAATGAATGATTGGAATTTAATCAACACAAAGAATAAAACATGTCATACAGAAATAGCCTTTAAAAGACTTTTTAGTAATTGAAAGAGGGCAAACAGAGGGTAAGATATTTCCTTTACATTTCATTTTGAAAATGTTCAAACATATTGGTGAAAAAACTTTATAGTGAACACCAGTCATTGATAGTTGATTGTGTTCACTTTATTACACATCAGACTATTAATCCCTCTATCTATAAATATAGTTGTCTGATTTTTTACCTCTCAAAGCAAATTATAAGCAGCAACCCACTTCCTCTGAAACACTTCAGCAAACAAGTTATTAACTAAAATCCAATATTTGTAAAATTTTTCATTTGGTATAAAGTTTATGTATTATGATATATTTATCTTTTCAGGGGATATTTTACTGACAATTAAAAATTGTACATGCATATGTTACCCAGGTTGATATCCACATAAAAACAGTGTTCGTCTCTCCTAAAAATCATTAGAGTCTTTGACTCTTATGACTATATTTTTCACCACATATCAGTTTTTAACTATTCCAGGCCTTCACATCAACGGATTCAAATGTTTTTGCTTTCTTCTACATGCTTTTGCAATGTTTTAGATATTCACTAATGTTGTATATGATTTAATTAATATTTTCTACTGTTGAGTAGTATTACATAATGTGAATATAATAAGTTCTCATTTAACTTCACTGAAAGGTTCTTAGAAACTTTGACTATAAGTAAAAGAATATTTAAAAGTTAATCTGATCACAAACTAATTAACATAAATAAGAGTTAAGAGTTCCTGTGGCAAAGTTTTCTTAATGAAACGTACCACAAGATTTCTAAATAAAATCTCAAATACCAATATTTTATAATACTAAATAATAATTTGTGTGTATTAATTTAGTGTTTTTGTAACCCACTTATAGCAGTTCATGACCTCAGATGCCCAGAGCCTATCTTGGCAAGTTAGGGTCATGGGGAGCAAATCCACTATGCACACAGTTTTCTCTCACTGCAGGGTACAATAGCACTCACCCAAATCCATTCACATTGTAACACTTCAGACATGCCACTGACCCTAAAGCTGACCACAACTTTGGGATATGGGAAGCAATCAAAGTGCCCACAACAAAACCACACAAACAGAAATGGAGAGGATAGCTTTTTATTTTCTCATTGTATGGCATCAGGTCCTCGATGGCTGCATCTGGTGCCAGCATATGTGCATTGAAAGTAAAAACAGTCATTTTTGTCCTTCCATTTTTTGTACCTGATGGTACAAGCACGAGAGATCAAGTACGACATCATTGGTCTGACTGAGACAAGAAAACATCAATCACATCACGCCGGTTTTGACACTGGAGAAGAACTATTCCTCTGAACATGTGACAAAAGAGGCATTGGTGTTGTCAGTGTCCTTGACAACATGAACTTGGCCATAAGCATTGATTCATTCGAATGCCCAACAACCTGAATTGGATGATTACACTTGAATAGATGTGGCTCACTGCCGGCAGTTTCTATCTTCATTGTCTATGCACTAACATCCAATTATGATGAAGGAGAAATTGAGAAATTCTACACGGAGCTGGAGAAATTCTATAGAGGAGACCACACCTTCTACAAGATCATTGTGGGTGATTTTAATGCCAAGGTAGTACTGAGAAGATCAGTCGAAGAACTACACATTGGGCCCCTTGGCCTAGAATGGAATGAACAGGGTAAGAGACTGTCTGAGTTCATCATGTTGACCAAGACCATCCATGGTAACTCACAGTTCCAGAAGGCCGAATCTAAACATTGGACATGGTAATCTCCCAGTGAACAGTTCCACAACAAAATTGACCACATCATATCCAATCGATGGTTTTGCCTGACCGATGTTGCCGTTGTCCCAAAATTCCAAATGGTATCGGACCACCGTCTCCTTCATGCAAAATTCTACTTCACGGAGTGGGGAGAAAGGGCTGCAAAGTTTAAGAAGAGAACTCCCACAGTGACCACCAACTGGGAGCTCTTTGGCACTATTTTGACAACATGGGAAGATGCTGTTATTGAAAACATTGATGAAGAATACTACTAGTTCAGCAACTCCATGATTGTGCGAGGAATGCCGAGAGAAAGAGAGCCACAAAAAAGACTCCTGTCTTTGAAAACTCTCAAGCTCATTCACCAATGTGGTTTGGTGCAAGCCTCAGGTGACCACAACTGAATGTCTGAGCTCACAAAGCAGTGCAGAGAAGCAATAAAGAAAGACCTCAAAGAGAGAAGAGCAGCATTGCTGGCAGATGTGGCAGAAGCTGTGAAAAGCATTCAAAACACCCACCTGTCCTTTGCCAACCACAAAACCAAGATGACTGTCCTTCGACATCCTGATGGATCTATCACATCTTCCAGAAGGGCAATGGAGAAGATTATCCATGACTTCTACTCGAATCTCTTCAACAGCCACGTCCACCTGCCCACATACCAAATTCTGCAGGATGGATATGTCCTTCCCAATGTTCTCCTTTCCAAAATCCGACATATCATTTCATTGGTAAAGAAGTGAACAGCGACAGCCCGCCCCCAAGGGCCTGGGTTCCTCTCTGGGCACGCGCAGCTAGAAACTGCCCCGAGACAGCCGGTTTTCAACCCCTGAGCCGCGTGGGACGGGCACAGAGGCCCAGCTCTGGGCAACAAAGCTGAACGGCTCCAATTCCAACAGGTACAGCCCGCCCCCAAGGGCCTGGGTTCCTCTCTGGGCACGCACAGCTAGAAACAGCCCCGAGGCAGCCGGTTTTCAACCCCTGAGCCGCGTGGGACGGGCACAGAGGCCCAGCTCTGGGCAACAAAGCTGAACGGCTCCAATTCCAACAGGTACAGCCCGCCCCCAAGGGCCTGGGTTCCTCTCTGGGCACGCACAGCTAGAAACAGCCCCGAGGCAGCCGGTTTTCAACCCCTGAGCCGCGTGGGACGGGCACAGAGGCCCAGCTCTGGGCAACAAAGCTGAACGGCTCCAATTCCAACAGGTACAGCCCGCCCCCAAGGGCCTGGGTTCCTCTCTGGGCACGCGCAGCTAGAAACTGCCCCGAGACAGCCGGTTTTCAACCCCTGAGCCGCGTGGGACGGGCACAGAGGCCCAGCTCTGGGCAACAAAGCTGAACGGCTCCAATTCCAACAGGTACAGCCCGCCCCCAAGGGCCTGGGTTCCTCTCTGGGCACGCACAGCTAGAAACAGCCCCGAGGCAGCCGGTTTTCAACCCCTGAGCCGCGTGGGACGGGCACAGAGGCCCAGCTCTGGGCAACAAAGCTGAACGGCTCCAATTCCAACAGGTACAGCCCGCCCCCAAGGGCCTGGGTTCCTCTCTGGGCACGCACAGCTAGAAACAGCCCCGAGGCAGCCGGTTTTCAACCCCTGAGCCGCGTGGGACGGGCACAGAGGCCCAGCTCTGGGCAACAAAGCTGAACGGCTCCAATTCCAACAGGTACAGCCCGCCCCCAAGGGCCTGGGTTCCTCTCTGGGCACGCACAGCTAGAAACAGCCCCGAGGCAGCCGGTTTTCAACCCCTGAGCCGCGTGGGACGGGCACAGAGGCCCAGCTCTGGGCAACAAAGCTGAACGGCTCCAATTCCAACAGGTACAGCCCGCCCCCAAGGGCCTGGGTTCCTCTCTGGGCACGCGCAGCTAGAAACTGCCCCGAGACAGCCGGTTTTCAACCCCTGAGCCGCGTGGGACGGGCACAGAGGCCCAGCTCTGGGCAACAAAGCTGAACGGCTCCAATTCCAACAGGTACAGCCCGCCCCCAAGGGCCTGGGTTCCTCTCTGGGCACGCACAGCTAGAAACAGCCCCGAGGCAGCCGGTTTTCAACCCCTGAGCCGCGTGGGACGGGCACAGAGGCCCAGCTCTGGGCAACAAAGCTGAACGGCTCCAATTCCAACAGGTACAGCCCGCCCCCAAGGGCCTGGGTTCCTCTCTGGGCACGCACAGCTAGAAACAGCCCCGAGGCAGCCGGTTTTCAACCCCTGAGCCGCGTGGGACGGGCACAGAGGCCCAGCTCTGGGCAACAAAGCTGAACGGCTCCAATTCCAACAGGTACAGCCCGCCCCCAAGGGCCTGGGTTCCTCTCTGGGCACGCACAGCTAGAAACAGCCCCGAGGCAGCCGGTTTTCAACCCCTGAGCCGCGTGGGACGGGCACAGAGGCCCAGCTCTGGGCAACAAAGCTGAACGGCTCCAATTCCAACAGGTACAGCCCGCCCCCAAGGGCCTGGGTTCCTCTCTGGGCACGCACAGCTAGAAACAGCCCCGAGGCAGCCGGTTTTCAACCCCTGAGCCGCGTGGGACGGGCACAGAGGCCCAGCTCTGGGCAACAAAGCTGAACGGCTCCAATTCCAACAGGAGACATTCCCAACTACTCGCCCAGTGCCAGGGACTCTTTCCGGAGCCGCGGCCGCTGACGCGGCCGCGAAATATTTTCCCACTACATATGCCATAGGAACCATAAGCTAACTTCTTAGATGGAAACTTCTCTATTTTAGCTCAGCCACTAGAAATACAGTTGCCAACAACTCATAAGCCTATCTTAACTCACACTGCATATCAAGCAGAATAGTAACACTGAACGTGAAGGACTAAACCACACCTCTCACAATGGTAAAGCAACGCAAAAGCCCACCAAACATTCATATTGAAGAGTCTAGCCCAGATGACACCAACAGTACTGTAGTGTTAGACAACCTCTCTGACAAGGAATTCAGAAGGGAGCTACTTAGGATGCTTAGGGAATTAAAAGAAACAATGGAAACCAATGCCAATAGAAGACAAGAGGATCTGAAGGCAGAAATGAGGAAAATGCAATCAGAAATGTCAGACCTGAAAAATCTCGTAGGCGAATTGAAAAGCTCAGTGGAAGGCCTCAGCAGCAGAGTAACAGCGGCTGAGAACAGAATCAGTGAGCTCGAAGATGAAGTTCAGAGACTCTCCCGAAAAGAGCAGAAAATGGAAAAGAGACTCACAATTCGGGAACAGATGGCAAGAGAAGATCGTGATGAAGCCAAGAGGGGTAACATAAGAATTATTGGAGTCCCAGAGGGACAGGAAGAAAACCTCGATGAAGAAGAAACTGTCAAAGACATCATTGCTACAACATTTCCAGAGCTGAAGAAATCTTGTGACCACATTCAGGAGGCCCGAAGGGTACCAGCTAGAAGAAATCCGAATAAAAATACCCCAAGACACATTCTGATCAAAATGACCAAAACCTTAGACAGAGACAAAATTCTGAAAGCAGCAAGATCGAAGAAAGAAATCTCTTACAAAGGAGCATCCTTAAAATTCACAGCTGATTTTTCTGATGAAACCCTCATGGCCCGAAAACAGTGGTGGGACATAGTAAAAAAACTCAATGAAATAAATGCCTCCCCCAAAATACTTTTCCCAGCAAGACTCTCATTCATAATAGAAGGAACAACACACAGTTTCACAGACAAACAACAGCTCAGGAACTTCATAGACTCAAAACCATGGTTACAAGAACAACTAAATGGGCTACTTTAAGGCAAGAAAGGCCCCTCAAATACACCCAATTTTAACAGAACAATGGGACAAAATCCCATAACAATAATCTCTCTCAATGTCAATGGGCTAAACGCACCAATTAAAAGACATAGAGTGGCAGGATGGATTAGAAAATTGAACCCAACATTCTGCTGCCTGCAAGAAACGCATCTCAATAGTCAAAGCAAACACAGACTCAGAGTCAAAGGCTGGAAAACAATCCTACAGGCAAACAGCTCCCATAAAAAAGCTGGGGTAGCCATCCTTATATCAGACCACATTGATTTCAGAGTGAGGAAGGTCATAAGAGACAGTGAAGGCCATTACTTATTGATCAGAGGATCTGTACAACAGGAAGAACTTACAATAATAAATGTATATGCACCTAATGAGAGACCAGCAAAGTACTTAAAACAACTACTCATAGATTTGGAAAAAGACATCAATAGCAACACAATACTAGTGGGAGACTTCAACACTGCTTTGTCACCTCTTGATAGATCAACCAGACTCAAGCTTAGCAAGGACATACTTCATTTGAGGGAAACAATGGAAGAAAGGGACTTAGTAGATATATACAGGACACTTCATCCACAAAAAGCTGAATACACATTCTTCTCAAGCGTACATGGAACATTCTCCAAGATAGACCACATGCTGAGCCACAAAACATGCCTCCATAAAATTAAGAAGGTAGAGATTGTATCAACAATCTTCTCAGACCATAATGCGCTGAAATTAGAAGTAAATCACACACAAAAACAGAAAACTAAATCAAACACCTGGAAATTAAACAGTGCACTATTGAACAACGAGTGGATTAGGCAGGAAATCAAAGAGGAAATCAAAAGATTCCTAGAAACGAATGAAAATGAGAACACGAGTTACCAAAACTTATGGGACACAGCAAAGGCCGTGTTAAGAGGAAAGTTTATAGCTCTACAAGCATTCCTCAGGAAGGAGGAGCGAGCACACATAAGTAACCTAACGTCACAGCTTAAGAGCTTGGAGAAGGACCAAAAAAAGGAGCACAACCCGAACAGGAGAAAGGAAATAATAAAACTCAGAGCAGAGATTAACGAGATGGAAACCCAAAAAACAATCCGAAAGATCAATGAAACCAAGAGCTGGTTCTTTGAGAAAATTAACAAGATCGATAAGCCTCTAGCAAAACTCACAAAGAAAGGGAGAGAGAAAACCCTAATAAACCGAATCAGAAATGAAAAGGGGGTCATTACAACAGAAACCACAGAAATTCAGAGGATCCTCAGGGAGTACTTTGAGAAGCTTTATGCCACGGAACATCAAAACCTCGAGGAAATGGATAAATTCCTAGACTCCTACAGACTCCCAAGGCTGAACCAAGAAGACCTGGAATACCTGAACAGACCTATCACCATCAAGGAAATTGAAATGGTAATAAAATGTCTCCCCAAGCACAAAAGTCCTGGCCCGGATGGATTCACTAGTGAATTCTTCCAAATCTTTAAAGAGGACTTACTCCCAATGCTCTTTAAGCTTTTCCACGAAATTGAAATATCAAAAACACTTCCAAACAGTTTCTACGAAGCAAATATCACACTGATACCAAAAGCAGACAGAGATACCACAAAGAAAGAGAATTACAGGCCGATATCCCTGATGAACACAGATGCAAAGATCCTCAACAAACTACTAGCAAATAGAATCCAACTACTCATCAAAAAGATCATACACCATGACCAAGTAGGATTCATCCCAGGGATGCAAGGATGGTTCAACATTCGGAAATCAATCAACATAATCCACCATATCAACAAAAGAAAAGATAAAAAGCATATGATCATATCAATAGATGCAGAGAAAGCATTTGATAAGATCCAGCACCCCTTTATGATGAAAACCCTAGCCAAAATGGGTATAGAGGGGACCTTCCTCAACATAATTAAAGCCATCTACCACAAGCCTACAGCAAGCATCATCCTCAATGGCGAAAAACTGAGAGCCTTCCCTCTAAGATCAGGGACGAGACAGGGATGCCCACTCTCTCCACTGCTGTTCAATATAGTACTGGAAGTACTTGCAATAGCGATTAGGCAGGAAAAAGACATTAAGGGCATTCAGGTAGGAAAGGAAGAAATCAAGCTCTCACTATTCGCAGATGATATGATACTCTACTTAGAGAACCCAATAACTTCCACCAAAAAACTCTTAGAAACAATAGACTCGTATAGTAAAGTTGCAGGTTATAAAATCAATACCCAAAAGTCCATGGCTTTCCTATACGCAAACAGTGAGAGAGAAGAAAGCAACATGAAAAAAACAATCCCATTCACAATTGTGCCCCAGAAAATCAAGTACCTAGGAATCAGCTTAACTAAGGAAGTAAAGGACCTGTACAAAGAAAACTACAAAACGCTACTTCAGGAAATAAAAGAGGACATGAGGAAATGGAAAGATATCCCCTGCTCATGGGTCGGGAGACTTAACATTGTCAAAATGGCAATACTACCGAAAGCATTGTATAAATTCAATGCAATCCCTATAAGGATACCCATGACATTCTTCAAAGAAATGGAGCAAACACTCTTGAAATTTATATGGAACAATAAGCCCCCACGAATAGCTAAAGCAATTCTTGGGAAAAAGAAAATGGGAGGAATCAACCTCCCGAACTTCAAACTGTACTACAAAGCAGTAATAATTAAAACAGCATGGTACTGGAACAAAGGCAGAACTGCAGACCAATGGAACAGGGTTGAATACACTGACATCTCTCCTCAATCATATGCTCATCTAATCTTTGATAAAGGTGCAAGTAATGTGAAGTGGAGTAAGGAAAGCCTCTTTAATAAATTGTGTTGGCATCACTGGACGGCTACATGCAAAAAAATAGGCTCAGAACTCTGCCTAACACCATGTACAAAAGTAAGATCAAAATGGATTAAAGACCTCAACATCAGACCAGAAACCATAAGGTACATTGAAGATAAAGTTGGCAAAACCCTCCATGACATTGAAGCTAATGGTATCTTCAAAGATGCCACGCCACTGGCCGAGCAAGTGAAAACAGAGATAGATAAATGGGACTATCTTAAACTAAGAAGCTTCTGCACCTCCAAAGAAACAGTGACCAAAATACAAAGACAGTCTACAGAATGGGAAAGGATATTCACCGAATACACATCTGACAAGGGGTTGATATCCAGGATATACAAAATACTGGTTAAACTCCACAAGAAGAAAACATCCAACCCCATCCAAAAATGGGGCAATGAAATGAACAGAAACTTTCTCAAAGAAGAAATCCGAATGGCAAAAAAGCACATGAGAAAATGCTCTACATCATTAATCATCAGGGAGATGCAGATCAAAACCACAATGAGATACCATCTCACACCTCAGAGACTGGCCCACATTCAAAAGAACAAAAGCAACCGATGCTGGCGTGGATGTGGCGAGAAAGGGACACTCCTTCACTGTTGGTGGGAATGTCCACTGGTTCAGCCCTTCTGGAAAACAGTATGGACGATTCTCAAAAAATTAGAAATTGAGCTCCCATTTGACCCAGCAATACCACTCCTGGGAATATATCCCAGAGAGGCAAAAATGTATAGTCGAAGTGACATCTGCACTTGTTTGTTCATTGCAGCACTCTTTACAATAGCCAGAAACTGGAAGAAACCTGAATGCCCAAGAACAGATGACTGGTTAAAGAAACTTTGGTACATCTACACAATGGAGTACTATGTAGCTCTTAGAAAAGATGAAGTCATGAAATTTACATACAAGTGGTACAATATGGAAAGTATCATGCTAAGCGAAATGAGTCAGAAAGAGAGGGATAGACATAGAAAGATTGCATTCATCTGGGGGATATAAAGTAACAAAGAATGAGATTAATACCCAAGAATAGCTGAGATCAGCACCAGGAGGATTACTCCATAACTTAGAGGCCAGCCGGGTATCCTAGAGGAAAGGGCAGTTCAGATAGAGAAGGGAGCACCAAATAAAGGATATTTGGAGGATCCTCCCAGGAGGGGAGATGCATGTCGAAAGTAGACTATGGACTGAACATGTTTGCCACTCAATGCCTCTTTTGCAGACCACAACACCCAAAAGGAGAGAGAGAACACAGGGGATTTCCCTGCCACAGAGACAGGGGGGATGGGGGGATGGGGGTGGGAGGGATATTATCCATGGTGGTGGAAAATGGGCACTGGTGGAGGGATGGGTATCTGATCATTGTATAATTGAAACCAAAGCACAAAAAATTGTAAATCTACAACTTTAAAAAAAATAAAATAAAATAAAGGGGAAAAAAAAAAAATAAAAAAAAAAAATAAAAAAAAAAAAAAAAAAAAAAAAAAAAAGAAGTGAACAGCACCCGGCCCAGTGAACGGCAGATCCGAACACCTGAAGAACCTGCCATCAGTATTCAATGCACTGGCTCGGCTTTTCACACGCTGCCTGTCTGAATGCAAGGTTCCGTCCCAGTGGAAAACCAGAAGGGCTGTACTACTGTACAAGAATGGAGCCATCCACGACATTGGCAACTATCACCTGACCTGCCTGTTGTCTCTCATCTACAAGCTATTCACTCATGTCATCATAAGTAGGATTGGCAGAACACTAGATGAAGGACAACCATGTGAGCAAGCAGGGTTCTGAAAAGAATTCAGCACGATCAACCATATCCACATGAAAACCAAGCTCATTGAGGTTTCTCAGGAGTTAAATGTGCCGCTCTGTCTAATGTTCATAGATTTAAAGAAGGCCTTTGATTCTGTCTCAACAGAATCCGTCATCGAAGCCCTAGCCAAAAAGGGCATTCAAATTCAATGCATCAGGATCCTCCATGAGCTGTATTATGGCTTCACTACCAGGATCTCACCATTTTACATGTCAAGAAAGGGGTTCGAGAGGGTGATACCATTTCACCGAAAGTCTTCAGTGCCACTGTTGAGAATATCATGTTATGACTGGAATGGGAAGGAATGGGAGTGAAGATAGACAGTTGACAACCTCTGCTTTGCTGATGACATCATTCTAATAACATCAAACATTAGCCAAGCAGCACAAATGCTGGCCAACTTCGACCGTGAGTGTGGAAAGGTCAGACTACAACTGAATCTCACGAAGACATGTTTATGAGAAATGGTCTTGTTCCTGACGTTCCATTCACTCTCAATGGAACAAACATCTCCAAATGTAACAGTTATGTGTACCTAGATCGAGAAGTCAACATGACGAATGACCTGGCACCTGAGTTGCGCAGAAGGAAGAGAGCAGCTTTGAATGCCTTCAAGAGCGTTGAAGAAGTAGCTAAGAGGACAAAGAACCTCTGCCTCTGGGCACATCTCTTGGATTCCACTGTTCTTCTGCATTAACATACACCTCAGAGACCTGAGGCCTAGGAAAATAGGCTGAGAATGCTATTTGGGTCTCCTAAAGAGGAATTGAAAGAGCTATGCTTGGAGTATCACACTTCACTCAAATGAGAGAAAGAATCCAGAGTTCCAACCACAGTCCATGGTCAAGAATCAGGGACGCTCTCTCGTTTGAAAAGACATTGAAAATCAGATGGGCTGGACACATAATGAGATTTGGAGACGACCGCTGGACTAGAGCCATTACCGACTGGATTCCATGGGATGTCAAAAGATCGTGTGCCTTCCCACCTATGAGATGGTCAGGTTACTTTGTCGAGGTCCTGAACGATCAGTTTGAGGCTGTTTTGTGTTCCTAGAACGAGCAGACACCATTGGCCTACACTAGCACGCGACAGGGATGAATGGAGACATAACTGGCGCTCGCTCGAGCAAATCGATGAGTAATGGGATGTCAAGTGATCAAGTGATTGTATGGCAAATTAACATTGGTAAAAACTATGTTGAGGATCTGTTTCATGTCGTAGTTTGTTCGTGCATTTTCCAGGTGATTTCCAGATTGGGGATTTTATGAATAAAGTTTCCATGAATATTCTTGTATAACTAGATTTTCAAACAGTTTTCATTTCCCCTGAGAAAATACCTAGTGGTGGAATAACAGGTTTAATAGGAATAATAGGTTTAGTATTACAGGAATGATAGGTTTAATAGGAATAATAGGTTTAGGCTGTCCTCCCGTTGTTCATCAATTTGCTTGAGCAGGCCCAGTAAAGTCTCCATTTTGAGACTTGTTGTTACTGTATTTGGCATATTGAATACATTACGGGTAGCTTGCCAGGCTTTGCCGAGCAGGGGAGATACTCTCGGTAGCTTGCCAGGCTCTCCGAGGGGGGCAAAGGAATCAAACCCAGCTCGGCCGGGCTGGCTGCATGCAAGGCAAACACCCTACCGCTGTGCTATCGCTCCAGCCCAATAGGTTTAGTAAAAGTAAGTAATAGGTTTAGTATTATAAAAAATTTACTTCTACCAGATGTTTGCATCATTTTATCATCAACTATATATGAATTCATTTTTAACCTTGCTAATAATTGCTGACCATCTATTTTTAAAATTTAATTATTCTTAAACATGTTTTGGGGGTTTTAAAGTGGTTTAATATTTTGTTTTGCATTTCTCTGAAAGACACATAAATGTGCTTATTGGCCATTTTTATATCATTTAATCATCTTATGCAAACTTTTCAAAATTTTATTCATTTTTTATCGAGTTGATATTTTTATTGATTAGTTTTATGATTGGATCTTTGGTTCTCAAAACATTTACTGCTAGTCTGTGTCTTACCTATTTTTTCCTTTTTTTTTTTTTTGGTGGGCAGTGGCACACTCTGAGGCGCACTCTGACTTACTCCTGGCTCTGCACTCAGGAATCACTTCTGGCAGAGCTCAGAGACCATATATGGTGCAAGGGATTGAAACAAGATCAGTCATGTGCAAGGCAAGCAACCTACTACTGTTTATTTTTTTTCATTGATTCATGACAAAAGAGAAGTTTACTTTGTTTGGTTGTTTTAGGACCAAACCCTGTAGTGTTCAGGCTTACTTCTGGCTCTGTGGTAAGAAATCACTTCTGGCAGTGCTCAGGAGACCAAATGTGTTGCCAGGGATTGAACAGGGGTTAACATTCAAGGCAAGTGCCTTGCCCACTGTACTGTCTTTCTGGTTCCCAGTATTACATTTTAACTTCGTCAAGTTTCTCATCTTTGTATGATTTTTATTTTCTATGACCTAAGGACTATGAATTCAAAGATATTTTCTTGTTTTCTTCTGAAATTATTATCTTGGGATATACTCAATTAAAATTGATTAATTTTGGTATACAGTGTAAAGTTAGTTGTTTTTTTTTTTATCATATGGCTAGTCAATTGTCCCAGCAACATTTGTTAAATTGACATCCCTTTTCCAAGTGACTTGTTTTGACATCTTTGTCAAAAATTACTATCTTAGAGTGGGTTGTAAGTTGGGCTCTCTATTGCATTTATTGATTTATGTGTTGATCCTTAAACCTCTAATTCTCTTGATTGCTGTAGCTTTATGGTAAGCCCAAAATCAGACAATTTAAGACCTTCTTTTTAGTCTTTTTGTCCCAATCCATCTTGATTACTTACTAAGACATTTGAATTTCCATATCAATTTTAAAGTCAGCTTGTCTACAAAATGTCTGCAGGAATTTTGATTGGGATCACACTGAATTTTGGGAAGCATTTCTTTCATGCAATTGTTAAGAGCCCTGAAAGGCATTTCCTGTCCAGGCTTCTCAGATAGGAGAAACCTGCCCATTTCCCATTAGGAGCTTATTGGATTAAGATGTTATACTTTGAATTTGGATTAAGTGGGTTTCCTCTGCTACAAATAATAATAAGTATTTTTAAATGCATTTAAGAGCTTATGTTCATAATCTTATTAAATAGATACACATACAAGCCCCTATGAGTGAGAAATTATTTTCTCCAAATTACATGTGAAAAGTCTAAGGCCCAAGGAATTGAAATCATTTGTCCAAGAGAGGACAGCTTGTACCAGAGGATTTGAATTCTATGCTTCTTACTTTGAAGCCAGAGTGTTCCAGGAAACTGAATTGTATTAGCCTTTATTGCCCATTATCATATGAGTGTGGGAGTTTTGTATCAGCTGCGATAGCAATCCTAAATGATAGAGCAATAGAGCAATGAAACAAGGTCATTGTGTGATGGAGAAAGAAGTAGAGCCCTCCAGAGATTCTGTGTGGCTTTGTCTTGGGCTCCCCAGGGTCAGAGGACATTAGTCACTCTGTGCTGGAAATCTGAAGTGCCCTGGACCACATGGAGCCTGAAGGCAGACGGCCTCTCTCCCAGACCAAAGGTGACCATCTAAAAACAACCTGTTCTAATGCCTTTAGCTGCCTGGGAGTATTTATATCTTGAGAAACTCACATGTGATACACTTGGCAGTAGCTGCAGGGTACTGTTTCCTCCCCCTCCCCGCAGACTAGCTCAGGGCAGCCAAGAGAACATAGAGATTCACAAATGAGCTTTCTTTGTAGGGCACTGGCTGCTTTGAAATCCTTCATTAAATCTTTTCACAAATAAATTGCCCCAGGTCCATGGGGAACATATTCGTCTTTTAATCATATGCACCACGCACTGACTGTAGAGTTGCAGTGTATTGACTGTGAAGTTGAGATGTGCAGGGGCTAGTGTGGCGGCCTTAGCAAGAAGCAGAGGGAGTGGAGGCGAACAGGGAGGCCTTTGGGAACCCAGTCTGTGCAGTTCATTTTGAATGTAAGTAACAAAAGAGGCCTGAGAGAGAGAGCAATTGGTGTGAACTTATATCTTTTGGGGGGAGTTGCAGGGTATACTTAGACTTGTCCTGACTACTGATTTTTTGAAACAATAGAAGTTAATTACTTACTGGGTTACTGTAGGTTCCAGAAATAAAAAACCCTGAGAGCTGCCTTTCCTCATAGGCTGGTAAGCGATTCTAGATTAATACTTTAAATAAAATGTCAAGTATCTGATTGCCATGGAAACATTAATGCAAAGTGGACCCCTTAGCACTTCATGCTGCAGAATTACAATGATACGTATTACCTGAGTCTCCAGACACCTTCTAAAATGGCCAGTGCTGCTTCCCTGCACAAAGCAAAAAAAAAAAAAAAAAACCATATGACATCCTCCCACTCAGTCATGTCACCATGTATACAGCTTGGAGTTGGACAAATGTCAGTGTCTTTCAAAGGAGACAAAAGAGTCTTGCAGGTGACCTAGCTAAAGCCTGATTCTCACTGTTTGAAGAGAACCATGACGGGTGGGATGCCATATTTATTGGTCTCCATCCCTGGGAGGGAGAGTGTGGCTAGGGGTAAGGCTCAGGAAGGGGCAGCAGGCCCTCTAGGGTCTGCTCCAGGACCTGTCCATGTTCCAATTGCTTCCCCATCCTGATTATCAGAGCACTGCTGATTATGTTATGCAAATGATGGGAGATGGATTTCACATTTCCCCCAGCCAGGCTTTGCACAGCTTTGCATTTATTATCCCCCTTTAAAAATACAGAGTCCTCAGAGAAGGGGAAAGCTCATTTTTATTTGTTCGCCAGCAGAGTTGGCACAGACCTGTCAAGCAATCATCCCAGGCTGTGATCTGCAAAGCTGCCCTTTGTTGTTTGATTCTCCCACCCCCCAGATTGTTTACAAGACACACAGAGACATCTGCACGCCTCAAAACAAGTTATTTCCTGATTCGGCAAAACTTGTCAGCCTAGGTGATGACAATGTTACAGCATTTGCTGACAAGCCATCAGATAAATCCTGAGTTATATCCCCAACACCTTGTCCTCATTCGCAGCTCAAGATGGTAAACACTTAGCAGGTCTTGGTTCTAGATGATTGTGCAATCGACCATCTGTCCCTTAACACTTCTGATCCTGCTTCCCATCATTGGTGTTGGTCCACTACCAGAAAAAACAATGACCACAACTAACTTCTTTTGGAAGGAGAAAGAGTAAGTCAGGGTTGGTTACACTACCAATAATTTCGGCAATCAAGGTTGTCTCTTGATTTTAGCATGAGTCTGTGGTCCTTACAATGGAAATATAACCATATTTATTGGTAAGATACTTCCTTCTATCCTGACTATAGTTGTAATAGTCAAGAAAACATAGAGTAGATTCTTCTCTTCCATCACTTCCTTTCCCTCATTCTGCCCATAGCTCCCATCCTACAGAAGAACTAATAAAATTTGTGTACAATGAGCAACTGGAAATTAATGGGGCAAAGATGAGCTGACATATATAATTCCTCCAGAAGAATTTGTGTGATGATTCCCCCCTGATTTACAATATACAGCCCAGTAACAGCCTGAACTCATCACAGTAGGGGAAAAACGACCCTTTGTCACAACTTGGTAAGAGCTCCACAGATCTATGTCAAATGGGAATAAAAACTCTGTGTCTCTAGAAAGGTTTATTAAATCAGAGATTTATAATCCAGCTTGCAAATAGCTACTCACTACCTACCTCTGGCGAATTGTAACTGCAGACATGTGGCACGGAATAGTATTATATGTGCATATATAGGCACACATGTCGTCAGTCTGAATTGTGTATTTTTTGAACAATAATTGCTGACAATTGTGCTGAATGTGTGTAAAGCACGAAAATTTGTAGATTAACCTAAACTCATAGCTAATCATAGCTAATAACAGCAACTAATACTAGTCCCGTTTTTTATGAGCTGGGAGATTTTTATCTATTTCCTATGGCTATGTAAATTCTTCAAAGTCGTATAATCTCCATTTTCCTGTTGGAAATACTAAGTCCCAGAGTTGAATGCTTGAACTGTTATGTGATTGTCAGAATAGAATCAAGGCCTGTGCTGATGCCCAGTTCATGGTGTCTACGTCAATAAAGAAACTTGGAATAGCCAGGCTCATGGAGACAGCAAGTACAATGCAACATTACATCAATAGGACAGAGAACTTACTGACCCACAAAACTGAGAGAGCCAGAGACTCACAAATGAGTCTCGGAACTGAGCAGCTTACTGCAGAGATGCCTCTGGACCCTAATTATTAAAAATTTTAGAATTCCAGGAGCTCACAGCTGCTTTTGTGGCCATGCAACATCTCATACTATTTATAACAAGCAACACAAAATAAATTATCTAGCATCTGCCTGTTGGGCGGGCTTGAGTGGGGGTGGGGAAATTCAAAATAATGGTGGTGGGAAGGTATAATGGTGGTGGGATGGGCGTCGAAATATTGAATGTAATCTACTATTGTGAACAACTTTATGAAAATTTTTTTTAAACAAAAAAAATCTCGGATGGGGGGAAAAATCCCTGAGAGAGCCAGAGTTTGTCTTCAGTTGAAGTTTGCTCTGTGGTTTAAAATGTCTCTAATGGTATACTTTATTAATTTCTTATATCCCCTTTTTTTTTCATTAAAGGGGCTCTGTTGAACACAGCAGCTGTCTCACCTCTCAAGATACTGAAATATGCCCCGAGTGGTTCCGTATGGCACATCTTCAACAAGCAAACTAGAAAGTGAAAGCCAATTCTAAACTCCTACAGAAGGGGATCATCATTCTTGCTTAGAATCCCAATAAATATCTTCTATTAGTCATTGATCCTAAAAGGATTTTATTTCCATTCTTAATAAGTCCCTCAGCTAAGCCAAAGTGGATCAATCAAGACCCACATCTGAAATTGGGTGAGGGATCAATACTACCCAAAACCAGCTGGATAAGAATGCAACGAGAGATATTTCCCTAAAAGCTTCTTCAAAAGAACAACAAAAAAAGCAAAAGAATAATTAAATAAGAGAATTTGGGCTTCTATTTAGGGATTATGTAATAGATAACATGCAGTAAAGACATATTGAGTTTAAGAGTACATACAACATAGCATTCACATAGAGAGAGCCAGAGCTGAACGATATTTTAGGGATGAAAGCATTTGCTTTGCACTCAAGTAACCCCTGCTCTATTCTACCATAGTATATGGTGCCCTGATTACTGCCGGAAGTGATGATGCTCACTCCTGGGCACAAATGGGTGTAACCCATGAGCACCACTAGGTATGGCCCAAAAATTAAGGGGGAAAAACAGTCAAAGAAAAATAAAGATGGCTAACAAGAGAAGAGCAAAACAATTTAAAGAATTTTCCAGATAAGAAATAAAAGCAGAGTTCCAGAACAGAAAGTTTGAGCAGTTTTGTTCTCATCAATTTGTGTTCTATTTTGCTTTTTAGTACAAAACAGCTAGAAGTTGGAACAGAAAAGTAGAAGTGCAGAAGTAGGAAAATCAATCATCTTGGTGAAGAAGGAATAATGTGTATACTCTTTTTGTCATAGCAATAAAGAAAATTATCTGGACAAGACTACGTAATGCATAGAAAAAGCTTAAACAATTCATCCTTTCTAATAAAATGGCATATCATAATATTGCAGGTTTTTTAATTTAAAATTAATATGTTAAAATTGCTGTTTGGGGAGAATTCCCCTGTTCTGCTGACATTTTATTCTAGAGAGGTAAGATTAAAATAGGAAAAAAGTAAAATAGTAGCTTGTTCTTCAAACGGTTTTCTGCCTTGCTTGCTTGCTTATCTGTCTCTTTGCTTACTTGCTTGCTCTTTCAAACTCGTGTTCTTTCTTGATCATGGACTTCCTTTCTTCTCCCCATTCTCATTTTTCCTTCCTTCTTTCTTTCCTCCGTCCTTCCCTCCCTCCCTCCCTCCCTCCCTTCCTTCTTCCCTTTCCTTCCTCTTTCTTTCTTTCTTTCTTTCTTTCTTTCTTTCTTTCTTTCTTTCTTTCTTTCTTTCTTTCTTTTTTTCCTCTTTCTTTCTGAAGATAGTTTGTATTGAATCTTATTTAGAAAGATGTGTAGGGAGAGAAAGAAGTATCCGTTCAAGGAGAACATATGCTTGAAGAGCAAGCCCTCCTCCCACCCCTGACTTTCTAAGTAAGTTTTGTTAAGAGAGAGAGAGAGAGAGAGAGAGAGAGAGAGAGAGAGAGAGAGAGAGAGAACTGAGATATCAATTGCAATTCAACATGGTAGATAGTATGGACAGCAGAAAAAAATATTATGGGTTCCCATGAACCACTTATGCAAATCTATACATGTGCAAATGCAAGGTGCCCACTCATGGGGTGTTTTTTAAAAGGGCCAACAATGGCCTACACACTAGTGTGTAGACCCCATAATGTGAATCGTGTCTTAGTCAAACAAAGATGACAAATTGTTTTTTAAATGTTGTGGGGGAGGGATAAAGGAGGAAAAGAACAAAGGGGGAAGAAGAAAGGTACAGTAAGTTAGGAATAAATATGGGAAGGAAAGAAGGGATTGAAAGAAGTGGAATTTCTTTTAAAAAATGTTTTTGGGCTTTTGTTGCACACCTGGCTGTGCTTAGGGCTTATTCCTATTTCTGTACTCAGGGGATCACATGGAATGCTAAGGATTCAACCTGGTGTGCATGTGCAAGTCAACCGCCTTACCCACTGTACTATGGCTCTGGACCTAGGAAATAAGATTTTTTTTTTTTGCAATGGGGAGGGGGTTGTTTGCACTTGTTTGTTCTGAAGTTTAACAGGCCCTAAGGCCCTATCCTTTACTTTTTTTGCTACTTTCCATATCCCTGGACCAAAAATGTCTTCACCAGTAGCAGAAAATGAGAAGGAATGAATTAGCATTTACAATTAAATAACACCCAAACTCCATTTAGGGTGTTGTAATAGAATTTATGCACATTTCACATCTCTTCCTCCTCAATCTGTTGTAAGACACTTCTTGATATACTTTGTATTCCTAGCTAAAAAAACAAAGATACTTTTAAAAAAAAAATAAAACTTTGATTGCCACTAAAGACACAAAGTGCATATCAATTAATTATACCATTTTTCTGTTAATCAATACTCTTCAGACACACTAATGTATACATATTAGGGGAATAGACAATGAGAGAAAATAGTGGTGACCTTGTAAAAGAAGTCAATTCTAAAGAAACAATTTCAGACATCAGTAGTTTCAATTGAGAATTTTTCTCTGCTATGATTGAGAAGTGTCATCCTGTCGGAATTTCTGGAAAATGGATCAGAGGTGAAGAGTAGAGGGCTAGCAATAATTTTGTCTAAAGCTGTGATGTGTTATTCCCTTGCTCTGAAGCTCTTATTGTCCCACAAGTATTCATTTGCTATAAGGTATTGCTAAGAAACACATATGCCAGGTTTATATGTTACCAAACCGATGGTTTATTAAAGCAGTTTCAGCTCTATTGTTTTATCTTGCATTTTGTGACTGTCACTGCAAACTTTTTGTTCCCTTCCTTTCATAACTCAATGTGTTCTATTATTCATTGAAATAGACTCCCCTGAAATTTTGAAGATATTAAATGCTATATCCACATTCATACCAAATTAATCATGATTAATGTTCCTACAATGAATACAAGAGGAATTAATTATGGTCAGCAATGTATTGAAATGTGCAGCTCAGAAGTTGAAGTGTCCTCACTGAGTATGTATTGTAGAAGCCTTGATTATCTATAGGTTTCCTCTTCTTTGTCCTTTCTTCTATTGTAATAGCTATTCTAAGTTATTGACTAAAGGTCTGGGGACAAGTGTGTTAATAAAAACAAAGTGACACATGTTCTCCTCTTGGGACTCTGACTAATGAACTTTCTTATAAGGATGATGATCATAAACCTTTATACTAGGGGTTGGCACACAATAGCCCACGAGCCAAATCTGTAACTCTGTTATTTATGTCTCTGATTGCTTCAGTGATCTATGGCAAAAAGGAATAGTTTCAACAGAGAGACACCATAGCAGCACTGTAGCACTGTCCTCCCATTGTTCATCAATTTTCTCTAGCAGGCACCAGTAACGTCTCACAACAAATTGTGAGACTTGGTGTTACTGTTTTTGGCATATAGAATACATCACAGGTAGCTTTCCAGGCTTTGCCATGAGGGCTAGATAATCCCAGTAGCTTGCCAGGCATTCCAAGAGGGGCAAAGGAATTGAACTTGGATCGGCTATCGCTCCAGCCCGAGAGACACTATATGATCTACAAATCTAAAAATGTCTACTCTCTGTTCTTCTATTAAAAAATACTGGGGTGGGGGGGGAGACATACCTCACATCTGCTTACCCCTGCAAATCATGAGCATAAGAAAATAGATTTATGTATTACTTTTTCACTCTGAACTATTTGAAGGTAAAGAGAATTAGTAATTCTCACTGAAACATCATTGAATAGAGCAATTGAAATTTGCCTTCTAGGACAAAAAGAACATAGGCCTTGTCACATAATGGGCCCTCAAGATGTTGAGGTTGAATGGATGAATGAAAGAAAGATTAGTTTGAGGCTCTTGAACTACGGTTTGGCTTAGCTAAGTTATTTTCACATTATACCAATTTTTGAAATGATTTACTATAGTTTATATCTAATGTTTTGAGATTTCTAATAAAAGGTTGTGTATAGTCACATGTGCTCCTTTTGCATTTTATTTAGTAAACAGATGTGCATGAGTGTGCTGAGCATTTGGACTTTGCAAATATTAAGTCATTTAACTTCCATGCAACACTAAGCTATAAAGTTTAAGATGAAGAGAACTAACACAAAATGATCAGAAGTGTAGTGTAGCCAAGGTCAGAGGTACTAAGTGACAAGATAGACTGGGGGTTTGAATCATAGCAGTCAAGTTTCAGAATCTGTTTTCACTCCACTGTGCAATTCTGCCCTGAGTTTTGTGTTAGAAAACAACCTGTATTTTAATGACTAACCCCTCTCCTTTGAATAATAAAAAAAGAGCACTAGAATGTATCTGGTTTTCTTAAGGCTTTGTGAGAATATCGTAGTACTTGGTGTCTTCAAAACTCTCAAAGTACATTTGCACCCCTGTTTTCATTACAGTGCTATTCACAGTAGCCCAAATCTGGAAAAAGCCTAAATGTCCAAGAATAGATAAATGGATGAAGAAACTATATTTCAGATACACAGTAGAATACTACTCAGCTATAAGAAAATATAAAACCATGCTGTTTGCAGCTACTTACATGAATCTGAAGGATATCACACTGAGTGAAGTTAGGAGAGGGACAGACACAAAATGATCTCTCTCCTATTTATAGTATAAAGGAATTGGTCAGGAAAATACATGCATAAAGGAAACAGAAACTGAGAACTGGTTTATAATAGGAAGTTCACCATAAGGGAGCTTAGAGGGCTTGGGGGTATGGCAGGACACTGGGATTATGGTAGATGGAGATGGATACTCCAATGGAGAGGGTGGTACTGGAATTTTTATGTATGAAATCCCACCAATAACAGTTTTGTAAGCCACACTGTTTAAAATAAAACGTTTTTAAATAGATAAAGCAGAGAATTTAGATATATTCTGCCATCCAATTATAATTCTTAAATAATTAAAAAATCAGCTTTTCACACGTGTGCTTTATTTGACTTTTTTTGTACTTGCAATTAGCTTCTATAGCATTGTATTTCTTGACTTTTGCAATAATTTTTTTGAGCTTGTTCTAGGGTGCTAAGCGTCATGTAGATGAGCACCTATTAGTGGTTGCCATTCTTTCAGACGCATCTCATCTACCAAGAATTTTACCCTATTTCTTAAATGGCTACAATAAGTGACTGTAAAAATAGAATTTTAGGGTGGGGATGTGACATAGTTCATGCGTGCTCTACCACCACATTGGTCTCCTGAGGGCAGATGGTAGTGGACCCTACTACAACAACAACAAAGAGAGAGGAATAAAAGAAAAATGTTTTATGGACTGTATTTTACTTTTACCAAAACGCAATTTAGAAATGTCATGGGTTATCAAAATAATCATTGTCATGAATCAAACTCTGCTGAATGTATTATCACTCCTTCCACTTGTAAAATTTGGACCAAGCATGATTTTCATTGACCTGTAATTAGTGGGAATAATGCTGGGCAAAACCAAAGACCTTTTTATTGGAAGGTCTTATTTCTCTTTCACTATTTTTGAACCCTGGGCTTACTAGCCAGTAAAGAATGAAACCCTATTTAGCTCACTGGAGAAGGAGGAGTCACTTGAAAGATGATTACTGTGCCCAGCTAGCAGACTGCACTAACATTTGGGAAGGCTCATCTTGGACTGTCTGTCCTACTTGAGTATACAGGTGGCAGATCCCCAGGGACATCTACAGACTAATTGCCCACCCCATCCACAGGACTTTTAAAAAGCAATGAAAGTATATGGTTGCTAACCATATAATTTTTAAGCAGACTTAGACAACAGGGATAGAAAGCATTTATTTAAAGCCTATTACCACTATTTACCATTTTGAATTCAGAATCTTTGACCAGATTGCTTTCCTTTGTATTGATCTATCATTTCCCTAACCAGGGTAGTAGAATTCACTTACCTGATGGCATGAAATATTTCATATGAAGATGATGCTGAAAAATCTTCAGTTTTCTCTTCGAACATATATACTTTTCTTAGAAAAAAAATTATGGAGTTTTACACCCATCTCACAAATATTTAGAGAAAATAATAACAATGTCCCCCCCAATTATTTAGTACAATAATTCCAAGGAGGCAGGGACACAGAAATAGGATTGAAAAATAATATTAATTTATCTTCAAATGTGATTTTAAAGAACCTCTATGAGCCTGTGTCAGGTTCTGTTTGTAACATTGTGAGGGCTACCGGCATATTTGTGTTTCCCCTTGCCTTTACCTATAAATACCTTGGATTTTTATAAAAGTCAAAAAAGGAAGATTTTTATGTATGACCTGCTCAACAATTCACATAATGGTCATACACTTAGAAATATAAAGGGAAATGCTTAAAAATCTACAAATATAAAACTGACATTTCTATTTCTCCCCCCAGATACAGAAAATCTCAGTAACTGTGCCCCTCTCTTCAAGGAATCTAAACAAATGTGATTTCTGGGACAGTTGTGCAAGCCCTTTCCTACCTGAGTTGTGTCGGAAATGAACCTGTTCATCCTGGAGCATTTGGCAGAGGGAGTCTGAACATCAGAAAGCATCTGAACAACTCATCTCCACACTGGATAAAAGGCAGTTCTGCTTCTGTAGCTTAAACCACGGCGGTTTCTTTCCAGGGCTGCTGTTTATGTTCTTTTCCATTTAGAAGCAGAACCATTTGTGCCTTCTACTCTGCCTTGAAAGGAGAGTAGGACCTCCACAGAAACCTGAGTCCTGTGTCAGGGAGGCACGTGTGAAATGTGTTCCTTCCTGTCATTTGCATGAGGAAAGCCAAAAATAGCAAACCCTCCCTCCCACCCTGCACTTTGTCTGACAGGTAAAAGCCTATTAAACAGTGACTCAAATTGTCTCATGGAAATTAGACTCATTTTTCTAAAATTGAAAAAATCCACCCAATCTTGGTTTATTACATAGCAAATTGGTACGCATATTGAGATCACACTTTTCCTTTTTCAGCAAGTTAAAAAAAAATCAAAGTTCATTACATTTCCAGCTAGTGGTTATTTGAAATTGGAAGGACAATTAAAAATAATTTAAGCACGATATTATCTTTAAAAGGACATCAGTTTTAAGCATGATCTTTTAGAATTTGAGCTGTTGACTTAAATGGCATCTCAGAATTTAATACATCTAGTCCCAAGGTAAATATTGTTAAGCAAGCTTGAACTAAGCTTAACAGAGTTTAACATGCTCAGTTATAATATTTGTTTAAGAAAAATCATTTCTAGCTCTTCTTACAGATATATATTTGCAACTACTCTTTAGAGCTTAGCTTCTCTGCTGCAATCCCCATGCTTGAATAAAGTGTTCATTACTCTATCTTGGAGAGAATTCTCTTACTATGAGAAGAGCTAGGTAAATATTTTGTCTCAATAATCCTGTATGAATCATATTTAATAGGATGAATTCATCTTTCAAAGTCCAATATAAATATGTATGACAAACCACAGATCACTGATTCCATGCGAACAACAGTAACTTATGGGCACTATGTGTACCAAAACAATCAGAAGGAAGCTTTGAGCTACCATCAAGTATACAATATATAATTTTACAGGTAATTTTGGCTAGATCATCTTTCAGATTCATTGAGAGTAGAACAGTATGCTTTGGACCAATACATGTTCCTATTGATAATGAATTGTTCGGTACTAAAATAAGTCAATGAAGAAAACTAGCCATATAATCTACTTAACAAAAGAAAGTAAAATACTACTCTCTCACTCTCTGGCTATTTAATTTTATTGTTCAATATTCGTCAAAATTTCTGCCAAGGAAGATGCTACTTAGGGTTTGAAGATAATGCAAAGTGCATTATGAAGAAATGTTTCCAGATTAACTAATTCCCTTGGTATCAAATGGTATCTGAAAGGAGGTAAGTACTTGGAGTCTGTACACTTACCAACACTTACCTATTGACAGGCTTTACTGAACTTTACTTTGACATGATCATTTAGTACAACATAAGAAATACGTTTCAAAGTAATGCCTACTGCAAAGATGTTGCTGAGATGCTTATGATCTATACAGTCTTCACTTTATGAGAGATGTTGTCCTGAGAGAAATGACCCTGGGTCTTGGACACACAGACTGTTCCGTCTCCTGTAGTAACTACTATTTGTTAAATAGATACAGTGATTGTGTCACTATAGAATTTTCTATTTTGTGGTGACAGCTCGGAAGCCTTGGCCCAGTCTGGCAATATACCCATGTGCAGATAATGTAAACACATTTCAGCAACCTTTTCGGGTAATTCTTACATCACTGACTATATGAATCTTGAATTCTTTCCCATATTTCTAAATCAAGCCAATTTGTGACAATAATAATGAGAACAATAATTTCCATTGCATGTTTATGATATGCAAGGATATATCTTAAATGTTCAATATAGATTGCTTGGTTTAATTCTGATAAAATATGAGTATTTGTTTTCTCCTTTGATATTAGGGTCAGGGGAAAATGATTACTAGCATAGTTTAATATTTCCTTTCAGATCTATAAGCAGAACAAGATCAAACATGGTAAGAATCATGTTTAGGTAATAGTCATGAGCTTAATTACCTTACATGGGTTATTTTAATTAATATGAGGATTTCTTATGTCAGAGCTGCTATCACAAGTACTATTATTGGTATTATTTGTTAATATGATGGACTATTATTTCATTAGGGATAACAGAACTTTTAAAAAGTAAACTATTAGACCTCTAAGATTAGTGAGCCTGGAATGTGACACCCAGGACTTTGAATTTAGAAGTATAGAAATGACTTCTGCCTGCTAGTATTTCATTATTCTTGAAAACCTCTTAAATTCATCCTGAGAGCAGGTGGAAGGAACTCAATATTGAAGCATGTACACACATACACACACACACAAATACACACACAAAGACACACACACACCCCTTTGACACCTTTGTGAAGCAAAAGTGATCTTGCTAAGTCCTAAAGTAAGAAGAATTTCTTTATATAAAGGAGCAGGTAGTTCTGCATTCGTTTGTATGAAGGGCTCGATGACTCTTACAAAATTCCTTTCTGCCCCAATTCAACTGGGTTAAATGCTCCTTGAGGGCAGAGACTATCTATGCAAATGTGCTCTGAGCAGTAATAAGCCTGAACTTGCAAATGTCCCTCCGCTTTTCATGAGTCCCAAAGCTGGACAACTTTCCTGGTCCTGGTGTGCCTCTGCATTAACAAAGATTTCCTTTCCCTGATAATGAACTCTGCTCTGCTCTTAGACCACACCCATCTGTATCTGAAAGTCCCTCATGGCTGCCTACTACTAATCTCTATTTTCAGGTTCTAAGCATTCCCCCCTTTTGATGAAACTGCTGGACCCAAGGACTTGCTGGATTTAGCTGACCTGCTGGAAAATGATGTAGATAAGAGCCTCAACATGCAGATCTGGGTCAACCAAACTATATAACTTAATAAAGATGAAGTTAATTTGTATTTTTGATTTCAAGCAAATCTCAACCAGGTTAAGATAAAAATGGAAGATAGATAGAAGATAGATAGAAGATAGATAGATCCTCCAAAATCATGAAACCTCAAAAATGAATACACTTAGATTTTTCAGATTACATGCCAAGCCTCTTTTTGTCTTTCTTACCTTAACAAACTTATGATATACTCAGTAAATGACTTTTATTAAGAGGCAGAAGGGATTTTGCTTTGAGTCTCTTTGTTTACTCATTCATAAGATATAAAATGGAAGTAAATGAAGTACATCAATACTGAATTCTTGGAATAGAATAAAATATGCTCTTTGGAGCATACTATTATGATTAAATCCTGAGTCTATAATGAACCTGGTACATCACAGGTAAGTTAAACATTTCAATTGCCTCTCTCTCTCTCTCTCTCTCTCTCTCTCTCTCTCTTTGCTTTTTGGATCACACCCAGAGATGTTCAAGGCTTACCCCTGACTCTGCACTCAAGAATCACTCTTGGAAGTGGTTGGGGGACCATATAGGATGCGGGGGCTCAAACCAGGGTAAGCCTTGTACAAGGCAAATGCCCTACCTGCTTTACTATTGCTTCGGCCCTCAGTTGCCTCTTAGGGACACATCCTTCTCTAACCTACAGGTGGTCAAATCTGAAAAGTGTATTTGAAGTGGTCAGTATTTTTCAGTCCTGGAAAAGGAGTTTTTTTTTCTTTTTGGAAAATTTAATTTTTTCTCTAACATTGGCTTCACCATTGCATTGTAAGTCAAGGAGGAAGGCCAGAGAAAGAGCACAAGGTTCTTCCTTGTGTGTGGTCGACATGGTTTTGTCCCTAATACGGCATATGGTCCTCTGGGAGTCACTGGGGGTCACAGAGCAAAGACTATACTCTGAATACTACTGGGTGCCTAGCTTTGTCCCCTTCTCCCACACAAAATAAAAAGTATGTATTGTACTAGCTCAGAGCTAAGGACAATAACATCGCCTGGGAACTATCTATAGGCTTCATGTAGAAAGAACAAAGAGCCCTCCTCTATATTGTCCTCTGTTTATTGTTTCAGATATTTATTATCTGAAATAATTGATAATACTGTACTTGTACCAACACCACATAAAAGCCTCTATGTCCCATGGGAATTTCTGTTTACCCTGAAACGCAGTTCAGTATATAGAGTATGCCAGGTAAAAGCAGGGACTGTCTGGGTTCATCTCTTAGCCTTGTTGCTAACTACTTGTGCCATCTTGACAAATTTCTTATACCCTTTGTACCTCTATCTCCTCCTAACAGCACTTACTTCAGAGAGTTACAAGAATTAAATCTGTGTAATGTGTCTCAAACACTTAGAAGTATAGTAAATGCCACATTTGTGCTAACTGTTACTATTATCAGTAAGTCTTCACACAAACATCCTTTCAGAGCTGACCTAATTTCCATTCTGACTGCTTTTACCTCCTGTGGATGATCATCACCTTCTCCATCCCTCTAGGATAATTGCCTCCCAATTACTCTCTCCTCCAACTTCCTTTTAAATCAATCTTCCATGCAGATTCCTTGTTAATCTTTCTAAATGGCCAGTTCCCACCAAAAATCATTTTCTCCACAGTCAAGTTTACTTGTCTTTCTGATTTCTTTTTAATAGGGGTTACCTACCACCACCGCTTTGTCCCCTCCGGATGCTTGGAGAGAGGGAAATGCATGAGCAATGTCTAGCCAGGGACCTGCGCATAGGGAAGGTATGTGTTCTTCCATTTCAGCTGTCTCCCCAGCCCCAAGCTTACTTTTCTTTTTCTGCCCCTTCAGACATTCTATAGTTTTCCTCTGTCTCATTGACGACTTAATGTTTATCATGTCTTCATCTTTCCATAAAACCAAGGGAGGGATTGTGTCTTTTGTGACAGAAGTAGGAATCAAAAATCAGGGGAAGTAGATGAAAGGGAGAAAGACAGGTGGGGGTTTCTGGTGTTTCTAATTCAAAACATCAAGAATTCTGACTTGGGTTTCAAACAAAGCCTGGCAGTGGTTAATGATGAAGAGCAAAGGTCTTCTGTGGAACTAAGAAAGGCCCCGATGATGGTGAGTCATCTTGTGACATCTACACTGCTCCTAATCCACCCTGGGCCTGAAAAGCTGGACGGAATGGCAAGTGATGGGTCAGCAGTTTTACTAAATGCCTTCTTGCACGGTGAGAGATAACCACATTAGATGCCTTTATAACTTGGCCAGTACATTACATTAACATAATATAATTTTATAGCTTTGAAAAATATTAAACAGGAATGAAGGCATGTACTGCATTCCTAATGCCTTTCATCTTTTTTTTTTCTTACTCCTCCTCCGTGCTGGCAATTGGAAGCAGAAATTATTTTGTTTTTTGGTGAAGTGGAATGAAATCATTTCCAGCCTGCACTGTGCTAGAGCCTCTGATGGAATCTGTGTATTGGGAAAGGCAAAGAGACTGATACTGGATTGCTCTAATTTTGCATATGCAAAATGTGGATGTGATTGCTGTGACTTGCAACGCTGTGCGTATTTTAGCTGTGTTTTAGAAATTGTCATTGGCAGGGCTCCTCTCTATGTTTTTTTGCTTGTCTTATTCGGCTCCCCATGAAACTGATCAGATTGCCAAGTTCTTACTGACATCAAAGCAGGCTCTGGGCTCAGATCATCTCTGTGGGATGCAGAGGAAGAGAAGAAATAGCATTTGCCCAAAGAACACTTCTCTGACTGAGTTCTAAGTAAATTCTGGGGCTTATCTGACAGTTTTCTACTGGCCAAGCCTCTAGTGAAGTCAAATATTACAACTGACGTCAATCGGCTTGTGGCCAGGTGCTAGAAGATGCTGGACAAAATCTCAGGGGCAATAGATCCAGCCCCATGGAACTTGATTTTTTGTTTTTAAGTTCCGTTTTGCATGTTTTCTCAAATTAACAATGATGACAGTTAAAACAGAAAGAAATTACAAAGCAAAGGCCACCCATGCATACATTCCTTTCTTCTGAACCCTAATGAATGCAATGCCAACCCTAACAAAGGTTAATTAATAGCACAGCAGAGATTCTGATTTTAAAAATATCCTTTAGCTCTTAGGCTGTGAAACTAAGTGGTTGCCAGTCCGGTGCTCTTTAGATACATCTTTAGATACATCTTTAGATACATCTTTAGATACATCTTTAGATACATCTTTAGATACATTTACTCTTCATATCTATACAAAGACTTTTGATTCTCTCCATATCTTTATATAGAAACAAAGGAAAGTCAAGAACGCTGAAGCTGTGAATTGGATGAACTTAAATTTTGTGCCTTGGATTTCCCCACATTTGGTTACATTTCTATGTGTTTGGGATTTCTTCTTTGTTTTGTTCAAATTGCTTACTGGTCCATGCTGTCCCTTGGTTTTCCAGGCTCACCTGAGAGAAACAACAAAAATGGCTAGCATAACTTTCACAGTAATTTTATTATGCACTCCTTTCCATACCTCTGATCTTACTGCTCAATGGGAAGTTGTGATATTTAGGTTTACAACTTTCTCAGGAAAATTTTTTTAATTGATGCAAATTGTGGACTGGAAAGATATTTCGAGTTCCTAGTTTTGAACAATGGATACAATCAAACACACAACAACAGGAATGGTTTAGTATCATAATAATAATCTATGAACATATAAACCCATAGTGTACAAAACAACATAGAATCCTCCAGACTTAGATGTCCTGATAAGGAAATCAGGCATTTATTTGAATTTTATGCTAGATCCTCACATGGTTTCTGTTTTCCAGTAGAAATGCGGAAGTTTCTAACCCTGCAAATCTGCTTAGAATGTTTCGACCATCAGTTCTCTCCTTGACTACACTGTAGAATTTTTTTTTTTAAAGAAACTTTATGATAGAGAAAGACAGAGACAGAGACAGAGACGGAGAGAGGGAGAGGGAGGAGAAAAGTCCCTGCCATGGAAGGGGAGAGGAAAACTGAGGACACTGGTAGTGGGAAATGTACACTGGTGAATAGACGGGTGTTGGAACATGATATGACTGAAATCCAATCATGAACAAATGGACCATGATTATCATATGTATACAAATAATAACTTACCTTCATCTTTTCAAAATAAATCAATGCTTAAAACTACCTAAATATAAACAATGAAGTCTCACTTTTATATAAGAAATAATGTGGATAATTATAGTTGTTCCTAGAAACTTTAGATGTTCTTTCTAGCTATCTTTATATTCTACGCTATCTTCAAACTAACTCTTCTTCAATCAGACTAATCTCTTCACTGTCCCAGATTCACTTCTGGTGCTGAGAGCAAGGTTACGTGGTAATTCTTTACCCTACTCAAAGTTCTATGTACCATCAAGTCAAAGTGCAAATCCTCATTCTGCTCCAGTAATTTTTATTTCTAGAAATTGTGTTTTCTTTCCTCTAATTTAAACGCTGAAAGACATAAAACTTACAGCACAAATTTTATGCTTAATTATATCCAAGCTGATAAGACTTGCTTTTTTTCTCAACTAGTTACAATTTGCACTTAGACTGTGAAAATTTTCAAGCAATGATAAAATGTTCCCCCAATTATTAGAACGCTAAGCATTATAAAGAAAAAAATAAATGTCAAGCAAGTGTGTATTTCTGGCTAACCTGTAAATGATTAAGGGTTTTTGTGACACAAAGCAGTCTTATGAATCATAAGAGTATGATTCACATTCCTTATGAGCATAACAGAAATTCATACTATCATATTTCATTACAAGCATACTAATTTTTGAAATTCAGTGATTTGTAAATTTTGAAAAGTAACCATAGGATAGATGAACTTCTCACTGAGTTCTGACTAACATGATTCTAGTGACTAACTCTACTGGCCTAATTATGGTATTTGTCTAGAGGGGAAAGGGAATTGTCAATATTTATGGCCAACTCCTTAGAGAATTTGGTGAAAGTTTTGGATTCTCTTTTAAGAGAGTGAACACAGACACATTCATAGAATTTCATATATTTTTGTGTGCTTGAAGTTTATATAAAGTTTTAAAAACCTTGTTAGGATATTACTAATACTGGGTACATTAAGAGTCCTTATTGATGAATATTAATATAGGAAGGATACAGATATTTAGTTGTCTGCTGAAGGGCCTGGATGTGTGCTCAAAAAAATTGTGTTAGCAGAGCGAGAGGGATGCTTGTCTTGCATCGTGCTGACCCTAGTTTGAATCCTTAACACTGCATACCAAGCACTGTCAGGACCACTTTTCAATAGTCATGAGTAACCCCTAGCACTACTGGTTGTGGCTGAAAGTACTCTCAAATACTTTTTTATTTAAAAAACAAAAGTGTTTTAGATTTTTCTCTAAGGGGATAGTCCTCAGTATTTAGACTAAGTGGTTGAATAGATGATAGTAATCACATTTATAGTTGCTTCTGTAGGTGGGATGATAATATTAGTGTGTAAAAGCTAATTTAACCATGAAAGAGGCTGTCATATAATAGATTTCATTCATCTAAGTATTTCAGTAACCTTTTCTTTAAGCAATCATGATAGTCTTTTTTTTTTTTACCTAATTGTGTACTTGATTTTTTAAAAAATACTTTCTCTTTCCAAGAAAAGATCATTAAGCTTTTCATGCATTTTTAAAAAGTACTTTGGGTGACCTGAATTTCTCTGAATTATCAATTAAATTTTGTCCAAGTAGAATGTTCAAGGTTAGATAAGTCCAATTAGTGAGAATCTCACTCTAACAGCAAGCATCAAGTTATAAATCTCCTTTATTATATAGAAAGAAAGGATCAGATATCTTAGATCAATGTTATGTGGAGACTATGGAAATGGATGATAAAATTTAAAAGGCATATGGGGGTGTTGGAGAAGCCTCTTTTTGATGTTGTCTTTTCAAATTCTATTAGTTTGAAAACACTGTATTCCCATTGATGCTAATGGAGTGAAAAAATAATGGCTATTTTATGTTTAAAGTTGTATTATTTTATATTCTACAAAGAATATTTTTTTCTTAAGTACAATTACATGTAGATCTATATTCAAAGTAAATTTACATTTTCTAATCAGTATCGTAAACTCAAAGTCAGACTTTTCTAACCGTTTGAACAGACCATCTCTGCGCACACTCAAAAATTATCAGCTTGATTCTCTTCTACAATGAACTCCTAAAGGAAGTTACAAGAAAATGTAATGATCTGTAAAATATTCAGAGCTGCACAAAATAGACCATGTTCCAGGGAAAACCAACAGTTTCATAAAAAAGCTACCATTAACCTGACTCAAGACTGGGAAGGAAAGCTGTATAGGAGAGACTTGAGTGTCATTATCAAGAATTGGCTAGTTAGAATGAGGTGGGTCAGATTTCCTTTCTATTCTTAATCTCTAAAAGAACTTTTGACTACTTCTCTATTTTTGGTATATAGGTACTTGGTAAGATTTAGAGCTGAACCTCCACCCAAATTAAATTTATTTAATTTGATTCACAGGCTGGAGCGATAGCACGGCATGTAGGGTGTTTGTCTTGCACGCGGCCAACCTGGCCAACCCTGGTTCGATTCCTCTGCTCCTCTCAGAGAGCCCGGCAAGCTACGGAGAGTATCTCTCCTGCATGACAAAGCCTGGCGAGCTATCCATGACGTTTTCAATATGCCAAACACAGTAACAACAAGTCTCACAATGGAGATGCTACTGGGCCCACTTGAGCTAATTGATAACAACAGGACAGTGCTACAGTGCTAATTTGATTCAATTATATGCATTTTATTTTTAAAATTTTTATTAGTGAAACACCATGAGGTAAAGTTGTAGACTTACAAATTTTTGTGCTTGGGTTTCAGTTATACAACGATCGAGTATCCATCTCTCCACCAGTGCCCATTCTCCACCACCACTGATCCCAGTATCCTCCCACCCCCCATTCCTCCATCCCACCCTGCCTCTGTGGCAGGGCATTCCCTTTTGTTATCTCTCTCCTTTTGGGTGCTGTGGTTTGCAAAAGAGGCACTGAGTGGTAATCATGTTCGGTCTATAGTCTACTTTCAGCATGTATCTCGCATCTTGGGAGGATCCTCCCAACACACTTTATTGGTGCTCCCTTCTCTATCTAAGCTGCCTTTTCCCCTAGCATGTGCTGCTGGCCTCCAAGCCATGCAGTAAACCTCCTGGTACTTAGCTATTCTTGGGTGTTAGTATCCTATTTTGTTATATGCATTTTAAAGCTCTTAGTATATGTCAGATGAATAAAAGGAAGGAGAGGTAGAAAAAGGTCAAGGACTGGTACAGTTAATAAGGCATATTCACTATTCTTAATAATTTTACTATCTAACTGGGGAAACAAACATATATATTGAAGATGACTGGTAAATTGCTAAAAGCATCTGGAATTGTTGACATTTAGGAGAGATTAAGGAAGATGTAGAAAAGAGGATACATAATTGTCCCTGTTCAATTCTTGAAACCGTTTGCTTCTTTTCCTCACATTTTCATATTTATAAAACTACAGATTATAAGAATAAAAATTTACTAAAACTTTATATAATATCACCATATGCTGCAGGGACAAAAGTATAGTTGAAATAGCTGGCTTTCATGAGTCCCTGGAATCATGTCACTCTGACAATCCACTTGATCTCAAAAAAGACTCTGATGAAAAACTGAGAAGGAAAATCTAATTACTTAGGAAATGGATTCAAAGATGCTTCTGAGTCAGGAGTGTGGCTCAATGGCAGGGTATGTACCTCAAATGTGTGAGATCTGAGGTTCTATCCCTGATACAGCAGGAAAAAATATATGGATTTAAGATCATAGGGCAAAGTTCAAATAAGACTGGTTTCAGTAAAATCAAATGTTTTACAAACTTGGTATTTTCCCAAAGATATTTCTATATAAAATTACAATTAGAAGGGTGGAGGGAACTCTGGGTCATGCTGACAAACATTTTTCCTTCTTTCTATTCCTTTTCTTATTTTTCTTAACTACTGTAATCAGTAAACAAATGAAGTCTTATGTAGAACAACTTCATTTCTTATTGCTCTTCTTATATTCCTTAGGTAAAAGACACCAGTAGTATACTGTCTGTCATCATTATAAAAGAAAACATGTGGAAAGATGAATGGAGTGATGTGCTCTGTCAGAACTATTTGAGATGAAATGATTTCTCTACATTTTTCTAGCAGCTCAAGAGCAGTCATATGCTAAAATCAAGAATAAAGTGACCATTCCCTTTTCCACTGTCTTCAATAGACACATGGCTCCTAAGAAAAATAAGAGGCAAATTCACCTGGAGCTGAAAAGCCAGAAAGAGATAAGGGAATAGACCAATGATGAGTTTAGAATACAGATGAATTATTGACAAGTGTACATGATGAATGAAAAAAAAGGACTCTTTTGTACGTAACCATGACTAGGGAGGTAGAAATGATGACCTCTGAATTAATTTCTGTAACTAAAGCACACATTATGTTTAGAGTTGTAGGAATCTTCAACTCACATATATCTCTGATTTTAGAGACAATGTTAGAAAGCTCAGAGTACTGAAATCATTTGATGACTGTCATATGGTCACTGACAAGAGTTGGGGCAGGAATATATGCATCCTCATTCTCCTCTGACAGCTTTCTGAGAAAAGTGGGTTTTCACAGAGGCTTCAACTTGGCTAACAGACTAAGCAGAATGTGGCAGATGGAATGTGTTTATAGATGCTTCCACCAACTTATACAATTACTGAGATGTTACATAGTGTAAGTTCTAACATTTACTTGTCTACATCTTCTTTTACTCATTGCTTATTGGGCTGCTTGGAGAACACCAAACATTTTGTAAACAATGTAATTTAGTTTCCTGAAAGGTTGTATAATCAAGTAAAACCACTCACTGGAGTTTGGAAATGCAACTAAACTTTATTTTCAAAAGAAACGACTGTCTCTTTTAGTAACCTGCTCTCTGCCAGCTTTGTAAGGAGAGTGGGGCAATATCTTTATGTTCCATAGTGGATTAGATTTATGTCATATTACATCAACAAAAATTCTAATCCATGGATCTATGTCACACCACTCCCTTTCCATCCCACACCCTCTCTCCCTTCACACACATACTGGAAGATTCTCATGTGTTAAATGTGAATTTGACCTATTAACTTCTTTTTATAGATGACTTACTTGGATCAAATGTTTTTAAACTTTTGCTTTTGTTTCTAGGCTTATGTATCTTTTATCGACAAACATACCAGTCTTTTCCTTTTATTGCCCCATGCTTTTGGTCTCACAACCAAATACTGCCTCTGCTGTCACAGCAATAATTCATCTGAATTATAAAATTCTTCTATTTCCTTTTAAACCTTGGTAAATTAACCTCGATGGATATCTTATATTTGTGCATCCATTCATTTGTTTAGTTACTAATTTAACCGCTGGTTCTATGTTAGTACCATTTTACTTTGGGGTTGTAATGGTGAAAAAAAAGGGTCTACCTGAAGAGGCCAAAACATTGGTGGCACAAAAGTTCACTTCAAGGGAGTGTATAATCCTTCTTCATCTGATTTGCCTCCTGAAGTCTGACAAATGCTGCAATTGCCCTTAACCATTAAGTTTCATCAAAAACCATGACTTTCTCTCAGACTGGAGCCTATTTTTTAGTTCAACATATAGCTCCTCTGAATAGAGGTTTCATAATACTATATACCATGCATTCTAGATAAGGCAGTATGATTGAAAAGATAATGAGCTGTAATACTAATAAGTAGAATCTCTCTTAGGAAGCAAAGATGCATCAGGAGACCTCTTAGCTTCAAGCCTTAGCAAACTAAAGCCTGTAAGTGGTCTTGGCAGGAGTTTACATAAGCTAATGAATAAGGCAAATGAAAGCTTATATTTCATTAGACTGACAAGGAATCAATCACATTTGATGAACCAGTAAGTTAGACATAAATGCCAGGGAGTTCCCTAAGAGTACCCAAATCTGATTCACCTTTGTGCTTGGGTTGAACAGGTAACTGGAGTTACTACTTACAGTGTCTATGCCTTGGAGTTCACTGCAAAGTACACTCAGAAGCAGCCTAGACACTCTTTTGAATATCTGTGTGTACACATCTTGGACATTCTTTGAATTGTTTGTAGCAGTAGTTTAATTTCTGCCTGGTTTCTTAGGCACTATTGTTATTAGTTGCAAGGAAATGTTATCATCCTAAATGCAATGTAGAGAGAAATATAAGTTAAGGAAAGAAAACAATGTTACACAACGTTGGATTGATTATTGTTTCATCTTCTTAGTCTCCTTATATCTAGTCCAGATGAATCGTTCCAACTTTATCTCACTTTAGTGATATCTCTGAAAATAGTTATTTTTGTATGTATTACCTCTTTAAGGTCAATTTAAAAAATTAACTGACTTCACCCAATAACATATAAGGAACCATTCTGAATTTGTTTTGACAGTTCTATGACCCAATCACATAATAAAAATTAGAAAAAAAATCTTATACCAATTAATGTGCTAGATGATCAACAAGACCCTATTCTGAAATAAATGTGCTTTCTCTGCCAACCTCAAATGAGGGATTTAATTTTGTGCAAATTATATCATCTTAATCCCTCATCAGTTTCCTTATCTGCAAACTCACTCACTCCTGCAGCATATGTTCTTCCAACAATATGTTTTAAAATTTATTTTTTTCTAACTTAAATTCTACGGATCAATATCACTATATAATTTTCCTAATATCAGGAATTTAGGAATTATTAGCTGAACAGTATAATAAAATATAATCATTAATTTATTATTGACTCTGAAATCCTTCCTTGGTATTTACCAAATAACTTTTTTATTTTATTTGGTTTATACCCAGTGATGCTCAGAGGCTACTCTTGATTCTGTGCTCAGAGTTCATTACCTTGTGGTGCTCAGAACATCACAATATGAGTGCTGGGGATTGAACTCAGGCCTCCTACATGCAAATCACATGCTCAGACCTTTGAGACATTTTTTCAGTCCATAATATCAAGATTACATATTTAGAATAGTAGAAAACCTTCTATTAATACTGACTTATGTAGAAAACCACTGTAATACCCATTTTCAGGAATATTTGTGCTTTAAGCACCAGATTTGTTGTGACTACAAAAAAGTAATAATAAGAGACAATCCAGCAAGAAAAAAAACATATCAGCTGAGAATATCCCACATGTGTAATCTTTGCCCAATATTATAAAATACACAAAGGATTCTAATCTCTCCTAGAATGAATACCTTACTTCTTACTTCCTTGGTCTATCTTCAAGCCTCACAGTAATTAATTCATCAAATAGTAATATGTAGGATAACACTGTTTTGTCCTTCCTCAGGTAGCTTAGGTTTATAGGGTCACACCCATCTAAATACACTGAACTTGTATTGTAAGCAATGTCCTTTCTGTATGGACACAGGAAGACAGTTAATATTATGCTTTGTAACTTGGGAGTTGATTGACTCCAAATAATATTTACTCCTGGGCATCTGCTTTCTTGACTCAGTTGCCCTTAGTTCCTAGCACCCCAAAAGTAGGGTCCTGACGAGGGGCTGAATGGACTCAGGGCAAGCTGTGAGCTACCTTGGCATTGAAATGGGCCAGGCCAAAGCACCAGGATACTCAACTATAAGTTGAGGGCATGATCACAGACAAATGCTGTCATGATCCAAAAGTAAGTAACGACAAGACTAGGACCCTGCTGGAGCTAGGAAGAATAACCTGGCCTGAGGACTGCGGGATATATAGTTAGATGTTCTCAGAAAGAACCAAACTAAGTTTATATCTCTTACTGTGCTCATACAGAATGCTAGAAATATTAGAAGTAGATTTATTACAACTTTTTAAGTAGATTACTAACTGAGGGAAGAACACACCCTTGTTGGGATCCCACCCTTGAGCTGATCTCCTAGTAATCTGGAGTAATCTCTTTAGATGAGATTTTATCCTTGAGTTAATCTCCTGGAGGAGTGGTCTTACCTCTCTTTGTTGATTTGTCAATATTCAACCCACCTTTATGTCACCGCCTTACCTGATTGCTATATAAACTAAGACTGTAAGCTCAGGGAATGGATAGTCAGAGCGAGAGGGGCTCAAGCTTGAGAGAAGTAACAGCCATCCTGATCCAGGCCACACACAGGGCTCAAGAGCACTGAACCCAGGCGGTGAGAAAGAGCCATCCAGTGAGCCCATGAACACACAACCTTCAGCGTGATAATATTTTCAGTAATAGAATACAAAATTTTTGCAAAGCTCAGAGATGTAGATGTTATCCATAAGTATAAATATTGCTGCATTGTATGCTCACTAGATTTTCTTTTAAATCTGATAGAAATAAACCTTTAGAGTAAAACCTGTTTACAAATGACTTATTACATTATTTTAATTGTTCAATTGTGTATTGAATTCAACATGAGGAGATTTAGGAAAATTACCAGGAGCCTTGGTATATCTACTTTGAATGAAAATTAGGTTGCTACTATGCCATTTGGCTGCCAGGAAAGTTTGTTCTTATAACTAATAAGCAAATATAAGTGATATATTCTTAAAATGTCCTATGGAAAGTCATCTATGATTAAATATTACATAGAACATATTATTGAGAGCAAACCAGTCCCTTTGATAAGAAAACTTTCTTTCAACCTGTGTCATTTACTAGAAATAGAATACAGTTGCTTAGTAACTCACCTGCTGGGGCTTCTAGAGTGAAGAGCTGGTTACCAAGGTATTGCCTGCTTTGGCTTCTTCAACCCAAATCTCTACCTTTTCCAATTAGAATTTGGTTGTGAATTATTAGCTGTATAAGGACATCCTTGGAAGTTGTCTGTCTTATTTTTATTCTGATGAATTCTTTTTTAAAACTTATGTCATTGAAGCACCAAAGAAATGAATCAAAGGTTGTGGGTAAGAGAAGAAAAAATACTGGCACTTTTCTTACAAGATAATCAAGAGGTAAGTACAAAGGTGTTGTAGCTTGGAAATAGCTGACACTGAGGTAGCTTAAGAAAGCTGCTGGGTCCACTTGTGCCTTGGGATAACCAGTGTTGGAATTGTGGTCTCTCTCTCTAGGGGTAGAGCACCATTATTTACCTTCGAGGAAACTCTTGAATTCCTTATGCACATACCACCATTAATTCACAATAGTAATTCAGAGAGGAAGGGGTATGTTTTTAATAAAAAGTTTCCTCATCAATTGTTTCAAAGATAGAAACAAGGTAGAATTACAATCCAATTTTCTTTTGCTCCCACTATGAATGTATGGGAATATTCATGAAAACAACAGACATCAACCATGGTCCTGCTGCTTTTAATTATGAACACGTTTTTTAAAAAGTAGATCTTCATACCAGCACTTTCAAGATTTGCTGTTCAAATCTTTGAACTGCTACAGAATACTGTATTCAGAAAGACAAACTGTTATTTCTACAATAAAGAGAGAAGGCAAGCATCTTTTCCTCAGTTATTTTATTTGACATCAGTGGTTTGCTTTAGACCTTCACTTTGGTGACAAGAAGTTTTCTACATTGTCCCTGAGAGCTTATTCAAAGTAGCTCATGTAATCAGACATTCTGGTTTGCTTAGGAAATACTGGGAATGTGTTTTGTACAACTGCTTAGCGTATACAGAATGAACTTGTGAAAGTGACCTGGTCAGGACAATAAATTAACAGTCACTGATTAACACTTTTTCTCCTCCCCACTGTGATCCTCCTCACAGCTCCTATGTGAGGCCAGCTTTATTACTGAGGGATGAGGGGGAAGGTTCATTGCAGGTAGTCTGATGACTTGAATAGATCTTGACTGTCAACCAGCATCCTTCTCTTTGCTAGGCTGAGTTCTGATTCGGAATACCCACCTGGGATTGGGTCTCTTCACTGGCAACGTTACTAACTGAAGACATTGGAAAGAGACAGCTCAAGTCAGAAGAGAAATTTGGTGAACAGAAAGTAGATAAAGTGGGAAAGAAATATATACTGAAAAGAATTGAAAATAAGAAAATTAAGTAAGAGCATTCACAAAATAGATGTGTGGACATCTTATGGAGGTAAACAGAATTATTGCTTTTCCAGTATTTCTAAATAAATTTATTTGTTTTAGGAAGGGTCACACCAGGCTTACTCTTGGCTCTGCATTAAGGATCAGTACTGGCAGGGCACAGGAGACCCTCTGCAGTAAAGTGATTGAATCTGAGTTGGCTGTGCAAGGCAAGCACCTTACCCACTGTACTATTTCTCTGGCTTAGGGACGTTCTAAGATATCCTTCTTCATCCTTTTCCAATTAGATAATAATTATTTGCATCAAAATTATGCATCCCTCCACAATATGTGTGTTCTGACGCTAATCCAATTGTCTAGTTTTTTGATACTTTCTCAAATTTTTCAGATTATATTTGCTCGAACCACTGCCTTCTTTAATGTTATAATAAATTGATCCACAATAGAAGATAAGTTGACACACCCTTTGAAATACATTCATAAGAGATAACTTCAATGTCTTTTAATCCCCCCCCCAAAGTGTGATAGATAGTGGCAAGAAAGCAAAGGCAGAAACGTATTTTAAGTCAGCGAACTATTGACTTTTTCAATTCATTCGTTAAAAACAAGCTCTTATTGAAGTTTCCTACTACTTCTAAATCAACAATTAGTTATCTAGTTCTGTTGTTGCTTTCTGGTATTGTTGGATTTTGAAAGTAAGGTATTTCTTTCTAAGTATAGATGAATTCAATTATTACTAATTCAATGTGTAATAACCACTTGCTCTCCCTATTCTGTCTAGCTCTGGACAATGCAATTATCCTTCTCAATGTCTACCTGTGTTTCTTGAATGTCAGAAGACAGGACAACTCAGTTAGTAGTACTATTGAAAGTTTGAGTGTAAAATTTTTATGTAACCATCACCAATGTGCCCACCTCTCTCCTCCACTGTCCATCACTTCTAATCTCTTTCTTCCTTCCTTTAACTGTTCTGCAATCTAGTTTCACAAAGCACATAGGTTTGACCTTATTCATGACTGTATTCCTTTGTTTTGTTTCTATATGTGCCACAGATGAGTATGATTCTCCCTTTGACTTACTTCACTTAACATGATGCCCTCCAGCTCCGTCCAAGTCATAGCAAACTGCACTATTTTGTGTTTTATTGAAGTGGCCATAAAGAATGTGTTATATATACACACAATGGAATCCTATAACTTTTGTTATAATCCTGCATAATCCTGTATAACTTTTATTATATCAAAACCATAGTATACTCTAACCCTTGTGTTTCCCCCTAGAGTCAGAGAAAGCTGTTTCTTTTTCTTCTTAATAAACTCAAGATACCTCAATTCCAGGCATATTGTAGGTCATCGATTTTTAAAATCTGAGTAAAGATTAAAGACAAAATAACCAGACAGCTATGCATTTCTGCCTTCATCTACAGATAGGGAATAATTGTTGATCTCTGGTTCTTCTCAACTCATAAACACATTGAATTACTTCATAAAGAAAGGCTTGCCTTCTTTAAATAGTTTTTACTACTCTTTGGCATGAAATTATTGCTCTGTATCTTTCCTTTGTGATTGTTTATTCCTTTTCTATTTTATAACTATTTTTGTTTCATCTATTTTATGATGTTTGTTGTTTACATTTATTGATTTTAGGTTTATATATTCTATCTGTTAAACTTTCCCACTGTACAGTTAGTTCTATCAATTAGATATCCTATATGTAAAGTTTCATGCAGAATCTGTCATGACTTGTAGAGAAATTATATAGTAGTTTTTCAATAACTGTTTCAACGAATAATGGATGTCATGTGACACTGGGGAGATTTTAATTCAATGCATTTAAAATTATATTTTTATGTAAAAAATGCTATACATTTTCTTGAATACAAGAAAAATTTACATGCTTCTTTGATTAAAATGAGTATATATAGTATATGCAGTAAGTATGTAGTATAAATTAAAAATATCCTATTTGATGACTGTAGATGTGATTGCCAAGGCCTGAATTTGGAGCTTCACACATGCAAGGTATGTACTTTTGCACAAAGGCACACCTTAGTCCCTCATTTTTTTCTATTAGTAACTATTCCTTTTTTTGGATGAATTATAAATATGATCTTTTAATATGTAACTTATTTTCTCAAATTTCTCAAGATTTTTTCTCAAGGGACAAAGAAATTCTTTTTGAATAACTGAGGTTTTTATCTTAAAGTTGGGAAGGTAATACTTTTATTTTAAAAGCCTCTTTCAGGCACTAAACATATATTTATCTTTATTCAATATGAAAACCTCATCTTGATAGATAATTGTGACATTGGAATATGACATGTGGTATGAAGGTTGTCTAGGGAAAAAACTCAGGTGTAAATGATTTCATATTTCTTTAGTCTTGGTGTTTTGTGAATATGAATGCAAATGCCAACAGAAGTTGAGAAATCATACTTGCATAATGTCCTAAATAGAGTTTTAGTTTTTTGACTTTTGCAATAAGCAATTTCCACTGTCTCTCCCTGTGAAATATAAGTTATTAAGAAAACTTCAACCTGGGACCAGTTAATAGTTACTATTTATATGAAACCGGGGACTGGATCTTACCATGTTTTACCATATTATTTGGAATAATTAGAAGCTTAAGAACAAGAAGGAGGAAACAGTAAGGGTGAAGACAGGCCTCAAGCAGTCTTACTTCTGCGAGTCACTGGTGGGATCCCCAAATGTGAAGTTCAAAGCTGACAGGTAAAAATCTTTAAATATTAGCTAAGAAATTCCACAGCAGGTGCCACACAGTCCCTAACTCCCACCTTTTATATTTTCACTTACTCAATTATGTGAAATATAATAGCAAATGGCCATCACAATTTTATTATGGCAATAGTAATTATGGCAGTTTTATTATGGCAATTTTAGATAACCTTAAAATGTCTAATTTTACTTTTTAGAAAAATATTAAAAAGTATTTTTAAAAAACACTATTCTATTGGGCAAAGGACTATGTATGTTAGGATTAGTCCCACAGTCCTCCCGTTGTTCATCGATTTGCTCAAGCGGGCCCAGTAACGTCTCCATCGTGAGACTTGTTGTTACTGTGTTTGGCATATCGAATACATCACTGGTGGCTTGGCAGGCTCTGCCGTGCAGGCGAGATACTCTCGGTAGCTTGCCGGGCTCTCCGAGAGGGGCGGAGGAATCGAACTCAGGTCGGCCATCTTGGCCGCTTGTAAGGCAAACGCCCTACCGCTATGCTATCGCTCCAGCCCCACACTAATGTGCTATTGCTCCAGCCCCACACTAATATGCTATCGCTCCAGCCCCACACTAAAGCTCCATACTAATATTAGGATTAGTATACTTAAAATAACTGTTACAATGGATTATGTAAAAATCTTGTTTTTACTTTTATTAACAGTTAATCAAAATATATTGATAGCACTTTATTTGCTCGAGTGGGCCCAGTAATGTCTCCATTGGAGACTTTGTTGTTACTGTGTCTGGCATATTGAATACGTCACGGGGAGCTTGCCAGGCTCTGCCGTGCGGCGAGATACTCTCGGTAGCTTGCCGGGCTCTCCGAGAGGGGCGGAGGAATCGAACTCGGGTCGGCCATGTTGGCTGCATGCAAAGCAAACGCCCTACCGCTGTGTTATCGCTCCAGCCCTTTATAAAAGACACAAATGATGAAAATAGTTTTTCCTTAGTTTTTTTTCTATGTCTTGTCGATTTAAAAAACCTGAATACAAAGATACCAATATTTACATACTGAGATAACTTTGCCAATTTAGAAATGAAACTTGTGAACAGGTCAGGAGAAATATTCTCTGTTCCAAGTTTGGGAGCAATAAAAGTATAACAAGGCAACCTATTATCCTTTGAATTCTATCAATAAAAAATTTACTCTAGGCATAAATGGTAGGGAAAAGGTTGGCTATATGTCATTACTTGCAATTATTTTTCAAATCTTTTGAATTTTATACTGAATTTTATGAGGCTGGAAAACAGAGAATTCATTATTCAATATTTTAAAAGTTCAATAGTGCAAGTCAAGACATGTTATAAACAAAATTTTACTCTTTAATTCAAAGTCTTACTATTCAAAGTTCTTTTGAAAAACATAAAACTGAGAGCAGAACATATTTGAGAGAAGTAAACTTAGGGGTTGTTCAGAAAATTTAATTTCTGTTGAGACGATTAAAATTCTGTGGTATGTGATATATACTGAAACCTTTCATGTTAAGTAAATTTAGCCATGTTATGTATAGAGAGGATTCTGAAAAATCAAATGAGATGACTTCTTGTGAGTGTTTTGAGTTTTTAGTAGTGAAATGCACATCTAAGGTGACACTACTGCTAATCTCATGGCTGGAGGTATCCTGCATGGCAGTTTCATGATTTTCTACTATCCCATGGTCCATATTTCACAGGTATACATAATCTTCCTTAGTGAATGCACACATCATTTTCTGGGCCAGAACTTGGAGAAAATAGAAGCAAGAAAAATAGCGTGTGTGTGTGTGTGTGTGTGTGTGTGTGTGTGTGTGTTTGTATGTTTAATGTGATGGCTTCTCTTTAATTACTCAAATAAAAAGCATTGGTTTCCTTAGACAAAGCAACCAACTTGCATGTACCATTGTTTAGTAAATAAAAATAAAATACTTCTAATTAAACCAGCAGCATAGGTCTTTGGATTTAAAATACCACTAATTTCATAAAACTTCTCATGAAACCAAGTTGAGAATGTTCATTTATTTTACTTTTAAAAATTTTGTTTTGCTTTTTGGGCCATATGCAGTGGTGCTTAGTGCTTACTTGTGGCTTTGTGCTAGGGATTGCTCCTGGTTGGGCTCAGAGAACCAGATATGATGCTGGGTGCTGTGATTGAGCCCCGGCCAATCTTGACTTGCCCTATCTGCCAGACTATCACTCCAGTTAGAGAACTTCCATTTCAAATGTGAGAGGATTGAGACAGAAAAGGGTTTCAAATTACAAATAAAGTTAATTCCTTCTAAAGCATCAGAATCATCACCTTGTTGGTATTTTTAGAAAACATGTTTTTCTTTCAAAATTAGTTCTGTTAAAATATTTGCTATGAAGCCCTTAGATTCTGGGTGAAGTTGGTATTTATCAATCAATTCTGACCCTTTACTAGATTCATTATTTGTAACTCATTTTTACTGCATTTTTTGTAGACTATTTAGCATTCAAATTCTATTATGCAATTTATTTTTCAAACTACATTATGTTAAAGAACTCTCTTGGCAAGGATAATAAAAGTTGGTTACTGTATTATTATATTCATACCATGAAGAAATATTTTTAAATTGCTGATTTTGAGTATCTAGGTTGTAGAATATTCATTTTCTTATTCATCTTCTTAATGAATATCATTGCCTATAAAAATGATTGATGATTATCATTGCTTATTATACACCAGAAATAGTAATAAGTCTAAATAAACTATGCATTAAAGTTTGAGATTGATTCATTTTCTTTTTTCCCCCTCCTATTAACTGGATCTTCAAAGACTTTTTAAATTCATGGAACATTTCTTGTCATTTGAAAAATAGTGTATTTTGAACATTAATCACCATATTCAACTTACTGCTTTCAAGACCTTAGCAAGCAAAATTTTCTGAGATTACTATTATTGTCAATATTTCAATTTAATGAGAAAGCATGACTACTTAATTATTTAAATCCTGTTGTTTTCACATATTGAGTTATTAACAATGCCTCAGCATGCATTTGGGTATACATCTTGTCCCTGCCTCATATTATTATCATTGTTTTTCCATTACAGTTGGTTTTAGAACAAACATTTAAATGGCAGCAAGTATATTCTTATTTTAAAGAGCTATACTCTCATGTAATATGTTACATTTCAATTTTGTTAACTTGTTAATGCTTAATTATGATCTTTTGTTGTGTCTCTGGGTCACATCTGATGGTGCTCAAGGCTCACAGTGCTGGCAGTGTTCAGGGGACCATATGTGGTATTGAAGACTGAATGAAACTGGGGTGAGCTGTATGCAAGGGAAGCACCTTAACCTATCTACTGACTTTATTGCCCCAACAATGGTTTGGTGTCTTTTTCATGCCCTGATGCTAGGACTCAAAGGCATGGTAAGTGCTCTTCTGCTGCGTTATAACCTGGTCCTCTTAAATACATCTTTTATAGATGTCAACTCTTGCCCTGGGTAGTAAAGTTATTTCTTGAGTGTCCTTATTGAACACTTTTCATAAAATCTTTAGATCATTTAGATCTTGTAGCCAAATTTATAAAACTAGTAATATACATCATCTATAATAGAACTAAACATTCTCTCAGAATAAAACAAACACAACCTAGAACCATGTTTTAAATCTTTGCCCGTAAAATAAGTCATATGCATAACAAGTGCTTCTTAGCCAAATAGTGGAGTTAAAGGTTCTTTTGGCTGGGGGTGGGGGGGAAGTTCAGGTCATACCCAGCAGTACACAGGGCTCATTTCTGTCTCTGTGCTCAGGGTCAGTCCTGGCAGTGATGGGATCAAACCAGGGTTGGTTGCATGCAAGGCAAGTGCTTTGATCCCTACACTATCTCTCTAGATTAGGGAGTTAAAGCTTAAGAGCAATTTCAGCAAAGGTACTCATCAGATTGAGCTGTATTTATCTTGAGTGTTCACATTCTTCGGTATCTTTAATCAGAATTTTATTAAATTAATAAACCAGTATTAAAAAAAATACCCTGCTTTTTAACTTAGGAAATTGAGGCTGTTTGCATGTGATGTGAAGAATTTTATTCTATATTAATAACAATCTTTTGTAATATTTAAGGGCTAATCAAGATAAAATTTACTAATACTTATGAGAAAATGTTAAAAGCTGCTTTGGTGGTGGTGGGGGGGAGGGATGTCTCCCAGCCTCCCAGTAATGCGCAAGAGGTACAAGGATCCATTTGGCAACTCTTGGTTATGTGCCTTAACCACTGTACTATTTCTCTGAACCCTAAAAGCTTCTTTAATATATGCATTATATTGGAAAATAGAAGTAGGCATTTTTCTATGAAGCTTAAGATTTTGTAAAATTCATGTCTTTACCTTAGGCTCTTTTGTGTTTGTGTATTTTATAAGCACTTTCACAAACTTTACTATAATCTGGTTCAAAATAGTTCATACAATTTTCACTTAATTTTTATAAATTATTGAGACCAATAAAAATATCCTCTCCTTGAGATTGAATTTCAGATTGAATATCAGTTCCTTCAATATTTAAAACATCTATATTGCATTACTAGTGGTCCAAATATTTTATATAGAGTATTAGTTTAGAAAATGCTCAGAAATCATAGGATTAAATGATTCAAATACATTTTATACTTCAACATCCATTTTCCTATGTCAACCATTGCATATGGGATTTATATTATCTACCTAATATTCTTAAAAATTTTCTGACAGTAAATGCAATTTCTTGAAAGCACTATTTTTTTTACTGATCATAAAAATAAGCATCCAGACATTTCTTGCTTTTGAGATTCTATAGCTCTTATGTTTTTTTTTCCATTTATGAACTGAGCTCTCAAGTAGTCTAAGTTTTAATCTATTAAAGACACGTCATATCATATTTCTTGCTAAGTACTGCCTAGATTCTACTTTAGGGTCAAATAAAATTTTAAAAATATTGTAAAATCAAATGTTTTGTATGTTACCCATATAAACAACATTGAATTAATAATTCAAAAGTATTTAAGATTAAAATAATTCTATGTTTTTCCTATTAGAATATGGAGCTGAGAAATTTTAGCCAAGGAGAAGACAGTAATTCCCCAGTTGCAGGCACACTAATCCTAAAATTTTGCTTTTGCTTTTACCAAAGACCTATAAAATTTAAGATATCAATAATTAATATGCAGAGTCTACTTACAATTGGAAATTTGCATACTTTTATAAGAGCTAAAATTAAAAATTGTTTAACACATCTCCAGAAATTGAAAGCAAAACTTACAACAGAGAATGTGACAGTAAGGACAAGAGAGCTATGTCCAGGAGGAATTAAATTTTTAAGTGTTACAATTATTCTACAAAGAAATAAGACCTCGGGTTATATTGAATGTACTATAATAAAAATGGAGCCAATTTGGTTCTCAAAACTATTTTGATAATCAAATAAACAATACATATCCAAAGAATTCATTTCACTGTTAAGGAGAATTAAAAACCTATACATTTCACAATGACTGGCTTATACCACTTATTTTTCATTTTCCTGCCTTTCCAAAATAAGAAAGACAAGTGATAGACAGTTATTTGTAGAATTTATTTTTTTCCTATAGATATTGCTCATTTTAAACTGGTCTCACATAGTATTTTGTGAGATGTCTGGTGAATTTTAAACACTGTAAGAACATGATAACTTTATAATTTGATATTGTAATCTTTATGAGTTAAGAATTTAATACATTTTTAAAAACGTAACAACATGCTCCTTATAAAAAGTACTTGAAAATTAAGATCCTCAACAGAATTGTCAGAAAATATTACTTGTATGTATTTTGAAACTGATGTACCATATCAGTAATTTTCATAATAGATCATATTTTTTCAAATATATGCTTCTTGGGTATTTAAAAATGTGTACTTAAATTTTAGACACTTTCTGAATATGTATTACTACTTCTCTCCACTCATTCATACATGCCTAGGACATACACTATTCATGTGAATGTTATCAAATTTTTCATCATTTCATTCTATTATGTCATGTGCATTTTTCAGTTTGGGAAGATGTATTTTCAGTAACATCTATCAAATTACAAAATTTTCCTTTTTTAACTTTAAGTAAGTTTTAATAACATTATCATATGGAAACCACTTTGAAATTATAGTACACTTTATCAACAAACACTTGAAAAAAACAGCCTAAATGGTACATATTTGAGAAAACACTGAACTTTCATTAAAGTTAATAAATTTAACCAAATATTTTCTTTATATCTTAAATTAAGAAATTGGTCATCATATGTTCTTCGTAAAGTAGGGTAGAGTTTTAACTTGTGATTTTTTAAAAAAAATTGGTATCGTTAAGGTTTATGTTTACAGCAATAGTGACTTTTTGTCTTAGCATACTCACACCTCACCAACACCAAAGTGTCCAGGACACCTCCCTGTATATTTTGATCTTAGTGGCTTTACGGGCTGGAGCGATAGCAAAGTGGTAGGGATTTTGCCCTGTGCACAGCTGGCCCAGCCACGCTGGGTTTGATTCTTCCACCCCTCTCGGAGAGCCCGGGAATCTACCGAGAGTTATCTTGTCACATGGCAAAGCCTGGCAAGCTACCCATGAGGTATTCAATATGCCAAACACAGTAGCAACAAGTCTCATGATGGAGACATTACTGAGCCCACTCGAGCAAATCGATGTACAAGGGGAGGACAGTGACAGTGGCTTACATATTTTATTTCATTTTCTGAAGAATTAGTAGCTATATCTTATAATACTATGAGGATAAAAGAATAAAATTGCACTGAGTTTAGTTAAAGATAATATAAATATCAGTTAATCATACCACAAAGTCAAAAACCATTTCTAAAGACTTCCTAATAGTACCTGAAAAAAATGTTTTTATATTAAAAAATCCCAAGAGCTTTTGAATCGGCTACGAATTAGCCAGTACTGTCAAAAAGTGCAAAAGAAAAATTCTTTCAAAATTAAAAAAAATTTAGTATTAAGCCTTAGGCACTCATAATTATAAGAAATTTAATGGATAACATTATAACTGTAACTTTTCCTTAAAGGTGGTAGAGAGGTATGAGAAGCTTAATTATGTTACTCTTATTGTTGTACCAATGACTAGTAAAAATAGCTTCCTCAGTTCAATATGCAAATTAGTATATGCACAGGATGTAATCATAATTATAACCTGCTATTGAAATATACGGGGATTTCATATCTGCATTTAAATTTTATTATCAATTTCATACTGCTATGATTATGCTTAATGTTAAAATGGTGGAAGCTTCTCTTCTCTATTTCTATATGCTAGGACAAAAAGTAATGCAGGAATGAAGGACAAAAATAATAAAAAATGTGCAGCAATCTGTATCTGGTGTAACAAAACACAAGGGTAGTACCAAAATAATGTTTTATTTTTAGGCCACAACTGGTGGTGCTCAGGGATCACTACTGGCCGGGGTTGGGTACACATAATTGGTGCAGGGTATTCAACCCAGGTGGTCTATATGCAACGGAAATGGACCTCTGTACTGTCACTACAGCCCCTAATGTTTTTGTAGTGTCATTTTGCATGCCAGTTCATTTGTAATTTAGTGTATAATTTGGGTTATCAGTGGAAGAGATAGATAACTCATCAATGATCCTATTAATCTGAAAATAATAAAACAAAAATATAAAAATTCACAATAGATGCAATAGATGCAATCTTACATTGTCACCAATCTCTGCATGCCTAAGCATTGTCAAGGTCCCACAATGAGGCACCCTGTTTGGTAAAGGTATCTGATTTCTCGATCTCTTGTCATTCTACAAAAATCTGGCTCTCCATTGCCTTATACCGTGCGTGTGTGTGTCTATGTTTGGTTTGGGGCCACACTTGGAGGTGCTCAGGGATCACTACTGGCAGTGCTCAGGGGACCATATATGATGACAGGGATCAAATCTGGGTAAATCATGTGCCAGGCAAGCTCCCAACCTTCTGCACGATCTCTCTAGTCCTGTACTTTCTAATAAATTATGTATTCATCTATCTTTTGCTTTTTGTCCAAGCTATGTATTTCGTATACCTGACTTGGTCACAAAAGGAGAAATCCACATTTTTTAGGATACTGATGCCTGGATCCATGAGTACTCTGAATTTCCTAAAGAGTCTTTAAAAAGTTGACCTCTAGAAAGCATCTATAAAACCTTTACTTGCTAAATAAAAGCATTTGAAAATGAACAATTTAACAAATGAAATATAAATTAAAGGAATGATTAAAATAATTCAAGTTATTCAGTTAACTTGTCTTAAAGGATTTCCTAAATGAGACAGTTAAGATGGGCACTTTAAAAAAATCCTAAGAAAGGTTACAGAAGTTGACAAAAATCTAGAATTTTATATTCAGAAAAAACTACACTGGCAATTAAAGTTTTGAAATTACATATTCTTAAGACAAGTTTTATTGACTGTAGGCTAGAATATATAAAAATCAGATTCACCAATTTTGGATAATTAAAAGAACAACTGACTTGATAAAGTCCTCCAATATGTATGCTGAAGTAACAATTTATAAATTTCATTAAATTAATTTCTTGCCTTTACAGTTTGCAAAATGATAAAATCATCTCATTGAAAATAGCTACTCAAGTCTGAATTACTATTATTTATAAAACAAGTCTTTTGGATGCAAATAGTCAACTTTCTTCATTCTCCACCTGTCTCTGTATAAACATATCCTTTCCTCCTTAAAAAAAACTCAATTGCTCTACCATGTTAAAGACATCTATGGAGTTTGGGAAACAGTAATGCAGACCTGGGGGTGCTTGAGCACTGTCAAATGGGGCTCTGGAGGCCCCCAAAGCAGTACTTGGGGTGAGCCAGTATCCCCGGATCCATGAGGCCTGAGAAACACTGAATCTTCCAGCTCTTATACTGAACTGTGGACAAGCTGGTTGGCTCCAGGGCCTCCTGAGCACTGCTTGGTAGGTCCAATACTCAGGGAAGACATCAAAGATATATTTCTTCTAGGGGCTTGAAGCTCACATGATATATTCAAAACAGAATTGACTGGAGGTACATCTACCTATCTGTGTAAAGAAACTTAAGTCATAGTTTTTTTTTAACTATACAATTTCATCATGGATTAGTTTAATGATGGTCTATAGGCTTCCTCTAATCAGAACTTCATACATCTTAAAATAGATAATGTAAAATATGGAAATATAAAATAAATCTCTCCAAGAAGTTTTTATAAGAATATAATTTTTACACATTACTCATAAATTACTCAATCTGTATTAATATACAGAAAATTATTTCACATTAAAGGTGTAGAGGTTTATAAGTCATTATCTGAAATTTAGGTTACAATAAGTTCTTTAAAGGAAAAAATGAAAAAGAAACAGCAATTTGACCAAAAGCTATAAAACTAAAGCAATGAACACCAGTCTTAAGAAATGTTTACAGATATCACAAATCCGATCACCCCAAACATTTTATTAATAGAAGTAAATTAGTAAAGCCAAGCATTGCTTTATAATTTTACTGCTTTTTATAGTTCACTAAATTTGGAATACTCAATTGAATTCTTAAGCAGAATCCTAGCATTTCAGTTTAAGTAGAATAACAATATGCAGATTGCTCTACATTACATACATTTCTACTGTTATACATCTATATTTATCCCAGGGTCTTTATCCTCTACAAAGCATTTTTATTATATAAAATGGGAATCTACAGTTAGTGAGAAATAGATGATCATATTTTACCCTAAAACATTTGAACATGCAATATTAAGTCACACTTCAAGGAAAAATATTTTATATAACAATTAAAAGTATAAATCACATTAAGGATTGAGGCACTGCGGTTCGGAAGAGTTCATCTTTCTTCACTGTTATAAAGTCAATTATGTGGATCAAATAATCTTTGATTATCAACCATTTGAAGATATGATTTCACTTACTGTGCTTTTTTATATGATACTCAAAGCTGTGCAATTTTTTTTTAAATATCAGTTGTGGTTAAAATGGTGTGATTTGGTGTGGTGGGAGAGAAATGTTTTTCATAAGACTTCTTTAATTTCATAGAGGTGAACATACACAAGTACTAAATACTTGACCTTTTTGAATAAAGGTAGACCTACCTTGAAATCCACAACAAGCCTCTATTCATTTCCATGAGACAATGTTTTCACAAATGTAAGGCAAAACAAATGTTTAGTTGCTTAACAGAACTCATAATTTAAATAATTAAAACTAATTTGTGTTTAAAGCTATTTGCAGATTTATTAGAGAAACAAATACAAATATGCATTTCTACAGAACTGAATTTTTCCAAAATGAGCTTAAAACTTGTTCCACAGTTTTTACTTGTTTATTTATCTATGGTAACCCAAGTATTGGCTTCTGTACCACTTGTAATGAGACAATTGCCCTTCCATTGCAATTATAAAAAACTATTTAAAAAAAAATCCAGCACATACACGTTAAATATT